>NC_140580.1:1144373679-1144973679 GCF_964204655.1 Triturus cristatus | reverse complement strand
TAAACCACAGTTAGTAGTTTACCCAGTGGGTACTAGTTATTGTTGTATTATGTTAGTAATTGAATTAGGCTTGTGCACTTACTAAACTGTCAGATGCAGTTCCTCCTGTTTCTTGTGGATTAAGCTTGTAGGAGTTGGGTGAAATTATTAGTGAGATTTCATTCAAGTTCACTATAGAGATGGGCGAGAGGTGGTTGCATAATGTTCTATAGCAAGGAGAGGTTACACAGCAGCAGAGTTTGTGATCTGTGATGAGCGACAAATCACACTGGGAAGCGTAGACGGGCTAGGAAAGGTCTGGTATGAATGGTTATCCAGAAGACAAGATTGTGATTTGTGAGGAAGTTATGGTTAGTTTGCAGAAATATAGTAGAGAGTAAAGTGGACAAGCATGCAGCAGAGTAGGACACGCTCAGAGGGCATTAGGGCATGCCAATGATGGACTGTAGGGCGAGGATCATTCAACAGAAAGGAAGTAGAGAGAGCATTCACCAGCTATAAGACAAGGTCCATTTTCATGTAGGGATTTAGCAGGTAATGGGAGTAGGTGTTTGAGATAGGATGCAGTCTGAGGATGTAGAACGAAAGCTTCAGGGTTTTTACCATTGAGCAGGTGACCTGTTTTGCTGCTTTGGCGGGTTGGTTGGCCGATTCATGCTGTTGATACAGTCTGTCCAATTTTGCTACATAAATATGAGTATTTAGATTTTTACGACTTCATACGTGGCTTCTTGGAATATGAGGTACAGTGGTACGTGGTACGTTGGTATAGCTGGTCCTTTACAATTTGTCTGGTACACTAATCCTTTATTGGTTGCGGAGTAGCGTGCTACTCGCCAGAAAAGTGCTTTAACACCTATCAGGGTTAACAGGTGCTATATGAATGCAAACCTTTCTTCCCCTTCTATCCCTCCGCTATCCTTCCCACTCCAAATAACTGGCTCATATCCACCACTCAAATTACTCTCATATTTCACCATACTAATTCACCCCTAATCCTTTATTGGTTTCCGGAGTACTGTGCTACTCGCCTCCCAAAAAAAAAAAGCGCTTCAACACCCCATCAGGGGTAACAAGCGCTATATAAATACAAACCTTTTTTCCTCTTCTATCCTTCTGCATCCAAATAACTGACTAACCTATCCACC
Organism: Triturus cristatus; assembly: GCF_964204655.1. NCBI lineage: Eukaryota > Metazoa > Chordata > Amphibia > Caudata > Salamandridae > Triturus > Triturus cristatus. The sequence continues at coordinate 1,144,972,531 of NC_140580.1, read as the reverse complement.
ACTTAAAATGTACATTCATGTTTCACTATACTAATTCAACACTAATCCTCTATGGGTCCCGGAGTAGCGTGCTACTCGCCGAAAAAGCGCTTCGACGCCTCGTTGGGGGTATTAAGCACTATATAAATGCAATTACAGTACAATTACAATTTGGAGGATTTAGTGGATCTCCAGGATTGGCGTTTAATTATTCCGTTATGACTTAGTTTGGTTGTCCCTGAAATTAGGATGAAACTGTTTGTCCAAGTATCCTGCTGATGTGGTTCTTTACTTGAGCTTAGAGGGTCCTCGAGACACATCTGTCTGTGGGCTCCGAGGCCAGAAATTGAGGTCATGTATATTCAATGTTGTACCACATTGGCAACATGCAAGTCTTAAACATTCTTCTGAACTCTTACGTGTTTCTTAGCGGGCTCGTCCAGGAGATGCAGCCGGAGCACCAGTGAGGGTAGTTCAGATCTGTTTCTCTTGATGCAGCAGGTTGTAGGCGCGCAGCTGGGGAGCATGATTGTTGAAACATGTGTCCATCAACAATGTGAAAGGCTTTATTTTCCGTGGCCTTGAATTTTCTCCCCTATTCCCAGTGAAGTCTTGCAAAGATCAAACTCCCCAGATGATCCAAGTTTTTGGTTGCACAAAGCATTGCACTTTTACCTGTTTCACCGATCCGCAAGCAGGGTGACCATGAATTAAGGCTTGACGATGGCTAGTCTGTAAGCTGTGTAAAGGCACTTGACCTTTTGCCATACAAGGAGTGGGCAGTGGTGACATTCTTGACTTTACAAATGATCTGCACTCTAGCTTGGTTGCATTTTACTTTAAACAGTATTTTTATTGCAGGATATTCAAAAATGTAAATGGATTGTAGAGATGTTTGGGCTGCTTTTACTCTTTTAATGTACTTGTTTGAAATGTTTTTATTGCTATGCAGTGGTTTTAATTAAGCATGCAATAAAAATTAACTTGAGGCAAGGAACAAAAACAAAAGGTTTCTAAAGATGAGGTGGATTACTCCTCGACAAGGGATTTCTCCAAAGGGGTCCCACAGAAAGGACCCTTGTGATTCCATGCCAGATGAGGGTGAGGAAATGGGGTGTATTATATGGCATGTTTGTGCGACCTCACCGTGTAATACACTTACCAACCCCTTTAGGTCCAGTAGGTTTTGTCTGTAAAACCCTCAGCTCAACCCTGGGTAATGTGGCACTGAGCAGCAAGGTATACGCAGAGGAACAAGTGTTCAGCATTTAAACCGCACCAAAGCATTTTGAAGATGAAATCAACATGACACTCGAGAAATCTGACACCAATTTATAATCGTAGACTGTATTTTTATAAGAATTTGGACACTAGAATGAAAAAGATCCACTAGAGGGTTCCAGAGATATAGATTTTACAAGCAATAATAGATCAAAACAATTTCACTCAATCGCAAACAAGCCTGGGCAAAGTCAACAAATTGAACAATTAGAAACTTTTTCAGGGAAAGCTTAGGTAAGTGTCAATGCGGTTGGTTAGAGGTACTTGAGGAGACCAACTCCAGCAAGTAGCAAGTCAGGGGGACAATCAAGGTCCTCAAGAGCAGTTACCTTCACAGAAGAAGCAGTCCTTCAGCAGTTTCAGGCACTTTATCCGTATTGCAATGTGTTAGACCTGTCAGCCCTTTGGGTGGTCCCTCCTCATCATTATTTATTTTGTCCCACTTTTGCCTCAAACCCTGTTTGAATTTTTCCTTTTTGGGAACCACCAGACTTTTTCGTGTTGCTACAGATTCAGGGAGCCATTTTAGCTACCCCTGAAACTTCTGTCTGAGGGCCTGGAGCACAAAATGGTGGCCACCTGTGACATCACCAGCATCCACTGGAACCTACCAGCACCTTCCAGAACATTCCAGGAGCTTCCAGAACCCTGTGACCGTTGGAGGCGGTTTAGAATGTTGGGAGGATAAGAGAGGCAGTTGGCAGTTGGAGCTGGCAGTTGGCACCTGACTGGTGAAGAGAGAGGAGCACAACAGTGAAGGAGGAAGGAGTGAAGCAGCAGGGGTGGAAACTTGTGCCTGGAGTGGGGTCCATAAACCCACCCTTGATACTTGTCCCTACTGATGGATCCCAGCCTATAGCCCTGTGTGGGAAGAAGACAGAAGAAACTCATCCTAAGGACCTGGACAGCAGGAACAGGCCTTAGAAGCAGAGAGCAGCAAGATCCTGACCTGGAAACTGGTTTCCCTGGAGTCCGGCGTCGAGTAGCCTAAGACCTGGAGCCCGAGGTGGAGAAGCGGCGCTGACTGAAGTAGCAGACGTCGTACCCGGAGCCGCCTGAGGTCGTGAGAGGGCGCCGACGGGGGTCGAGAGGAATACCAGAGGTCGAGGAGGAAGTGAACCGAGGTCGAGCGAGCGGCGTCATCGGAGGAGTGAAGTCCGCCCTCCGGAGTCGTCGGAGACCGAGGTAGAGGTGAACCGGAGGTCGGGAGTGAGGATCGCACTCCGGAGTCGCCCGGAGCCTGTGAGGAGGAGCACCGGAGGTCGGGGGTGAGGATCGCACCCCGGAGTCGCCGGAAGTCGACATCGAGGCCAGGCCGGCCGACGTCATCGGAGCCGAGAGCGCCATCGGACCGGAGCCGCCCGAAGTCGACATCGTGAAGAGACTGCCTGACGCCGTCGAATCGGAGGTCGAGATCGAACCGAGGCCACCGACATCGGACCGGAACCGCCTGCCGGCGTCGTCAAAGAACTGACATTGTGCCGAGGCCGCCGAGACCGAACCGGAACCGCCTCACGGCGTCGACCCGACTCCAGCGGCGTCGGAACATCAGAAAAAGGGCAGTAAGTGGAGTAGAGGGCGCCTAAGGCCCTGTGGAGACCTGAGAGACTGCTCTAAGGGGCTAGGGAGGTGCTGAAACCCACCTGACTGTGCCTGGGGTGAACTGGGACTAACCTAGAGAGGTTGTGTGGAGAAGGAAAGCCAGGGCATTGGTATTCCCCCCTTTGATCTACCTCAGTTTAGGCCTCAGCCTTGTCCCAGCCAGGGAGTAGCCTCCCCCCTCAAGCCTTCCACAACCCTACAAGCTGTGCCTGGGCCAAATCAGCCCTGAAGAAGTGAAGTGTCATCTGATTATATGAGGGGTGCTGTATACTTGTAATTATTTATTGGGGATACTGTATTTATTGAGTTTTTACCTATTTATTGCTGCACTATATTTATAGGTCCACAGGACTTGTTGGTGTACAATATTTATTGGTACAGTATTTATTGCCTCAAAGTATTTAATTGTCTGTATATATTGCACTTGTATTTATGCCCTGTTATTTATGATCACCCCTATTTATTTCATCAAACAGCCAATATTTATTTGACCTGCACTAATTGAAACTTGTATATTGTGATTGACCTATTTATTTTTCCAATCAGCAACTAAGAGAAAAAGATAAAGAAAGAATATTTTCATAATTTTTACGGTGTAGAGTCGTTTTTGGAACGGATGCACGCATGGTTATTGTATGGGTATATTGTATGCTTAGCACTGCGCCTGTTTCCTGACCACTCGAGCCAAGCTACCCCATTGTGTTGGGAAGGTCCACCACCACCCTGCGGAGTGGGAGTGGGGCTGTTTCCAACATAAATTGGTGTTCAGTGGTGGGATAGAGCTGTGCCTACATATACTCAACAATAACTGTGGGTAGTCCATAGGCCTACACCGGGAGTTTTCTCACAGCGGCCTTCCAAATTGTGGGTTTTTGTTTTTTCCAAATTTACTCTGGTGGTGGGAGGAGGTATTACTAAAGGTACCCCCCTGCATTGTTACTGCACAAAACCTGTCCTCTAACCTGAGTGGGCAAGATGGAGTTTGTACTGGAAGATTTAGAAACGTACACTGTGGCCCAACTCAGGGAGTTTTGCCAGCGGGAGGGGGTGTACTGTCCCCCAGGAGCAAAGAAGGGTGCACTCCAAACCAGCTTAAGGGCTTGGGGGGAGGCACGCCGAGAAAGCAAGGCTGAGGAGGAAGACAGGGATGGAGAGCCTAACCCCGAGGGGGCTGAGATGTACCAACCTGAGGTGGGGAACCTGTCAGCAGGGCCCAGGACACTTTCTAGGAAGGGCAGCACTGTCTCTAGCGGGGGCTTATCCAGCGTGGAGTTAGCAGATCGGAGAGAGAAAAGACAGCTCACATGGGATTTAGCAAAGCTGGAGAAGGAGAAGGAGGAACAGAGGTTGGCTCATGAGACGGAGAAAGAGAGGATGGCTCATGAGATAAGACTGAAAGAGATAGAGCTTCAGATCCTAAGAATAGGGGCACAACCTGTTCCTAATGGTGGCAGCCAAAACCAAGAGGTCACCAGGGAATCCAAACCTTACCTGCCAAAGGACATAGTAGCCAGCTATGGGGCGGGTGACGACATCGCCAAGTGGCTAGCAGCCTATGAGGTCTCGTTGAGGGCCCATGGGGTTCCAGTGAAGTACTGGGGAGGGGGATTGTATAAGTACATGCCTCCAGCTGGTAGGGATGCTTTATTGGCCCTCGAAGAGGATGAGCAGACCCACTACCCCACCATGAAACTGGCGCTCATCAGAAAGTTTGGACTAACACCTGAAAAGTACAGACAGAAGTTCAGGGGTAGTCACAAGCTGGGCACACAGAATTGGGTGGACTTCCTGGACTATGCGAAGAAGGCAATGGAAGGTTGGATTCAGGGCAGTGAAGTAAGGAACTACGAGGAGCTGTTTGACCTAGTACTGAAGGAACACCTACTCGAGAAATGTTTCCCTGAACTGCGGCAACACCTGGTGGATAGCAAGCTGACCAGCCCCCGGAAGCTTGCTGAGGAGGCGGACATTTGGGCCAGTACCCGGGTGTCCACAAGGGGGACTGGAGGGGATACTCAAAGGGCCGGACAGGGCGCCCCCCAGAAGAAAGAGGGAGGGGAGAAGAAAAAGGAGTTCTCCAAAGGCCCCCAAAATAACTTCCAAGGGAAGGGAACAGGATTCACCTCTAAGGCTAACCCACCCAGAAACCCTAACCCTGGCCAGAGTCAGCAGCCAAGGGTTGTCCATTGCTACGAGTGCGGTGGCGTTGGACACTATAAAGGAGACCCGAAGTGTCAGAAACGATCACCCCCTCCCACTGGAGGAAAGACCCCCGGAGTAGCTAGTGTAGTGCTCGGGGAGGAGATGCCCTTAACTAAGGGAAGGGAGTGGGCGGGTGTCACTTTAGTGTCCCTGGGAGAACGGGAGATGGTTCCTAAGATCCAGGTGCCCGCAAATACCGCAAAGTATGGGCAGTGGATCACCATCAACGGCCAAAGAGGGGAGGCTCTGAGAGACACAGGAGCCAGTATGACTATGGTGCGTAGCCAGCTGGTGTCTCCAGAGCAGGTAATTCCCGATGTACTCCACCCAGCCGCGATGGCTGACGGCAGAACAGGCCACTATCCCGTGGCCGAGGTTCCCTTTGAATGGGGGGGGGTTGCAGGTTCACTTCGAGTTGCCGTAAGCCCTGCCGTGCCAGTCGATTGTCTGCTGGGCAATGACATGGAGCACAACGCTTGGAAGGAGGTGGAATACCGGACTCACACCGAGATGCTGGGTACACCTGACTGGGCCTGTGTTAGCACAAGGTCCGAGACTACCCGAAGAGGGAGTTCATTTCGGCTGGAGCCTGGAACAAAGGCCCAGCCAGCTGCCAGTCAAGGGAAGAACCGAGGACAGGAGGAGCCTGCCTCGGCGTCTCCACCCCGTAGGACGGATAGGCCACCGGAGGTGGTGGACCAGGAGTCTGCGGAGGGGGACGTTACCAACCTGGAGGACCTACCCATCCCGGCCGAGTGGCACGTGGAGGGAGGCCCGTCCAGGGAGGAATTCTGCCAGGGCCAGAGGGAGTGCCCTACCCTTGAGGGGCTGAGGCGACAGGCCGAAGCCCAGGCAGCAGGGAACGTTGAAGGGAACTACAGTGTTTACTGGGAGGATGGCCTCCTCTACAGTGAACCCAAGGCACCCCTACATGGATCGTCACGAGCCTTGGTAGTTCCTCAACGTTATCGAGCCTTCCTTTTAGAGTTGGCTCACGAGATCCCCTTGGCAGGACACCTGGGGCAAGACAAGACCTTCGCCCGTCTTGTCCCACACTTTTATTGGCCTCAGATGAAAGTGTCGTCCGATACCTACTGCCGGACATGTGTGTCTTGCCAAGCCAGTGGGAAAACAGGGGTGAAGCTGAAAGCTCCCCTGGAACCACTTCCTGTCGTTAGCACCCCCTTTGAAAGGGTGGGCATCGACATTGTGGGTCCATTAGATCCGCCGACTACAGCTGGTCACAGGTTTATCCTGGTTCTGGTGGATCATGCCACACGGTACCCCGAGGCAATACCTCTGAGGACCATAACAGCACCTGTGGTGGCTAGGGCCCTGATGGGAATCTTTACCCGAGTGGGTTTTCCCAAGGAAGTTGTGTCCGACAGGGGGACCAACTTCATGTCAGCATATATGCGGGCAATGTGGAAGGAGTGTGGAGTGACCTACCGGTTCACGACTCCTTACCACCCCCAGACCAATGGTCTGGTGGAGAGGTTTAATAAAACCTTGAAAGGCATGATCAGAAGTCTGCCTGAAAGCCTGCGGAGGAAATGGGACGTCCTCCTACCCTGTTTACTTTTCTCCTACAGGGAAGTGCCACAGAAGGGAGTGGGCTTCAGCCCCTTCGAGCTTCTGTATGGGCACCCTGTACGTGGACCTCTTAACCTGGTGAGAGACGGATGGGAAAGAACTCCCAGAAAGCTCCCCCAGGATGTGGTGAGCTACATGCTGGCCTTCCGGAGCCAAATGGCTAAGTTGTGGAAGCAAGCTTCTGACAACCTGGAAGCCAGCCAAGCAGTGATGAAGGCGTGGTATGACCACAACGCTCACCCGGTGGAGTTGGAGCCTGGCCAGAAGGTGTGGGTGATCGAACCAGGAGAGCTTAGTGCCCTTCAGGATCGCTGGTCAGGACCCTTTGAGGTGTTGGAGAAGAAGGGTAAGGCTACCTACTTGGTGGACCTGAAGACCCCTCGTCAGCCCCTGCGGGTGCTGCATGCCAACCGCCTCAAACCCCACCACGAGAGGCCCGAAGTCATCTTGATGATGGTGACTGACGGAGGAGAGGACGTGGAAAGCGAGCCTCTCCCTGATCTGTTTGCGTCTCAAGAAAAGGATGGGTCGGTGGAGGGAGTGATACTCTCCCCATCTCTAACTCCTGAACAGCAGGAGGACTGTCGCCAGGTCCTGGGGCAGTACTCTTCGTTGTTCTCCCTTGTCCCGGGTAGGACTCACCTGTGCGTCCATGACGTGGACACAGGAGACAGCCCACCTGTGAAGTCCAAGATCTACCGGATGTCAGACAAGGTGAAGGCCAGCATTCATAGTGAGGTCACTAAGATGCTGGAGCTAGGAGTGATTGAACCTTCTAGCAGCCCCTGGTCTAGTCCGGTGGTGTTAGTACCGAAAGCTGCACCACCGGGTGCTCAACCAGAACTGAGGTTCTGTGTGGACTACCGGGGACTGAATTCAGTGACAAAGACTGATGCACATCCGATCCCTAGGGCGGATGAATTGATTGACCGGCTGGGAGCTGCCCAATATCTAAGTACCTTTGACCTTACTTCAGGGTACTGGCAGATCTCGTTGACTGATGGAGCAAGGGAAAGGTCAGCCTTCTCCACGCCCAATGGCCACTACCAGTTCTGTGTGATGCCCTTTGGGCTCAAGAACGCACCTGCCACGTTTCAGCGCCTGGTAAACCAGATCCTCACCGGAATGGAGAGTTTCTCTGCTGCTTATCTGGATGACATAGCCGTCTTCAGTAACAGCTGGGAGGATCACTTGCGTCACCTGCAAGCTGTTCTCCAGGCCCTGAGACAAGCTGGATTGACGATCAAGGCCAGCAAGTGCCAGATCGGGCAGGGGTCGGTAGTGTACCTTGGACACTTGGTGGGTAGGGGAACGGTGCAACCCCTCCAGGCGAAGATCGAGGCCATCATGGCCTGGGAACCCCCCAAGACACAGACTGAGGTCCGAGCATTTTTGGGCCTCACGGGATACTATCGCCGCTTCGTGAAGGGGTACGGTACCATCGTAGCCCCTCTCACGGAGCTCACGTCCAAGAAACAACCTCGACGGGTAGTCTGGACGGAGGCTTGTCAGCAAGCCTTTGAGAAATTGAAGAAAGCCATGTGCGAGGCCCCGGTCTTAAGGGCCCCAGACTTTTCCAAGAAGTTCATTGTCCAGACAGATGCATCAGAACATGGCATTGGGGCAGTGTTATCGCAACTCAACGAAGAGGGTCTGGATCAACCCGTGGTCTTCCTATCCCGGAGACTACTTCCCAGGGAACAGAAGTGGAGTGCAATAGAGCGTGAAGCCTTTGCAGTGGTATGGGCTCTGAAGAAGTTGCGGCCATACCTGTTTGGCTCGCACTTCCTAGTTCAGACCGACCACAGACCCCTTCGTTGGCTGATGCAAATGAAGGGGGAGAATCCCAAGTTGTTGAGGTGGTCTATTTCCCTACAGGGGATGGACTTTCAGGTGGAACATCGGCCTGGAGTGGACCACGCCAATGCAGACGGTCTCTCAAGGTATTTCCGCCTTAGTGATGAGAACTCCCAAGGGGTTGGGTAGCTCTCCCCACTTTCAGCTGGGGGGGACGCGTGTTAGACCTGTCAGCCCTTTGGGTGGTCCCTCCTCATCATTATTTATTTTGTCCCACTTTTGCCTCAAACCCTGTTTGAATTTTTCCTTTTTGGGAACCACCAGACTTTTTCGTGTTGCTACAGATTCAGGGAGCCATTTTAGCTACCCCTGAAACTTCTGTCTGAGGGCCTGGAGCACAAAATGGTGGCCACCTGTGACATCACCAGCATCCACTGGAACCTACCAGCACCTTCCAGAACATTCCAGGAGCTTCCAGAACCCTGTGACCGTTGGAGGCGGTTTAGAATGTTGGGAGGATAAGAGAGGCAGTTGGCAGTTGGAGCTGGCAGTTGGCACCTGACTGGTGAAGAGAGAGGAGCACAACAGTGAAGGAGGAAGGAGTGAAGCAGCAGGGGTGGAAACTTGTGCCTGGAGTGGGGTCCATAAACCCACCCTTGATACTTGTCCCTACTGATGGATCCCAGCCTATAGCCCTGTGTGGGAAGAAGACAGAAGAAACTCATCCTAAGGACCTGGACAGCAGGAACAGGCCTTAGAAGCAGAGAGCAGCAAGATCCTGACCTGGAAACTGGTTTCCCTGGAGTCCGGCGTCGAGTAGCCTAAGACCTGGAGCCCGAGGTGGAGAAGCGGCGCTGACTGAAGTAGCAGACGTCGTACCCGGAGCCGCCTGAGGTCGTGAGAGGGCGCCGACGGGGGTCGAGAGGAATACCAGAGGTCGAGGAGGAAGTGAACCGAGGTCGAGCGAGCGGCGTCATCGGAGGAGTGAAGTCCGCCCCCGGAGTCGTCGGAGACCGAGGTAGAGGTGAACCGGAGGTCGGGAGTGAGGATCGCACTCCGGAGTCGCCCGGAGCCTGTGAGGAGGAGCACCGGAGGTCGGGGGTGAGGATCGCACCCCGGAGTCGCCGGAAGTCGACATCGAGGCCAGGCCGGCCGACGTCATCGGAGCCGAGAGCGCCATCGGACCGGAGCCGCCCGAAGTCGACATCGTGAAGAGACTGCCTGACGCCGTCGAATCGGAGGTCGAGATCGAACCGAGGCCACCGACATCGGACCGGAACCGCCTGCCGGCGTCGTCAAAGAACTGACATTGTGCCGAGGCCGCCGAGACCGAACCGGAACCGCCTCACGGCGTCGACCCGACTCCAGCGGCGTCGGAACATCAGAAAAAGGGCAGTAAGTGGAGTAGAGGGCGCCTAAGGCCCTGTGGAGACCTGAGAGACTGCTCTAAGGGGCTAGGGAGGTGCTGAAACCCACCTGACTGTGCCTGGGGTGAACTGGGACTAACCTAGAGAGGTTGTGTGGAGAAGGAAAGCCAGGGCATTGGTATTCCCCCCTTTGATCTACCTCAGTTTAGGCCTCAGCCTTGTCCCAGCCAGGGAGTAGCCTCCCCCCTCAAGCCTTCCACAACCCTACAAGCTGTGCCTGGGCCAAATCAGCCCTGAAGAAGTGAAGTGTCATCTGATTATATGAGGGGTGCTGTATACTTGTAATTATTTATTGGGGATACTGTATTTATTGAGTTTTTACCTATTTATTGCTGCACTATATTTATAGGTCCACAGGACTTGTTGGTGTACAATATTTATTGGTACAGTATTTATTGCCTCAAAGTATTTAATTGTCTGTATATATTGCACTTGTATTTATGCCCTGTTATTTATGATCACCCCTATTTATTTCATCAAACAGCCAATATTTATTTGACCTGCACTAATTGAAACTTGTATATTGTGATTGACCTATTTATTTTTCCAATCAGCAACTAAGAGAAAAAGATAAAGAAAGAATATTTTCATAATTTTTACGGTGTAGAGTCGTTTTTGGAACGGATGCACGCATGGTTATTGTATGGGTATATTGTATGCTTAGCACTGCGCCTGTTTCCTGACCACTCGAGCCAAGCTACCCCATTGTGTTGGGAAGGTCCACCACCACCCTGCGGAGTGGGAGTGGGGCTGTTTCCAACACAATGGATTCCTATGGAGAGGTCCAATGCAAGGGATAACGGATGCTGAAGATGCCCTAAGGATGCTGTTGATACGACACAGTCAACGGGGGTCTTCCTGCAGGGAGTCCTCGGTCCACGAAGATGGTGAGGAGATGCTGGTTGCACGGTCGACATCCCACAAGTCCTCTCCGGTCTGGCCAAAGTCCAGTTACTACTGGACTACCTCTCCCCTATTGTCACGGTTGATGCCAATCCTTCCTGAGTTTACTACTCGCCTTCTGAGGGTCCCAGCAACTCTCCAATAGCACTCTGGCGCTCAACGAACTCTGGTGCAACTCTGTGCGTCGGTCCTCGGTCCTGCATGGCAGAGGTGGCAGCCACTTGAAGCCTTTGGGCTACTAACTTGCCCCATCAGGCTTCTTCAGCTGTTGTGTCCCTGCGCTGCAAACAGGAGGCCAGTCAGCTGGCCCTTGGAGTGCTGCAGATCGGCGCATATAAAATCTCCCTACTTCCACGGACAGAGTAAATCTACAGTTGTACGCACATACACTCATCATACGCTAGGGCCCATCACACTAACATTCATTACTATTACTCTATCCACACTGTATATATGAGCGAAACTTATACCAATCTGCATCCAGTGCGAGGTCAATGCGACCATAAAGACATGTCTTGAGTCATGATTTTAAACACAGAAGAATACATTCAGAACTCAATAATTGACAAAGGAATAACCACCCGACACTGATATTCAAACAAAGATAATCTTTTATCTAAAATTAGTTCAAATGAAAGTCAATCATTAGCAAGATCATTATTCTCATAGTTACCTATTCTAGCTAAATGGGTCAGGACGGGTCAGGACAGGTCTCTCAGTAAAGTCTCCCGAGTCGCCGTCCTCTCGATCAGCATCGATCCTCACGAGCATAGGTTCAGGAAGAAGTGGCCTCAGACCCTCCCTAGTCTAACATTATTCATAATAAAACTAGCGAAATAAAAGTAACAAATAAACTCTGAATGTCCGTTGAGCCGCTGAGCAGAGCGAGCAGGAAAGGATGTCGTCTGGCAACATTTAGAAAACCTCCGCTCAGAAAAAATCACAAAAATAAAAACACGGAAGAAGGAAACTCGAGTTTGGAAGCGATACATTCATGAATGCTCTTCCTTGGTACCATAGCAGAGCCACCGCAGGTTTATCTTAGTTCATTGTGGCTTTATTCTTCTCCAAGGACAATTGGAAGCAAGCCCGGAGCTGCTGTCCTCACGGAAACTTTTAAATCAGACAGAGGCTGTGGTCAGGTGACTTCCAACCATATTCAGCAAGGCCTCTCGTCACATCTCAATCACTCGAGCGCAGGCTGTAAATGGCAGCCATCTTTGTTTAGGCCAAAACGGACCATCTTAATTAACACAAAACAACGTTACCACATCATAATGATTATACAGTGTTAATCCCCACTAATACCCTTATGTGTATGTAATTACCTAGCCATCTTGCGACACAAGAAAGCATCATAGCACGTTATTTTAAAAGCATAAACACGAAACAAATAGCACTTTAGCAACACTTATTTAATTAAATTGCACATATTATTAAGCAACATATATGCATTCCCACGTGTAGTTTCTCTCATTAGTAATGTTGATTAATCAAGACTTTTAACAAAACTAATAATTAGTGATTATAAATCAGTAATTTTAATCATAACATATAAACAAAACTGGAGCTTAAAACTCAATAAATTTTCAACAGAAAACTCTGCTTCAGCAATCCCCCCTTTGGTGATATATTATCACCACAAAAACCAACCCAAAAAAAAAAATGTTGTCCCAATTTTTAGGAGAAATTGAAAATGCCTTTTATGACACAACATTAAACACCAGACTCCCTCTCATCATCCCTCTTCGACTCCAAATAAACACTTTCCCTCAATTCTTCTAATTCTATTTCTTGTGGGTCTCTTTTTGACCTCTTTTGTTTCTTTTCAGTATTACCTCTAATTATTCTCTTTTTCCCTCCCCTGTTTTTACAACACAAACACCCCAATCTTAGTATCAGTAAAGCAACAATTACACATGTCAATGGAAATAATATTTTACCAATAATGGTACTACCTATTTTAGCAATAAAACTCTTAACAGCAACTATCTTATTAGCTATTTTAGTCCAGATACTTTCAGTTTCCAGTGGTACTAATTCTTCATGCAAATCAGTAATATTTTTGATATAGACCTTTAGATCTTTGCTTTCATCAGGAATGTAAGTGCAACAATGTTGAACTTTCAGCATTCCACAAACTCCACCCTCCTTGGCCAATAGAATATCAAGGGCAAGTCGATTTTGCATAGACATGGCACGTCCGACAATTATCTCCGTATTTACCAAAAGAAACCCTCCAGCGGTACTTGTCGATAAGCGATCCACCACTGTTGACAGTTTCCGAATCCCATATGCATTTAAAGAAATTCCCACTGCTGGAATTAAAGCTCCAAAAATATCACCTACAATTTCTGACCAAGTTTCTCTCTTAAAACGTGTTAGTAAATTAATGTGTTCTACATCTTCTATCCTATCTATATGAAAAATCTTTGGAAAGACCAGGCCCACATAACACGTGCCATACCAATGGTCAGGCAACTTGTAATAAGCCGTGTTCCCACAAACATAATACACTCCTGGGAAAACTGGATCTTCTCCACCTTTAAAACCCCATCCTGTTGCAATGAAGTATGTATCATGACACTCACTAGTCCCAACAAAATACCTATCATATTGGGATTTCTTTCTGGTAATGCATAGTTTACCCTCCTGTGGTGCATCTAAAGCTAAAGTTGGACTAGCCCCATTTCTCAATTCCTTTCCCATCTCAATATCCCATATTGTCTCACCCACTTTATATTTCCCTGCCTTTTCATGCATGCTCACTCTCCTTTCCTCTACCATATCTAGGAAAGCCTTCTCTTCTTCTTTCAAACTGCAAGTTAAATTGTTTCTAAAAATGTAATCTAATGTTAATTCTTCTGTCTCAATAAAAATCTCACCAAAAATGTTAGCTTCTTTAGCTGGATTCAGCTTTTTATTCATAGGCAATTGCCCAAAAATGTTATCTTTGTTAGACATCTCATAATCTATTTTCCCTAACAAATAAAAAACACTACTTAACACACTACATGAAATCCCATACGTAGCTGGTAAATGGTGATAAGTAACACCTTCTGAAACGGATGCAGGTAATTGCATACAAACGTAGCAATCCCTAACTTCCATTGTCTTTACATATTCGTACAACAACTTTGAAAAAACATTGCTAGAAAAATCATTAATTGACCTATCTTTATGTATGTAAATATTACTAATTCTAGTTGGCACTACTTTCTGTGTATTCTTCTCTATGTTAGTCACATTCTCAGTATGTATTCCAAAAGTATCTATCGTAACTCTAAAAGTAACTAGTAAAGCTAGTACACCCCATAACAGCATTAATAATCCAGTACAGCAGCAGCACATTTTACACCATCTTTTCAAGAAGGCACATCTACTTTGATTATTTTCTGTGTTAGCCATTTTACTACTTTGGCAGTGTCTTTTGACTTCGCCTCTACTACTCCACTACTGAATTTCTAGAACTCTAGATTATTTCAAACGGCTAATTTTAGACTTTCTTCTTTTCACTTTTCTCCAAGTGACTCCTTTAGTTCACTCAATTTGGATTTTCATCACTTTTCACTTCTTCTTCAGCAACATCGAATTGTATTAGATCTTCAACAACATCCTGAGCATCCGACTCTTCTCCAATGTCAGTCAAGATAACTTTCAGGATTCCAACAGTTTTCTCCTCAACCACTTCTCGTATGGTCCCCTCTGGATTTCCTTGACTTTCTGCCTCTTCACCTTCAGACAGTGCCACGTACGTCCATTCCGGTGACCTATACTTCTGGTTAGGTTTCCTGATTCTCTTGATTTCCTCTGGTTCTTTTGAGACCTTCTGTTTTTCACCTTTTGCTTGATTCTGACTCGACACCTCGTTCACCTGTTCAGCTTTCGATGAATTTGCTCGTGTCAGTCTGTACCTTAGCCTCTTTATTCTGTTAGGCCAAAGATCTCCTCTTACAACCCTCTTTGGTCTCACTTCTTTATTATTTCTTTCTCCAATCCAACTTCTCTTTCTCAGAACTCGACCCTCTGATTTCTCATTTTCACTCTCATCTGATTCTGTCTCATTTGCCTCTTGTTCCTTACCAATTTTCTTTCGCTCCACAGTCTTTTCCACCACTGATTGAGATTTCCCTATTTCTGTCCCTCCTCGGGTCTCCGACACGCAATCTTCTTGCTGTCTACTTGTCCCTTCACCTAGCTTATCAGGAATGTTCCCTACACCTCCTCGGGGGTCTTCCGCAATCTGTCCCTCTCTATCTTCTTCTGACCCTGCTTCTTCAGGTGTAATCTCAAGTGGATTTTCAACCTCCTCATCTGATTCAGGTGTAGTCTCTGTGGAATTGCTCTTTTCTCTTCTTTCTTCTCTACTGCTTGTTGGAAGAATCACCTGACTCTCTTTCTCCTTCCCCCCTTTCAGGATTCTTTTTTCTTCTCACTGGTTCAGTTTCTGCATCATCACTGGAATCTGACTCTTCAAAATACTCTTTACCAGTCCCTTCTTTTGGATTTGGAACTCTCAGAGTATGACTCGCATGCACCCAGTTTTTCACACCAGCACACTTTACTGCAGTCGTTGTAGTCAAAATAACTTGTCTTGGCCTTCCCCACCTTGGAACCAAGCAATTTCTTCTTCTGTGTACTTTAATCCTCACCCAGTCTCCTGGACTCAGATCATGAGCTTGCTTCTTTTCAAGTGTAGTAGCGTCTTCTCCAACCTGGTGAAACACAGAATGAACTGCGTCAGCCAGGCCTTTACAGTAATCCAAAATCATGTCATCAGTTATTGTCATCAACTTATTGACAGGCACAAATGCATGTCTCATTGCACGTCCCATTAATATTTCGTGTGGACTCAACCCTGTGGTTCTATCTGGAGTAGACCTAATAGTCATTAGCACTAGAGGCAAGACATCAGGCCATTTCATTCCAGTGGCTAAACACATCTTACCAATTCGGTTCTTGATTGTGCCATTCATCTGCTCAACAACACCAGAAGCCTCTGGTCTGTATGCACAATGTAGCTTCTGCTGTATGCTCAATGCTTCACAAATTAAACCCATGAGCTCATTGTAGAAGTGTCCACCTCTGTCCGACTCAATTGTTACTGGGAACCCGTACCTACGAATCAACTCTCTTAACAGTAACTTTGCAACTGTTATTCCATCATTCCTCCTAGTCGGATAGGCCTCCACCCATCTCGAGAACAAACAGACTACCACCAGAACATACCTCAATCTGTTCACTTGAGGCATTTCAATGAAATCTATTTGCATCCTGGTAAAAGGACCTCCTTCTCTGCCTATTGTTCCTAGACTCACCACTGTCTTTTTTCCAGTATTGAACTACTGACAAATCAAACATCTCTGACAGATGCTCTCTGCAATCAGCCTGAACTTTGCATTGTACCAGGTTTGTTTGAAGGACCTAATCATCGCATCCCTCCCCAGATGTCCCTGGCCATGATACATTCTTGCCATTGTCGACAGCATGGAATTAGGCATGACTGGTCTACCATCTCTATAGACCCAAACATGATCTGTCTCTCTTGGGGCACAACCTGCCTTAATCCAATCTCTCATTTCCTCATCTCCTGCCTCATCTTGCAACTGTTTCACTTCATCCCACGTTTCTAGGACATTAGTAAACATCACAGAACAAAAAGACATCTCCCTTTCTCGTGCCCTGTTAATCAAATGATTGTTCTTTGCACAATACTGTGCTATGTCATTGGCAAAACGATTACCAAGAGTAACAAAATCATCTCCTTGTCCATGAGCTGCACACTTCACAACTGCTAACTCTTTAGGCAGCTGTATCGCCTCAAGCAACTTCCCAATCACTTCAGCATTCTTTATTGGAGTCCCACTCGACGTCAAGAAACCTCTCTGTAGCCAAAGCTGGCCAAAATCATGAACGACTCCAAATCCATACTGACTATCAGTCATCACAGTCACCCTCAGATTCTTCCCAATCTTGCAAGCTTTCGTCAATGCCACCAATTCAGCCACTTGAGCAGATCTTACTCCTTTCAAAGACGAAGCTTCCATAACTTCTGAAACCTTGCACACTGCATATGCTGCACTCAGCACACCTTCCTCTGTTCTCAAACATGATCCATCCACAAACAGCACATGATCACTCTCAGGCAGTGGCAAATCTCTTATGTCTGGTCTGGGTTTTGTGCAGTAGTCAAGCACATCCAAACAATCATGATCAACATCATCTCCCACATTCACATTGTCAGCATCTGGTAGAAGTGTCGCTGGATTCACATTCACACATCTCTCAAGAGTCACATTTGATGCTCCCAGAATGATTTTCTCATATTTAGTCAGCCGACTATGTGACATGTACTGAGTTCTGCTTCTCGTCAAAAGAATTGCCACATCATGAGGTACGAATACCCTTACAGGATATCCCATTATTATACCCTCACTCTGTTCCAAACTTCTGCATGTAGCAGCTACTGCTTTCAGGCAACCTGGCAAACCCACAGCTACGGGGTCAAGTGTTGATGAGAAGTACGCAATTGGTCTTCTCAGTTGTCCATGCTTCTGAATTAACACTGAAAGTGCACATCCATTTCTCTCACTGCAGTACAACTCAAACTCTTTCTCATAGTCTGGCATTCCTAAAGCAGGGGCTTCACACATTCTGCTCTTCAACTCTTCAAATGCTGCCATTTGTTCTCCATCCAATTCCAATGGGTCTCTCACCTCACTTTTAGTCAATTTAATCAATGGCTTTGCTATCAGGGAGAAATTACTTATCCACTGACGACAATAACCCACCATCCCCAGAAACATCCTCACTTCTCTCTGGGTCATCGGGGCTCTCATTCCTCTGATAATTTTAATCCTGTCATCGGTCACTTTTCTCAGACCCTTTTCAATATTGTGTCCAAGATAATGCACCTCTTTCTTGCAAAATTGCAATTTGGCTGGAGATACATTTAACCCTCCATCTGCCAGATGATTCAGTAAAGCTATGGTATCTACTTCACAAGCTTCACGTGTCTTCGATGCCACAAGTAGGTCATCGATGTACTGCACTAGTACTGAGCTTTCAGGCATGATCAAACTCTCCAATGATTTCTTCAGTAACTGATTGAATATCGAAGGACTCTCTGTATACCCCTGTGGGATACGACACCATGCTAAAATACGCTGTCCAAACCGAAATGCAAAAATCGGCTGGCTGTCATGATGCAATGGAATTGAAAAGAAAGCATGGCACAAATCAATTACTGTGTACCATTCAGCATCATGAGGAATCTGATACAAAATCACTGAAGGATTTGGCACAATGGGACAACATGCCACCACCATTTTGTTAACTTTTCTCAAATCTTGTACAATCCTGAACTTTCCATTAGGTTTCTTTAGCCCCATTATCGGTGAATTACACGGGCTACTCAGTAACTCTCTCAAAACACCCTGTTGAATCATCTTGTCAATTATAGGAGTTATTCCCTCAATTATTTCTGGTGTCAATCTGTACTGAGGAATATTAGGATAAACAATCCCCTCTTTCACTGAAATCTTCACTGGATCTACATTATTCATCAATCCCACATCTTCTCCAGTAAAATCCCAAACTGCTGTTTTCACTGTGTGTCTCAACTCCTGAGGCAAATCATCTGGATTAAACACTGCATATGTACCACCAATCTCACTCTCTCTATTGTCTAGAGTCATCCTGTACAAAACATCCTTATCTGGTGTTTCAAAAGCTATTCCATCCGGAGTACAAATAATTGTGCAGTTCATCTTACACAATAAGTCCCTACCTAACAAGTTCACTGGACTAGTGTCACAGACTACAAACCTGTGCATGTCTGAGAATTTCCCTATTCTTACCCTTACTGGTTCGGTAAGACGAGTCTTAATCTGTGTATTTGCTACACCAACTACTTGGATTGCTTCGTCCGAGAGAGGAAGATTTCTAATATCTGCTGACCTGACAGTTGATCTCGTAAAACTAATAATTAGTGATTATAAATCAGTAATTTTAATCATAACATATAAACAAAACAAGCTTAAAACTCAATAAATTTTCAACAGAAAACTCTGCTCCAGCAATGTTCTCTTGGCTTGACTGGGCTCTTGGAGCTGACTTTTCCTTGACCAGGACACGGCAGGCGCAGTCCTTCTCTCAGCTAGCCACCAGGTGCAGTTCTCATCAGTGCAGCCTCTCTTTGCTGGTCGCCTTGGTGCAACAGGGCAGTCCTCCTTCGGTCATTCTTCCAAGTCGTTGGCGATCTTAAGTTTAGGTGCCAGTGCTGCCCCCTTTATGCTTGGAAAGTGCGCTCTGGGCAGGATGTAGTTGTTAGCCAATGGGCTACCAGGTTCCTTCCCACCTGGTGACCACTTCCTGTTGAGTGTGGCATCTGGGTACCCCAGGGTGCACCATTCTGCCCACTCCTAAGATGACGAGACCCCTCTCTCTCTGTTCAGACCTCACTAGCCCAGCCCCGTGGTGTAGCTATCTCAGGGCTACAAGCAGGGCAGGAGTTGCGGGTACACGGCGCCCACCCACTCTTTTCACAGGGTGGACGCCCTCCCCCCTGCTAAGAAGTTGGGTCCCACAGAAATATGTTGAACTTGTCCCAGTGTAATGTTGAAACACCGGGACACGTTCATCAGGTCGTGCACGTTGTCTGCTTTCGATTCCCAGCAGCAACGTGCAGGCAGGGAGGGAACTTTTTTTTTCCACCTCCACCTGGGCAACCATAAAGACAGAAGTTAAGGGGCCATCAGGTCTCTTTTTGATCGAGTTTGGCGCTTGAGGTGTCCTGGAACCTCACAGATGCAAATACACCAGTAGAAAACAAAAGCACACAGCTTATCTCTTCACAGGTACTTAAGAGATATATGCAACAAAGTAAAAAGCATGTAAGTGCATACACTGTAAGAATGTCAGATTGGTTGGTCTGTCGCAGTATTGACACAAATAATTTAAATAGAACTTTTTATTTCTTTTATAGCACTACTCATCCCAATTAGAGCACTTTACATAACATACACATTATCCATTCCTAATAAATCATGTAAGTGTGTAAATGAATGTACAAGATGTGTTACATGGGACAGTCAGGATTACAAGGTGTAGGAGTCAAATACACTTCGTAGCTTACTGTGGACTACTAGAAGGATTACTATTTATTAACTGCAAGTAACAAAAGGATCTGTGTTCATAGCAGTAATCCATTTACCTATCTACATAAAATAAAAATCTGTGAACTGCATGTTACATGATATGCAGTAGAGGGAGCCAGAGAGCCACAATCACCAGAACGCTGAGCAAGCAAGCCGCAGAGAAACGATCTCATGGTCTCACGGATATACGGGCACGCGAACTACCAGAAAACACTTGGGTCCCTGCTTGGATACCTGCTGAAAACCCCGCCGAAACCCTCGCTACAAGCGTCCGGCCGCAGTTGTACATCCGTGGTGCGGAGTATTGGGCAGGGCAGCGCGTGGAGCGTGAGGAGCAAAGCGGAGGCAGATTGGAGTAAAGAGGAGCACGGTCACAGATTCGGTCCCAGGCAGCCCGAGCCCACGAGGCTCCCCGTGTCCAGAGGTTCCCACTGCAGCCCTGTGCCGCATCAGACACCAAGGAGGGAGACAAGAAGCGGTGAGGAGGGTGTCCGGGGTTGTGAGTGGGAACGGGAGCGGGGACAGGTGCGGGTCGGACTTGGGGGGGCAGGCGGTTAGTCCTAAGCCTGAGCCCCTGAAACCAAGAGGTCCCTGAAGCCATACACTACCTGAACAGGACGCAGAAGGAGCAGTCTGGTCTGGTCTGAACCGGATTGGGAGAGCAGGCATTGGTAGTGGTGTGGGGAGGTGACAGTCCGGGGGCGAGGTGCGGTAAGGCGAAGTAGAGGTGGAGCAGTGCAGTGCTTGCAGTACCTCTGACTGGAGAGATAAGAATACCCCGCAGTGGGGGGGACAGTAGTAACAGTGAAAAACAGCACAGGGGGTAAGACTGACATTGGAATTAGACCATTCTCCAATTCGGAGTAAAGAATTGGGGACATGCGGTCAGGAAAAGTTCGTCAAGCCCCCATCTATAAAAATAAGAAAAGAGCGACAACACAGGATCATATAAAAATGGTTAACAAATCTGGAAATAAGAGTAATAAGAGTAAGCTAAAAGAGGATTTAAACCCACAAGAAAAGATTTTGATCCCCATTACAGCTACAGCCACTGAGTCATTTAAACTCAGTGGGAAAAATCTAAAGCACAAATATCAGTTTTTAAAAGACCCGATGGCGGCAATTTACGCAAACTCAGAAGAGGCACAAAGCCTACAAACACCCATAAAACCGACACACTTGATAACATCAAAAAGAGCCGGTGATAAATGTCCCGAAGCAACGTTAAGCCCACCAGAAAAGTGTCAACAAAAAGAAGGAAGGATGCCAGAAGAAAGGGATGAAAGACCGGTTCAAGAAAAATCAGCCTTAAAGAAATGGCTTCTAAAAGCGACAGCCCAAATACACGTTCTGGCACCCCAACCCATACATCAACCAACAACTCAACGTACAGCCTCTCACGAAAAAAGTAAGGAAGAAAAAACTGCTCAAAGGTATATGTTAAGGGAAGAAAGCGAAAGCGGAGATCAAGTCACACAACGAGGAACAATCCAAAAGATGAACTGGTCAAGATCTTTTTCAATAACAAAGGAAGACGACCTCATAAAGATGCTAGAATTCAAATCCCAACAAGCTGAGGAAACAGGGGCAATATACCAAGAAATACATAGGGATACAGTCCCGACGGAAAAAAAGGAAAGGGGAGTTGAAAGGGGAGCAGTATCAACCCCCATTAAACTCAACCCCAGCCCCACTCTTTGGCAAGAAGTAAACACGGGACGAAGTGGCTCACCATATGGAGTCAAAAAAACACAGTCACCAATCACTATTTCATCAGTAAGCGGGTTGGATTCCATATCAGGGATCTTAATTCCACCAACAAATAAAGAAACAATCACTTGGAGCGATCAGTTACTAAAAAGTCTACAGCAAGCAATCACTGTATTAAATTTTCAATCAGACAAATTGGATGTGCAGGTAGACTTAATGAACCTGATCGCAACTCATATTGCCGGAATCAATAATAAGTTGGATAAAATTTCAGACCAAATAACAAATGGAACAATCAAAGACCGACAAAACAAGTACAAAGTTTTGGACCAAAGCTGCGGGTGCGGCAAAATAATAGATAAATTGACATGCTTACCAGAAATTTTGACTGAGATTCTATGCGCCGCACAAGCAAGAAAGCAAATAGAAGAAAAATCGTGCTTAGTAAATACAGGTAAAATTAGAATGATTGAAAGAAGTATGAGGCAAAGTATAGAATCTGCAGAAAACTCCACGGAGGACGATGCAAATATAACAAAAGAGCAGGGAAATAGGTACAGCGAAAAAAATACGGCTGCCGCCCCAAGTGTGTTGGAAAATCCAACTAAAAGACAACGCAAACGAACTCGAAAAGCCAGGAAGAACGTCAATTAAAAAATTAAGCAGGGAGAAAAACAAAATTATGCTATTTTTGCACAAAATACTAACAATAGTGCACAAGAGCAAGCAGTCACAAGTCAAATAACACAGGAAAACACTGAAGAATCAATCACATTAGATAATTTGGGGGACTGCAATATTTCCATGCAAAGAAATCAGTGTGTATTAGTATCTGCCGATAGGAAAGCAATAAAAGGAGGAAATACCAATGAAAAAGTAAAAATAAAAACGAGCATAGAGGAGGAGACGGAAAACGTGATAAGAAGGGTCAATAACAAACAAACAACTAAAACACAGGCAATAGAAGACATGTCTCAAAAAGGGGCACCTGAAGTAAAAAACGACGATGGCATAAAAACCAAGCACCAGGAATTAATAAACAAACGGATAACAAATGAAGTTAAAATAAACCTGCAAAAAAGGGAAAAAAGTCCTGGACTGTACATAGAAAGAGCCTCAAGTACAGACATCCAGCTATCTATTACCATGGATAAAAATGGCCGAACGTGCAAAACATTAGCAGAGAAAAAACAAATGGAGAAGACCAGGACAGATAAAATGATCAGAACAAATGAAGATAACAGAAGCCAAAGCGATGAGGAAGATAAAATGCAGAAATCAAGCTCAAAAGGACTGCCCACCATTGAGCCCATGACCAACGCAAAGGCGGGGGAAAGGACAAGGGAAAAAAGGGAACAAAATGGAAATCAAGAACTCCACCCAAACCCAGTAGAGACAGGCTGTAAACTAATTTTCAACCCGGTATATCAAACAAAGGGAAAAAATTACACACTAAATAGGGGTAATATAATGAGACTATTTAGAGAAATACCAAAATTAAGGGACATTCCATCGTCCGATCTCTTGGCACTATAATTTGTTCAAGTTAACACTGAGACGGATCTGGAATTAAGTAGAACAACCTGGGCGTCGATAGAGACAACGGAACGGATCTTCTCCACTAGGGAGATCTTCGAAACATGGGGCATAATAATATAATATCCACCGAAAATAAAATATCCATACCCGCTAATAAACTACGAGGTCTCCGGGCAGCGTAAAACAAAGGGAAAGTCTTCCACGGTACTAAAAGGAGCTAGAAGTACGTCACCAAATCAAGAGATATGCAGGGGAGCCGGCGTGCAAATTATTTCGGACAGACAAACAGCCATCCAGTCAGAGGGAAATCATGACTGGTCCTGGTTACCCCATAACTTGAATTTACATCGATCCTGATGATAACATCACAGTAAGGGGGGATCAAAACAATAAGGCAGAAAATCAAAGTGAGAAAAAAACCATGATCTGTTCTTGGAATGTTCATGGTTTTATAGAAATGCAACAAGACCAAGAAACCATCACCTATTTAAGTAATTTCAAAGTAATACTGCTTCAAGAAACATGGAACACTTCACCAAAGCACCTGGCGGAAAAAATCTCCAAGTACGGGCATCCAAGAGGGGGGTTGTCCATATACATTGCAACAGAAAATGATTGGAAAACGGAGGAAATGGATTCCGGAGAAAACTGGATCCAAATAATAAAAGTGGAAGAAAATCTTCCTGTACAAGGAGAAGGAGTGGGGGATAAGTTAATATTCCTTAATATTTATATTCATCCTGCAAAGAACAAAAAAGAGAAAAAATTGTCAACTCTAATAAACTTAATAAAAACATTACAAGTCACACATCAATATCACGAGATGATAATATCAGGGGACTTTAATTATAATCTGACAGGAGGAAAGATGAATAAGAATAAGGAAATAAATCAAAATATACGAAACAAGCTGGAAAAACTAGGCATGGTCATCCTAAACGGTTACACGAAGGGAGAACAACCGGCTGGAATCACCTTTTCCTGTGGAAAAAAACAATCAATCATTGATTATACGATAATCAGTAAGGAGCTTTCGTCCCGGGTAGACAACTTCTGCATCATTACACGTCCTGAGAGCGATCATTTCCCTCAGGAGACAGTCCTAGACCTAAGCATCAAGCAAAAGGAGTGTGCAGCATCATTAGTAGTATGGCCTGAAATATACAACTTACGGAAGCTTAAATGGAGAGGAGACATCATGGAAGAGATAATGGATATGGTGAATGAACACATAAAGAATGATGAGGAGTCAGAAGTTCAATCGTTAAGTAACTGGGAGGAACTATGTGAATTACTCCTGGACAAATTTCCAGCAAAAACAGTAAGTAAGGGAAATCACGGGTTTATCAATGATCCATGGTACGCAACACAGATGAGAAACAAAAAAAGAAACATCGCCAAAGAGGTAAGACAAAACGCGCAAGCAATTAAAATGGGGAAAAAAATAGACAGTGGAAAGATCCAAAAATTGAGAAAAGAATACAAGGCGGAATGCAGAGTGGAAAAAAGAAAATACAGAGAAAAGTTATGGGAAGATCTGCTGTGGGCAAGCAAACTACCAAATAGTAAAGAATTCTGGGGTATAATCAACAAATTAATGAAAGGATACGAAAGCAAAATACCATCGGAATAAGCGAAAACACCTGGCTAGAATACATAGATCAATTGTATAACCCCAAATTTGGATTAGAAAAGGTAGATGCAGTAAGATCACCGAACATAAAGGAAAAAGAACCTTACACCGAGGTAACCAGCACTAATATTGAAAGTGGAAAAAATCAGTGTAGCTGGGAAGTGGATGACCAAACTCTGACAACTGTTAAACGCATAAAAACACTGATAAAAAAACTTGAAAACGGAAGGAGCAGCAGGCCCAAATGGGCTACCAAATGCTCTGTTCAAACGAGACCCGGAAGTTTGGGCAAAATATCTAACACCTCTTTTCAACCACGTGTTTTGTGATAACAAAATCCCACAATCCTGGAATGGTAACCTGTTCCACCCAATTTACAAGAGTGGCATTAGAACAGAACCCGGGAATTACAGGTTGATCGCCCTGATCGACGTAGAGGCCAAACTCTATGCTTCATGCATCCTGGAACATTTACAAGAGTGGATAGAGGAAAACAACATTATCCCAAAATTCCAAACAGGCTTCAGACGGGGAATGGGCACCATTACAAATCTAACAGCCTTGACAATTCTTACGGAAAAAGCTAAAAGGAAAAAGGGAGTATTAGTGGCCTGCTATATAGACCTGAAAGCAGCTTTCGATAGAGTGCCGCGGGATCGCTTGTGGAAGAAATTGAAAGCATGGGGACTGCCACAGACATTGATAAACGCAATACAATTACTATACAGCGAGACATGGGCTACTGTAAAACTAGGGGATGGACAAAGAGTTTCTTCAAAAATAAAAATAACAAACGGATTAAAACAGGGCTGCGTCCTTTCACCAGGTTTATTCAATCTATACCTAGCAGATTTGAACAGTCACCTAGAACAAATAAATGGACACCCACCAAATCTGGCAAATGAGCCGGTTCAATACTTACAGTATGCAGATGACATCGTGCTGGTAAGTCAAACTCCGATAGGGCTACAAAGGTCAATAAACAAACTCATAGACTACATGGACGCCCAAGGTTTAGAATTGAACAAATCAAAAACCAAGGTGGTAAGATTAGCAGGCCCAAGACAAGGAAACTACAAATGGTATGCAAAGAACTCTCAAATAGAGGAAATACGAGTTTATAAATACTTGGGCATCAAAATGGCAAGAAATTTGTCAATGGTGGAGCAGAAAAAGGAGATTACAGCAAAAGCACAATCCCTAATATTTGCCTACAAACAACTATCCAAGAAACTGGAAAGCCCTTCATATGGGCATCTTTTAAAAATTATGGCAGCCCAATTGCTACCGACCTTGTCCTACGGTCTGGAAACCTGGCATGGCCAAGAAAGCAACATCTTAAATAAACTACAAACCAAGGCTTATAAAACGGTATTCAACCTCTTTAAAGGTTCCTCGCCAGCACAAATTTGTTTGGAATTCGGACTACAGAACCAAGCATTCCAAAGGAAGGCAACCATGGTAAATCTATGCTGGAAATTCAGAGCAGCAGAATTGGGAACTTTGAACAACTTATGCTGGTTGGCAGTTCGGGCTGGACTGTTCCCATGGGGCACAGGGTCAAGACTGATTTGCATATGGCTGGGTTCAAACTGGAATGGCATGGTGAGCAAAAAAAACGATGGATTTAGGCCCAGATCTCTGTACTGGGGTGAATGTATGACATTGTTCTGCATTCTGTCCATCAATTGTTGTTTTTGCATTTGTCACCCCGAGTGGGAAGGGTATGCTCAGACGTGAGTCCCTTGCTCTCCATGCCACTGGAATCAGGCTATCCTGGCTGACGAGGGCTGAAAGCCCGAAACCGGTCCTAGGATGCTTGTTTCCAGTCCAGGGAGGACCTGGCTTGGCAGTTCGGGCTGGACTGTTACCATGGGGCACAGGGTCAAGACTGATTTGCATATGGCTGGGTTCAAACTGGAATGGCATGGTGAGCAAAAAAAACGATGGATTTAGGCCCAGATCTCTGTACTGGGGTGAATGTATGACATTGTTCTGCATTCTGTCCATCAATTGTTGTTTTTGCATTTGTCACCCCGAGTGGGAAGGGTATGCTCAGACGTGAGTCCCTTGCTCTCCATGCCACTGGAATCAGGCTATCCTGGCTGACGAGGGCTGAATGCCCGAAACCGGTCCTAGGATGCTTGTTTCCAGTCCAGGGAGGACCTGGCTTGGCAGTTCGGGCTGGACTGTTCCCATGGGGCACAGGGTCAAGACTGATTTGCATATGGCTGGGTTCAAACTGGAATGGCATGGTGAGCAAAAAAACGATGGATTTAGGCCCAGATCTCTGTACTGGGGTGAATGTATGACATTGTTCTGCATTCTGTCCATCAATTGTTGTTTTTGCATTTGTCACCCCGAGTGGGAAGGGTATGCTCAGACGTGAGTCCCTTGCTCTCCATGCCACTGGAATCAGGCTATCCTGGCTGACGAGGGCTGAAAGCCTGAAACCGGTCCTAGGATGCTTGTTTCCAGTCCAGGGAGGACCTGGCTTGGCAGTTCGGGCTGGACTGTTCCCATGGGGCACAGGGTCAAGACTGATTTGCATATGGCTGGGTTCAAACTGGAACGGCATGGTGAGCAAAAAAACGATGGATTTAGGCCCAGATCTCTGTACTGGGGTGAATGTATGACATTGTTCTGCATTCTGTCCATCAATTGTTGTTTTTGGAAATAAAACAACAACTTGAGCAAAAAATCCCAAACTCATGGGGGGACCAATTGAGGATAGCCCTAGAAGAATTAGAGCTCAATGGGCTTTGGAACAGCAAGCTGGAAAAGGCCACATTTAAAAAAGCTTGCAATAACAAAGAAAAAACATTATCTTCTGTGGAGGACAAAAGGGGATTGTTAAAACGCCGCCACGCATGGGTCATAATAAATTCTTATACACGGCTAAAACCACAACCGCACCTTGCAGCTCATTCCGATTGTCCCTAAAAAGGAGGTTCATGGCATACAGATTTGGAGATCATTGTTTACTGGACTTGGCGCCCTCCTGGAAAAATAAAGACCAAACAAAGGCATGTCGCTTATGTGGTTATCACACTGAATCCCTGTTCCATTTACTGTGTGTCTGTGAAACAGTAAAGTCAGAAAGAAGGAAGGAGCTGAGAACAGTTTATAATGACTTAAATATCCGCACCTGCAGACAGGCGGCGACAAGTTGGATGGGCGCCACATCAAACATTTTAATATGCAGGGGGATCAAATTTATGATAGCGGTAGAAAGCTTACTTACAAAAGTAGGCAAAGATTGAATGTTGGGTACCACAAAGAAATTAAGTAGGACTTTATGAACTGTAAATGTTCTTTTTTTCTTTTTTAATAAGAAATGTGTTTTATATGCTTTATGGTTTGTGAAAACCAAATAAAGTTACTTTTGACTGACTGACTGACTGATATGCTTTGCAGGAGACAAATAAAAAAAAAAAAGAAAACATATTTTATTGCATTTTCAGTTGGCATATGTTATAACATGCTCATATCAGAGCATCACTTCCAGTGAGGTCACTTCCTGTGATGCCACGTGGAATGTCATGCGTCGTGATGTCATGTGCTCTGATAGCATGCATCATGATGTCAATTGTATTCTGCCTGACTTGATCAGTCCCCCCACTTCTTTTTTTTAGGACTTATGCCCTGGCTACAAGCCCTTGGGGAAACTGGTTTGGCAACTGGCTTCCCCTCTATGCTTCTCGTGCCAGCCTGCTTCCCTCAACAAAGGGACAACCCTCTCCCGGGTGTTACACATCTGCGCTTCAAAGGCGGCTTCGCCTTTGAATCCTGCTTTTTGGGGCTAAGACCCAAGTGGCTTCCTGCAGGAGGGAGATGACACCTCCCTTGCCTGCAATCCCCCATTGTTCTCCTTGCTGAAAGTCGTTGGCATGTCTCTTTAGGTGGGCAGAAAACTGTCTCGTGGAGCAAGCTCCATGTGTGCCCGGGAAGGCAAAGGAGTTTTAACAGCAACAAGGTGGAAGCTTACATTATTTCCAACTTAGGCTATGTCCGGCTTTACGTAATAAGTTGTTTGATACCTTGGAGTGCGCACTTTGGTTGCACCATTCAGAAGTTAGCACAGGGGTCAGCGTGCAACCCTGTACTCACCAATCGCGCGACCAAGTCTTTCAACAGTAAAATTGGCAGTTTTGTGCATTTTACCGCCAGGACATGCAGAGTGCATGTCCTACCTGTGTCATGTTGCACCCTGCCTTTTCGGCTCGGTAGGCCTGACTGAGGGGTCACCTCCACACTTGTCCACAGGAAGTGGAGGCTTTGCCATTGATTTTAATGACAAAGTTGGGCTAGCAGTGCATGACTGCTCTACCAGTATGCAGCGGTGGACTTGTTTTACTTGGGGGGCCTCCAGGATAGCACCACCAGTGCAGTATGCTTTGGGGTACCCTTCTAACTTACTTGCCCTGGGTACCAGGATACCATTTACTAGGGTCTTACAGGTCAGTTAGCCACTTCAAATGGGTACAGCCAGACAAGGTCGCACGACGTGAGCATTTTGAACCATGCTGCTTTTTTCCCATCATGCTCTTAAAGTCAAAACAGGGAATGTTGGCGTACGTGGTTAGGGGGTCCTCGCTTGCGATGTGGGATGCACCAGTGTTGTTGGATAGCTCTGCCCTGCCTGGTACTGTACAGTGGGTGAATGTTTGCAAAACAAAGTGCTGAGGACTGAATCATGTGCGAGGGAGAGTTGATGATTGTCAGACTTCCAACAAATGGTCTCACGTGCAAAGGTAGTGGGAACCGACAATACTATGACGCCAGCTGCCCACATACACAGGGAATAAACTACCAGGGTATCTTCGGTGAAACAGAGTCTTTCCCTGGACACAGCCAGAGTCCACATACTTCCAACCTGGAAGCAGGATGCCAGTCCACCCAAAAACAGAGTTGAGTCTACAGCATGGAAGCACCACTGTGGTTCTCCTCAAAATGGGAGTGCAACATGAGGAGAAACAAGATCTTCTCCCAGGCAGATGCAGGCTTTGCAATCTCGCAATCTCATGACCTGTGTGGACCAGCGATTGGCGGATTTTTAAACTGGACATTCTGTTTTTGGGGCATCTGTTTAGCTGGTCCGCCTGGTGTAGCTGCTCCTTCCAGCGCCTTCTCCCTGAGTATTCTTATTTTGCAGTTCTGTTACTTTCTGTATGCTTCATCCCTGGGGCTGTATTGTGCCCATTTGTGTCTGTTCTTTTCAACCCCTGTGGCACTAGAGTAGTCCAGAAAGGAGGCAGCAGGAGCCTGTGTAGCCCCTTTTGTAATATCGATCGCTCTGCCCTCGTTTGCATCCCCTCTCTGCATTTACCTTCCCCCCCCCCCCCTACAGCCCGAACTAAAAAAGAAAAGCACCTGGTATCCTGTCACTCGCCCACATCACCCTCTCTCCATTCCCACATCTCCCCCAGTCCAGGTAGAAACACAATCAAACCTGGCCTCCTGCCACCCACCTCGTCTACTTTTCATACCCCCTGAAACCCCAGAAATAAGATTTTTTTTAAACTTGGTGCCGTATGAAAAGAAGTGCCCCAGAGGTGCATTGGGCATGTGTGTCTGCTTTTTGATTGGGCATGCGTGTCTGCTTTTTGATTGGGCATGCGTGTCTGCTTTTTGATTGGGCATGCGTGTCTGCTTTTTGCACCCCACAGCAGTTTGATATTACCGAAGTAGCATTGGCATCTCAAGGAGCTGTTCCCTCATTTGCATGGGTGCATGCCCTTTGTATTTGTGCCATATTACCAATGTCCAAAGTGGCTGTCGGGAGATGCACTGACGGCACCATATAGAGGTGGGGTACTGTGAGGCGCCCCCCATCCTGATGGTGCCCAGGCACTCCCCTGAACAATCCTACTGGAGGCAGGTGCAGTTACCTCCTGCTCCCTCCTGCCGGGCGATTCCCTTTAAAACAGAGACTTGGTCACCGCAACAGTTGGTCCCCCTTACATTAATGTGCAGTTCCCAGTAGAGGGGTGGGTTTGTGCCTGCATTGGGATCAAAGTATTTACTGTGGCACAGTGTCCTGCTCTCCCCATCCCCAGCCTTCGCTTGATGTCTCTGGGCTCCTGGCTTTTCATTGAGTCTTGCATCTTGTGGTGTGTTATACTTACAACATTCCAAGGTGGGTTCCTGTGCTACATGGAGAAACTGTTTGAATGGCGAGCCGATGCTGCTGTATAACTTATCTTTAGGCCATTGCAATGTGTATTTATTGTTCAGTAAAAATATTCAAATCATATGGTCCCAGATTTACAAAGATTGAGTGGGGTTTATTTCACCTTTATTTTAACACAAACCAGACACAAAGTATTGTGTTGGTGTTTACAATCCAATGCAAGTCGTGATTTGCGTTGGATGATGAGCAAAAGAAACGCAAATCTGCGCAGTGCGCTGCTTTGCTTTACTTTGCGTCAAGGGGACGTTCCATGGATGGTGCATCGCCGTTCCCATGCAAGCACCTATGGATTTTACCTCAAATCCCTATTTACAAAGAATTGGACACAGAAAGTCGCTCCGGAATCCTGCACCTCATTGAGGCAGGCGTAACGAGAAATCATGTTTTCACTTCCCCTAATCTTTCCCTCTTTGCTTGTGTGCTGCGTTGTACAGCACGCTTACAAAGAGGGAACCGTCTTAAAGCATCGCTTTTGTACAGGAAGGCAATCCTTCTGGTGAAAAATCTATGCTTACCACAGCGCACACGCCCTTGTAGTTTGGTGGCAAAGGACTCTGCGTTAGTGAATGCAGCATAGAGTGAGCCAGTGCAGGGAGAGAGCAGAACAATGCCACATCTTAATGGATATGGCGCTGTTCTGCTCTCTCCAGTTCACGCAACGCAGTGGGGAAACTACACTTGCTGCTCTGCCTTGCATGATTTCTTAGTAAATCTGGACCAAAGTTCTTTGCCTCTTTTGATTCTACTCTTGTGTGTGAGTTGTGACTTGTACCACACACATGTTCTCATGCCCGTACAGGCATGCTGCTCACGTCTGCCATAATGGGTTAATCAAGTTTATAAGACCAATCTGTTAGATTAGCCCAGCGAGCGACTCCTTGCAGTGGGTAGTCTCAAAACCTGATTCAGAGCCTCAGGATTCCCATATCCATTGGGTAGAACTCTAAGGGCCTCATTTACACACCCCTTGCGCCTCCGTGATATCACTTTTTTTATGTAGCGACTACACTATCCTATCTACTAACTGGCACATTGGCTCCAGTGCGTCAGTTTGAATAGCCCTGAGTCATATTATACCTGAATCACGTGTAATGTATGAAGGGTGGGCGTTCCCACGCAAAAAAGCCACGGAAAACTGGTGTAGTGAAATTTACAATATTTCATTGTGTCACTCTACGACCTCACTGTGTCAAAATGCTTACACCTGCTCAGACCAGGCATAGGGATTGATGCATATTTTTTACAATGGGACTTGCCTTTGTGTTCTGACACGTTGTGGAGTTGCGTCCATTTTACAACCAACTCCAGCAATGCATCACTTTTGCACAAACAGATGTGTCAGAATTTCTGATGCATCTGTTAATCCTTGCGCCATGGAGCCATGTACTGTAAATGCAGCGCATCCATGGTGTCACAAGGACACCATCAGTTTCTTGTGAATGAGGCCTTAAGGTTCTAACCCAGAGTCTTTGGGTTTGTACAAGTGGTGGGATCTTAGGAGCTGATCAAGAGTTTCGGGTCTTCCTTACCTGGTAGAGGGAACCCAAGGATCTCTCCCGTAGCCCCAGGAACCTCCTATCCAAGGGATTTCTCATAGTGGTCAGGTGGGCGTTCTCGTTATCTGGCCCTGAGGCTGCTATTAGCCCCATTAGATGGAGGTGTTGCCCACACACACACACAGGAGCATCGGGAGGCCGACTCATCTGGGAGCGGCAGTGTCAAAATGGCAGCTTTTGTAGAACAAAAAGTAGTTTTACACCCTACGGGTCACCAGCAGAAAGGGGCCCAGAGAGTATTCTAATAACTTTATGCCGCGGCACCCACTACAGATTTGGGTCCCCTCTATGAAGATGTGCTCAATAATGTGATAGTGCAAGTAGAGGAGTCGTTGACACTTTCTTTACACTTGGGTATACTGCAGAGGAAGCTTTAGGTGGGACTAGCTGGGGGCGTGGCAATGACTGAGGCGTCTGCTAGTTTGTTCAGTCTGCTCCATCCCCCTTTAATTCAAACCCCACTGCACAAGCTTCTCAAGTACATCCCCTGGTATTCCTGGCTGAAGTCCTTGTTGAGGCTGTTACAGTCTTGACAGACAACATTGCATAAAGCACCAATGTGCGCTGCAAACACGCAGGACATCAGGGTCGAGGTGCTCTGGAAGGACAGCCAGGGCTCACAGCTGGCGTACCTGAGACCAGCCTGTCATCCTGGGTACAAGTTACTTTAAAAGAGCTCTGAGCACTTATCGCTCATTTTAGACACCACCACGACCCCTGGCCCAGATCATTCAAGAGGTGCTGAGATCCACCGATGTCTGATATCCTTAAATGAGCCCAAGGAGGGAATGCCGTTAACGATGCAGAAAATGCGCTATATTCACAGGCTATTACTAGGCAACAGCTGGAACCATATAACACTATACCGAGTTCTCACACATGACTGTGGGCCAGTGTTCTGGCCAAGCAGGTGCTGGCCCTGCAATGCTACTAGAGTACATAGGCAACGCCACAACAACAGCTGTCAACAGAAACAGTGGCAAAGTCAAACTGTGTCTATCCGACATGCGGAGGACACGAGATGGACAGCCGAAGGCACAGAATCATGGGAATATATTTTCTCCCATGATAACTTAGAAGCTCCAATGGAGGACATTGGGCTAAGGGAGATAACGTTTAGACAGAAAGATGAGAGGCAATACAATATATACGTTGATATTACAATGTACAATAACAGTTCTTTCGCTGGTTTTTCGTTTATGTAGAAGATTCTTTATTTCTTAGATTCTTTTGTCAAGTGGTTACAGCCAACGCTTTTCGCCCTAAATAGGGCTTCTTCAGGGCAAAATCCCAGCAAGCACTTTCCACGAGTTCTAGGTAAGACACACCAGCATCAAACTATACCAGTCTTGTCCCTGTGTCAGTAATAGTGATCATGTAGAACATCCAGTGTTGTGATCTTGGATCCTTAATAAAATCGTTCCGATAAGGACAAAACGTTGCCTTGTTAAGCGGCCCGGGCGTTTCTGGGTTCTTGTATTATTTTCTGAGAGGCATGAAAACCTCATGTGTAGTTTCGATATAGTATCAGTCTAATCCCATGTCCGGAGGATCGTCAACTCCGGAAGGAGTTGACGAAGGGAGATAACATGCAGACCTTTGTCCGTGAGCGACTGTGTAGATTGGATCAACCTAGTACGATAAAGCACAGAAACGCCACCTTCTTCCCTATACCTGTGTTCCCACTCAGTATGCTGGCACTGATGAAATTCTACGCTAACAAATGCAGAAGATTGGATTACGGCTGAGAAACTCTTTTTCAAGGTCCATTATCTACAGAAACATCAGATCTCTTACGATCTCTCATTCTAGTGATCTGTAGTGACTGCGTTGCCAGGGGCCGAGACAAAGTAGGCATGAAGATGCTGCATTAGAGTGAGTATCTGTTCCGACGTATGTCCATAGGGAAAGATGATGCAGATGGATACCGCGACACAGGAAGGGAGCAATCTCCTGTACATCAGAGATTCAAGAGACTCTGGGTGCGCAGAGGGCAGGGGAAGATGCAAGACCAGGAAGGAAGTGATACAAGAGGCCTGACGTGGAGGAATAAAAAAATGATCACCAAACCATGGGCTCCATAGCCCTATTCCGGCACTGCTTCAAACGCAATCTGAGTTTACTCAATCCAGTACGTGGTACCATTGTCCTTCTCAGCAACTCATGTAGTCCATGATGTTGACTACAAAGTCCTCACCTTTCTCTGGAGAATCCATTCTCTAGACACACGTTCACAGTGAATTTAAGCTAGCTTTGTCTCTCCAGTTCCCGTTCCAGCAAAGAATTGTAACATGTCCAGTGCTAGACTAGCTCTAACTGGTCAGCCGACCTTCTTCACAAGAATTGTCTGTTTGTGTTCCAGTGACCTACAAAACACCTAAGGCTTGTTTGGGTTGGCGACACTCCCACCCACCGTTCACAGTCTCTGTTTGCTTCCAAGTCATGCACCACAAAAGACTATGAGTGCCTTCCCATCTTCTCTTCATCTTCTGGTCAGATATCTAGCTGTGCTTTGTCCCTTTGGTAGCCCCACAAGTCTGGGTTCTGTGGCTAACACACCACACAGAATCTCACCCTAACCCTCCCCCCCACTTCAGAGGGTATGTGTCCCGGTCTTGTAGAATAACAAACAGTATGATTTTGTCAAATTCAATCCTTCAGTCTGCAACACCATTAGATATGGACCTAGCAGAAGTGGGGGAACTCCCTTATTCAGCTTTCCATCAACCTAAAGTGTCTTATGGCAGAGACCCTGTTAACTGAGTGGTCGGATCAAAGCTTTCATAAGATTTCACTAGCGACTGTGGAGTGTTCCTATGGTAAAGTATCGGGAAAAGTCAAACAAAAAAAACGTTAACTCGAAAAATATGAATACTTTTTTTTATGTTAAATATTTATTGTAATTTTTTTAAATATTTATTTTAAATGTAGAACAAAAGAAAAAGTGTATTGCATAATTAACTTAATTTTGGATTAAATCTTTAATTCAAATAAATTTAAAATTATGTTTTGGAAGTTTAAATTAAAAAATAAATTCCCATCTAAAGTAAAAATATAACTCCATTTTATTATGCATTTATAATTATTAAAAGTGATGTATAGGGCGTGGCCAAGCGGCGCTGCAAGATGGCCGCAAGTTAAGAACTCTCCCGGACTCCCCTTCTCCCTCCGCATAAATCCGCATCAAGAATCTGCACCCTGGTGCAATAACCAACTGCCGGAGGTCCTGAGCATCGAAGCGAGCCCTCGGCCGGCGAATTCCGACCCCCGGGGCCGGAGTTGTGAGCGGACCCGAGGTGACGGCCTGCAGTGGTGGAGAGCCGGGACCCACAGCTTTGGAGGGCCCCGGGCGGCGGCTCCGTCGAGCGGCCTCGAGTGGCTGTGGCACCCGGGAGGCGCCTGGAGCTAAGAATGGGCGGAGCAGGGGGCGACCGGCTGAGCCCGCTGAGGCCCCCCTCCCGCAACCCCATCTCTCAGGAGCTGCTCCCGCTGGCTGACTGTACCGGGAGCGGTGGCCCCCGGGGGGACAACAACGTGCAGCAGGACGAGCCTCGCGAGACCGCGCCGCATCGAGGAGGTGAGCCGGAATTGCGGCGGGAGCGGTGGACCCAGCAGAGGCCGCTCCCGGGCAGCGGAAGGGGG
Organism: Triturus cristatus; assembly: GCF_964204655.1. Classification (NCBI taxonomy): domain Eukaryota; kingdom Metazoa; phylum Chordata; class Amphibia; order Caudata; family Salamandridae; genus Triturus; species Triturus cristatus. Next base: position 1,144,936,316 of record NC_140580.1, on the reverse strand, counting down.
CGAAAGGGTGTTATGGACCATCACCGGACTGCCGCATAGTGAACGGCGCTGCTCCCGGACGTCCCCCGGTCTCCGGGGGGGGGAAACACCGATCAGGACAAAACAAGAGGACGCATTGCGGAGGGGCCGCCCAGAACTACTCACAGAGGGCGGAGGGATACCGGAGGGCGCCTTTGCTGGACAGAGGGAGCGACTCAAGGGCCCCCGAGGGGTCGTCCAGGTGGAATAGTTGCATTGCCCGCGAGTGTTGGTGACGGCCATCAATTTTTACCACTACTAGTTGGGCATTATGCCTGTGGTTACTGTAGAGCTTGTCCCACGTCAATGAATTGGAACAATATTGATATCGGTCTAAATAGTCCCTGGGAATTAAGACAACACACTACATGTAACACAGAAAATGTGATTTACTTATTGAAATGCCCTTGTGAATTACTATACGTGGGCATGACAACACGAAAAATAAAAACTCGCATCTTGGAACACATGAGCACCATACGCTGCGGCAAGACTAATACAAGAGTTACTGCCCACTTCCTTGAAAAGAAACATAATGAGAAGGACCTCAGATGGGTAGTGGTGGATAAACCATTTATACCACCAAATATAAGTGATATCTCGAGTTTCCTCCTAATGCGAGAACAAAGATGGGTGGAACGATTGAAAAGTCACACTATGGGATTAAATGATGGAATCCCCTGGTTCCAATTATATGGAATCATGCAACAATGAATCCGATACAGAGAGATACGCAACATTTCAAGATGGGCAGTTATCCAGTGGTAGACGTGAGAGGGAGTAGTTTTATCCATCTTTTGGAATAACCCCTTTTGTACATTATGTGAGCAAAACAATTCATCTTACTCACTAATGTGTCCCATTTCCAAGGGTACAAAAACATACTATCTCGAGTTTCACAAGATCACATTTTTTAATTCACTGAGGCACGATTTGATGATTTAAGGAACTTAAGAATGGCCGCCATGATAGATGTATTAGAATATACAGATCACAGCGAGGGCCTATTTCGATGTCTATGGAACAGAGAGCATTCTGGGCAGGCCATAGACAGAGCGGGCAGTGATTTGCTCTGACGGGAATACCGGCTCCTTAAATATAGGCATTATGTGAGAGATCCGTATCGTCGGAGGACGGACGAGGGGAGACGGGAGACAGTGTCTCTTTGGAGTAGTAAGTGCCTACCGTCAGCTGCAATTGTAATAAGTGTTTGGAGGCTTGACAGTTGAACGGCCCCCCCGCCACACCCCTTTGTTTCCCTAGCACTTCGATCGTGGGAAAGTTGAGCGGTGATGCAAGCGTGATTCAGAATAGTTGTAGCCAAACACTGGTGCGTGTATGCGAGGTGAAGATAATTGAGTGGAATAATTATCTCAGTAAACATGGCTGCATTGATAGTGATGTCCCGTTTTTATTTAGAGTGTGACAACAAGAGCACCCTCCCCCGCAGTCCCGGGTTCAGAACAGTACTCGTAGACTCTTGTAAGTACATAGATTCCACTGGGAGTTGGGTGCAATTTAACCATAGATTGATGATAAACATTTGATGTTTCTTCTCTCTGAGGCTCTAGAGAGAGCTATGGATATACAAGGTTGCCGTTATTAAAGTATAAGCACTGTAAATACACTTGTGGGTCTCTGAGTAGGAATGATTTGGCACTCAAACCATTGGTGTAGGGTTCCATGTGGGCTGTGGTGTCCACTTGCATGGGTTTAGGGTTGTGGTAGAAGAATAGGCTGCAATGGAGAATATTAATCACGTAAATGGACGCTTGGGAAATACAAGAAGAATTATAAATAATAATAAGAATTACGAGATTGGAAATCACGATCCGTTTTTCCTCTTTTCTTGTTGTAGAATTGTACATCCTCTTGGAAATCCCAAAAAGAGAGTGACGCTGCGGTAATACCCCGATTGTAAAGGTAAAGAATACCCGAGTAGCGGTATAGACCACTGAATAGGGACCAACACCCTGATGAATGCCAGAGTGATCCGGTTGGGCACATAAAAAGCTGGCAGAAACATGTTGGTTTTTGCAGTGGGGATTGAAGGGTCGTTACCTTCCCTGAATACCCCATTTTGTTGATTTTAATCCTGCCAGAGGTTGACAATAATAAAATTTGTGGGTGAACCTCGAGACAGTTTTATATCTATTTCTGCACCTCTCTTGGTCCCTTCTTGCAGGAGAAAATTTGTTTTCCTTTTTGATTTGAGTTACACTTTTATGCTTGATTTTTGTCTGTCTTCTTTACTATACTTTACCCTCACCACTTCTCTTCATCATATATACTAAAAAAACTGCGCTCCATCCAAGGTGTTGGTCTGCACCTGGGTGTATGATGCGGCCCAATGATGAAGCATGACACTACCAAGTGTGTGAGGGCAGTACTAAGACATCTGTTGATTTTCCCAGGTGTAGCGTCCAGCACAGTTATTTATGTTACTAATTGTTTCTCTGTCGTGTGAGACTAGGTAGGGGAACTTCCCCAGGACCAACGACTTGCCACCCTAGTGATGATCCACAAGGAAGGCAAAAGTCGGACAGAGTGCTCCTCCTGTCGATCGATCTCACTACTGAACGCCGAGCCCAAGATTTTAGCCAAACTTCTGGCCACCCGGCTAATTAAAGTAATTAATAATCTCGTGCACCCGGACCAATCTGGCTTCATGCCGCAGCGCAATGCTGCACTGAACCTGCGAAGGGTGCACGGCGTGATGGGGAGGGCGTCCACTATCCAGGAGGAGGCAGTCCTTGTATCCTTGGACGCCTCAATGGCATTCGATATGGTCGAATGGAAATATCTGTTTGCGGTACTCGAGAAAATGGGATTTGGGCCCCAATTCATTGGGTGGGTGCGGCTCCTTTATTCAAAACCACTAGCTCAGAAAATCCGATGTGTTTGAGCTGGGCAGAGGCACGAGGCAGGGGTGCCCGCTGTCACCCCTCCTATTCGCCCTGGCCCTGGAGCCGTTGGCGGCGTGGATACGGAGGGATCCGGTGATCGGTGGCTTTAGGTGGGCGGAGTCCTGAGAGGACCGCATCTCACTGTACACAGATGACATACTGCTGTTCCTGACTTCCCCAAGGGCCTCCCTAACTGCAGTGCTTGATATATTCGCCATATTTGGCAGGTACTCCGGATATACCATAAATTGGGGTAAATCCGTGTTGTACGTCCTCAGGGGACCTCTTACGGGACTCCCCAGAGATTGCCCGATACAGATCACAACACAGGGCTTCCAATACCTTGGCATATATATCACTGCCAACCCTGCAGATAGATATGCACGCAACCTGCTCCCTCCTTTGCAAAGACTCAAAAGAGACTCCGAACGCTGGATGGCGCTCCCGCTTTCGCTGCTCGGTAGGGCCTCCCTGTTCAAAATGATGTCCTTACCCCGATTCTTATACGTCCTGCAGAACTCGCAGGATCTGGTGCCGGGCAGTTATTTCAGGGAGATTGAGACCTTACAGCGCCGCCTGTTATGGAATGGGAAGCCGCGCATAGCCCTGTCCAAACTTAACATCTCCTGGTATGACGGCGGGATTGCCCTCCTTGACCTCAAAAAATATTACTGGGCGGCTCATCTGGCAGCAATCAACCATGGGACATATAGGCAGGCGGACGAATGGATGGACCGCTGGGTACTGCCCGGGGGGAACTACAACCGGGCACTCTATTCGAGCGCTGGGCGGCACCAACTCACAGGACCAACGAAACTATCGGTGCAGGTCTGGGGGGCGGCCTCCAGGAGCCTGGGGTGGGAGCATAAAATCACTCGGGCCACGCCGCTATGGGACTCCGACAGGCTTGGTAACCTCTGGTCTACGAAGGGGTTTGACAAATGGGACCTCATTGGCATATCAAAGGTGGGCGACCTATGGGTGAAGGGCGAGGTTAAGTCGTTCGCCGCCTTGCAGCAAGAATATGAGCTGGCCCCTACCGAGTATTTCGGGTACATGCAAGTTCGCCACGCCCTGGGCACCTGTTTACGAAGGGGAGAGACCCCTCCGGAGGCGACACCCCTTGAGGACCGGCTCCTCGATGGATACTTGCCAACGAAGGCCATCTCACTCACATATAAAACGTTGGTGAACCACACGGGAGACCCCCTGGTGAAGTTGAGGGAGAAGTGGGAAAGGGATGGTATCATACTCGATGATGAAGATTGGGTGGCGGCGGTATCCTCGCCACGTGAGGTAGCCATCGCAGCAAAGCTGAGATTAGTACAACTCAAAATTCTGCACCGAATCTGCATCATGGGGCCAGGGATGGTGTTAATGGGGAGAGCACCTGATGGTAAGTGTAGGCGGGACTGTGGGAGTGAAGGCACCTTCCTCCTTATTCTGTGGGAGTGCCCGCATATCCAGAGGTATTGGAAGAAAATACACAAGGTGATGAGTGAAGTATTCGGCCTTGCACTCCCACTGGAGGCTAAGCGATGTCTCCTCAATGTGTGGGAACCAACGGACTTAAATACTGCGCGCATAACATGGGTCACACTGGGGCTAATGATAGCCAAACGAAACATCGCCCAGAAGTGGGGGGCATCGCTTGCGCCACGTGTGAGAGCCTGGGAGAAAGATATGGATTGGTGCATGTTTCGGGAGAAGTTTGTATATGTGGCCAGGGGGTGCCCCGAAAAGTGGTCCCGCATATGGAGCAACTGGAATGCATATAGGGGGGATATCTGCACCCCACCATTGACCCCAGCTCAAGATGAACAGTTGCAGACATGACACGAATCGCCCCTGGACAACACACTGTATACTTTCAATTGTTTGAGAGCCATGTAAAGATAAGAATATATTGTAATGAAGTACTGTGCCTGGTGTTGACGATTCCTATTGTTAATAAAAAGAAATAAAAAATAAAAAAGTGATGTATAGAATTAATTAGAAGTAATTAAATTATATTTTAATTAAAACGTAATGTTTACATTCATTTTTAAATTCAAAAGAGTGTTAAAATATATTAAAATTAGATAAAGGTTTAATTTGTATATATTATTTTTACATTCAGTTGAATTTATTAAAATATTTAACTATTTTAAATAATTTAATTTAACATTATTTTCCAATGGGTTTTATTTTTAGTCCCTTCCTTCATTATTTTCTATGGGAGGGTGTTGCAGCACCAGTTGTAGTCCATGTGTGGTGCTGGACTTTTTCCTGCTCTGAGCGGGAGTAATTTACTACTGTTTTATGCCACTTTTTGCTGTAGTAACTTTAGAAATGGGGTGGGGTGTGTGTGTGTGTGTGGGGGTGTGTGTGTGTGTGTGGGGGTGGGGTGGTAGTGTGTGTGTGTGTATCCGTCCCCCTCCACAAACCCCTACCTAAGTCCCTTCTTGCTCCCTCATAGTGCCTTTAGCTGTAAGTATTCCCCATTTTCCAGCTACTGCCCTCTGTGCCTCCCACATTTACTACTAAAATGTAGATGTGTGTGTGTGTGTGTGGAGGCTCCACAGTTGGGGCGGAGATCTCCGCACAGAAAAAGATAGTAGACAAGGAGACTAAACCACCACATGCTCATTTGTGGAAAGCACCTTTCAGTGCTTTGCAGTACTAATGGAGAACTGCAAAATATTCTAGAGGCTTCGATGAGTAGGAGTCCGTTTGCTGACAGATGTTCAAGGGTAAATCCAAAAACAATAGTGTTTTGCCTACGCACCACCAGGCCAGAAAATCACTTTTGTGTGCAGTTCATGCCTTTGTCCATAGTCCACAGCAAGAAATGACTATGTAGTTGTGCAAACTACAGTTCACCTTTACCAGTGTCATTCTATCCTGTCTTTTGGCTCAGTAGCCCGCGTCAGTGCATCGTGGCCATCGTAGTACACCACATATATTCAGTGTGATTCCTGATACATATTTTGCTCTTTTTGGGGCCTCTGAAAGGAGTGCAACACAAGTGGTTTGAAACTAGGTCATAGTTTGGTCATTCACACAATAGTTATCTGTTCAATGACAGCCTGTCTGAAGAGAGCTCTTCCCCGGTGGGCAGACTCCTTCAGCCCCCAGGAAGCCACAGTCGGAAATCCCAAAACTAGAGTATCGAGCATGCGCACCATCAAGCCATCAAGTCACAGGGGCAGTTTGTGACTCAGTATAGCTGTGGTACCACAGTGGCCATACTGCCCCGGCATGGGATACAGAACCAGAAAGACAAGGACATCCCATTCTGCTCTTTCCCCCTCATCGCTGTAAGCCTGCCTAGGATCCGCAGAAGCCCTGCTGCTGGGGCCTGCTGGGAAGGCTGGAGCTGCACTGTCTGCTGGTAAAAGCAACTGCCTGATCCTGATAAGAACAGCAAAGCCCAGTGGACTGAAGCATTTGTGGAGTGGAACACCCTGCCTTGGGGCCATGAGGTCATCAGCTGAGCTCGCCCTAAGACCAACAGCCTTACTCAAGGAATGCATCACCTGCAGATCAAGGCCTTGAAGGAGACCTTCTGGTCTGTGGCCTGTACTTCCCATGACACCTTTAACCTCGTAGGACCCTTCATTCTTAATTCTCGTCCCCGGAGGGATGCAAGGCCTTTTACCTTTCATCACTGCTTCTTCGCCTGTATCCCATCAGGGGGGCCGGTTCCCTGATGGGGACCCATTTGAACCATCCTTCTGTGATGGACGGTCCCAGTGGGGTGGAGCGTTGAAGGTGCAGTAGGACCTTAACCTTCAAACTCAGGGCCTCGCGTATGAGGAATTGGTTTAGGACAGTGTAGCAAGGCTTCTTACTGCGCTGCCCTACACCAATGTGATAGGGCTGGAAAGCACCTTATTTATGAAATATGGAGCATTCCTGCCCTCTTCCCCTGCGCTGGCACACAATTTGCTCTCTAGCGCCAACATGGGCACCCTTGCACCATGGTGCAAGGGTGCCTCCGTTGCAGGCAGGATTGTTTTTTGCAGGAAGGGCACTTTCCTGTACAAAAACAATCCGGAGAGGCGTTTTCCTTTTTCTATGTGTGCTGCAGAATGCTCTGGGGGACGTAAGGTTCTCGCGCTGCCCCAGGTTGAAGTGATTAAGTAAATCTGGGGCAGCATTAAAATCCATGGGTGCTGCGTGGGAAAACCTGCTGCAACGCCCATGGAATGCGCCCTTGACGCAGAGTACGGCAAGGCAGCGACCTGCGCTGCTTGCTCTTACTTCAGATCTATGAGGCCATGCAGAGCCACGCAGAGGGGGTTTGCGTCGCCTCATAGATATGAGTGACAGGCTTACGCCGCCGGAGCGTCAAATAAATAGATGCTCTGGCAGCATAACCCTCTCATAAATAAGCTCCAGAGTTGCTGATGGGAGAGAGAGGGGGTAGAAAGTGCCCTATACCCTACGGGTGCAGCGTCCACTTCAACACTCCAGTTGTGACCAGCTGTTTCTCAGATGTGGGGGTTGCTTTCATTGAGTGTCAGGGATGGCCTAATTTAGGTTGCTAAGCGCATGCCCAGCACTAGTGGGCCCTGTTAGGATGGAAAGGGTCCCTTACAGGGTTCTGGAGTGCGAGCTCCTCTGCCTTTAGTTTCCCATTGAAGTTCTGCAAGTTGTTGACTTTTCACCTCTGCACATAAAAAGTCAAGGATATGTACTGAGGGCTTCATGACAGGGGCTACGCCCCAGATCAGGCCTCTCTGGTTTGGAGGGGCGCACCAAGTGTGCCTTCCTTTACTAATCATCTCTTCTGTCGTTTCACTGGGCTGTTTAAACTGACATTGGTTGCAGCAACAGACTGCAGTGGTAGGACCCACCTCGTCACACATCACCTCACAAGGTGGGTCACCTGCTGGCCTCATCTGTGTGTTTGGAGTTGGTTTGTTGGTCCTCTGCAACCGGATCCTTCGATCCATCCATGTGGGCCATGGAAGCCATGTCTGAAGAATGGATACCTCAAGTCAAAGGTCACCTCAACGTAAACCCAGAGCCTCTAGAGAGTACGCGCGACTGCAAGACCATACACTGGAATTGGGGAGAGTGAGAGGGAGCTAACCACCTTGTTTGGGTTAGGGGGGGTGAGGGGGTTGGATCTGTAGTAGAACAATAATTCAGGTACCCAAATGGACAAGAGCGATGGTGACACTTGCTGCCTTCACCTTGGCAGGACAGGCGAAGCTGGCACCTGGACATGAGTCCAGAGACATCCACCGCTGGGACTGAGCCCGCTCTCCGGTTCTTGTGGGCCGTACAACACCGCACATCACCGGAAGCCATGCCGCCCTGCCAACAGCAGGCCAGAGCAGAGAAAACGACAGTGCAAGTCAACGGCCTTGAAGTAACTGGGACATTTTACTTTAATGTACGATATCTTCTGGTGGGAAGAGAAGGCAGGAAGGTGGAAACCCAGCAAGGGGATGGGGCTTAAAAGACCTAACCCCCACCAGATCCTAGAGAGGGCTTAGTCTGAGCATGCATTGAAAGATCATATGTTGCCTTAGCATAGGAAATACCAATTCCTATTAATAGCCGGTACCTCTACGCAGGGATTGCCACTGCGAAAACTGTGCTACATTTTTCTTACCCTCTAAAGCTGTATGTACGGAATTGCGTTGTGTGGCTGGGGTACTTTTTTTTTCTTTGAGTAAAGGCACTGGCTGGACTGTAATTTAATGTTTGCAAATAGATGTTTCATTAAGATCTGAGTCTCTGGCGCACCACCTCCATGAGTAGGCCTTGGACTGCATTACTTTGTTACCTTTGTTACCTTGAGGTCCATGTGCACTTGTTGCTCAGTTGTGGCATCAACAATAGGATTAGGCCTCCGAACACTAGGGTTCGATGGCTCTGATTATCACAGTCTGAGCCAGTTCCCACAGACGGTCTGAAAGTTTTTGGGCCTGCACACTCCAGCCCAGAGTATGATACTAGCCGCCATGTTATTTGGATTAGAGCTGCTGACCGCCTAGTTGCTATGAAAATATTTTGGGTCATGTAGGCTCCAGAAGGTACAGGGCCTTTTCTATTGTGCTTAATGTTAACAACCCTACTTTATGCCCTATGATAACAATAGCGCTAACTGGATATTGTGGGCCAGATTTATCAAGGTTCGGCGTCGCCCTTGCGCCACACAAGGGGTGCATGAGCGATGCAAAACGTAAGTGAGATTTATCAAACCACGCAAGACCAGCTTGCACGGCCCTGGACTGCTAAATAAATCTACAGTAACGCAACGCAGCAAAAATCGCTGCCTTGTGTTACTCTGTCCCAGGAAGGTGTTCCATGCTTGGAGCGTGGGTGTTACCATGCATCCACCCATGGATTTTGGTGCATTCCCAGATTTACCATTACTTGTAAACCTCCGAATGCGTCTAAATGTTACGCCTCCCCAGGTCTTTATTTCTCCTAGTTTCCTCCTCTTTCTAGCACACATAGAAAGAGGACCATGCCTCTCAGGATTGTGTTTGTGCAGGAAAGTGTCCCTTCCTACACAAAAACAATCTTGCCTACAGTGCAGGAACCCTTGCACCGTGACACAAGGATGTTTGCATTCATGCTAGGCAGCCAAAGTGCGCCACGCCAGAAAGGACAGGAATGTGGCGTGTAATGGTAAACATCGTGCACTTCCAACCTTCCCTTTCATGCAGCACAGCAAGGTGGCTTGCTGCATGGCACTGCGGGAAAGAATGATAATTCTGGCTCTCTTTGTTTACTGTATCACAAACCTCCCAGAGTAAGCCTCGACTGCTCGTCTTGGCTACTCTTGGTAAAGTGTACACAGGGAGTACGTTGATTATCCAGCTGGAGCGCACTGGTATGTGTGGCCTGTGGAATCATGATCCGCCAGTGATACTGCCCTTTACCCTGAAACTGCACCTGGTTGGACAGGAATGTCCTCTTCTTGGTGCACAGGCATGTACCCCTACCCCAGAGGCTGGATAGCACATGAATGTGGTATCCTGACTTTTAATTTGGCCCTTTCATCACATTAATATAGAATATGTGTGAGGTCAGGACCTGTACAGTGACCTGGAGAAGGGTGCTAGCTATGCCCTGATAGTGGACAGAAGACTACTGCCCCTCTCCTGGGTGTAGCCCAAAATGTGTTGAGGGGAGCGTGCCGTGTTTTGTGATTTCTAATGTGATCAGACGTTTTTACCGTTGTCAGCGAGGCCACCTGACCCTTCTGTGAAGTTTTGTTATGCTGACATCCTGTGTGTATGTCACTGGTGGACATATAGAATATGGGCCATATTATCAAGTGTTACGTCATGTTTGCACCACGCAACGGGGTGCAAAAGCGACCCAACCCTTGAGATGCGATTTATCAAGCCACACAAGGCCACCTTGCATGGCCCTGAGTAGCTTGATAAATCCACAGTAACTCATTGCAGACCGCTGCGTTGTGTTACTCTGCCCCAGGGAGGCGTCCCATGGGTGGTGTGTGGGTGTTCCCATGCAAAACCTATCGATTTTGACGCATTCCCAGATTTACCGTAAGTGGTAGACCTGGTAATGCGCTAAAACTGCTGCGCCTGCACAGGTGAGGCGTAACAAGGAGAAATATGTTCATTTGTCCTCGTTTTTCTGCAGCACACATAGAAAGAGGAAAATGCCTCCGGGGATTGTTTTTGTGTAGGAAACCACGCAGGCACCCTCGCACCATGGCGCAAGAGTGCCTGCTTTGGTGCTAGGCAGCACATTTGCTGCGATGCGTGATATGATGATAAATATGGCCACTTGCATGCAGTAGATGTATTGTAGTAGGACGCAGTGTGTGCGTGAGTACTGAAACGAGTGAGATGCATTTGTGATGCCCGTTGTTTGTAATGGTACAAGATGGAGGATGAGGTCAGCTTCCCCAGACAGGTGAAGTACATGGCTTGCATTCATGTGGCTGGAACATAGATATCCAGGCCTTGGAGTACGTAGGATGGGGGCAGGGCTTCCTTTAGAAAGTCCATGAAGAGCTGTTAGCAAGGGACTGTTCAGTAGTAATTAATGAGCACTGTCGTTCGGGAGATGGGGGGAAGCTGGGATTGCAGTTTCTGCTGTTTGGGCGAGGAACCTTCTAGGCCAGATTGCTCTTTTTCTTTCCCTGATGACTGCTTTATAAGGCTGACGAGAGCCAGGTGCAGAAAACTCACACTTTGATGTGACCATGGGGGGGGCTGCTCTTGCTTGGAGACATCCCAGTGCTACCGTCTGTGAGAAGCATCATTTTACATGAATGCTGTGTCTGGCGAGCAGCCTGTGAAGGACACTTGAAGAGATCCAACCCAAACTTGCTCTCTAGTTTGAGACACTGGATTCACATCCAAGAACGCCTTGACCAAGGAAGGGAGTGCACTGCAGAGTACTCCAAGGGCCACTGTGTTACCAGTGCTGGTGTCTACCTGAAATCTCTCCCAGAGGTGAGGGAACATCCCCTTAAGTCAGCACTTTCTGCTTGTGGATCTGAGGGTGTGTCTGTGCCTAGAGGCTTGCCTGCTGATAGAGGGAAGGAGTGTGCCTGGTCCTGCAGGAAGAGAGACTGTAAAGGAGGAGAAGTCCAGAAAAAAGAAGCAGATGGTATCGGGAATGACTGGTATTGTGTGTGGGTCCCCGGTCTCTGCACGGTGCATACCTGAGAAGTGTCCCACACCTGCACCGAATCCATAATGGCCGTGCCTGCTCTCAGCCACTGCAGCTGTGAACTAGTACTTTTAGAAAACCATTTAAAAAAACGAGCTGCAGCTCTCTGTGCCTGATCGACCTGGGAGGCTGTCCCTGCATGTTGCCACATTGAACCTGTTCAGCCTAGGAGAGCGCGACTGCACATTGCCTGTGTGAGCTCGGTCGGCCTGTGAGTTAGCAACTGCACACTGCCTGTGTGAGCTTGGTCGGCCTGGGAGTTAGCAACTGCACATAGCCTGTGTGAGCGTGACCTGCTCATGAGGCTGTACCAGCATGTCGCCACTGAGAGCCTGATTGGCACGGGACGCACTTCTTGCACATTGCTTCTGGATGAGTGACTGACTTGTGCTTCTAAGCACCATGGGGTACCTGTGTTATAATCTGCACCTGTACCAAACTTATGCCTCTGCCATCATATCCTGAGGGTGGCGTCTGCTAGGGTTACCCGAGTGGGTGGAGGATACAGGAGTGGGAGGTTGTATCAGCTTCTGAAGAACAGTCCGAGATACAACTCTGTACTTGATTATCGCAATTGAATTGTGCAGTGTTTAGTTCTGTTGTGTGATTAGCATACAGGCTTTTACGAAATGAGAAGCACTTGGATGGACATTCAGTTATTCTGTCTGCTGGTTGACTATTGAGTTCTGAGCACCTGCACCCCCACACTAGCCTGAGAGTGAGGTCAAGGCCCCCTTTACTGTGCGCCCCCATTTGTCCTCCTGAAAGGTGACTAACAGCACTAAAGCCCTCAGTACTATCACCAAAGCCCACTAATGCTCTCTTGCTGCTGCCTCGAACCTTTTAGGCTCGTTTCATGTTTCCAACCCCTCTTGACAGGGTGCACCTTGCGTCACCAGCCTTTCCATGAAGAGTTCTCTGTAACAGATGGAGTGGTGGTCTGGGGAGTCCAGATCTGCATTCACCAGCCTTTCCAGGAAGTGTTCACTAACCAGAGGTTGGTGGTGGTTTACTGGCAAACACAACAAGATTATGGACGGTGTGCTTAAACCTTTAAACCACTCACTCCCAGTCAAGAGAACTGGGTTTAATCCATTGTTCTTTTGCTCACTGTGCCACCCCAGTTTGGACCCACCCATATGAAAATTAGTCTTGACCCTGCTACTCATGGGAACAGTCCAGCCCAAAGCTTCCTGGGAACAGTTTTGGGGTATCACCCTTCACCAGCCAGGCTAGCTTGAATCCAGTGGCACAGCATACCCATGGTCACTTAGGGCGAACATAGCAAACACAAGATAATGGAAATAGTGCTGAAAACATTTCAACCACTCACACCCAGCCAGGATAGCCTGAATCTAGTGGCACAGCGAGCAAGGGACCCAGCCATATGGAAATCAGTCTTGGCCCTGCTCCTCATGCTAACAGTCCAGCCCGAACTGCCAGGCCAGGACCTCCCTGGACCAGAAAAAAGCATCCTGGGACCGGTTTTGGGGTATCACCCCATATCAGCCAGGCTAGCTTGAATCCAGTGGCACAGCGAGCAAGGGACCCATGTCTGGGAATAACCATGGCCACTTAGGGCAAACTTAGCGTTCCCCTAGCGATTCCCAGCAACCGGTCCCAGGATGCTTGTTTCCGGTCCAGGGAGGACTTGGCGTGGAAGATCGGACTGGACTATTCCTATGAGAAGCAGAGTCAAGAGAGATTTGCATATGATTGGGTCCAAACTGGGGTGGCATTGTGAGCAAAAGATTGATGGATTACACCCAGATCTCTTGACTGGGGGAGAGTGGTTGAAAAGTTTCAGCACTCCATCCATCATATTGTTGTATTTGCTATGTTCGCCCTAAGTGGCCAAGGGTATACCTAGACGTGGGTGTAGGAAGCTGGCTCTTTTGTATACTATAACTAAGTAAGGTATAGTGTGCACAGAGTCCAGGGAGTCCCCAGAGGTGTAGCAGAGGCTACATTAGGTAAGTACTAACAGCTCTCTTTGTGGTAGTGTGGGCAAGCAGTTAGGCTTATCCAGAGGGTGTATTAAGCATGTATTGTATTCACTCACTCAAGGACTGATTGCACACACTCAGAGACATAGTCCAGACCGATTGGGTAAGTATAAAAAAGGTATACTTGTATTTTATTTCTAGAACCAAGCAGGACTTTATATAGGTAGGTAAAATGTACTTTCAATTGTAATCCTTTACACAGAAATGCAATTGGGAATGGATTTGCAATTGTTACAGGTTGGTATGACTTCAAAAAACAGCTTAAATTACACAGTTATTACTTTTAGAATACTTTTTGATTACTTTCATATTACATTGACTACTTGGGGTGGAATGCATAGATACCACACCAAGGGATCTCACAATTAAAGGTAAGACAGACTTTTGAGTCTTTGCAGTTTAGTTATCTTTTCTCCATACAAACATTAGTTCAACAAAACATTTTAGACCCAAAATCTCATAACATGGGTTCCTATGGGAGAAAATGGTTATCGGTTTCACAGGTAAGTAAACGTCTCACGAGTGAGAGTTTTGGGGGTTAAGGCCAAGGTTCCCCAAGGTCTAGGTAGACACTCAAGTTGCACCACCATTGGCACTGGGGCAGCCGGGTGCAGAGTGCAGGGGCCAATGGGGCTAAGAGGGCCTTCGGTTAGAGACTGCTTACGAGCAGGCTACTCTGTGTGTTAGAAAAGTTCCTGGGGTTAAAGTGAGCACTGCAGGGGCCAACAATCAGCACAGGAGCTGCACCACCAATGGCTCTGGGGCAGCCGGGTACAGGGTGTAAAAAAGACATTGAGAACCCTATGATTCTCAATGGGGACCTTTTGGTTTAGTAAAGTTGCTGCAGGCTCGGCAGGGAGGCTTCCTGAAGGTGATCACTGGCTGGAAAGGGAAGTTAGGTTCTTGGGGTTTGCCTGAACACCGTCGGTTGGGCCACTCAAGGCAGTGGGTTGTCAGGTGCAGGGGTGTTTTTTGGTGTCGGGTCTTCTTATCAGCTCTGGTCGCGGTCGGAGGGACCCTTTAGGTTGAAGCTGCAGGTGTCGTATTGAGGCATGAGGGAGGTCGGGATCACCAGATCCCAGGTCAAGATCGCTGGGTAGACCTCCTCCTGGTGTTGGGCCACTTCAAACTCGGGCCGTGGGTTTCGGGTGCAGAGAAGTGCAGAATCATGGTGTCTCCAGATTCTGTGGGTGAGTCTTGGCTTGAGCAAATCCGGTGCTCACAGGAGACAGAGACTGTACGACGGTTGCAGGGCAGGTCCTCCGGGCTCTGGGGTTCTCCGCTGTAGGCAGGTTGCAGGTAGGTCTGGGGCCAAAGCAGTTAGTGTCCTCTTCTTCCTGGGTCAGCATGGTCCTTCTTCTTTCTTCCTCAAATCTGAGGTGGCAAAGTTCAGGGTGGCCCCTAAATGCTGAATTTGGGGTGTTAAAAGGGATGAGCAGGTCGGGACCCATGGGTCCCGACCCCCTATTATGCCACCCTCCAGTGGGAGGGGGCATGAGCCTCTCCCTAATTGGCTGAGTCCCCTCATTTTCAAGATGGAGGGGACTGAGATGTGTGCTTTACCTCGCCTCCCCCACCTGAGGGTTGGGGTTGGCAAAGGTGGGCATACCTCTATTCCTAACATGGTTGTCCCGAAAATTCTCTCACCAAAAGTGGTGGGCAGAACCGGTGGGAGACAGTTGCTGGGGGCAGGGACAGCTTCCAAAAGCGGCAGGCCTTTGAGGCTTCCCCTTTATGGACCCAGCCCATCCTGATGGAGGAGGCATGACACCTCTGCCCAGGATGGGCTTTGTTTCTGGATCCAGAGAGCGGAGACTCTGTACCCAGGGGTCCAGAAACCTGCCTGGTGGTGGCAAATGGTGGACAGCCATTTAGGAAACACAATAGGGCTGGTAATTTTCCATGGGGCATCTCTAAGGTGCCCTCTAAGTGCATTTTACATTAAATCCCACACTGACATCAGTGTGGGTTTAATGGGCTGAGACTTTTGCTACCAAATTTCCGAGGTTTTCATAAAGCCATTATGGAGCTGTGGAGTTTGTAGTGACCAACTCCCAGGCCTTCTACTCTTTATGGCTTTACTACACTTACAATGTCTAAGAATGGAATTAAGACACTGTAGGGGTACAGGGCTCATGCCACTGTACCCTCACCTGAGGGTTAATGCACCCTGCTATAGGGGTGGCTTTCCTAGGCCTCAGGCAGTGGGTTGTAGGCATGGCACACAGGGATGTGTGCCATGTCGACACATTACTTTTCTATGCACCAGAACATGCAGCTTGCAATGGCAGTGTGTGGGTGTTAAGGTACAGGGACTCTAAGGGTGGCACGATAGGTGCTGCAGCCCCTAGAGGCTTTCCCTGATCACAGTGCCCTTGGTTCCCATGGTACCTTTTACAAGGGGCTTACCTGTGGCCAGAGATGTGTCAATTGTGGGTACAAAGGTACAGTTTTGGGAAAGAACACAGGCCCTGGGAACCTGATTGGAGGAGTAGGGTCAAGACTGATTCACATAGTGCTGGGTCCAAACTGGGGTGGCATAGTGAGCAAAAGAACAATGTATTAAACCAAAATCTCTTGACTGGGGTTGAGTGGTTGAAAGGTTTCAGCACTCCGTCCATCATCTTGTGTTTCCTATGTTCGCCCGAAGTGGCCCAGACGTGGGTCATTTGCTCGCTGTGCCACTGGGTTCAATCTAGCTGGCTGATGAGGGTTGATACCCGAAACCGATCCCAGGATGCATGTTTAAGGTGTAGGGAGGACCTGGTCTGGCAGCTCGAGCTGGACTGTTCCCAGGAGGAGCAGGGTCAAGACTGATTGCATATGGCTGGGTCCAAACTGGGGTGGCATAGTGAGCAAAAGAACGATGTATTAAACCCAGATCTCTTGACTGGGGGAGAGTGGTTGAAACTTTTCAGCACTCTGTCCATCGTCTTGTTGTTTTTGTGGTGGTTTACTTGCCCCAGACCTGTCTTTACCACCCTTTCCAATAAGTATTTCCTCTAACCATGGGTGTGGAAGACTGCTTGTGCTAGACCTGCATTTCCATTGATTCAGGGGGTAGTGATTAGCTGAACCCAGATCTGCATTTTCCACCCTCTCCATGAAGTGTTCTCTAACCAGCGAGTGGCGATCCGCTGGTGCCACACCTGCATTCACCACCCTTTCCATGAAGCGTTCTCTGTAACCAGAGTGTGGTGGTTCGCGGAAGCTAGACCTACATTTGCTAGCCTTTCCATGAAGTATTCTCTAACTAGAAGGTTGGTGGTCTGCTGGTACCCGCCTTGAATTTACGACCCTTTCCGTGAAGTGTTCCCGTTAATCAGATAGTAGTGGCCCACGGGTGCATTCACCACTTTGTCAAAAAAGTGTTCTCTGTAACCAGAGGGTGGTGGTTCGCGGATGCCAGACCGGCATCCACCACCCTGTCAATTAAGTGTTCTCTGTAACCAGGGGGTGGTGGTCTGCTGGTGTCACACCTGTATTCTCCAGTCTTTCCATTAAGTGTTCTCTGTAACTAGAGGGTGGTGGTCCATGCGTGCCAGACCAGCATCCACCACCCTGTCCTTGAGGTGTTCTATAACTAGAGGGTGGTGGACCGCAAATGCCAGACCAGCATCCACCACCCTGTCAATGAAGTGTTCTCTAACCAGGGGGTGGTGGTCTGCTGGTGTCAGACCTGCATTCACCACCCTGTCAATGAAGTGTTCTATAACCAGAGGGTGGTGGTCCACGGGTGCCAGGCCTGCATTCACTACCCTGTCCATGAAGCGTTCTTTGTAACCAGAGGGTGGTGGTCCACGGGTGCCAGGCCTGCATTCACTACCCTGCCCATGAAATGTTCTATAACCAGAGGGTGGTGGTCCATGGGTGCCAGGCCTGCATTCACTACCCTGTCCATGAAGTGTTCTATAACTAGAGGGTGGTGGTCCATGGGTGCCAGGCCTGCATTCACTACCCTGTCCATGAAGTGTTCTATAACCAGAGGGTGGTGGTCCACGGGTGCCAGGCCTGCATTCACTACCCTGTCCATGAAGCGTTCTATAACCAGAGGGTGGTGTTCCACGGGTGCCAGGCCTGCATTCACTACCCTGTCCATGAAGTGTTCTATAACCAGAGGGTGGTGGTCCACGGGTGCCAAGCCTGCATTCACTACCGTGTCCATGAAGTGTTCTATAACTAGAGGGTGGTGGTCCACGGGTGCCAGGCCTGCATTCACTACCCTGTCCATGAAGTGTTCTATAACAAGAGGGTGGTGGTCCACGGGTGCCAGTCCTGCATTCACTACCCTGTACATGAAATGTTCTATAACCAGAGGGTGGTGGTCCACGGGTGCCAGGCCTGCATTCACTACCCTGTCCATGAAGTGTTCTCTGTAACCAGAGGGTGGTGGTCCACGGGTGCCAGGCCTGCATTCACTACCCTGTCCATGAAGTGTTCTCTGTAACCAGAGGGTGGTGGTCCACGGGTGCCAGGCCTGCATCCACCACCCTGTCCATGAAGTGTTCTATAACCAGAGGGTGGTGGTCCACGGGTGCCAGGCCTGCATTCACTACCCTGTCCATGAAGTGTTCTATAACCAGAGGGTGGTGGTCCACGGGTGCTAGGCCTGCATTCACTACCCTGTCCATGAAGTGTTCTATAACTAGAGGGTGGTGGTCCATGGGTGCCAGGCCTGCATTCACTACCCTGTCCATGAAGTGTTCTATAACCAGAGGGTGGTGGTCCACGGGTGCCAGGCCTGCATTCACTACCCTGTCCATGAAGTGTTCTATAACCAGAGGGTGGTGGTCCACGGGTGCCAGGCCTGCAATCACTACCCTGTCCATGAAGTGTTCTATAACCAGAGGGTGGTGGTCCACACGGGTGCCAGGCCTGCATTCACTACCCTGTCCATGAAGTGTTCTATAACCAGAGGGTGGTGGTCCACGGGTGCCAGGCCTGCATCCACCACCCTGTACATGAAGTGTTCTATAACCAGAGGGTGGTGGTCCACGGGTGCCAGGCCTGCAATCACTACCCTGTCCATGAAGCGTTCTATAACCAGAGGGTGGTGGTCCACGGGTGCCAGGCCTGCAATCACTACCCTGTCCATGAAGTGTTCTATAACCAGAGGGTGGTGGTCCACGGGTGCCAGGCCTGCATTCACTACCCTGTCCATGAAGTGTTCTATAACCAGAGGGTGGTGGTCCACGGGTGCCAGGCCTGCATTCACTACCCTGTACATGAAGTGTTCTCTGTAACCAGAGGGTGGTGGTCCACGGGTGCCAGGCCTGCATTCAATACCCTGTCCATGAAGTGTTCTATAACCAGAGGGTGGTGGTCCACGGGTGCCAGGCCTGCATTCACTACCCTGTCCATGAAGTGTTCTATAACCAGAGGTTGGTGGTCCACGGGTGCCAGGCCTGCATTCACTACCCTGTCCATGAAGTGTTCTATAACCAGAGGGTGGTGGTCCACGGGTGCCAGGCCTGCATTCACTACCCTGTCCATGAAGCGTTCTATAACCAGAGGGTGGTGGTCCACGGGTGCCAGGCCTGCATCCACCACCCTGTACATGAAGTGTTCTATAACCAGAGGGTGGTGGTCCACGGGTGCCAGGCCTGCAATCACTACCCTGTTCATGAAGTGTTCTATAACCAGAGGGTGGTGGTCCACGGGTGCCAGGCCTGCATTCACTACCCTGTCCATGAAGTGTTCTATAACCAGAGGGTGGTGGTCCACACGGGTGCCAGGCCTGCATTCACTACCCTGTCCATGAAGTGTTCTATAACCAGAGGGTGGTGGTCCACACGGGTGCCAGGCCTGCATCCACCACCCTGTCCATGAAGTGTTCTATAACCAGAGGGTGGTGGTCCACGGGTGCCAGGCCTGCAATCACTACCCTGTCCATGAAGTGTTCTATAACCAGAGGGTGGTGGTCCACGGGTGCCAGGCCTGCAATCACTACCCTGTCCATGAAGTGTTCTATAACCAGAGGGTGGTGGTCCACGGGTGCCAGGCCTGCATTCACTACCCTGTCCATGAAGTGTTCTATAACCAGAGGGTGGTGGTCCACGGGTGCCAGGCCTGCATTCACTACCATGTCCATGAAGTGTTCTATAACCAGAGGGTGGTGGTCCATGGGTGCCAGGCCTGCATTCACTACCCTGTCCATGAAGTGTTCTATAACCAGAGGGTGGTGGTCCACGGGTGCCAGGCCTGCATTCACCACCCTGTACATGAAGTGTTCTCTCTAACCAGAGGGTGGTGGTCCACGGGTGCCAGGCCTGCATTCACTACCCCGTCCATGAAATGTTCTATAACTAGAGGGTGGTGGTCCACGGGTGCCAGGCCTGCATCCACCACCCTGTCCATGAAGTGTTCTCTGTAACCAGAGGGTGGTGGTCCACGGGTGCCAGGCCTGCATTCACTACCCTGTCCATGAAGTGTTCTCTGTAACCAGAGGGTGGTGGTCCACGGGTGCCAGGCCTGCATTCACTACCCTGTCCATGAAGTGTTCTATAACCAGAGGGTGGTGGTCCACGGGTGCCAGGCCTGCATTCACTACCCTGTCCATGAAATGTTCTATAACCAGAGGGTGGTGGTCCACGGGTGCCAGGCCTGCATTCACTACCCTGTCCATGAAGCGTTCTTTGTAACCAGAGGGTGGTGGTCCACGGGTGCCAGGCCTGCATTCACTACCCTGTCCATGAAGTGTTCTATAACCAGAGGGTGGTGGTCCACGGGTGCCAGGCCTGCATTCACTACCCTGTCCATGAAGTGTTCTATAACCAGAGGGTGGTGGTCCACGGGTGCCAGGCCTGCATTCACTACCCTGTACATGAAGTGTTCTCTGTAACCAGAGGGTGGTGGTCCATGGGTGCCAGGCCTGCATTCACTACCCTGTCCATGAAGTGTTCTATAACCAGAGGGTGGTGGTCCACGGGTGCCAGGCCTGCATTCACTACCCTGTCCATGAAGTGTTCTATAACCAGAGGGTGGTGGTCCACGGGTGCCAGGCCTGCATTCACTACCCTGTCCATGAAGCGTTCTATAACCAGAGGGTGGTGGTCCACGGGTGCCAGGCCTGCATTCACTACCGTGTCCATGAAGTGTTCTATAACCAGAGGGTGGTGGTCCACGGGTGCCAGGCCTGCATTCACTACCCTGTCCATGAAGTGTTCTATGACCAGAGGGTGGTGGTCCACGGGTGCCAGGTCTGCAATCACTACCCTGTCCATGAAGTGTTCTATAACCAGAGGGTGGTGGTCCACGGGTGCCAGGCCTGCATTCACTACCCTGTCCATGAAGTGTTCTATAACCAGAGGGTGGTGGTCCACGGGTGCCAGGCCTGCATTCACTACCCTGTCCATGAAGTGTTCTATAACCAGAGGGTGGTGGTCCACACGGGTGCCAGGCCTGCATTCACTACCCTGTCCATGAAGTGTTCTATAACCAGAGGGTGGTGGTCCACACGGGTGCCAGGCCTGCATCCACCACCCTGTACATGAAGTGTTCTATAACCAGAGGGTGGTGGTCCACGGGTGCCAGGCCTGCATCCACCACCCTGTACATGAAGTGTTCTATAACCAGAGGGTGGTGGTCCACGGGTGCCAGGCCTGCAATCACTACCCTGTCCATGAAGTGTTCTATAACCAGAGGGTGGTGGTCCTTGGGTGCCAGGCCTGCATTCACTACCCTGTCCATGAAGTGTTCTATAACCAGAGGGTGGTGGTCCATGGGTGCCAGGCCTGCATTCACTACCCTGTCCATGAAGTGTTCTATAACCAGAGGGTGGTGGTCCACACGGGTGCCAGGCCTGCATCCACCACCCTGTCCATGAAGCGTTCTCTGTAACCAGAGGGTGGTGGTCCACGGGTGCCAGGCCTGCATTCACTACCCTGTCCATGAAGTGTTCTATAACCAGAGGGTGGTGGTCCACGGGTGCCAGGCCTGCATTCACTACCCTGTCCATGAAGTGTTCTATAACCAGAGGGTGGTGGTCCACGGGTGCCAGGCCTGCATTCACTACCCTGTCCATGAAGTGTTCTCTGTAACCAGAGGGTGGTGGTCCACGGGTGCCAGGCCTGCATCCACCACCCTGTACATGAAGTGTTCTATAACCAGAGGGTGGTGTTCCACGGGTGCCAGGCCTGCATTCACTACCCTGTCCATGAAGTGTTCTATAACCAGAGGGTGGTGGTCCACGGGTGCCAGGCCTGCATTCACTACCCTGTCCATGAAGTGTTCTATAACCAGAGGGTGGTGGTCCACGGGTGCCAGGCCTGCATTCACTACCCTGTCCATGAAGTGTTCTATAACTAGAGGGTGGTGGTCCATGGGTGCCAGGCCTGCATTCACTACCCTGTCCATGAAGTGTTCTATAACCAGAGGGTGGTGGTCCACGGGTGCCAGGCCTGCATTCACTACCCTGTCCATGAAGTGTTCTATAACCAGAGGGTGGTGGTCACTGGGTGCCAGGCCTGCATTCACTACCGTGTCCATGAAGTGTTCTATAACCAGAGGGTGGTGGTCCACGGGTGCCAGGCCTGCATTCTCTACCGTGTCCTTGAAGTGTTCTATAACCAGAGGGTGGTGGTCCACGGGTGCCAGGCCTGCATCCACCACCCTGTACATGAAGTGTTCTATAACCAGAGGGTGGTGGTCCACGGGTGCCAGGCCTGCAATCACTACCCTGTCCATGAAGTGTTCTATAACCAGAGGGTGGTGGTCCACGGGTGCCAGGCCTGCATTCACTACCCTGTCCATGAAGTGTTCTATAACCAGAGGGTGGTGGTCCTTGGGTGCCAGGCCTGCATTCACTACCCTGTCCATGAAGTGTTCTTTAACCAGAGGGTGGTGGTCCTTGGGTGCCAGGCCTGCATTCACTACCCTGTCCTTGAAGTGTTCTATAACCAGAGGGTGGTGGTCCATGGGTGCCAGGCCTGCATTCACTACCCTGTCCATGAAGTGTTCTATAACCAGAGGGTGGTGGTCCACGGGTGCCAGGCCTGCATTCACTACCCTGTCCATGAAGTGTTCTCTGTAACCAGAGGGTGGTGGTCCACGGGTGCCAGGCCTGCATTCACTACCCTGTCCATGAAGTGTTTTATAACCAGAGGGTGGTGGTCCACGGGTGCCAGGCCTGCATTCACTACCCTGTCCATGAATTGTTCTATAACCAGAGGGTGGTGGTCCACGGGTGCCTGGCCTGCATTCACTACCCTGTCCATGAAGTGTTCTATAACCAGAGGGTGGTGGTCCACGGGTGCCAGGCCTGCATTCACTACCCTGTCCATGAAGTGTTCTATAACCAGAGGGTGGTGGTCCACGGGTGCCAGGCCTGCAATCACTACCCTGTCCATGAAGTGTTCTATAACCAGAGGGTGGTGGTCCACGGGTGCCAGGCCTGCATTCACTACCCTGTCCATGAACTGTTCTATAACCAGAGGGTGGTGGTCCACGGGTGCCAGGCCTGCATTCACTACCCTGTCCATGAAGTGTTCTCTGTAACCAGAGGGTGGTGGTCCACGGGTGCCAGGCCTGCATTCACTACCCTGTCCATGAAGTGTTCTATAACCAGAGGGTGGTGGTCCACGGGTGCCAGGCCTGCATTCACTACCCTGTCCATGAAATGTTCTATAACCAGAGGGTGGTGGTCCACGGGTGCCAGGCCTGCATTCACTACCCTGTCCATGAAGCGTTCTTTGTAACCAGAGGGTGGTGGTCCACGGGTGCCAGGCCTGCATTCACTACCCTGTCCATGAAGTGTTCTATAACCAGAGGGTGGTGGTCCACGGGTGCCAGGCCTGCATTCACTACCCTGTCCATGAAGTGTTCTATAACCAGAGGGTGGTGGTCCACGGGTGCCAGGCCTGCATTCACTACCCTGTACATGAAGTGTTCTCTGTAACCAGAGGGTGGTGGTCCATGGGTGCCAGGCCTGCATTCACTACCCTGTCCATGAAGTGTTCTATAACCAGAGGGTGGTGGTCCACGGGTGCCAGGCCTGCATTCACTACCCTGTCCATGAAGTGTTCTATAACCAGAGGGTGGTGGTCCACGGGTGCCAGGCCTGCATTCACTACCCTGTCCATGAAGCGTTCTATAACCAGAGGGTGGTGGTCCACGGGTGCCAGGCCTGCATTCACTACCGTGTCCATGAAGTGTTCTATAACCAGAGGGTGGTGGTCCACGGGTGCCAGGCCTGCATTCACTACCCTGTCCATGAAGTGTTCTATAACCAGAGGGTGGTGGTCCACGGGTGCCAGGTCTGCAATCACTACCCTGTCCATGAAGTGTTCTATAACCAGAGGGTGGTGGTCCACGGGTGCCAGGCCTGCATTCACTACCCTGTCCATGAAGTGTTCTATAACCAGAGGGTGGTGGTCCACGGGTGCCAGGCCTGCATTCACTACCCTGTCCATGAAGTGTTCTATAACCAGAGGGTGGTGGTCCACACGGGTGCCAGACCTGCATTCACTACCCTGTCCATGAAGTGTTCTATAACCAGAGGGTGGTGGTCCACACGGGTGCCAGGCCTGCATCCACCACCCTGTACATGAAGTGTTCTATAACCAGAGGGTGGTGGTCCACGGGTGCCAGGCCTGCATCCACCACCCTGTACATGAAGTGTTCTATAACCAGAGGGTGGTGGTCCACGGGTGCCAGGCCTGCAATCACTACCCTGTCCATGAAGTGTTCTATAACCAGAGGGTGGTGGTCCTTGGGTGCCAGGCCTGCATTCACTACCCTGTCCATGAAGTGTTCTATAACCAGAGGGTGGTGGTCCATGGGTGCCAGGCCTGCATTCACTACCCTGTCCATGAAGTGTTCTATAACCAGAGGGTGGTGGTCCACACGGGTGCCAGGCCTGCATCCACCACCCTGTCCATGAAGCGTTCTCTGTAACCAGAGGGTGGTGGTCCACGGGTGCCAGGCCTGCATTCACTACCCTGTCCATGAAGTGTTCTATAACCAGAGGGTGGTGGTCCACGGGTGCCAGGCCTGCATTCACTACCCTGTCCATGAAGTGTTCTATAACCAGAGGGTGGTGGTCCACGGGTGCCAGGCCTGCATTCACTACCCTGTCCATGAAGTGTTCTCTGTAACCAGAGGGTGGTGGTCCACGGGTGCCAGGCCTGCATCCACCACCCTGTCCATGAAGTGTTCTCTGTAACCAGAGGGTGGTGGTCCACGGGTGCCAGGCCTGCATTCACTACCTTGTCCATGAAGTGTTCTATAACCAGAGGGTGGTGGTCCACGGGTGCCAGGCCTGCAATCACTACCCTGTCCATGAAGCGTTCTATAACCAGAGGGTGGTGTTCCACGGGTGCCAGGCCTGCATTCACTACCCTGTCCATGAAGTGTTCTATAACCAGAGGGTGGTGGTCCACGGGTGCCAGGCCTGCAATCACTACCCTGTCCATGAAGTGTTCTATAACCAGAGGGTGGTGGTCCATGGGTGCCAGGCCTGCAATCACTACCCTGTCCATGAAGTGTTCTATAACCAGAGGGTGGTGGTCCACGGGTGCCAGGCCTGCATTCACTACCCTGTCCATGAAGTGTTCTATAACCAGAGGGTGGTGGTCCTTGGGTGCCAGGCCTGCATTCACTACCCTGTCCATGAAGTGTTCTATAACCAGAGGGTGGTGGTCCATGGGTGCCAGGCCTGCATCCACCACCCTGTACATGAAGTGTTCTATAACCAGAGGGTGGTGGTCCACACGGGTGCCAGGCCTGCATCCACCACCCTGTCCATGAAGCGTTCTCTGTAACCAGAGGGTGGTGGTCCACGGGTGCCAGGCCTGCATTCACTACCCTGTCCATGAAGTGTTCTATAACCAGAGGGTGGTGGTCCACGGGTGCCAGGCCTGCATTCACTACCCTGTCCATGAAGTGTTCTATAACCAGAGGGTGGTGGTCCACGGGTGCCAGGCCTGCATTCACTACCCTGTCCATGAAGTGTTCTATAACCAGAGGGTGGTGGTCCACGGGTGCCAGGCCTGCATTCACTACCGTGTCCATGAAGTGTTCTCTGTAACCAGAGGGTGGTGGTCCACGGGTGCCAGGCCTGCATTCACTACCCTGTCCATGAAGTGTTTTATAACCAGAGGGTGGTGGTCCACGGGTGCCAGGCCTGCATTCACTACCCTGTCCATGAAGTGTTCTATAACCAGGGGGTGGTGGTCCAGGGGTGCCAGGCCTGCATTCACTACCCTGTCCATGAAGTGTTCTATAACCAGAGGGTGGTGGTCCACGGGTGCCAGGCCTGCATTCACTACCCTGTCCATGAAGTGTTCTATAACCAGAGGGTGGTGGTCCACAGGTGCCAGGCCTGCATTCACTACCCTGTCCATGAAGTGTTCTATAACCAGAGGGTGGTGGTCCACACGGGTGCCAGGCCTGCATTCACTACCCTGTCCATGAAGTGTTCTATAACCAGAGGGTGGTGGTCCACACGGGTGCCAGGCCTGCATTCACTACCCTGTCCATGAAGTGTTCTATAACCAGAGGGTGGTGGTCCACGGGTGCCAGGCCTGCATCCACCACCCTGTACATGAAGTGTTCTATAACCAGAGGGTGGTGGTCCACGGGTGCCAGGCCTGCAATCACTACCCTGTCCATGAAGCGTTCTATAACCAGAGGGTGGTGGTCCACGGGTGCCAGGCCTGCAATCACTACCCTGTCCATGAAGTGTTCTATAACCAGAGGGTGGTGGTCCACGGGTGCCCGGCCTGCATTCACTACCCTGTCCATGAAGTGTTCTCTGTAACCAGAGGGTGGTGGTCCATGGGTGCCAGGCCTGCATTCACTACCCTGTCCATGAAGTGTTCTATAACCAGAGGGTGGTGGTCCACGGGTGCCAGGCCTGCATGCACTACCCTGCCCATGAAGCGTTCTTTGTAACCAGAGGGTGGTGGTCCACGGGTGCCAGGCCTGCATTCACTACCCTGTCCATGAAGTGTTCTATAACCAGAGGGTGGTGGTCCACGGGTGCCAGGCCTGCATTCACTACCCTGTACATGAAGTGTTCTCTGTAACCAAAGGGTGGTGGTCCACGGGTGCCAGGCCTGCATTCAATACCCTGTCCATGAAGTGTTCTATAACTAGAGGGTGGTGGTCCACGGGTGCCAGGCCTGCATTCACTACCCTGTCCATGAAGTGTTCTATAACCAGAGGGTGGTGGTCCACGGGTGCCAGGCCTGCATTCACTACCCTGTCCATGAAGTGTTCTATAACCAGAGGGTGGTGGTCCACGGGTGCCAGGCCTGCATTCACTACCCTGTCCATGAAATGTTCTATAACCAGAGGGTGGTGGTCCACGGGTGCCAGGCCTGCATCCACCACCCTGTCCATGAAGTGTTCTATAACCAGAGGGTGGTGGTCCACGGGTGCCAGGCCTGCATTCACTACCCTGTCCATGAAGTGTTCTCTAAGTAGAGGGTGACGGTCCGCGGGTGCCAGGCCAGCGTTCACCACCGTGTCCTTGAAGAGTTCTATAACCAGAGGGTGGTGGTCCATGGGTGCCAGGCCTGCATCCACCACCCTCTCCATGAAGCGTTTTCTGTAATTAGAGGGAGGGGGGGTGTGGGGGGGGGGGTCCCCAGTGCCAGACCAGCATCCAACACCCTGTCCATCAAGTGTTCTCTAAGTAGAGGGTGGTGGTTCGCGGATGCCAGACCGGCATCCACCACCCTGTCAATGAAGTGTTCTCTGTAACCAGGGGGTGGTGGTCTGCAGGTGTCACACTTGTATTCTCCAGTCTTTCCATGAAGCGTTCTCTGTAACTAGAGGGTGGTGGTCCACACGTGCCAGACCAGCATCCACCACCCTGTCCATCAAGTGTTCTCTAAGTAGAGGGTGACGGTCCGCGGGTTCCAGGCCAGCGTTCACCACCGTGTCCTTGAAGAGTTCTATAACTAGAGGGTGGTGGTCCATGGGTGCCAGGCCTGCATCCACCACCCTCTCCATGAAGCGTTTTCTGTAATTAGAGGGAGGGGGTGGGGGGTGGGGGGGGGGGGTCCCCAGTGCCAGACCAGCATCCAACACCCTGTCCATCAAGTGTTCTCTAAGTAGAGGGTGGTGGTCCACGGGTGCCAGACCAGCATCCACCACCCTGTCCATGAAGCGTTTTCTGTAATTAGAGGGAGGGGGGGGCCAGTGCCAGCCCAGCTTCCACCACCCGCTCCATGAAGTGTTTTCGAACCAGAGGGTGGTGGTCCTCCTTGCCGACCTTGGGGCTCGAGGCGTGCGCCTCCACTGCACCCCTATCGCCTCTACGCCCCGCTCGCCCCACCAGACATGGCGCAGACTTCGAAAGAAGCGCTCCACTTTTCAAAGCGCGCACCGAACTTCAGGAAAGCAGCCCCATTTGCACATGAAAGCCGCCTGGAGCACACTTAGCGATAGAAGACCCGCACCCCCTGCAGTGCTGCGAAAGAAGGCACCGGCTCACCCCGCCAGCCCCCCAAAGCGACTTTCATCCTGCCCTTCTCAGATCACGCGGCGCCACTTGATGTTTGTTTCCGGGAATAAAATGCAAATTCGTCGCCGCGCTTGTAAAATGAGGTTTGAAGATGAAGATATTGCGCCTGTCCCTGGCACCGGCGCGTGTACATGCATTACCTGCATCAGTGGCGGCATTAACCCTCCCCGCAGTCATTAATGAGCTCGGCGGTGTCCGGGGGAGCTTGGACATGGTACCCTCCGCTCAGTACTGCGGCCCTGAGACAGGCCCGTGGGGGCGCCACGCGCCAGGCCCCTCCCCGCAGTCATTAATGAGCCTCGGCGGTGTCCGGCGGAGGCTTGACATGGTACCCTTCGCTCAGTACTGCGGCCCTGAGACAGGCCCGTGGGGGCGCCACGCCCCAGGCCCCTCGCCCCAAGCCCCTCCCCGCAGTCATTAATGAGCATCGGCGGTGTCCGGCGGAGGCTGGACATGGTACCCTTCGCTCAGTACTGCGGCCCTGAGACAGGCCCTGGCCTGGGGGTGGGGGAGCACGTGCGGTGCCTTATAATAGGAGCGGTCCTGCGGCCCCCCACTCCTGTGGAGGCGGCGGAGTGCAACTAACAGAGGTGAGGGCACAGATGAGACCGGGAGCCGGAGGGGCAGGCAGGAGAGAGGGGCCTTACTAGAGAAAGGGGCCCTGACTGCAAGGAGAGGGGGCCTTACCAAAGAGAGGGGGGTCCTTACCACAGAGAGGGGTGCTTATTAGGGAGAGGGGTCCTTAACAGACAGAGGGGGCCTTACTAGAGAGCGGGGTCCTGACATTAAGGAGAGGAGTCCTTACCAGAGAGAGGGGGCCTTACTAGAAGGGGGGGCCCTACCAGAGAGATTGGGCCTTACTAGAGAGAGGGGGCCTTACCAGACAGAGGAGGCCTTACTAGAGAGAGGGGCCCTTACCAGACAGAGGGGCCCTTACCAGACAGAGGGGCCCTTACCAGACAGAGGGGTCCTTACCAGAGAGAGGGGTCCTTAATAGAGAGAGGGGGCTTTACCAGACGGAGGGGGCCTTACCAGACATAGGAGGCCTTACTAGACAGAGGGGCACTTACCAGACAGAGGGGCCCTTACCAGACAGAGGGGTCCTTACCAGACAGAGGGGTCCTTACCAGATAGAGGGGGTCCTTACCAGACAGAGGGCCTTTACTAGAGATAAGGGATCTTACTAGTGGGAATGGGCCTTACCAGAGAGAGGGGTCCCTACTAGAGAGAGGGGCCCTTACCAGACAGAGGGGGCCTTACTGCAAGGAGAGTGGTCCTTACCACACTGAGGGGGCCTTACTAGAGAGAGAGGTGTCCTGACTGCAAGGAGAGGGGCCCTTACCAGAGAGAGGGAGCCTTACTAGACAGAGGGGATCTTACTAGAGAGAGGGGTCCTTACTAGAGAGAGGGGGCCTTACCAGAGAGAGGGGGCCTACCTACAAGGTGAGGGGTCCTTACCCGAGAGAGGGGGGCCTTGCTGCAAGGAGAGGGGTCCTTACCACACTGAGGGGGCCTTACTAGAGAGAGGTGTCCTGACTGCAAGGAGAGGGGTCCTTACCAGAGAGAGGGAGCCTTACTAGACAGAGGGGATCTTACTAGAGAGAGGGGTCCTTACTAGAGAGAGGGGGCCTTACTAGAGAGAGGGGGCCTTACCAGAGAGAGGGGGCCTACCTACAAGGTGAGGGTCCTTACCCGAGAGAGGGGGGCCTTGCTGCAAGGAGAGGGGTCCTTACAAGAGAGAGGGGGGCCTTAATACAGAGAGGGGTCCTTAACCGAGGGGGGGGGGGGCTTGCTGCAAGGAGAAGGGTAATTACAAGAGAGAGGGGGCCTTGCTGCAAGGAGAGGGGTCCTTACAAGAGAGAGGGAGCCTTACTGCCAGGACAGGGTTCCTTACCCGAGAGAAGGGGCCTTGCTGCAAGGAGAGGGGTCCTTACCAGAGAGAGGGGGCCTTACAAGAGAGAGGGGGCCTTACCAGAGAGAGGGGTCCTTACCAGAGAGCGGTGTCCTTACCAGAGGGAGGGGGCCTTACTAGAGAGAGGGGTCCTTACTAGAGAGCGGGTTCCTTACCAGACAGAGGGGGGCCTTACCAGACAGAGGGGGGCCTTACCAGACAGAGGGGGCCTTACCAGAGAGAGGGGGCTTTATTGCAAGGAGAGAGGTCCTTACAAGGGAGAGGGCTTGTTACTAGAGAAAGGGGTCCTTACCAGAGAGAGAGGGGGCCTTGCTGCAGGTAGAGGGGTCCTTACAAGAGAGAGGGGGCTCTACTTCAAGGAGAGGAGTCCTTACAAGAGAGGGGGACTTACTAGAAAGAGGGGTCTTTACTAGAGAGAGGAGAGGGGTCCTTACTAGAGAGAGAGGGCGTTACTAGAGAAAGGAGTCCTTACCAGACAGAAGGGGGCCTTAGTAGAGAGAGAGGGAGAGGCCTTAGAGATAGGGCCTTACTGCAAGGAGAGAGGCTCTTACTATACAGAGGGGTCCTTGTCAGAGAGAGGGGGACCTTACTGCAGGGAGAGGTGTCCTTACCAGAGAGAGGAGGCTTTACTGCAAGGAGAGGGGTCCTTACCAGGGAGAGGGGGTGTTACTAGAGAGAGGGGTCCTTACCAGAGGGAGGGGGCTTTACTGCAAGGAGAGGGGTCCTTACCAGAGAGAGGCGGCCTTACTAGAGAAAGGGGTCCTTACTAGAGAGCGGAGTCCTTACCAGACAGGGGGCCTTACAATAGAGAGGGGGCTTTACTGCAAGGAAAGGGGTCCTTACCAGAGAGAGTGAGTCTTACCACACAGAGGGGCCCTTACCAGAAAGGAGGCCTTACCAGAGAGAGGGGGCTTTACTGCAGGAAGAGGGAGTGTTACTAGAGGGAGGGGTCCTTACCAGAGGGAGGGGTCCTTACCAAAGGGAGGGGTCCTTACCAGAGGGAGGGGTCCTTACTAGAGAGTGGGGTCCTTACCAGACATAGGGGGCTTTACTATAGAAGGGGGCCTTACGAGAGAGAGGGGGCTCTTACCAGAGAGTGGGATTTACCACACAGGGAGAGGAGGCCTTACCAGAGAGAGGGGTCCTTACCAGTGGGAGGGGGCATTACTGCAAGAAGATGGGGGTGACGGAGACAAACAGACAGTGGCGGCCGGTAGGCACCGGGGGCAGGGAGAGGTGGGTAGAAAATTAAAAAAAGTAAACTTACCTCCTCCTCGCGTCCCCAGCCGCTGCCTCTCCGCCACTTCTCCATCGCTGCAGGAAGCGCCCAGGCTCCCCTAAGCCAATCACAGCGCTGCAATGCAGCGTTGTGATAGGTCTGAGCGCTGTGGTTCGACACCCAGATGGGGGCGGAAACCTGGGCATGTTCCCCACCAGGCTGTGTAATGCAGCCTGGTGAGGAAGATGTAAAGTGCGCAGGTCTGTTTGGCCAGGCCAAGACGTCTGGCCAAACAGTCATGCCCAGTAACAGTGTGCTCCCCACTCCTCCCCCTGGCCCCTGCTCTAGTCAGCCCAACCCTCCCCGTACCTAGGAATAGGAAAAATAGAATGATAATAACGTCCCGTTATTATCATTTTACCTTTCCTCAGCACTTCTCTGAAAGCAGTGGGGCGACGCTCCTCCACCTTAGCGGAGGAGCCGGCCCTGCAAACAGAAAAAGAATACAAAAAAACGTCCCTGCTGCCCTCCAGCATCGCGTCGCACTCTTGTGCTCCTCTTCACTGCAGGCAGGGGCAGGCTCCCAGCCTGCCCTGCGGCCAATCCTGAAGCTGCTCTCATGTGAGAGAAGAACGCTGAGCATTTGCGCACCAGGACAGACTGGGAGTCTGTGCCTGCTCTCTTTCCAACCCAGCAATTCAACTGGGGTGGATAGAGCTTAACTGCCCAGTGAAAGCAGTGCCCAGCACTCCCTGCCCAGCCTTTCACCACCCTGCCCCGCCCCCAAGCCTTGCCACAAGGAAAAATAAAACAAGGATAAAACGGATTTTAAACCCGTTTTATTATCGTCTTATTTTTCACATTTTTTGAAGTGCTGGCTGGGAGGGAGGGTGGGGGGGGGGCAGCGATGCTGCTCCACCATAGCGGAGGAGCCGTCACTGCCGGAGAGTGGTGCCTACCAGAGAGAAAAGGCTATATTGGACAGAGAGGGTCTTACATGGCAAGAGGGAGAGGGACATGCTGGAGAGGAGCATCCTTACCAGAGTAGGGTCGGGGACCTGTGGAAAAGAGGATGTTACTGGAGAAAGGTCCACCTAATTGGAGATGGAAGATCTAACCTGGGAGGTGCATTCACCAGTGAGAAGGTGCTTTAGCAGGTGGAGGTGGGCTTATCATTAGGGCCATAGCAGAGAGAGGGAGGCCTTACCAGAGATGAACAAGGTTTGGTTATTACATATCTCTCAGTACTCCTGTAAAGAGTGCTGTATGAATGTTCAATGTTAGGAATCCACAGGGGCACTTTTTCATCAGAAGAGCAAGTTACTTATCTTTGGTTATATTCTTTTTTAAGGATGAGTCCAGCTGACTGGGAAAAGGTTCTAGCAGTAGCATGCCATCGGCACCAGAGGGTGCTAGACGATCTCGCACGTGGAAAGAGCTGCGTGGACTCCCGGTGTGAGTTCAGCGTAGCATATAAAGCAGATAGATATAAATCACTACATGCGCCGTCGACAACTGTGCTGCCTCACGTTTTGAACCACCGAAGAAGTAGCATGCAGTGGATAGAACAACTTATGATTATCACTCAAAAGAAGAGTTAGCAGGAGTGTTGGAAGGAGTGGAGAGAACACCTTATGATTATCACTCAAAAGAAGAGTAAGCAGGAGTGTGGGAAGGAGTGGAGAGAACAATTTAAGATTATCACTCAAAAGAAGAGTAAGCAGGAGTGTGGGAAGGAGTGGAGGGAACAACTTGTGATTATCACTCAAAAGAAGAGTTAGCAGGAGTGTGGGAAGGAGTGGAGAGAACAACTTATGATTATCACTCAAAAGAAGAGTAAGCAGGAGTGTGGGAAGGAGTGGAGGGAAGAACTTAAGATTATCACTCAAAAGAAGAGTAAGCAGGATTGTGGGAAGAAGTGGAGAGAACAACTTATGATTATCACTCAAAAGAAGAGTAAGCAGGAGTGTTGGAAGGAGTGGAGAGAACACCTTATGATTATCACTCAAAACAAGAGTAAGCAGGAGTGTGGGAAAGAGTGGAGGGAACAATTTAAGATTATCACTCAAAAGAAGACTTAGCAGGAGTGTGAGAAGGAGTGGAGAGAACAACTTATGATTATCACTCAAAAGAAGAGTAGGCAGGAGTGTGGGAAGGAGTGGAGAGAACAACTTCTGATTATCACTCAAGAGAAGAGTAAGCAGGAGTGTGGGAAGAAGTGGAGAGAACAACTTATGATTATCACTCAAAAGAAGAGTAAGCAGGAGTGTGGGAAGGAGTGGAGAGAACAACTTATGATCATCACTCAAAAGAAGAGTAAGCAGGAGTGTGGGAAGGAGTGGAGAGAACAACTTATGATTATCACTCAAAAGAAGAGTAAGCAGGAGTGTGGGAAGGAGTGGAGAGAACAATTTAAGATTATCACTCAAAAGAAGAGTTAGCAGGAGTGTGGGAAGGAGTGGAGGGAACAACTTAAGATTATAACTCAAAAGAAGAGTTAGCAGGAGTGTGGGAAGGAGTGGAGAGAACAACTTATGATTATCACTCAAAAGAAGAGTTATCAGGAGTGTGGGAAGGAGTGGAGAGAACAACTTATGATTATCACTCAAAAGAAGAGTAAGCAGGAGTGTGGGAAGGAGTGGAGAGAACAATTTAAGATTATCACTCAAAAGAAGAGTAAGCAGGAGTGTGGGAAGGAGTGGAGGGAACAACTTGTGATTATCACTCAAAAGAAGAGTTAGCAGGAGTGTGGGAAGGAGTGGAGAGAACAACTTATGATTATCACTCAAAAGAAGAGTAAGCAGGAGTGTGGGAAGGAGTGGAGGGAAGAACTTAAGATTATCACTCAAAAGAAGAGTAAGCAGGATTGTGGGAAGAAGTGGAGAGAACAACTTATGATTATCACTCAAAAGAAGAGTAAGCAGGAGTGTGGGAAGGAGTGCAGAGAACAACTTATGATTATCACTCAAAAGAAGAGTAAGCAGGAGTGTGGGAAGGAGTGGAGAGAACAACTTATGATTATCACTCAAAAGAAGAGTAAGCAGGAGTGTGGGAAGGAGTGGAGAGAACCACTTATGATTATCACTCAAAAGAAGAGTAAGCAGGGGTGTTGGAAGGAGTGGAGAGAACACCTTATGATTATCACTCAAAAGAAGAGTAAGCAGGAGTGCGGGAAGGAGTGGAGGAAACAACTTAAGATTATCACTCAAAAGAAGAGTTAGCAGGAGTTTGGGAAGGAGTGGAGAGAACAACTTATGATTATCACTCAAAAGAAGAGTAGGCAGGAGTGTGGGAAGGAGTGGAGAGAACAACTTCTGATTATCACTCAAAAGAAGAGTAAGCAGGAGTGTGGGAAGAAGTGGAGAGAACAACTTATGATTATCACTCAAAAGAAGAGTAAGCAGGAGTGTGGGAAGGAGTGGAGAGAACAACTTAATGATTATCACTCAAAAGAAGAGTAAGCAGGAGTGTGGGAAGGAGTGGAGAGAACAACTTATGATTATCACTCAAAAGAAGAGTAAGCAGGAGTGTGGGAAGGAGTGGAGAGAACAACTTATGATTATCACTCAAAAGAAGAGTTAGCAGGAGTGTGGGAAGGAGTGGAGAGAACAACTTATGATTATCACTCAAAAGAAGAGTTAGCAGGAGTGTGGGAAGGAGTGGAGAGAACAACTTATGATTATCACTCAAAAGAAGAGTAAGCAGGAGTGTGGGAAGGAGTAGAGAGAACAATTTAAGATTATCACTCAAAAGAAGAGTTAGCAGGAGTGTGGGAAGGAGTGGAGAGAACAACTTAAGATTATAACTCAAAAGAAGAGTTAGCAGGAGTGTGGGAAGGAGTGGAGAGAACAACTTATGATTATCACTCAAAAGAAGAGTAAGCAGGAGTGTGGGAAGGAGGGAAGAACGTAAGATTATCACTCAAAAGAAGAGTAAGCAGGAGTGTGGGAAGGAGTGGAGAGAACAACCTCTGATTATCACTCAAAAGAAGAGTAAGCATGAGTGTGGGAAGGAGTGGAGAGAACAACTTATGATTATCACTCAAAAGAATAGAGTAAGCAGGAGTGTGGGAAGGAGTGGAGAGAACAACTTATGATTATCACTCAAAAGAAGAGTTAGCAGGAGTGTGGGAAGGAGTGGAGAGAACAACTTCTGATTATCACTCAAAAGAAGAGTAGGCAGGAGTGTGGGAAGGAGTGGAGAGAACAACTTCTGATTATCACTCAAAAGAAGAGTTAGCAGGAGTGTGGGAAGGAGTGGAGAGAACAACTTATGATTATCACTCAAAAGAAGAGTAAGCAGGAGTGTGGGAAGGAGTGGAGGGAAGAACTTAAGATTATCACTCAAAAGAAGAGTAAGCAGGATTGTGGGAAGAAGTGGAGAGAACAACTTATGATTATCACTCAAAAGAAGAGTAAGCAGGAGTGTGGGAAGGAGTGGAGAGAACAACTTATAATTATCACTCAAAAGAAGAGTAAGCAGGAGTGTGGGAAGGAGTGGAGAGAACCACTTATGATTATCACTCAAAAGAAGAGTAAGCAGGAGTGGAGAGAACACCTTATGATTATCACTCAAAAGAAGAGTAAGCAGGAGTGTGGGAAGGAGTGGAGGAAACAACTTAAGATTATCACTCAAAAGAAGAGTTAGCAGGAGTGTGGGAAGGAGTGGAGAGAACAACTTATGATTATCACTCAAAAGAAGAGTAGGCAGGAGTGTGGGAAGAAGTGGAGAGAACAACTTATGATTATCACTCAAAAGAAGAGTAAGCAGGAGTGTGGGAAGGAGTGGAGAGAACAACTTATGATTATCACTCAAAAGAAGAGTAAGCAGGAGTGTGGGAAGGAGTGGAGAGAACAACTTATGATTATCACTCAAAAGAAGAGTAAGCAGGAGTGTGGGAAGGAGTGGAGAGAACAATTTAAGATTATCACTCAAAAGAAGAGTTAGC
Source organism: Triturus cristatus (assembly GCF_964204655.1). Classification (NCBI taxonomy): domain Eukaryota; kingdom Metazoa; phylum Chordata; class Amphibia; order Caudata; family Salamandridae; genus Triturus; species Triturus cristatus. The sequence goes on along the minus strand of NC_140580.1, from coordinate 1,144,900,179 downwards.
AGGAGTGTGGGAAGGAATGGATTGAACAACTTCTGATTATCACTCAAAAGAAGAGTAAGCATGAGTGGGGGAAGGAGTGGAGAGAACAACTTATGATTATCACTCAAAAGAATAGAGTAAGCAGGAGTGTGGGAAGGAGTGGAGAGAACAACTTCTGATTATCACTCAAAAGAAGAGTAAGCAGGAGTGTGGGAAGGAATGGATTGAACAACTTCTGATTATCACTCAAAAGAAGAGTAAGCATGAGTGGGGGAAGGAGTGGAGAGAACAACTTATGATTATCACTCAAAAGAATAGAGTAAGCAGGAGTGTGGGAAGGAGTGGAGAGAACAACTTATGATTATCACTCAAAAGAAGAGTAGGTAGGAGTGTGGGAAGGAGTGGAGAGAACAATTTAAGATTATCACTCAAAAGAAGAGTTAGCAGGAGTGTGGGAAGGAGTGGAGGGAACAATTTAAGATTATAACTCAAAAGAAGAGTTAGCAGGAGTGTGGGAAGAAGTGGAGAGAACAACTTATGATTATCACTCAAAAGAAGAGTAAGCAGGAGTGTGGGAAGGAGGGAAGAACGTAAGATTATCACTCAAAAGAAGAGTAAGCAGGAGTGTGGGAAGGAGTGGAGAGAACAACTTCTGATTATCACTCAAAAGAAGAGTAAGCAGGAGTGTGGGAAGGAGTGGAGAGAACAACTTATGATTATCACTCAAAAGAAGAGTAAGCAGGAGTGTGGGAAGGAGTGGAGAGAACAACTTATGATTATCACTCAAAAGAATAGAGTAAGCAGGAGTGTGGGAAGGAGTGGAGAGGACAACTTATGATTATCACTCAAAAAAAGAGTAGGTAGGAGTGTGGGAAGGAGTGGAGAGAACAACTTATGATTTTCACTCAAAAGAAGAGTTAGCAGGAGTGTGGGAAGGAGTGGAGAGAATAACTTATGATTATCACTCAAAAGCAGAGTAAGCAGGAGTGTGGGAAGGAGTGGAGAGAACAACTTATGATTATCACTCAAAAGAAGAGTAAGCAGGAGTGTGGGAAGGAGTGGAGGGAACAATTTATGATTATCACTCAAAAGAAGAGTTAGCAGGAGTGTGGGAAGGAGTGGAGAGAACAACTTATGATTATCACTCAAAAGAAGAGTAAGCAGGAGTGTGGGAAGGAGTGGAGGGAAGAACTTAAGATTATCACTCAAAAGAAGAGTAAGCAGGAGTGTGGGAAGAAGTGGAGAGAACAACTTATGATTATCACTCAAAAGAAGAGTAAGCAGGAGTGTGGGAAGGAGTGGAGAGAACAACTTATGATTATCACTCAAAAGAAGAGTAAGCAGGAGTGTGGGAAGGAGTGGAGAGAACAACTTATGATTATCACTCAAAAGAAGAGTAAGCAGGAGTGTGGGAAGGAGTGGAGAGAACAACTTAAGATTATCACTCAAAAGAAGAGTTAGCAGGAGTGTGGGAAGGAGTGGAGAGAACAACTGATGATTATCACTCAAAAGAAGAGTTAGCAGGAGTGTGGGAAGGAGTCTCTGGGAGCGACACTATCCACCAGAAAGAACATTTTCAACGTAAGTAACTTGTTCTTCCAATGAACGATTTATCCGGTGGATTCCTTACATGAATCCTTCCTACAACACTTTTTACAGCAGAGGGGTTCACCGACAACGACTGGCGAGCCGACTGTCTCCAGACAAGGTCCCAGCAGGAATGGTTTGCGAATGAATAAAGAGAGGACCATGTGGCTGCCTCAGATTTTAGGAATCGGGACACTCCATAACACAGCTGTGGTCGCCTCCAAGACCGTATGTCAAATGGCTTGAAAATCCTCAAGAGGGGATTTATTAGTCAATTCATTATTGTGTTGAACAGTCCAGGACATGCCTCTTGATGTGGTCTGTTGGTGCAAACTCGTTCTTTGCTGCTTCAAAACCTACTGACTTCAAGCCTGGCATCAAATCTCGCAGTGAAGGAGCAGAAACAGGAACCTAAGCCAGGGCCGATAGTGATGACTTGAAAACATAATCTGCGAATCCGTAGCTACCTGGGACATCCCCAAGGCCACAGCAGAGGGAGGGAGGAAGGCTGAAGATGCCAGCTTTAGCTTTTTGGAAGCCTTGAATCTGCTCCTCAAAAGTTCCCTTTGATGGAAAATGCACCTGAGGAACCTCCTGTAGAATTGAAATAAAAGAGGGAGATGTTCTCCTGGGTTCTTATGCTTGGAGGAAGAGTGGTGCTCCCTCTTTTGATAGCAAGAGACAAGCTCTGAGAGCAAGTAGGAGCGTGCTGTCTACCTGTAGATCTGAGTGGTGGTCTTCAAGCAGGAGAGTGCTGCCTACCTATAGATCTGAGAGGTGGTTTTCAAGGCAGGAGAGTGCTGCCTATCTGTAGATAGGAGAGGTGGTCTTCAAGCTGGAGAGTGCTGCCTACCTGTAGATCTGAGAGGTGGTTTTCAAGGCAGGAGAGTGCCACCTACCTGTAGATCTGAGAGGTGGTCTTCAAGCAGGAGAGTGCTGCCTACCTGTAGATCTGAGAGGTGGTCTTCAAGGCAGGACAGTGCTGCCTACCTGTAGATCTGAGAGGTGGTCTTCAAGTCCGGAGAGTGCTGCCTACCTGTAGATCTGAGTGGTAGTCTTCCAGCAGGAGAGTGCTGCCTACCTGTAGATCTGAGAGGTGGTCTTCAAGGCAGGACAGTGCTGCCTACCTGTAGATCTGAGAGGTGGTCTTCCAGCAGGAGAGTGCTGCCTACCTGTAGATCTGAGAGGTGGTCTTCAAGCAGGAGAGTGCTGCCTACCTGTAGATCTGAGAGGTGGTCTTCAAGCTGGAGAGTGCTGCCTACCTGTAGATATGAGAGGTGGTCGTCAAGGCAGGAGAGTGTCGCCTACCTGTAGATCTGAGAGGTGGTCTTCAAGGCAGGAGAGTGCTGCCTACCTGTAGATCTGAGACGTGGTCTGCAAGGCCGGAGAGTGCTGCCAACCTGTAGATATGAGAGGTGGTCTTCAAACAGGAGAGAGCTGCCTACCTGTAGATCTGAGAGGTAGTCTTCAAGGCAGGAGAGTGCTGCCTACCTGTAGATCTGAGAGGTGGTCTTCAAGCAGAAGAGTGCTGCCTACCTGTAGATCTGAGTGGTGGTCTTCAAGCAGGAGAGTGCTGCCTACCTGTAGATATGAGAGGTGGTCTTCAAGCAGGAGAGAGCTGCCTACCTGTAGATCTGAGAGGTAGTCTTCAAGGCAGGAGAGTGCTGCCTACCTGTAGATCTGAGAGGTGGTCTTCAAGCAGAAGAGTGCTGCCTACCTGTAGATCTGAGTGGTGGTCTTCAAGCAGGAGAGTGCTGCCTACCTGTAGATCTGAGAGGTGGTTTTCAAGGCAGGAGAGTGCTGCCTAACTGTAGATATGAGAGGTGGTCTTCAAGCTGGAGAGTGCTGCCTACCTGTAGATCTGAGAGGTGGTCTTCAAAGCAGGAGAGTGCCGCCTACCTGTAGATCTGAGAGGTGGTCTTCAAGAAGGAGAGTGCTGCCTACCTGTAGATCTGAGAGGTGGTCTTCAAGTCCGGTGAGTGCTGCCTACCTGTAGATCTGAGTGGTAGTCTTCCAGCAGGAGAGTGCTGCCTACCTGTAGATCTGAGAGGTGGTCTTCAAGGCAGGACAGTGCTGCCTACCTGTAGATCTGAGAGGTGGTCTTCAAGTCCGGAGAGTGATGCCTACCTGTAGATCTGAGTGGTAGTCTTCCAGCAGGAGAGTGCTGCCTACCTGTAGATCTGAGAGGTGGTCTTCAAGCAGGAGAGTGCTGCCTACCTGTAGATCTGAGAGGTGGTCTTCAAGCTGGAGAGTGCTGCCTACCTGTAGATCTGAGAGGTGGTCTTCAAGGCAGGAGAGTGTCGCCTACCTGTAGATCTGAGAGGTGGTCTTCAAGGCAGGAGAGTGCTGCCTAGGTGTAGATCTGAGAGGTGGTCTGCAAGGCCGGAGAGTGCTGCCTAGGTGTAGATCTGAGAGGTGGTCTGCAAGGCCGGAGAGTGCTGCCTACCTGTAGATATGAGAGTTGGTCTTCAAGCAGGAGAGAGCTGCCTACCTGTAGATCTGAGAGGTGGTCTTCAAGGCAGGAGAGTGCTACCTACCTGTAGATCTGAGAGGTGGTCTTCAAGGCAGGAGAGTGCTACCTACCTGTAGATCTGAGAGGTGGTCTTCAAGGCAGGAGGTGGTCTTCAAGGCTTCGTCCTTGAACGAAGCAGCTACTTTTTCTCTTATGACTTTGCTGCATAAATCACACGACAACTCATCATGAGACCCTCCCAAGCACCGGGCTGGCGTACGGGAATCAGTAACCTGTTTCTGCTTCCACCAGGAACGACAAGGCTTCGAGCTAGAAGATTTAGGAGATGATATACCTCCAAAGTCCAAAGACTAATTCATGAAATCAGGGAGTAAAAACAACTGAAAAAAGTGCTCAGCCACTGGACCACATGTCGATGGAGGTACGGAAAGACAGGAATTGATGTCACTGGTGTGGGCAGCGCCCAATGGCCAATTCGGATGTCACATTTGGAGTCCAAGGGCCAGATTTATCGCGACCTAGCATCACACAAGGTGACCTAAGGGCAACGCAATCCTTCAGTCAGATTTACCAAGCCACGCAAACCCACATTGCCTGGTCCTGCGTTGCTTAGTAAATCTGGAGTGGCGCAAGGCAGCGCACATCGATGCGTAGCATTACTCAGTACCAGGGAAGGCGTTACATTGGCAGAGAGTGGGTGTTCCCACACATCCACCCGTGCTTTTTGCAGTATTCCCAGATTTACTAAGAGTAGTAAGCATGGGAATGCATTAAAATTGTCCGGCTTCCCAATAGAGCTACAACAAGGGAGAAGCCTTACAGAGAGAGACGATGTACATGAGAGAAGGACTTTACAAGACGGAAGGATCCCATGAGGGAGAGGGGCCTTACAGGAGAGAAGCTGTACAGGAGAAAAGGACTTTACAAGAGGGAAGGATCCTATGAGGGGGGGCTTACAGGAGAGACGTGGTACATGAGAGAAGGACTTTACAAGAGGGAGGGATCCTATGAGGGAGAGGGGCCTTAAAGGAGAGACGATGTACATGAGAGAAGGACTTTAGAAGAGAGAGGGATCCTATGAGGGAGAGGAGCCTTACAGGAGAGAATCTGTGCATGAGATAAGGACTTTACAAGAGGGAAGGATCCTATGAGGGAGAGGGGCCTTACAGGAGAGACGATGTACATGAGAGAAGGACTTTAGAAGAGAGAGGGATCCTATGAGGTAGAGGAGCCTTACAGGAGAGAATCTGTGCATGAGAGAAGGACTTTACAAGAGGGAGGGATCCTATGAGGGAGAGGGGCCTTACAGGAGAGACGATGTACATGAGAGAAGGACTTTAGAAGAGAGAGGGATCCTATGAGGGAGAGGAGCCTTACAGGAGAGAATCTGTGCATGAGAGAAGGACTTTACAAGAGGGAAGGATCCTATGAGGGGGGGCTTACAGGAGAGAATCTGTGCATGAGAGAAGGACTTTACAAGAGGGAGGGATCCTATGAGGGACAGGGGCCTTACAGGAGAGACACGGTACATGAGAGAAGGACTTTACAAGAGGGAGGGATCCTATGAGGGAGAGGGGCCTTACAGGAGAGACGATGTACATGAGAGAAGGACTTTAGAAGAGAGAGGGATCCTATGAGGGAGAGGAGCCTTACAGGAGAGAATCTGTGCATGAGAGAAGGACTTTACAAGAGGAAGGGAACCTAAGAGGGGGGCTTACATGAGAGAATATGTGCATGAGAGATGGACTCTACAAGAGGGAAGGATCCTATGAGGGGGCCTTACAGGAGAGAAACTGCATGAGAGAAGGACTTTAGAAGAGGGAGTGATCCTATGAGGGAGAGGGGCCTTACAGGAGAGACCCGGTACATGAGAGAAGAACTTAACAAGAGGGAGGGATCCTATGAGGGAGAGGGGCCTTACAGAAGAGAAGCTGTACATGAGAAAATAACTTTATAGGAGGGTACGATCCCATGAGGGAAAGAGGCCTTACAGGAGAGAATCTGTGCATCACAGAAGGACTTTACAAGAGGGAAGGATCCTATGAGGGAGAGGAGCCTTACAGGAGACAAGCTGTGCATGAGAAATGTACTTTATAGGAGGAAAAAATCCTATGAGGGAGAGGGGCCTTACAGGAGAGAATCTGTGCATGAGAGATGTACTTTATAGGAGGGAAGGATCCTATGAGGGAGAGGAGCCTTACAGGAGAGAAGCTGTTCATGAGAAATGTACTTTATAGGAGGGAAGGATCCTACGAGGGAGAGAAACCTTACAGGAGACAAGCTGTGCATGAGAGATGTACTTTATAGGAGGGAAGGATCCTACGAGGGAGAGGAACCTTACAGGAGACAAACTGTGCATGAGAGATGTACTTTATAGGAGGGAGGGATCCTATGAGGGAGAGGAACCTTACAGGAGACAAGCTGTGCATGAGAAATGTACTTTATAGGAGGGAGGGATCCTATGAGGGAGAGGAACCTTACAGGAGACAAGCTGTGCATGAGAGATGTACTTTATAGGAGGGAGGGACCTATGAGGGAGAGGGGCCTTACAGGAGACAAGCTGTGCATGAGAGATGTACTTTATAGGAGGGCGGGATTCTATGAGGGAGAGGGGCCTTAAGGAAGTGAGATGCTGTACATGAGAGATGTAGGGGTAGATTTATGAACGGATCAGGCAGTGCAGCAGAGGGCAGCAAGTCACCTTGCTTGGCTGCACTGCACTGCATGACCGGGAAAGGGCAGGAATGCCCGGTGCTTACAGCAATATGGTGGATTCCTGTCTTTTCTCCTGCATTGGCGCCCTTTTGGCAGGCTAGCACCAACGCAGGGACCAAGGATGCCTGCGTTGCATGCAGGATTGTATTTGTACAGGAAAGGGCCCCTTCCTGCACATAAACAATCCTGAGAGGTATATTCCTCTGTCTAAATAGATATTTCTCCCTGCTACGCCTCTCCTGTGAAGGCATATCTTTTTGGCGAAATCTCGGGTTTACCAGGGATCCTTTGAGGGAGAGGGGCCTTACAGACGCAAGAAGCTGTACATATGAGAGATGAAATTTACAGGAGGGAGGGATAGTTTGAGGGAGAGGGGCCTTACAGACGCAAGAAGCTATACATATGAGGGATGGAATTTACAGGAGGGAGGGATCCTTTGAGGGAGAGGGGCCTTACAGAGCCAAGAAGCTGTACATATGAGAGCTGGAATTTACAGGAGGGAGGGATCCTTTGAGGGAGAGGGGCCTTACAGACGCAAGAAGCTGTACATATGAGAGATGGAATTTACAGGAGGGAGGGATCCTTTGAGGGAGAGGGGCCTTACAGACGCAAGAAGCTGTACATATGAGAGATGGAATTTACAGGAGGGAGGGATCCTTTGAGGGAGGGGGGCCTTACAGACGCAAGAAGCTGTACATATGAGAGATGGAATTTACAAGAGTGTGTGGGGGGATCCAATGAGGTAAAAGGGTCTTACAGAGAAAGAAGCTGTACATGAGAGATGGACTTTACAGGAGGGAGGGACCCTATGAGGGAACAGAGCCTTATAGGAGAGAAGCTGTACATGAGAGATGGACTTTACAGGAGGGAGGGACCCTATGAGGGAACAGAGCCTTATAGGAGAGAAGCTGTACATGAGAGATGGACTTTACAGGGGGGAGGGACCCTATGAGGGAACAGAGCCTTATAGGAGTGAAGCTGTACATGAGAGATGGACTTTACAGGAGGGAGGGACCCTATGAGGGAACAGAGCCTTATAGGAGAGAAGCTGTACATGAGAGATGGACTTTACAGGAGGGAGGGACCCTATGAGGGAACAGAGCCTTATAGGAGAGAAGCTGTACAAGAGAGATGGCCTTTACAGAAGGGAGGGATCCTATGACTAAAAAGGCCCCTACAGGACGAAGGGTCCTAATGGAAACAAGTCTTAGAGGTGACAGTGGCTTTACGCAAGAGCCACATCTTACAGGATGGAGGTGTGGGTCTTACTGAAGGACAGTGAGGCAGATGAGAATAGACCCAGGATTCGTACCAGGGTAGACTAGAGTCAGGCTCCCTGTGAGAGAAGGGCACAGTTGTATGTGGCAGAGAAAGTAAAGCCCTGAACATCCCCTCCAAATCTCATTGAGCTTTCATGAGCACGTTAATCTTTGATTTGCAAGCTACTGATTAAAATACATTTAAACTATTTAAAATACATCTTTATTAACTAGTGCGCTCATACCAGGGTGAATATTCCGAACAAATGTCTATACAGAGACATCGACAATGACGCAAGAGCCCTAATATTCCTCTGGCTCCCCTTCAGTGGTGTGGGGGACGGGCAGGGGGGCTTCTTTGGGGCCAGCCTTTGGTAGGGGGTGTATGATGCAGCTTTCGATGTACTCAAATATGGTGTTGGGGTCTTGGTCAGCGTTGATGTGGATAACCCCGTCATAGAACTCCTCCACCAGTTGGAAGTTGGCGTGGTAAACATCAAGCTTCTCCTGTATTGCGTCCAAGGAGTTCCGCGGGTTCTGCTGAAGGCGGGCCTGCACCTCCAAGCTGGGCGCTGGCTTGTAAACGGTGTGGTACCTGCAAAAGAGGGGACAAAGACCAGATGTGAGGTCCAATCGCAGCTCAGTACCACATGCCTCAAAAATCCAATGCCACTCCGCCATACACACAAGAGGACTTTTCATCAGTGGTCACATTATGAGCTGCTTAACGATAATGGGCCAGATGTACGACCAAGTAAAGTGAGTCGCAATTTGCGAGGCGCAATTTACTATGTACAACAGTGTTTTTCTCACTGTTAGCGATTCCCAATGGGGTCGCAAGTAGAGAGGCTCATGAATATTAATGGGCCTCTCACAATTTGCGACCCCATTGAAAATGCAGGCCCTCCCAGGTATGGTGGCCTGCTGGGCTCAGCAGACCATAAGGAAGGCGCTATGGCAGACATTAGGCAAGCTATGGCAGACATGAGGCGAGCTATGGCAGACATGGGGCGAGCCATGGCAGACATGGGGTGAGCTATGGCAGGCATAAGGAGAGCTATGGCAGGCATAAGGAAAGCGCTATAGGAAACATCAGGCGAGCTATGGCAGACATGGAGCGAGCTGTGGCAAGCATAAGGGGGTGCTATGGCTGACATGAGGCGAGCTATGGCAGACATGGGGCGAGCTATGGCAGGCATAAGGGGGCGCTATAAGGAAGGCGCTATGGCAGACATGAGGTGAGCTATGGCAGACATGAGGTGAGCTCTGGCAGACAAGAGGCGAACTTTGGCAGACATGAGGAGACCTATGGCAGACATGAGGAGAGCTATGGCAGACATGAGGAGAGCTATGGCAGACATGAGGAGAGCTATGGCAGACATGAGGAGACCTATGGCAGACATGAGGCGAGCTGAGGCAGACATGAGGTGAGCTGAGGCAGACATGGGGCGAGCTATGGCAGACATGGAGCAAGCTATAGAAGACATGGGCCGAGCTATGGCAGATATGGGGCGAGCAATGACCGGCATAAGGAAGGCGCTATGGCAGGCATGAGGTGAGCTATGGCAGACATGGGGCGAGCTATAGGAGACATGGGCCGAGCTATGGCAGACATGGGGCGAGCTATAGGAGACATGGGCCGAGCTATGGCAGACATGGGGCGAGCTATAGGAGACATGGGCCGAGCTATGGCAGATATGGGGCAAGCAATGACAGGCATAATGAAGGCGCTATGGCAGGCATGAGGTGAGCTATGGCAGACATGGGGCGAGCTATAGGAGACATGGGCCGAACTATGGCAGACATGGGGCGAGCTATGGCAGACATGGGGCGCGAGCTATAAGAGACAGGGGCCGAGCTATAGGAGACATGGGCTGAGCTATGGCAGATATGGGGCGAGCAATGACAGGCATAAGGAAGGCACTGGGAGTTCTCACCCCCGCTGTGGAGCCCAGTGTGCGCAGCACACACCTGCTGTGAGTCCACGTCCACCCATAGGCCCAGAGAGCACACACACCTGCTGTGAGTCTGCCCCCACCCCCAGGCCCATTGTGCACACACCAGCTGTGAATCCGCCCCCACCCCCAGAGGGCACACACCTGCTGTGAGTCTGCCCCACCCCCAGAGTGCACACACCAGCTGTGAGTCCGCCCCAACCCCCAGGCCCATTGTGCACACACCAGCTGTGAATCCGCCCCCACCCCCAGAGGGCACACACCTGCTGTGAGTCCGCCCCACCCCCAGAGTGCACATACCTGCTGTGAGTCCACCCCATGCCCAGAGTGCACACACCTGCTGTGAATCCACCCTTACCCCAGGCCCAGAGTGCATACACCAGGTGTGAGTCCACCCATAGGCACAGAGAGCCCACACACCTGCTGTGAGCCCGCTCCCACCCCAAGCCCATTGTGCACACACCAGCTGTGAGTCCACCCCCAATCCAGGCGCAGACTGCACACCTGCTGTGAGTCCACCCATAGGCCCAGAGTGCACACACCTGCTGAGAGTCCACCCCCAGGCCCAGAGAGCACACAAACCTGCTATGAGCCTGCTCCCACCCCAAGCCCAGTGTGCACACACCAGCTGTGAGTCTGCCCCCACCACCAGAGGGCACACACCTGCTGTGAGTCTGCCCTCAGGCCCAGAGTGCACACACCTGCTGTGAGTCCACCCATAGGCCCAGAGTGGACACACCTGCTGTGAGTCCACCCCAAGGCCCAGAGAGCACACACACCTGCTGTTAGCCCGCTCCCACCCAAATCCCAGTGTGCACACACCAGCTGTGAGTTCGCCCCCACCCCCAGAGGGCACACACCTGCTGTGAGTCCACCCCCAGAGTGCACACCCCTGCTGTGAGTCCAACCCCATGCTAAGAGTGCACACACCTGCTGTGGGTCCACCCCCACTCCAGGCCAGTGTGCACACACCAGCTGTGAGTCCGCCCCCACCCCCAGAGGACACGCACCTTCTGTGAGTCCGCGCTCAAGCCCAGAGTGCACACACCTGCTGTGAGTCCACCCAAAGGCCCAGTGTGCACACACCTGCTGTGAGTTCACCCCAGGCCCAGGTCACACACCTGCTGTGAGTCCACCCAAAACCCATAGGGCACACGCCTGCTGTGAGTCCGCCACACCCCTAGGATGCACACACACACACCTGCAGGGAATCCGCTCCCATCCCCAGAGTGCACACACCTGCTTTGAGTCCGGCCCAGAGGTCACACACCTGCTGTGAGTCCACCCAAAACCCAGAGGGCACACCCCTGCTGTAAGTCCGCCCCACCCCTAGAGTGCACACACCTGCTGTGAGTCCTCCCTAGGCCTAGAGTGCACACACACCTGCTGTGAATCCGCTCCCACCCCCACAGTGCACACACCTGCTGTGAGTCAGCCCCCACCCCATAAAGCACACCCCTGCTGTGAGTCCACCCCCATGCCAAGAGTGCACACATCTGCTGTGAGTCCACCCCAGACCCAGGTCACACACCTGCTGTGAGTCTACCCAAAACCCATAGGGCACACACCTGCTGTGAGTCCGCCACACCCCTAGAATGTACGCACACCTGCAGTGAATCCGCTCCCACCCCAAGCCCAGTGTGCACACACCAGCTGTGAGTCCGCCCCCACCCCCAGAGGGCACACACCTGCTGTGAGTCCGCGCTCAGGCCCAGAGTGCACACACCTGCTGTGAGTCCACCCCTGGCCCAGAGGACACACATCTGCTGTGAGACCACCCACACCCCAGGCCCAGAGGTCACACACCTGATGTGAGTCCACCTCAGGCCCAGAGGTGACACACCTGCTGTGAGTCCACTCCAAGCCCAGGTCACACACCTGCTGTGAGTCTACCCAAAACCCATAGGGCACACGCCTGCTGTGAGTCCGCCCCACCCCCAGAATGCAGACACACCTGCATGGAATCAGCTCCCATCCCCAGAGTGCACACACCTGCTTTGAGTCCACCCCAGGCCCAGAGGTCACACACCTGCTGTGAGTCCACCCAAACCCCATAGGGCACACGCCTGCTGTAAGTCCGCCCCACCCCCAGAGTGCACACACCTGCTGTGAGTCCTCCCCAGGCCTAGAGTGCACACACACCTGCAGTGAATCCGCTCCCTCCCCCAGAGTGCACACACCTGCTGTGAGTCCACCCCCACCCTCATCCCCAGACCCAGAGTGCACACACACCCTGGTGGTTTCACTTCTAGGGAGCTCGGACCCGGTGGGGCACACCGGGATTTAGAATGGTGGGCGGCCTACAAGGCCGGGCTCGCTGCGGGCTGGGGGTCCGGGGGGGGGGGGGGGGAGGGGGGAGGAAGGAGGGTGTTCCTTCCTGAGGCCCGCGCCATCATGAGCGAGGATAGCCAAACTCACCTCTCCCCTGTCACGGGATCCGTCATCCTCTGGGTCAGGCGCTCCAGGGCAACTTCATCTGGAATATTCAGGAAAAAGACCCTGGCGGGAAGAGGAGCAGCGCGTTATTAATGTCACGTCATTACAAGCTTGACGTCACGCCCTGAAGAGCAGATGACGTATACAGCAGCCGAGCCTCCCTTTACAACCAGGACAATATTAACGATAAACACAGACCACAATACAGTAAACAAACAGGACCCTTCATTGCATCTCTTGAGATGGGCTGGAACTGGGGGTGGGTTTGGTGACACGAGATACTGATGGGCAAACTGAAGTCCGTTCATTGGGGCGGGTTGGGCAGACGAGTCCTCGTCACAGAAGATAAAGTATGAGCAGACAAGAATCCAGGGGAGGGAGGGGGGGGGGGGACGAGTATCCCTAAGGGCGAGTTTGGTGTGAACTAATACGATTCAGAGCTTCTTTAGGGTGAGGGGTGAGGTAAGAGTAGGGAGAGGGGGAGAAAGGAGGGGTGCATGTCCTACGTAAGTAACTGCTGACTCTCCTAGGACGCGGCATCAGCCCCTGCCAGGTGCAGGCTGGCGCACGTTGGCACCATCACAAATGGAGAGCTGGAGGGGGAGGGGGCGCCATTCTCTTCTGGAAAGCATCGGCACTTTGGGGCCCAGGAGTTCTCATCCTCTGTTAAATGCGCAGATTTCTCATTCCAGTTCAGGTGGCAGCGACAAAAATAGCATGCCATGGGTCCCCCCCGCGCCGTGCCAGAGACGCCATCCACCCACCCTCCTCTGACCGGTGCCAGCTGCAGCGCTTCCGGCTCGTTGTGGCCTCTGCGCCACTGAAAAAAAGCGAAAAAAGGTCCCTGCTGGCCAAAGCTTCTTGAAAACTGTACATAATTAATAGTGGCAAATGTGCCCCAGCTGTGCCAAGGCCTCTCCAGGGGGCGCAGGAACACGGTCTGCGATTGTCTTTGCCCAGTGAATTAGCGCTACGTGAGGCTCAACAGAGGGCATCGTTCTGCTCCACGGAGGCTGGTGCGGGGCATGGATTCTGTACGCAGTCTACCGGCAGACGCCATGTTTCCTGGATGTACCCCTGTTTACCATCACCACCTTCACCTGGTGAGCCACCTCTGCTTGAAGCTCAACACTAGGTTCTACAGAAGTCGTCTCTCTTCTCCATGGAAGCTGGAGCAGGGTATGGATTCTGTACGCAGTCTACCGGCAGACGCCATGTTTCCTGGATGCACCACTGTTTACCACCACCGCCTTCATCTTATTTATCTGGTGGGCGACCTCTGCTTGAAGCTCAACATTAGGTTCTAAAGAAGTCATCTCTCTTCTCCATGGAGGCTGGAGCAGGGTATGGATTCTGTACGCAGTCTACCGGCAGATGCCATGTTTCCTGGATGCACCCCTGTTTACCATCACCGCCTTCATCTTATTTATCTGGTGGGCCAACTCTGCTTGAAGCTCAACATTAGGTTCTACAGAAGTCGTCTCTCTTCTCCATGGAGGCTGGAGCAGGGTATGGATTCTGTACGCAGTCTACCGGCAGACGCCATGTTTCCTGGATGCACCACTGTTTACCATCACCACCATCACCTGGTGGCCACCTCTGCGTGAAGCTCAACATTAGGTTCTACAGAAGTCGTCTCTTTTCTCCATGGAAGCTGGCGTGCAGTATGGATTCTGTACGCAGTCTACCGGCAGATGCCATGTTTCCTGGATGCACCCCTGTTTACCATCACCGCCTTCATCTTATTTATCTGGTGGGCCAACTCTGCTTGAAGCTCAACATTAGGTTCTACAGAAGTCGTCTCTCTTCTCCATGGAGGCTGGAGCAGGGTATGGATTCTGTACGCAGTCTACCGGCAGACGCCATGTTTCCGGGATGCACCACTGTTTACCATCACCACCATCACCTGGTGGGCCACCTCTGCTTGAAGCTCAACACTAGGTTCTACAGAAGTAAACTCTCTTCTCCATGGAAGCTGGAGCAGGGTATGGATTGTGTACACAGTCTACCGGCAGACGCCATGTTTCCTGGATGTACCCCTGTTTACCATCACCACCTTCACCTGGTGAGCCACCTCTGCGTGAAGCTCAACATTAGGTTCTACAGATGTCGTCTCTCTCCTCCATGGAAGCTGGAGCAGGGTATGGATTGTGTACGCAGTCTACCGGCAGACGCCATGTTTCCTGGATGCACCCCTGTTTACCATCCCCACCATAACCTGGTGAGCCACCTCTGCGTGAAGCTCAACATTAGGTTCTACAGAAGTCATCTCTTTTCTCCATGGAAGCTGGCGTGCGGTATGGATTCCGTACGCAGTCTACTGGCAGACGCCATGTTTCCTGGATGCACCACTGTTTACCATCACCGCCTTCATCTTATCTGGTGGGCCAACTCTGCTTGAAGCTCAACATTAGGTTCTACAGAAGTTGTCTCTCTTCTCCATGGAAGCTGGCGCGAGGTAAGGATTCTGTACGCAGTCTACCGGCAGACGCCACGTTTCCTGGATGCACCCCTGTTTACCATCACCACCTTCACCTGGTGAGCCACCTCTGCTTGAAGCTCAACATTAGGTTCTACAGATGTCGTCTCTCTCCTCCATGGAAGCTGGAGCAGGGTATGGATTGTGTACGCAGTCTACCGGCAGACGCCATGTTTCCTGGATGCACCCCTGTTTACCATCACCACCATCACCTGGTGAGCCACCTCTGCTTGAAGCTCAACACTAGGTTCTACAGAAGTCGTCTCTTTTCTCCATGGAAGCTGGCGTGAGGTATGGATTCTGTACGCAGTCTACTGGCAGACGCCATGTTTCCTGGATGTACCCCTGTTTACCATCACCACCTTCACCTGGTGAGCCACCTCTGCGTGAAGCTCAACATTAGGTTCTACAGATGTCGTCTCTCTCCTCCATGGAAGCTGGAGCAGGGTATGGATTGTGTACGCAGTCTACCGGCAGACGCCATGTTTCCTGGATGCACCCCTGTTTACCATCACCACCATCACCTGGTGAGCCACCTCTGCGTGAAGCTCAACATTAGGTTCTACAGAAGTCGTCTCTTTTCTCCATGGAAGCTGGCGTGAGGTATGGATTCTGTACGCAGTCTACTGGCAGACGCCATGTTTCCTGGATGCACCACTGTTTACCATCACCGCCTTCATCTTATTTATCTGGTGGGCCAACTCTGCTTGAAGCTCAACATTAGGTTCCACAGAAGTTGTCTCTCTTCTCCATTGATGCTGGCGCGAGGTAAGGATTCTGTACACAGTCTACCGGCAGACGCCATGTTTCCTGGATGTACCCCTGTTTACCATCACCACCTTCACCTGGTGAGCCACCTCTGCTTGAAGCTCAACATTAGGTTCTACAGAAGTCGTCTCTCTCCTCCATGGATGCTGGAGCAGGGTATGGATTGTGTACGCAGTCTACCGGCAGACGCCATGTTTCCTGGATGCACCCCTGTTTACCATCACCACCTTCACCTGGTGAGCCACCTCTGCGTGAAGCTCAACATTAGGTTCTACAGAAGTCGTCTCTTTTCTCCATGGAAGCTGGCGTGAGGTATGGATTCTGTACGCAGTCTACTGGCAGACGCCATGTTTCCTGGATGCACCCCTGTTTACCATCATCACCTTCACCTGGTGAGCCACCTCTGTGTGAAGCTCAACATTAGGTTCTACAGAAGTCGTCTCTCTTGTCCATGGAAGCTGGAGCAGGGTATGGATTCTGTACGCAGTCTACCGGCAGACGCCACGTTTCCTGGATGCACCCCTGTTTACCATCATCACCTTCACCTGGTGAGCCACCTCTGCGTGAAGCTCAACATTAGGTTCTACAGAAGTCGTCTCTTCTCCATGGAAGCTGGAGCAGGGTATGGATTGTGTACGCAGTCTATCGGCAGACGCCATGTTTCCTGGATGCACCCCTGTTTACCATCACCACCATCACCTGGTGAGCCACCTCTGCTTGAAGCTCAACACTAGGTTCTACAGAAGTCGTCTCTTTTCTACATGGAAGCTGGCGTGAGGTATGGATTCTGTACGCAGTCTACCGGCAGATGCCATGTTTCCTGGATGCACCCCTGTTTACCATCACCACCTTCACCTGGTGAGCCACCTCTGCTTGAAGCTCAACATTAGGTTCTACAGAAGTCATCTCTCTTCTCCATGGAGGCTGGAGCAGGGTATGGATTCTGTACGCAGTCTACCGGCAGACGCCATGTTTCCTGGATGCACCACTGTTTACCATCACCACCATCACCTGGTGAGCCACCTCTGCTTGAAGCTCATCACTAGGTTCTACAGAAGTAAACTCTCTTCTCCATGGAAGCTGGAGCAGGGTATGGATTGTGTACACAGTCTACCGGCAGACGCCATGTTTCCTGGATGTACCCCTGTTTACCATCACCACCTTCACCTGGTGAGCCACCTCTGCGTGAAGCTCAACATTAGGTTCTACAGATGTCGTCTCTCTCCTCCATGGAAGCTGGAGCAGGGTATGGATTGTGTACGCAGTCTACCGGCAGACGCCATGTTTCCTGGATGCACCCCTGTTTACCATCCCCACCTTCACCTGGTGAGCCACCTCTGCGTGAAGCTCAACATTAGGTTCTACAGAAGTCGTCTCTTTTCTCCATGGAAGCTGGCGTGCGGTATGGATTCCGTACGCAGTCTACTGGCAGACGCCATGTTTCCTGGATGCACCACTGTTTACCATCACCGCCTTCATCTTATCTGGTGGGCCAACTCTGCTTGAAGCTCAACATTAGGTTCTACAGAAGTTGTCTCTCTTCTCCATGGAAGCTGGCGCGAGGTAAGGATTCTGTACGCAGTCTACCGGCAGACGCCACGTTTCCTGGATGCACCCCTGTTTACCATCACCACCTTCACCTGGTGAGCCACCTCTGCTTGAAGCTCAACATTAGGTTCTACAGATGTCGTCTCTCTCCTCCATGGAAGCTGGAGCAGGGTATGGATTGTGTACGCAGTCTACCGGCAGACGCCATGTTTCCTGGATGCACCCCTGTTTACCATCACCACCATCACCTGGTGAGCCACCTCTGCTTGAAGCTCAACACTAGGTTCTACAGAAGTCGTCTCTTTTCTCCATGGAAGCTGGCGTGAGGTATGGATTCTGTACGCAGTCTACTGGCAGACGCCATGTTTCCTGGATGTACCCCTGTTTACCATCACCACCTTCACCTAGTGAGCCACCTCTGCGTGAAGATCAACATTTGGTTCTACAGATGTCGTCTCTCTCCTCCATGGAAGCTGGAGCAGGGTATGGATTGTGTACGCAGTCTACCGGCAGACGCCATGTTTCCTGGATGCACCCCTGTTTACCATCACCACCATCACCTGGTGAGCCACCTCTGCGTGAAGCTCAACATTAGGTTCTACAGAAGTCGTCTCTTTTCTCCATGGAAGCTGGCGTGAGGTATGGATTCTGTACGCAGTCTACTGGCAGACGCCATGTTTCCTGGATGCACCACTGTTTACCATCACCGCCTTCATCTTATTTATCTGGTGGGCCAACTCTGCTTGAAGCTCAACATTAGGTTCCACAGAAGTTGTCTCTCTTCTCCATTGATGCTGGCGCGAGGTAAGGATTCTGTACACAGTCTACCGGCAGACGCCATGTTTCCTGGATGTACCCCTGTTTACCATCACCACCTTCACCTGGTGAGCCACCTCTGCTTGAAGCTCAACATTAGGTTCTACAGAAGTCGTCTCTCTCCTCCATGGATGCTGGAGCAGGGTATGGATTGTGTACGCAGTCTACCGGCAGACGCCATGTTTCCTGGATGCACCCCTGTTTACCATCACCACCTTCACCTGGTGAGCCACCTCTGCGTGAAGCTCAACATTAGGTTCTACAGAAGTCGTCTCTTTTCTCCATGGAAGCTGGCGTGAGGTATGGATTCTGTACGCAGTCTACTGGCAGACGCCATGTTTCCTGGATGCACCCCTGTTTACCATCATCACCTTCACCTGGTGAGCCACCTCTGTGTGAAGCTCAACATTAGGTTCTACAGAAGTCGTCTCTCTTGTCCATGGAAGCTGGAGCAGGGTATGGATTCTGTACGCAGTCTACCGGCAGACGCCACGTTTCCTGGATGCACCCCTGTTTACCATCATCACCTTCACCTGGTGAGCCACCTCTGCGTGAAGCTCAACATTAGGTTCTACAGAAGTCGTCTCTTCTCCATGGAAGCTGGAGCAGGGTATGGATTGTGTACGCAGTCTATCGGCAGACGCCATGTTTCCTGGATGCACCCCTGTTTACCATCACCACCATCACCTGGTGAGCCACCTCTGCTTGAAGCTCAACACTAGGTTCTACAGAAGTCGTCTCTTTTCTACATGGAAGCTGGCGTGAGGTATGGATTCTGTACGCAGTCTACCGGCAGATGCCATGTTTCCTGGATGCACCCCTGTTTACCATCACCACCTTCACCTGGTGAGCCACCTCTGCTTGAAGCTCAACATTAGGTTCTACAGAAGTCGTCTCTCTTGTCCATGGAAGCTGGAGCAGGGTATGGATTCTGTACGCAGTCTACCGGCAGACGCCACGTTTCTTGGATGCACCCCTGTTTACCATCACCACCTTCACCTGGTGAGCCACCTCTGCTTGAAGCTCAACATTAGGTTCTACAGAAGTCGTCTCTCTCCTCCATGGAAGCTGGAGCAGGGTATGGATTGTGTACGCAGTCTATCGGCAGACGCCATGTTTCCTGGATGCACCCCTGTTTACCATCACCACCATCACCTGGTGAGCCACCTCTGCTTGAAGCTCAACACTAGGTTCTACAGAAGTCGTCTCTTTTCTACATGGAAGCTGGCGTGAGGTATGGATTCTGTACGCAGTCTACCGGCAGACGCCATGTTTCCTGGATGCACCCCTGTTTACCATCACCTAGTGAGCCACTTCTGCTTGAAGCTCAACACTAGGTTCTACAGAAGTAAACTCTCTTCTCCATGGAAGCTGGAGCAGGGTATGGATTCTGTACGCAGTCTACCGGCAGACGCCATGTTTCCTGGATGTACCCCTGTTTACCATCACCACCTTCACCTGGTGAGCCACCTCTGCTTGAAGCTCAACATTAGGTTCTACAGAAGTCGTCTCTCTCCTCCATGGATGCTGGAGCAGGGTATGGATTGTGTACGCAGTCTACCGGCAGACGCCATGTTTCCTGGATGCACCCCTGTTTACCATCACCACCTTCACCTGGTGAGCCACCTCTGCGTGAAGCTCAACATTAGGTTCTACAGAAGTCGTCTCTTTTCTCCATGGAAGCTGGCGTGAGGTATGGATTCTGTACGCAGTCTACTGGCAGACGCCATGTTTCCTGGATGCACCCCTGTTTACCATCATCACCTTCACCTGGTGAGCCACCTCTGCGTGAAGCTCAACATTAGGTTCTACAGAAGTCGTCTCTCTTGTCCATGGAAGCTGGAGCAGGGTATGGATTCTGTACGCAGTCTACCGGCAGACGCCATGTTTCCGGGATGCACCACTGTTTACCATCACCACCATCACCTGGTGGGCCACCTCTGCTTGAAGCTCAACACTAGGTTCTACAGAAGTAAACTCTCTTCTCCATGGAAGCTGGAGCAGGGTATGGATTGTGTACACAGTCTACCGGCAGACGCCATGTTTCCTGGATGTACCCCTGTTTACCATCACCACCTTCACCTGGTGAGCCACCTCTGCTTGAAGCTCAATATTAGGTTCTACAGAAGTCGTCTCTCTCCTCCATGGAAGCTGGAGCAGGGTATGGATTGTGTACGCAGTCTATCGGCAGACGCCATGTTTCCTGGATGCACCCCTGTTTACCATCACCACCTTCACCTGGTGAGCCACCTCTGCTTGAAGCTCAACACTAGGTTCTACAGAAGTTGTCTCTTTTCTACATGGAAGCTGGCGTGAGGTATGGATTCTGTACGCAGTCTACTGGCAGACGCCATGTTTCCTGGATGCACCACTGTTTACCATCACCGCCTTCATCTTATCTGGTGGGCCAACTCTGCTTGAAGCTCAACATTAGGTTCTACAGAAGTTGTCTCTCTTGTCCATGGAAGCTGGAGCAGGGTATGGATTCTGTACGCAGTCAACCGGCAGACGCCATGTTTCCTGGATGCACCCCTGTTTACCATCACCTAGTGAGCCACCTCTGCTTGAAGCTCAACACTAGGTTCTACAGAAGTAAACTCTCTTCTCCATGGAAGCTGGCGTGAGGGAAGGATTCTGTACGCAGTGTACTGGCTGCTGCCTAGTTTAATGGATGCAGGAGAGTAGGATCTGCTTCTTATAGTTACCCCCACTTTTTGCTGCTGTTTCACTGTTTTTCGACTTTAGTCTGGCTGGGGCCCTGCTAACCAGGACCCCAGCCTAGCTGCTTCTTCTCTAATTTGATAACCAGTACTTTAGGTACACCCCAGATTGGATTCTGGGGTACCCTTATAAGTCCCTAGTATATGGTATACTATGTACCCTGGGCATAGGTACCCCAGAGGCCTACCAGGGGCTGCAGCATGTATTATGCCACCCCTGGGAAGCCTTCCAAAATGACATCACAGGTCTGCTACTGCAGCCTGGGTAAGGTGGTGTATGCACCCCTTACTGAGATATAGGTTACCTATATCTCTCCATATCATTGCACATGTAAACCTATCAGTCACCCCTATGGCAGGCCTTATCAATCCTGAAGGCAGGGTTCTGGGTTTCATGTAAGAGGGTGCCCCTGCATGAGCAGAGCCCCTCTGCAGCCCTCGGAAGGATAAGTTACTTACCTGTAATCCTAGTTCTCTTCCAGGGGTATCCTCATCAAAGTCATAAGCACTGAATATTCCCGCCCATGAGCGGGGACCCCGGAAATAATATAACAAGCATTTGCAATGCAATAGGTCTCGCATTGTTAAAAGTTGCAGTTTCTGGCATTGTAAATGACATTGTTTTTTAATTATATTTATTGTTTGCAGAATTGGAAGAGCACATATGGAAGAACTACCTGAATATTATATGCATGCGAAAATTGAGAGCATTATGTTACAAGCAGCTAGCTAGGCAGGGTGCTGCGAAAGAGGCTTGATATGCAATAGTCAGCCAACCGAGAGCTCTTGCACTCAAAACACCAGGCCAACACATGCCCATGTAAGACACAGTGGAAGCGGCCTTTCAGCGATGTGAGCATCTGCACCCATAGACATGAGACTTGTGTGACCCTTAGGAAGGAGGTTTGTCCTGACGAAGGTTTGCTGTAGTTCAGCTGAACCGAGGCCGACACAAAGAAAAACTTCCAAGCTTAACCCAAGTGGTTATCTAATAGTTAGTCACCATAAGGATTCTGCATATAATGCAGCACAAATGGTTGACACACTTATGGGACCGAGTGACATGCACATCACTTTGCTATTAAAGGTCATCATTAGTGCATTATGGGGAAATACAAAATATACACTTATTCTGCATCTATAAAATAAACAACGCATTATCAAAATAAAAAAAAGTCGGTGTGTTGCCTTAAAGACTGTATAAACGAGAGAACTGCATACACATCACAAAGCGCAATTCCTAGAACACTTACAGTGGAAGTGTTGGGTCTGATACATTCAAGCTGCGTAGGTTTTTATACAGCTTGTGATCAGATCAGGGTTTTTTTCCTAGTTGCCCGTATCAGTATATCACAGCAGAAGCACGGACTAATCCACTGTTCATTTGAATCCATACAGCAACTTAGTACTGTTCGGAAACTAAAAACTATAGATTTTTTTCTCTTTGTATGGCACAATCATGATTGTGGGTGGAAACCCTTGATCCACATTGGGTAGTTTTGATATCCTGTGAAACAGTGAATATTCGTTTTTCTTTTAATGATGCTGTAAAGAGGTGGTATTGCTCTTGCAGGCCCATTGCTTAAAAACATCAGTGGAGACGTTTAGCTCATATAATGATTTCTTTACAGTACAACATCAGGTGGTGTTGTCCCACTGAACTCCATATTTGGATACATGCACCCATTCATGCGGTTCACACATGCACATATTACAACGCCCCACTGGACAGCAATACATTTAGTCAGCATTTGGACAGGATCGCTTCTTGGACACCCAATGGTAAATATTTAATGAGAACCTCGACCTGCCACAGAAGGGTTTGGCAAAAAGGGTTGTCTTTTTGAAAGAGTTGCGAAAAATCAAATCTAATGTGCTTTGTATTGAAATCTGTAGAAACTGCATTCGGGTTGTCATTGCACCCAAACCCTTTCTAAAGATTACTGTCAATTGCCTGTAAAGTATCAAATCCATAAAACGTGTTACTTCCAATCGCATTGGGGCTTTCAAATACAATTAAAATGCACAATTTGACATTACATTTTCTCATACTGACTCTAAATATGGCTCCACCCCACTGCTTGAAGTGTTGGCCCCTTCCTACTTTATTAAAGTGTTAACCCCCTCCCGAAGTTCAGGTCCAGTTCCCCTGACTGTTGTGAATGGCCGACACAGTTCCCTTCTTTTATTTTCAAGTGCTGCACTACGAATAGCTTTCAAAGTTTTTAAAAAGTTACTTTAATTTGTGAGATGCCAGTTTTTGCCACTGTGCACATCCCTTACAGTGGCAGGTAGGCGATGGTTCGAACTCGCGTTATCAGGGGGCTGCTTCTCACTTCCACACAGCTTGGCACCTATTTCGTTCCAACTATACGATAAACAACACTTTATAGTCGCAGTATCGCCAAGGCCTAATTCGAAAGGCGATGGGATGAGGGGGGGGGGGGTTAATTTACCGCATTACATCGGACGGTCATACCTGAATTGTTACAGGCGAACTTTCCTATCCACACTACTAGTAATGTGTTCATTTACCAATTATGAAATGAGAGAGGTTCTGGAGCAACCAGTTCCTACGTGAATCACAGCTGTGACCAAAAGGTCTCTTCAAATTACATACAAAGTGCAACATATATCACCAAGCTTTGTAAAAAAATTCTTTACAATGAAGTTCATTCTGAAAATCGAAAACAAGATGCAGAGGTAAATTACTAGTTGCTTGAATATATTGAAATGCTCAAATTTCGATGTACTGTTAATGTCACAATTCATCTAATACTTGACAATAATCTTAAATCATAATACAATGTTACATAACAAGTCCCAATGCATTTCGGGTTAAACCCTTCGTCAGGGGATTAATGAAATCGCTGTAAGTTGTGTGTACTGTTCTTTTAGTTTCGTCTAGTTGACCTCCTGTGGGAACTACAACAAAAAGCACATATTGTGCTGTTAGCTGAGATCGGAGTACATTTGGATAGATAGAATTTGCACTCGAGAAAAGAGAAAAAGTCAATGACCCTGGATACCAGTAGTTGTAGAAAGTAAACAGTAAAAAACTGTTAGGAACTGTTAAGAATCACCGAAAGGTGTGCGTAAATTTTAAAGGAGTGCGAGAGGTGAAATGAAGTCAAAAATGAGAAACTAAGCAAACATCCTAGTGGATGGGTATCCGCTTACCAAAAAGTAAACCAGCCTTGTATAATGCGAGGTGCTCAACATGTGGGTTAAGAAACCATCTGTAAACACAATGTGAACTATAAGTTATTGCCGCCAAATCCATGTTATCCAGCATCCTAGAAAACTACATAATGTTGAGAACTCACCCGTCGCCGTTATTAGGTGTATTAAACCGTAACACAACTCCACCGTAATCTACGCGAACCGTGCCTGTAACACAAGCACCAGAAGTGACTCGTACACTGCGATATTAATTAAAAAGTTGACTGCCTAAGGCTTAAGTGACGAAAATTCGTTACTACGTCTTACCTTCGAAAAGGTCTAAATTTCTTCAAAGATGCTTCCGGCATTAGCGGGCTCAGGAGAGCGTGTGCGTGGGCCGAGTGAAGGGAAGTTTATCAAGAGAACCCAGGCGTTCTAAAGTAGTCGACAGCGACAGAGGACTTGCTTTCAAAATGATACGAGTGGAAATAGGACTGTGTATCTAGCTGTACTGGGTGTAAAACCTGGGTGTCAATAAAGTTTTGCTCATAAGTGGCGGATAAGAGAAAAAGCGGAGTTATAACGTGGTGATTATTGAAGGAAAAGGTAATGGAAAAAAGAGAAGAGTAAATGCGAGTGCAAATCCTTTACAGGAGAGGGTTAAAAACCAACACTGACATTACTTTTCAGATGAAACATAATAATTCATAGTGATCATTTAAACCACCCGGGATCACCGTTCCTAGGTATTTAATCCAATACGTTTCTCTACATGAAAGAACATTATGCATGTCAACGTTAGTCTGCATGTGGAGATGTTCAAGAATGGTAAAACGCAGTTGTGGAATGGTGTGCGATGTATTGATCCAGTGTGTCACAAGAGAAGAGTTCATGTTTTTATTACGTATTCTACTCTTGTGTTCTATGATCCTAGTTTTGATCTTACGACTTGTCCTCCCTACATATACCAGACCAAATGGGCATTTAATGGCATAAATTACCCATTCTGTATTACAGTCTGAGGTATGGCGAAGTTTGATGTTAAGGCCTGTGTGAGGATGTGTGAACACATTGCCTAAAATTACATTGCTGCATTGTCCACAATTGTGACATTTTTTCATACCCGCATATTTCAATGTGGTGGGTTTAGAATGGCTTTTGAGGAGGTCCCTCAGATTTTTAGATCTGGTGTGAGCAAAAAGAGGAGAATCCTTGAACAAATCTTGGAAATCAGACTCTTGTTCGATGATGTCCCATCGTTTTTTGATGATAGATTTGATTTGTGTGGATTGAGCTGAGTATTTTAATACAAAAACTTCGCGTTTAGAGCGGGTCTTCTGAGTAGTATGGAGTAAGTCTTCTCGTTTTTTTCGCCCAACTTGATTTTCCGCCTCGGTGAGGATGTGTTCTGGGTAGCCTCGCACTCTATATCTGTCCAATTGTTTTTTCATATCGATGTCACATTGGTGGTGCACTGAAGTTATTTTCTTGATCCTAGTGAGTTGAGAAACTGGTAGATGTTTCTTTAGAGAATATGGATGAGCGCTTGAATAATGCAATGCGTTGTTGACATCAGTAGGTTTCCTGTACATCATGGTAATCAATCCATGGGAGGATTTGTAAATCTCTAGATCTAGAAAATGAATCCTTTCAGATTGGATGTCATAAGTGAACTGTATTCTTGGATTGCATTGATTTAATTGTGCTATGCTATGTTCTAGCAAGGTTTTGGACCCCTTCCATATAATGAGAATGTCATCTATATAGCGTAGAAAAAGGGTCGAGTTGGATTGCCATACTGGATTATTGAGCACATGTTGATGTTCGAAATAAGCCATGAAGGTATTTGCATAGGCTGGGGCTCCCGGAAAGCCCATTGATGTGCCGGTGATCTGCTGGTAATGAATGTTCTTCCATGAGAAATAGCTGTGATACAGCGAAAAATGTAAAAGTTCAAGCAAAAAGATGCTTTTGTCTTTAGTCAGTGTTGAATTCAGTAGTCTCCACTCTACTGCTTCGAGTCCCTCATTGTGAGCAATAGATGTATAAAGTGCCACTACATCAATGGTGCATAGGAAATAGTCATCAGTGAGCTGAGGTGTAATCGCTTCCAATTTCAGTAAACAATCTGTAGTGTCCTTAACGTATGTTGGCCAGGATTGGACCAAAGGTTGCAGATGGTAATCTAAGTATCTTCCTATTGGCTCGTGCATCGATCCACAGCCTGCTACTATGGGCCTAAATGGTGGATTTTGTCTGTTCTTGTGGATCTTCGGGAGCATATAGATATGCGGAACCTTAGGTGTAGGGTGAAGTAAGAATTTTTTGGTGTTGGCATCAATATTACCATCATCTTCACCTTTTTGTAAAATCGAGTTAAGAATTCTTAGAAATTCCTTTGTTGGGTCTTGATCCAATGAGATGTACGTGTACTCATCCTTCAGATGTTCATTGACACTGTCTGTGTAGAAGGTGGTGTCTAGGACAACCAGGGCTCCTCCTTTGTCAGCAGGTTGAAATGTTATCGAGGTATCTTGGCGTAAAGCATTCAAAATGCGAGATTCTTTGATAGAAAGATTATTATGCTGAGATTTTTTATATGTGATAGATTCCAGATCCTTTTTAACCAAAATCTCAAAGGTGTCCAAGGTTTTATGTGACATAGGGGCCATGAACTTACTCTTGGGTCTGAATCGTTCTGCGGTTGGAGATTCCTCATTGGTGCTAGGATTTATTGAAAAAAACCATTTTAATCTCAATTTACGCATGAACTTAAACAGTGAAATTTCAGTTTCCAAACCATGTGATGTGTAAGTAGGCACAAACGATATTCCTTTGTTCAAAACTTTAAGTTGTTCTGTGTTGAGTTGTTTGTGAGATATATTCACTACTAGGTTGTTTTCTTCACTGTCCTCTGTGGTCTGCCTGTTTCGGTGCTTGTTTTTTGGGGTTTTTCCCCTGCGGGTATGTCGTCGCTTGGTGTATTGATTTTGTCTGGAGGGGATTTTGAGGAATCGCCCTCGGCTAAAAAAGAAGAGGAGGAGGATTTGCTAGTAGATGCAGTAGCCATTTCTTCTGTTTGTTCCTGTGGTTGAGATCTAGAACCAACCGTTGGTCTATGCACAAGTAGATCTTGTTCATTAGCTACGCTTTCTTCAGATGAAGAAGTTCCGGTTTTTTTGAAGGGGCGTTTTTGAGCATAAACCTCGGCCCATGAGTAGACCTCATCGAGTTTATAATCGATTGTGTCCCTTTTAAATTTCCTGATTTTTCGCTCGTGAACTTCTTTAGCATGTGTATCTAATCTTATGTTGATGTCTTCAAGTACTTTGTTCCAATCCTCCTGTTCCATTTTATTTGATACTTCATCCTTTAGTTTGTTGATGTCTTGATCTAATTCTTGAAGAATAGATGAAATCTCTTCGACTATAAGTAGTATCAAATCCAGAGAGCATTTATTCAAAATTGCATACCACCGAGACATGAATGCCTTATTGAACTTAAAGAGCATAGGTCTTAAAGCTATTCGTAAGCCTCTGGGAATTCGTTTTACTTTATGGTACTCAATAAGTGTAGTAGCGTGGAGACGTTGGTTGATTTCTTTCCTCATCATGTATTCCAATTGACGTAACTGTTGTGTTGTGGTTCCTGAGGAGGAACTGAAGGTTCGTGTATCTTTAACAAGTGCATAAATAGATGTAGCTTCATCTTGTGAATATGCTTTTGTTTCTGCTATGTTAGTAGTTAAATCTGCTTTGTCTTTCCAAGACATGTCCGTAACAGGGTGCTGGACCACCGAGGACTCAAAAATGGAACAATATCTTTTGTGGTGGGTGGGCCTGCACACCTAAACTTTTTTCTAAGTGTAAAATCCTCAATGTTTCAGCGCAATGGATTCTCTTTTTAGCGTGCTTTCACGTGTGGGGGATGTGAGTCTACACCCCTGTGAGTGACATGAAATGAGAGAGGTTCTGGAGCAACCAGTTCCTACGTGAATCACAGCTGTGACCAAAAGGTCTCTTCAAATTACATACAAAGTGCAACATATATCACCAAGCTTTGTAAAAAAATTCTTTACAATGAAGTTCATTCTGAAAATCGAAAACAAGATGCAGAGGTAAATTACTAGTTGCTTGAATATATTGAAATGCTCAAATTTCGATGTACTGTTAATGTCACAATTCATCTAATACTTGACAATAATCTTAAATCATAATACAATGTTACATAACAAGTCCCAATGCATTT
The DNA here is from genome assembly GCF_964204655.1 of Triturus cristatus. Lineage (NCBI taxonomy): Eukaryota > Metazoa > Chordata > Amphibia > Caudata > Salamandridae > Triturus > Triturus cristatus. The sequence goes on along the minus strand of NC_140580.1, from coordinate 1,144,872,034 downwards.
CGGGTTAAACCCTTCGTCAGGGGATTAATGAAATCGCTGTAAGTTGTGTGTACTGTTCTTTTAGTTTCGTCTAGTTGACCTCCTGTGGGAACTACAACAAAAAGCACATATTGTGCTGTTAGCTGAGATCGGAGTACATTTGGATAGATAGAATTTGCACTCGAGAAAAGAGAAAAAGTCAATGACCCTGGATACCAGTAGTTGTAGAAAGTAAACAGTAAAAAACTGTTAGGAACTGTTAAGAATCACCGAAAGGTGTGCGTAAATTTTAAAGGAGTGCGAGAGGTGAAATGAAGTCAAAAATGAGAAACTAAGCAAACATCCTAGTGGATGGGTATCCGCTTACCAAAAAGTAAACCAGCCTTGTATAATGCGAGGTGCTCAACATGTGGGTTAAGAAACCATCTGTAAACACAATGTGAACTATAAGTTATTGCCGCCAAATCCATGTTATCCAGCATCCTAGAAAACTACATAATGTTGAGAACTCACCCGTCGCCGTTATTAGGTGTATTAAACCGTAACACAACTCCACCGTAATCTACGCGAACCGTGCCTGTAACACAAGCACCAGAAGTGACTCGTACACTGCGATATTAATTAAAAAGTTGACTGCCTAAGGCTTAAGTGACGAAAATTCGTTACTACGTCTTACCTTCGAAAAGGTCTAAATTTCTTCAAAGATGCTTCGGGCATTAGCGGGCTCAGGAGAGCGTGTGCGTGGGCCGAGTGAAGGGAAGTTTATCAAGAGAACCCAGGCGTTCTAAAGTAGTCGACAGCGACAGAGGACTTGCTTTCAAAATGATACGAGTGGAAATAGGACTGTGTATCTAGCTGTACTGGGTGTAAAACCTGGGTGTCAATAAAGTTTTGCTCATAAGTGGCGGATAAGAGAAAAAGCGGAGTTATAACGTGGTGATTATTGAAGGAAAAGGTAATGGAAAAAAGAGAAGAGTAAATGCGAGTGCAAATCCTTTACAGGAGAGGGTTAAAAACCAACACTGACATTACTTTTCAGATGAAACATAATAATTCATAGTGATCATTTAAACCACCCGGGATCACCGTTCCTAGGTATTTAATCCAATACGTTTCTCTACATGAAAGAACATTATGCATGTCAACGTTAGTCTGCATGTGGAGATGTTCAAGAATGGTAAAACGCAGTTGTGGAATGGTGTGCGATGTATTGATCCAGTGTGTCACAAGAGAAGAGTTCATGTTTTTATTACGTATTCTACTCTTGTGTTCTATGATCCTAGTTTTGATCTTACGACTTGTCCTCCCTACATATACCAGACCACATGGGCATTTAATGGCATAAATTACCCATTCTGTATTACAGTCTGAGGTATGGCGAAGTTTGATGTTAAGGCCTGTGTGAGGATGTGTGAACACATTGCCTAAAATTACATTGCTGCATTGTCCACAATTGTGACATTTTTTCATACCCGCATATTTCAATGTGGTGGGTTTAGAATGGCTTTTGAGGAGGCCCCTCAGATTTTTAGGAAAGCACGCTAAAAAGAGAATCCATTGCGCTGAAACATTGAGGATTTTACACTTAGAAAAAAGTTTAGGTGTGCAGGCCCACCCACCACAAAAGATATTGTTCCATTTTTGAGTCCTCGGTGGTCCAGCACCCTGTTACGGACATGTCTTGGAAAGACATAGCAGATTTAACTACTAACATAGCAGAAACAAAAGCATATTCACAGGATGAAGCTACATCTATTTATGCACTTGTTAAAGATACACGAACCTTCAGTTCCTCCTCAGGAACCACAACACAACAGTTACGTCAATTGGAATACATGATGAGGAAAGAAATCAACCAACGTCTCCACGCTACTACACTTATTGAGTACCATAAAGTAAAACGAATTCCCAGAGGCTTACGAATAGCTTTAAGACCTATGCTCTTTAAGTTCAATAAGGCATTCATGTCTCGGTGGTATGCAATTTTGAATAAATGCTCTCTGGATTTGATACTACTTATAGTCGAAGAGATTTCATCTATTCTTCAAGAATTAGATCAAGACATCAACAAACTAAAGGATGAAGTATCAAATAAAATGGAACAGGGGGATTGGAACAAAGTACTTGAAGACATCAACATAAGGCGAAAAATCAGGAAATTTAAAAGGGACACAATCGATTATAAACTCGATGAGGTCTACTCATGGGCCGAGGTTTATGCTCAAAAACGCCCCTTCAAAAAAACCGGAACTTCTTCATCTGAAGAAAGCTTAGCTAATGAACAAGATCTACTTCTGCATAGACCAACGGTTGGTTCTAGATCTCAACCACAGGAACAAACAGAAGAAATGGCTACTGCATCTACTAGCAAATCCTCCTCCTCTTCTTTTTTAGCCGAGGGCCATTCCTCAAAATCCCCTCCAGACAAAATCAATACACCAAGCGACGACATACCCGCAGGGGAAAAACCCAAAAAAACAAGCACCGAAACAGGCAGACCACAGAGGACAGTGAAGAAAACAACCTAGTAGTGAATATATCTCACAAACAACTCAACACAGAACAACTTAAAGTTTTGAACAAAGGAATATCGTTTGTGCCTACTTACACATCACATGGTTTGGAAACTGAAATTTCACTGTTTAAGTTCATGCGTAAATTGAGATTAAAATGTTTTTTTTCAATAAATCCTAGCACCAATGAGGAATCTCCAACCGCAGAACGATTCAGACCCAAGAGTAAGTTCATGGCCCCTATGTCACATAAAACCTTGGACACCTTTGAGATTTTGGTTAAAAAGGATCTGGAATCCATCACATATAAAAAATCTCAGCATAATAATCTTTCTATCAAAGAATCTCGCATTTTGAATGCTTTACGCCAAGATACCTCGATAACATTTCAACCTGCTGACAAAGGAGGAGCCCTGGTTGTCCTAGACACCACCTTCTACACAGACAGTGTCAATGAACATCTGAAGGATGAGTACACGTACATCTCATTGGATCAAGACCCAACAAAGGAATTTCTAAGAATTCTTAACTCGATTTTACAAAAAGGTGAAGATGATGGTAATATTGATGCCAACACCAAAAAATTCTTACTTCACCCTACACCTAAGGTTCCGCATATCTATATGCTCCCGAAGATCCACAAGAACAGACAAAATCCACCATTTAGGCCCATAGTAGCAGGCTGTGGATCGATGCACGAGCCAATAGGAAGATACTTAGATTACCATCTGCAACCTTTGGTCCAATCCTGGCCAACATACGTTAAGGACACTACAGATTGTTTACTGAAATTGGAAGCGATTACACCTCAGCTCACTGATGACTATTTCCTATGCACCATTGATGTAGTGGCACTTTATACATCTATTGCTCACAATGAGGGACTCGAAGCAGTAGAGTGGAAACTACTGAATTCAACACTGACTAAAGACAAAAGCATCTTTTTGCTTGAACTTTTACATTTTTCGCTGTATCACAGCTATTTCTCATGGAAGAACATTCATTACCAGCAGATCACCGGCACATCAATGGGCTTTCCGGGAGCCCCAGCCTATGCAAATACCTTCATGGCTTATTTCGAACATCAACATGTGCTCAATAATCCAGTATGGCAATCCAACTCGACCCTTTTTCTACGCTATATAGATGACATTCTCATTATATGGAAGGGGTCCAAAACCTTGCTAGAACATAGCATAGCACAATTAAATCAATGCAACCCAAGAATACAGTTCACTTATGACATCCAATCTGAAAGGATTCATTTTCTAGATCTAGAGATTCACAAATCCTCCCATGGATTGATTACCATGATGTACAGGAAACCTACTGATGTCAACAACGCATTGCATTATTCAAGCGCTCATCCATATTCTCTAAAGAAACATCTACCAGTTTCTCAACTCACTAGGATTAAGAGAATAACTTCAGTGCACCACCAATGTGACATCGATATGAAAAAACAATTGCACAGATATAGAGTGCGAGGCTACCCAGAACACATCCTCACCGAGGCGGAAAATCAAGTTGGGCGAAAAAAACGAGAAGACTTACTCCATACTACTCAGAAGACCCGCTCTAAACGCGAAGTTTTTGTATTAAAATACTCAGCTCAATCCGCACAAATCAAATCTATCATCAAAAAACGATGGAACATCATCGAACAAGAGTCTGATTTCCAAGATTTGTTCAAGGATTCTCCTCTTTTTGCTCACACCAGATCTAAAAATCTGAGGGACCTCCTCAAATGCCATTCTAAACCCACCACATTGAAATATGCGGGTATGAAAAAATGTCACAATTGTGGACAATGCAGCAATGTAATTTTAGGCAATGTGTTCACACATCCTCACACAGGCCTTAACATCAAACTTCGCCATACCTCAGACTGTAATACAGAATGGGTAATTTATGCCATTAAATGCCCATGTGGTCTGGTATATGTAGGGAGGACAAGTCGCAAGATCAAAACTAGGATCATAGAACACAAGAGTAGAATACGTAATAAAAACATGAACTCTTCTCTTGTGACACACTGGATCAATACATCGCACATCATTCCACAACTGCGTTTTACCATTCTTGAACATCTCCACATGCAGACTAACGTTGACATGCATAATGTTCTTTCATGTAGAGAAACGCATTGGATTAAATACCTAGGAACGGTGATCCCGGGTGGTTTAAATGATCACTATGAATTATTATGTTTCATCTGAAAAGTAATGTCAGTGTTGGTTTTTAACCCTCTCCTGTAAAGGATTTGCACTCGCATTTACTCTTCTCTTTTTTCCATTACCTTTTCCTTCAATAATCACCACGTTATAACTCCGCTTTTTCTCTTATCCGCCACTTATGAGCAAAACTTTATTGACACCCAGGTTTTACACCCAGTACAGCTAGATACACAGTCCTATTTCCACTCGTATCATTTTGAAAGCAAGTCCTCTGTCGCTGTCGACTACTTTAGAACGCCTGGGTTCTCTTGATAAACTTCCCTTCACTCGGCCCACGCACACGCTCTCCTAAGCCCGCTAATGCCGGAAGCATCTTTGAAGAAATTTAGACCTTTTCGAAGGTAAGACGTAGTAACGAATTTTCGTCACTTAAGCCTTAGGCAGTCAACTTTTTTTTTTTTTGAACCAACTTTTATTGATTTTAACGGTCGTGCAAAAATCCATACACAGCTTGTTCGCCTACAACCACATTGGCCGGCAGCAGGTGACTAGTCATTGGCATGAATACAGGCATATGCTTTAGCACCAGGAACATTATCGATAGCCCAGAAACCGGCCCCCACAGGTACATTGACTCTCAGAGGTTGTTTGCCTTAGTGGCGTTAAACCCTCAGTAGACCTCCCGCCCAGCAACCCTGTAGAGACAGTTCTTAAAGGCTAGAAACCATGGCTAACGAAATGTCCCACTCGTCCCGGGCCAGCCGGGCAGGTAGCGTTAGGGTAAGGCAGTGGGGGTGTCCCAGTTGTGCGATGTTAGGGTCACAGCATATGCTAGCAAGTATCACCTAAAGGAGGCGCTGTACAAGTCAGGTACCTTTCATCAATGATGCACAGAGCAGTAAGTAGCGCCCCACTCCCCACATCAAAGATTGCCAATGTGACGACCAAACAACCAGGGGGAGAGAACAAGGGAAGAGGGGGAGGGTGTGGACCATCGCAAAGGGGACAGTCATGGCGAGGGAGAAAAGATGCGCGCTCAGTTATCACCAGCAGATGGGGGCCCTCCAGGGTGTAGTCCGCTAACAGCAGGGTCTCCTCCCCTCCCTCCGGGTCGGCGCTCACTAGTGGGTTACGTTACATACCCCCTGCGGTGTTCCAGAACCCCCCCGGGTCCGTGGGAACTAGCACGTCATCGAAGAGCTTCAGGGCTCGAAGTCGTGGCGGCTTCAAGCTAGCATGCTCTAGCCGCCCCAGGTAGTCCACCAAGGGCTTCCAGAGTTGCTTATACTTGGCGTCTCGAAGCTGTAGACGCGCCGTGAGAAACTCCATCGCCACCACCTGCCACAGACGGGTAAACCACACGTTTACAGAGGGCGACTCCGGCTTCTTCCAGTGAAGGGCTACTGTTTGTTTTGCAGCGCCCAGCATGTGGAGGCTAAGGTGCCGATCACGACCCGTCATGGCTCTCAGGGTTGTTGGACTAACCCCCAGAAGGACCACCAGCGGATCCTCCGGAAGGGGGAACCCGAGCACCCTTTTTACATGGCTGAGGACCTCCTTCCAGAAGACTTTCAAAAGTGGACATGTCCACCAAATATGTATGAAGTCTCCCTGCGCCTGAGTGCATCGCCAGCACAGGGGAGAGGAATTGGGGAACATTTTGTGGAGTCTGGCGGGGGTGTAGTACCATTGGGTCATTACTTTGTACGCCGATTCTTGTTGAGGGATGCTACGTAGTATTTTAGGGATGTCGCCCCAAAGCCGGGCCCATTGGGCAGGGGTGACGCCCGAGCTAGTAGAGGAGTGCCATCTCGTCTGATAGGGGTGGGGGTCTAGCCGGTGCGAGCGCTGCAGCACCCTGTAGATGCGGGAAATGAGCCCCTTATAGTTACCTAAATCCCGCGCTAGCTGTTCGAACTGCGTGTAGGGTCGCGTGGCCGCCGGCGTCAGGGACGAGCCCTGTATCCAGTGCCGCAGTTGTATATATTGGTATTTGTCGCCGTCCAGGAGCCCAAATTCCTGCTTGCACTGTGCAAAGGTTTTGAGAGTGTCACCGCAAAATAGGTCTCGTATCGTCCTGCAGCCCGACTCTGTCCAGTTCGCGAAGTAAGGTGTCTGACATGCTGGCGGAAACTGTGGATTTCGCGCGATCGGGGTGTGTGGGGAGGGAAAGGTGGTCAGGCCCCTACTCACCGCCACTTTATCCCAGATCTCCAGGACCGTTTTGGTAGGGACGGCCATGTAGGCGCTGCGATGTCGGGCCGCCCGGGGAAGCCAGGCATGGTCCCATAGCGGCAGGCAGGTGACTGCCCTGTCCATGTGGAACCACACCTTTTCACTCTCCCACGCCCCCCACTCCAGGATACAGCGAAGGTGCGACGCCCAGTAATATTCGAGGAGGTTAGGGCAGGCCAGGCCACCCCTGGCCCGGGGGAGACTCAAGATTTTATTCGAGAACCGTGGCTTTTTCCCCCCCCACACAAACGCGTTGAGCTCGCGTTGGAGCCCCTGTATTTGATGTTCCGGAATCGGAGTTGGCAGTGTTTGAAATAGATAGAGGACCTTTGGCAGTATCGACATCTTCACAGTGTTTAGGCGGCCCAACCAGGAGAGCGGTAAGGCCTTCCACGCCCGCAGGTCAGCCAGGACAGAGGTTTTGTAGTCTTGCCAGTTGGCTTGCGTCCAAGTGGCCAGGTCTGGAGTCAAGTTAAGACCCAAGTATCGCACTGACGCGTCCGCCCACTGATACGGGGCCGAAACTTGAATCGCTGGGAGCTCTTCGGCCGGGATCGAGATATTAAGGGCCCAGGACTTGGTGTGGTTAATTTTGAGCCCAGAGGCACGTTCGTAGGTGCGGAGTAGCGAGTGTACCGCCGGCAGTGAGCGCAGGGGCTCAGAGAGGGTGAGGAGGAGGTCGTCTGCGAAGAGAGCAATCTTGTGCTGCACTCCGCGAAGGGTTATACCACAGATATCGGGGGACCGCCGAATCATAATGGCCAGAGGCTCCACCACCAGGGCGAACAATAGGGGCGAGAGGGGACAGCCCTGCCGAGTGCCTCTGCAGATGGGAAAAGGGTGCGTGAGCTGTCCGTTAACCCGCACCCTGGCAACTGGCGAGATATACGGGGCCATAATGCGCGCCACCATCTTAGGACCCAGGCCTATTTTCCGCAGCACTGCTCGAAGAAAGGTCCAGTCCACCCTGTCGAACGCTTTTTCTGCGTCGAGCGACAACAGGCAGGCCGGGATCTTCCAGTGCTGGGCCTTCCCGACGATATGCGCAATACGCCGTACATTATCCGCGCCCTGGCGTTGATGGATGAACCCCACCTGGTCGGGCTCAATGAGATTGGGGAGGTGAGGGCTAAGCCGCTTGGCTAGAATTTTAGTGTATAGTTTTAAATCGGTGTTCAGCAGGGCAATAGGCCGGTAGGAGGAGCACAGCGTATGGTCCTTCCCGGGCTTCGGGAGGAGCGTTATGTCGGCCATTGTCATATCTGCTGAAGGCCCTACCGACTCCCCAAAGGAATTAAAGAGGCGCAAAAGGTACGGCTGCAATTGCGGTAAGAAGGCGCGGAAGAACGACACCGGGAGCCCGTCCGGGCCGGGCGCCTTGCCAAGCGGGAGGTCGCGTAAAGCGCCAACCAGCTCTGCCGGGGTGATAGAGTCCTCCAGAAGCCCGGAGTGATGCCCACTCAACGGGTCCCAGTGACAAGCGTCTAAGGCTTCCGCAACCAGCTCCGCCGCGGGGGGGTCGCCAGTATAAAGGGCTGAATAGTAGTCGTGGAACGTTTGGAGCTTCGCCGATTCCGTAACGGCCCAGGACCCGTCCGCCTTCTGTAGCTTCGCGATATGTGCCGTAGCGGCCCGCGTCCGCAAACGTCGCGCCAGAACAGCGCCCACCTTGTCGCCCCCCGCATAGTAGCGCTGCTTGAGTGCCAGCAGAGCGCGCTCAGCCTTGTTGACCCTATGTGCGCGGAGCTGCCCCCGTAGGACGGCCAAACGGCGCTTGTGCGTCGCCAGCGGGCGCTCTTTGTCCATCTGCTCGAGCACCTGCAACTCCCTCGTAGTTTTTGTCTCATAGAGCTGGGCCTCACGCGCTCGAGCAGCCGCCAAGGCTGTGAGAGTGCCCCGTATAGTGGCCTTGAAGGCGTCCCAAAGGATAGGGAGAGGGGTCCCCGGCAGGTCGTTATCCTCGAAATATGCCAGGATAGCTGTTTGGAGCTCCTCTCTATCCACTGGATCCCGGAGGACGTGGTCCGGGAAACGCCAGCGGCGCGGACGCAGCGGGTGGGGAGGACCCTCCCGTAGAAGCAGCTCGACATGGGCGTGGTCCGAGACCGAGATGGTGGAGTGGGACACCGAGATGGAGTCCTTAAGTAGCGAGTGCGATACGAGAAGGAGGTCAATGCGGGAGTAAGTGCGATGAACATGGGAGTAAAAGGTGTAGTCGCGCAACCCCGGGGAGTGGTACCTCCAAACATCCACTAAGGTTAAGGCGGTTAAGGAGCGTTTCACCGCCGCAGACATGGCCCCCACCCCGTGAAATGCGCCCCCACAACGGTCAAGCTCCGCGTCCCACACCCAGTTGAAGTCCCCCCCGACTATGAGGTCTGTGGTTACCGGCTCTAGGTGTTCCCTGATTACCCTACGCAAGAAGAGATCCTGACCCTGGTTGGGGACATATAAATTACACAGTGTCAGAGCGCGGGAGCCCCGCCTGATCTCCACCCGCAGAAACCGCCCCTCCGCATCGCTATGTACCTTGGAATCACCCCGGGATATCCCCGCCCGGCACAAGATCGCCACCCCTGCCGTCTTTGAAGGAGCCGAGGACCAGAACTGAAGGGGGAAGCGCGGATGCGCCATCCGGCCCACGTCGGACTTGAGGAGGTGAGTCTCTTGAAGAAGAATGATGTCGGGGTTCTGCAGGAGGAGGTAGCGCCAGATGAGGCGTCGTTTGTTGGGAGAGTTGAGCCCATTCACATTGAGAGAGAGAATCTTCCAAGTAGAGATGGTAGTCATTGTCGTAGAATCCCCAGTAGGGCACCACACGCTTGAGCATCCCACCCAAACACATGTCCCCCCCGCCAAGGGTAATGGAGGAAAGAGGTTACGGAGGAGAACAAATAAGAACAAGTACAACCATGTAAACCTGTAGTCGGCCAACAGGGCCGGAAGAGCCTATTCCAGTCAAGAGAGTAGCCAGGCACCATGGCACAGGCTGTCTCGGAGATGTCACTCTCCCAGAAATAGGATGGGGGGTTCGCCATCGTTGAACCGCAAAGTTATGGTGTCGAGGTTCAGCCCGGGCCGCCGCCCAAGCCTGGGAGACAGTGCCCCGTAGAGGAGACGACGGTGCGCCTCCGAGTGAGGCGTCCAGGGCGCTAGCAATGGGGGAGAGATGCAGTCCACAGCCGGCCATGCCTCCGGTCGTCTCAGCCAGCTCAATAATGTGAATGCAGTCAAGTGAGCAGATCCGCGGTGGGCGTTGGTCATTTAACGGCAGAGGCCTGGGAGCCCAGAGGCGAGGAAGAGCCCTCCAAGGATTTGATATGTTCAATAATGTCCTGCTTGTCCCGGGAGGCCCTGCTGCCCTCCGGCGACGGTGGGTGTCTAGGGTGTCGCACCGTGGACCATTGCGGCTTCGCCGGGACTCTGAGTTTGGATGGGCGCCGCGCGGGGCTGGCCGGCGGTGAATCAGGAATCTGTAGGAGTTGGGCCGCTTCCCGGTATGAGCGCAGCACCCGCCGCTTGGACTCCCACTGAAACATGAGGGCGAAGGGATGGGCCCATTGGTAGCGGATGTTGAGCTCCCTCAATTTGGCAGTGATGGGCTTGAAGTCCCGGCGTCGCCAGAGAGTGGTGGAGGCCAAGTCCTGAAACAGTTGAATGGGCTTCCCTCCGCAGAGGATTTCAGATTTGCCTCTGGCCGCCTGAAGAATGGCTTCCTTTTCAACAAAGAAGTGAACCCGTGTCAAGATGTCAGGGACCAGGCCCGGCCTCCCCATCGGCCCTGAAACCCTGTGAGCGCGGTCCAGGGTGGGCGGCGAAGTGTCATCATCCCCTCGGATGTCATGGAGTAGGTCCGCCACGAAGGACATAATATCTGCCCCTTCTGCCCCAGGCGGCACCCCCCGGATGCGTATGTTGTTCCGGCGCCCCCTATTTTCCAAGTCCTCCTGTTGGATCTGAAGCTCAACATGTTGTTCTTCCAAGGTCGCCAGCCTTTGCCATAGGTGTTCTTGGTCCTCCGTGCGTGCATCCAGGGTCTTTTCCAAGTCATCCACTCGGCCACCCAGCTCTCCCACATCCCTCCGAAGGTCCTTCACGCATGCCTGGACTTCAGAGCGAAGGGACCCAATCTCCGATTTAAGTTCGTGCATGAATGCCGTCATGAAGGATTGCGTGACGGGGGCTGTCGAGGCCCCGGCCCCCGATGGCTCCACGCTCTGTGACGATGTGGCAGGCTTGGTCCACAAGTCCTTAACAGAGGCGTCTTTGGGGGTTGCCGGCGGCTCCTTCCCCTGTTTCGTTCGGGTCATGGTGTGGCCGCGTTCAGGATCAGCCTCACAGTGAATGGGGGTAGCAGCCCCCAGCAGCTCAGGGGCCCGCAGTCGTGTGGCGAATGGCCAGCCCCACCTTTCCCGGCTCAGAACCACAGGGGCGCAGGGATGAGCGCAGACGACAATGCCGCAGCGTAGAGCGCCACAACGCAGGAGGTCCTCGAGGCCCAACTCCACGTAGCGATGCGGCCGCTAAACTGTCCCAGGGTTGAGCTCCCACGCCGTCCAAGAGAGGCCCTCCAGCGCTAGGAATGGCCGTCACGCCTGTAGCGAACGCCACCAGCTCTCAGGTCAGGGCTCGTCAGCGGACCTCACCCAGCCCAACGGTAGTCTATCGTCTGGTGTGCAGGTGCAGGCAGCCGGCCACGGACATCAGGGCGCCGGTCGTCCTCTGAGCGCGTTTCCTTCTAGAACGCCCCCCGATCCTGGCCCAGGCCCCAGTCCAGTCGCCGTGTGGGCTAGGCCTCTCCCGCGAGGCGAGTCAAGGTGGCAGCCATCGTCTCTCCGCCCCCGGCTAGTCCACAGCCACACGCACACCCCGCGTCGTTCGCCTTCACCTTCGGGCCCCCGCCTCCGCTCTGGCCCCCAGCAATCACCCAGGACGTCCGGGAGGTCCCGGCCTACCAGCTCTCGTCGTTGTAGGTGTCGTCCGCCGTGCAGCTCGGTGGCTCTTCGCTGCTTCGCTCCGCTGATGGCCGGCGCCTCCAAGCTCAAGGTCGCCACAGGCCGGCAGGTCGACGCCGCGGTCAGGGCCCGGCCGGGCCAGTCCAGGGGCCCCAGTCACCAGCAGCAGGGCCCGCAGCGCCGCCACGCGGCAGCAGCTCCGCGCGTGCAGTGAGTCGTAGGCTATGGCCAGGTGCCCCCCAGGCAGCCCCAGCAAACCGCTCCGCGTACCAATGTCAGGGCCGAGGCCTCATCACAGTCCGCCTCCTCTTTGGCGCCACGAGACGGACAGCCGCAGCAACGGGCCAGGGCCAGCCGCAGAACACAAGATGGCGGCCGCGCCCGTCCCCGAGCCCGATCTCCCTCGAGTCGCCTCTCCGTCGGCCCCAGCCGCCTCAGTGACGCCGTCGCTCTGTCACACGGCCCCAGCCGCCTCAACGTCGCCGTCGCTCTGTCACACGGCCTCGCGGCTTCTCCAGCGGCACTCCTCCCGGTCAGCCAGGCGCAGCCAAGATGGCGGTCGCAGTCTCTCCCGCCGGCTCCTCGCCTCGTATATCACCCCTGCTCGCCACAGCCTGTGTCGGGAGTCTCTAAGGCGCCTGGCAGCTGCCCGCTGTCGATATCCAGCCGGTCCCCCCCCGGCTAACTCGTCTCCGCATCCACCGCCCCGCTTTAAAGGCTGTTTTCCACGGCGGCGGCCCGGAGCCTCAGCGATGTGCGACTCACATCGTCCGCGGCGAGACCACGCCCCCGGCAGTCAACTTTTTAATTAATATCGCAGTGTACGAGTCACTTCTGGTGCTTGTGTTACAGGCACGGTTCGCGTAGATTACGGTGGAGTTGTGTTACGGTTTAATACACCTAATAACGGCGACGGGTGAGTTCTCAACATTATGTAGTTTTCTAGGATGCTGGATAACATGGATTTGGCGGCAATAACTTATAGTTCACATTGTGTTTACAGATGGTTTCTTAACCCACATGTTGAGCACCTCGCATTATACAAGGCTGGTTTACTTTTTGGTAAGCGGATACCCATCCACTAGGATGTTTGCTTAGTTTCTCATTTTTGACTTCATTTCACCTCTCGCACTCCTTTAAAATTTACGCACACCTTTCGGTGATTCTTAACAGTTCCTAACAGTTTTTTACTGTTTACTTTCTACAACTACTGGTATCCAGGGTCATTGACTTTTTCTCTTTTCTCGAGTGCAAATTCTATCTATCCAAATGTACTCCGATCTCAGCTAACAGCACAATATGTGCTTTTTGTTGTAGTTCCCACAGGAGGTCAACTAGACGAAACTAAAAGAACAGTACACACAACTTACAGCGATTTCATTAATCCCCTGACGAAGGGTTTAACCCGAAATGCATTGGGACTTGTTATGTAACATTGTATTATGATTTAAGATTATTGTCAAGTATTAGATGAATTGTGACATTAACAGTACATCGAAATTTGAGCATTTCAATATATTCAAGCAACTAGTAATTTACCTCTGCATCTTGTTTTCGATTTTCAGAATGAACTTCATTGTAAAGAATTTTTTTACAAAGCTTGGTGATATATGTTGCACTTTGTATGTAATTTGAAGAGACCTTTTGGTCACAGCTGTGATTCACGTAGGAACTGGTTGCTCCAGAACCTCTCTCATTTCATGTCACTCACAGGGGTGTAGACTCACATCCCCCACACGTGAAAGCACGCTAAAAAGAGAATCCATTGCGCTGAAACATTGAGGATTTTACACTTAGAAAAAAGTTTAGGTGTGCAGGCCCACCCACCACAAAAGATATTGTTCCATTTACCAATTATAGCATGGAGCGTCTCCGACCTACATCATGGCGAGGAGCAGCAGAGAGTGTTGTACGTGAGTTACAACGAAACGCTTCGTGACCTGACGTTTTATGTTTACGGGTCCCGTTTTCTCCCTTGGTTATCACAGAGGACATTTCATTCCCATACCCAGAGCTTAAAACGTAAAAATAGAAGTGCAGGTACTCTGTACCAGAGAACCTGCTTGTTTCTGAGAAGTGCCGGTACTCTCCAACTAAAAGCATAACGTCTCTCTTGAGTAGTGCCGGCACTCTGTCTCTCAAAATAAAAAAGTACCGATACTCCGCACCGGACAGTACCGGCCCATTTAAAGCACTGCCCATAACCACATCTATATGGGGTGTTCCGTGCCCGCACTGCCAGGGGCGGAGTATACAAACGGAGATTTGTTTGCTGCCCACATTGCGACAGGTGATACTTTGTACCCTAATAATCACGCAAGGGCGTATTGTACCCACATTAGGATGGACGGTAATTCGTATCTTTATAGTAAGGGTCACAGTTTCGTGCCAGCACTAAAGTTGCTGCGCATATTCAGAGTAGGGACGGGGTTTTTCTGAATAATTCAGCAAACTATGCTGCTCCTGTAAGAGGGGTACAGTCGGCACAGACCAGAGTCTGTTGTATTTCTAATGTCCTTCATTCAAGCCCTCTTTACATTACAAGCTATGCCTGGGTGCTGTAGCGATCCTCGCAGCAATAACATTATTTTCAACAATGGAGGAATGGGATATAACATTCTGGCACAGAAAATGGCACAGGACACCGAAAGACAAACATTGGGAATACAGAGGCACAAACAGCCAGCCAGCCACCCACGCAAGCAGACACAAACACACACAGACAAAAGTACATACACACAGATAAACACATGGGGCAAACACACACTAGGAAAAAAACATACGCAAATAAAGGGAAAAACAAAGATACGGTCACACAGATTTATACACACACGCAGACACAAAGACACTCCCAGCGTCATAACGCAAAAGATGCCTCCCTTGCAGAATGTGATGAGGGACCACCAAATCTCCCATATCTCACAAATATTCATTGGTAGCTGAATTGAGAACCCCTGGAGGTCTTGGGGCCCCAGAGGTGTTGGGGAGGGGACGCAGGGGCCTGCGTTACGTTCCTGCACATTCTCAGAGAAACGTATACTGGCGACACACGTTCACTCAAAAACATACACTCAGACACAAAGACGCACACAGGGACAAACGCACAGGGAGGAACACACAGGTATGCGCCCAAAAAAAGATACATCCATCAATACACACTCAGATACACATGGAGAAAAAGACAGCCGCCTATATAGAGACACAGAAATACACACCACACAAATATAGATACAATCAAGCAAACATGCACGCATATGAAAATACACACATAAAAGCACACACAGAGAGTTTTACCAGCTGGATAAAGCCTGTCCTTCTCACTCTTGGGCAAACTCCAGAGTACAGATCGCGACCTCGGTATCCAAAATGGCATGTGGTGCAAGCACATACTCCTCTCCCAGGCTCCCGACGGGCTAGTGCTGGGAGTGGAGGGACTATCGGCGGTCAGGCCTCGCGCCCTGTAGTCGGTGGTGATGGCGGCGCAGGAGGAGGGGGGGGGGGCATGGCACCCTGGAGGTCTTCCTGCACGCGCTGCTTCGCCGCAGGCCTGCGAGTGGTGCGCGCGCGCGCCACAACGAAACATGTGTTTTCAATTATTGCGCCCGTGTCTGGACACGATAATTGAAACCACATGGCCTTTGGTGCGCGTAATAGACACCAATAGGTAGGCTTTCCTGTTTTCAGTTTCTATTTTTGGGAAATTCTGGTGGTGTTTTTTCAGTGTTTTCCAGTGATTTCAATACCTCAAAAAAACAGTGCTTTTCAGTGGTTACTCATTTTCGCGCTATTTATAACAACTGAAACAGTGTTTTACCGGTGTTTATGGAACGCTTTGCTTTTAATATTGCTTTTTCAATTTTTCTTCAGAAATTGTATACTGCTCTACATTTCAGAAGCTTAATACAGTCAAGAAATTCTTTCCATTGTCCTTTGATTCTGCAGCTCAGATTTAACAAGCATTTGCAATGCAATAGGTCTCGCATTTTTGAGAGTTTAAGCTATTGGCATTGTAAATGACAAAGCCTTTTATTTATGTTTTAAAAACGAAAACAAAAATAAAAGGCATTGTTATTTGCAATGTCAATACCTCAAACTTGCGTAAATGCGAGACCTATTGCATTGCAAATGCTTGTTTTAAATGAAAGCGTGAATTGGTCAATCTGCAAGTTGGAAATTACAGTCTGTGTTCCGGAGTCGCTACCGCTCTCCTTCTCAGAGAGTGTTGCATTGCATTGTATCATCGATATAGCGCCCTCACACGTGTTGTGTGCGTGAAGCGCTGTTTGGCACTTCATTTGGTGTCTTTCAAAGGAATGGCTGACTGCGCATATATTGCATTTTCTGCGTTGTTTACGTGTGGGTACCATTGGCCTCCTGTGCCATAGGTGCCAATATCTAAAAATGGTGTCCCTCCCACAGCTCACATATAGCTCCAATACCTTCGGGTCGAGTTCCCGCTATATAATACTTCCGTGGCTGCTGAAGTGAATGGAGCGTGAGGTCTATTGCGACTGCGAGGTGTCTGAAATAAAAAGTGTACTTCAATTAAAGCCCTGTTCTGTACAGCACTTAGCAACGGCAGAAGTGGGGTATGACGTGCCACATAAAAAAAGCTACAATTTGTATTGTTATTAAAGTGAATTGACACTTGGAAGAGAGGTTCACTTTACTCACACCCTCTGAAGAAGAGACAGTTCCGCTCATGAGCCCAGTGTGCGTAGGCGCTAGTCCCCCAGAAAGATCCCACCCCGGGAATGGATGTGCTGTTTGTATGAGACTTGACTGTGTTGTGCGTATAAGATCGGACTTTCTATACTTTGAAAACAGAGGAAGTAAACATGAAAGTCAGACCTGCATGGAAGTAGAACCTTCCTTGAACACCGGTGACGTGCCTCTTGCACATGTTTTCAGCAGGCGCTGCCATGTGTGACCTCCGGCATAAAACCGGACAATGTTTTATTATCGAATCTCGCTTTTCTAAATCTACCATCCGTACGTGGTCGTGCAGTATACATGTCAATGAGTTATTAGGGCATCGCAGGGGCGTAACACAGGCCCCCGTGATGCGGGGGGCCCCAAGCTCCAGGGGGCTGTGCAGGGAGGCCCCCTCAATTTTCGTTCCACCAGTGTGGCTTGGGTCACATTAATATTTCTTCTGCCTCTCGGTCGGGCACTTACGTTCCCATTTCCTACAGCCCGCAGTTTCCCATTCACTTTCAAGATATTACCTCTGCCCATATTGACTTGGTGATTGAAGGCTGGTGTGGTCGCCTTTAGAGCATAAGAACTAGATTAGAAACTATCATGGCTCTCTATTGCTCTGAGGAACAGCACCTAGCCCTAACGGTGTATTCAATCATGTAAAGCCTCTAGTTGGCACAGGTTTTAATTGATTGAAATGGTGCTGTAATCGAGCATTGTTAATTAACACGGTGGAACCTTACAGTGCATGTGAGGCAGCATGCTAGCACTTTACAAAGCACTACGCTTATGAGTGAATGCAACGGATTCTGAACCTTAAAAATCAGGTTTTTAAAATATTATCACTCATTTCACTCCTTAGGTCTAAAGCGCAAATATTATAAACCAAATTGGTTCCTTTAATATGGAGCTATTTAAATGCTGTTGATTGTATATAATTTGATCTACCCATTTTCTTACTTCTTAAAGCTTTATTACGATTTATAAATAAAATAAAAATATTAGTTTTTAGCCAATGTCCAAATATCAGAAGAGGATGTGGCATTCTTCCGTCTTGCAGAGATGTTCCCTCTAGAGCTAAATATACGTTCAATTGTCATAACTAACGTTTTCCCGATTCCTAAAGTTATACATGACCAGGACTCTGCTAATGTTAGTCATTAAAACTGTAGCAGTCTCAGTATTAAGAACACAACATAACTCCCCCACTCTCCATTAAGGGCGAATAGTGCAAATGATAAATGCAGGCCCAAACCAGACAGGGCAAAGAGTGCTAATTTTTTGAATTAATATCGTTGCTATTTTATGAATATATTTGACATGTATGGCTAAGAGGATCCTTGGATAATGAAATCACATCTCTGAACACGCTAACAGTCTAGAGACAGTTTTATACCGTGGGCAAGGCTGAGTCAGGAACTCTCACTGATCTCACAGGAATTAAGTGGTTTTTTTTTTTTAAAGATGTGAGTTGGTTCACACCTCTGTGCCATAAAGAACCGCAACAGCAATAACCCTCCTCGTAGAGACAGCGGGACAACGTTTATCAGCTAGACTGATGTACCACAGTAATGCTGAACATTACAGGCGAGTAAGGAGGGGGCAGGAGGGACTGGAAAAATCAGTAGGGGCCTTAAAGTAGTTCAGGTGAAATGCTTAGACCGCAGTCTGAGACAAAGCAGTCCAATCCTCCATCACAATACAAGTTATTTTTAATGTGATTAATTTTGACAGAGTGATGTTGATTATTATAAATGAAAATGCCCCGAACCCAAAATTCCTTTCTGCCTTTACAGGGAAGGCCTTACACAGGAGCAGGCTAGAGCGCCTTCGGGGCTTCTCTGCGCACATTTTCTGAAGGGATGCAGCGAGTACAAGGAACACACTCGCCAGAGAGCCCTTCTCTCCTGCTCTGCTTTTCGTACTCAAGATTTATCAAGTTGACAGTCCGACGGCGGAAGCCCGGAGCCGCTTTAGTTCTGTGTTTGGTGCGTGCTGAATGTTTCCTGAATCCGCCTACATTTAACTCACTCTGACAGGGTGAAATTGGATAACACAGCGAGTTAAACACTAACGTGCCGGATGTCCTGGCTGCCTAAGCATCTGGGCTCCAACCCCCGGGGACAGAAGTGGCAGTGACCCCAATGACTGAGTCTTTCAGGCGCCTGTTTCCTCTCCGCTATACATTCGGGATCTCTTGATATCTCAAACACAACCCTACAAAGTCAATTCGCCAAGAACTCCGTATTGTTCAATAAAATACAAATGCATTTAAAACACCAGCCTTGCATCTTAAAAGGCGGACAGAGTCTGAAAGGCTGAGTAAGGTGACGCTCCTTTTTTTTCTGCCTGATGAAACTTGAGCATGCAGCCTCTTTCCCCACCGCCCACTCCTTTATTAACAACAAAGCCTCGTTAAGTAAATGGTAGTTTGAAAGACCTGTGAAGTACTCGGGTGGGGCCGCAGTAAGACAGACTGCTGGTGAATTCACGGGCAGCCGCTGGGGCATAGTAACAGGCTGGATGTTTGTAGTTGGGGCGGCAGGGGGGCAGAGGACTCACCAGCTCCGGTGCGGTCAAGGCAGATGCTCAGTGCGGCCCCTCCATTACGAACGCAGGCCCAGGATTCTCACTGCAGCCGTGGTGTAGCTTTGGCTCCATCAAGTGGCCAAGTGGTGCAACAGCAATGAAAATCAGTGACACTCGGTTTAAACAGAGTGCGCTGATTTTCATCCGGTAGGGTACTGTCGTTTAGATTCGGTTTAAACCGAATTCCGGACAGCCTACCAATAGGCCATGAGCGGAGCAATGCGTCTGCCTTTGGCCTATTGCGTGCCGTCTTTGAGAAAAACACGCACGCAAAGGCCAATCGAGGAAACCAAAAGGAAAAGCACACGCACAAGTGTGTGCGATTCCAGGCTCCGTTTTAAAACCCTGTACAAAAGGGCTCTCGCCTGCGTGAGCAGTGCTGCGCACTGCAACGCTAGGGCACGAGCCCTAAAAATTAAATATGGAAATCATATATATATATACATCTCTACATATATATATAAACATATATCATTTTTTCTCATACCAATGCAGCTCCCAATAGGAGGCTAAACAATGTAATTACACCCATAAAGACTGTATTTGCCAATATATAAAAACACAAGAGGGCAAGTAGCAGTTGAAGTCTGTTTTTTAATGAGTAAAGCACTCATAAAGAGTAAAACTGCAAATAAAGTAGACATTGTTAGCCTACAGGCTGCATTGTAAACTAATAGCATAGAAAACGAAAGCATTTTCAACAAAAACTGGCACTGTGCCTTTAAGGCAGCCATGACCCCTAGCTTCCCATCATGCCTCAGGGGTGACAATTATGTCAGTTGTTCTTTGCATAACCCTTAAAGTCAGGGCACAAAGATATCCTTTAATACTTAAGAAAAATCTCATTTGCCTGGGGAGGCGGGTGGGTCGCTTATGACTTTCATGAGGATACCCCTGGAAGAGAACTAGGATTATAAGTAAGTAACTTATCCTTCTCTTCCCTGGGGATCCTCATCAATAAAAAATAAACAAAGAAGGGGGTATCCTTAAATGAGAGAAGGTAAAGACCTTCTGTCTGTTAGAGAGTTCTCAGAGAAGTAAAAAGAGAAATTATTTCTTTTTTATGAAACCCCTCACTCACCAACCTAGTTGGTGACATGCTTCATCATCGGGGTCCACCCGAGCAGTCGAATACCACTCGGGTGTGCTTCAACGCCTGATTACAGCGGAGCAGGTTTGTTATTATATCAGTACGTGTAAGTGACGTGTGTGAGTGAGTGAAATAAAGTTAAAAGTAATCCTACTGTACTCCCTAACAAATTTAATATGGAGCAGCAGGGTCACGATTAAAAAAGTAGTGAAGTGTAATACTAATGTAGGTTTAATTTGACCTAAAGTATTATCCAAATATTGACGGTCTACATGTTTCAACCTTTGAGTGTAATCACAGGTTTTCGTCAGGACCTATCGACACACCGGGTGGTCTACACGCACTAAGGTGCATCCAACCCTGGAGCGTCTGTGTGCCACCTACATATACTTGCGAAGGTGGTAAAAAGGGTTCAGGGAGTCCTCTGTGTACAGATGAACCTGAAAAAAGCACATACAGTTCTGGGTAATCAGAAAATGATCTATTTAGAATTAGAATGAACAGTTCCCATTTCCGTGTGAACTCTCATTTTTGCGCATATAATCACCTCATTCTGAGTTATGCGCCCCATGTAATTACCATTGGTTGTTGGAACCGAGCATTCGTTCCATATTATGCGAAATTAGCATCAACCCACTAACTCATTGTGGAAATCGTGGGTGTCTTACGGCTACACAGCAATTGTGAGTATACTTGATGTGTGATTCTATAGAGCGGACAAAGACGCACGTGAAAAAGACTCTATTTGTGACATGCGTGCGCTAAGGAAATTATTTAAAAACAGAACACGGTGGAGAAAAGGAAACGACTCAAAACTCACTCGAGATTCTTACTCGAATCGTGTCATGGGCTCATAAGGGAGACAGACGGTGCTGCATTACTGTTGGACAAGAAACACAAAACACGGGCGGCAATGGTCAGAACACTTAACTCTAAGTGCCTCACGTGTGCCTGGCCACCAGCTCTTCCCTACATACTCTTACCTCAGCTCACCGACTGCCTGCCACAAACCTGCGGTGCTTCCCCCAGGCGCCTGGATGTTACTGAATGGGCAGCAAGGCTTCAACTAAATACTCCTCACTTCCTGGTTATACGTCACATGACTAGTGGGCGTGGCCTGGAGTGAGGAGACAATTCTTAAAGCGACAGGTCGATTTCTGCCGGTGAATGGCTAGTCATAGGTGAGAAAATAAAAGGAGTGAAGAGTGATTATTAAAAATATATTTACATGGAATAGGACCTTCCACACGTAGGAGGAATGCTACAGAAAGGAAAACAGTAGTTCAGTTAAAATTACATGGCACAATGAGGTTATTTGTTCAGCACAGAGTTCCAAGGTATGCAATCGTTCATACCATGTTTGTGGGTGGACAATCTGTGTATCCAGCGTTGTTCTTTTTCATACAGATATTTCTGTGTGTTAGTACCAGTCACAGTTTCAATTATCGTCCAACGCATATCGTTGGGTGTGTGATTGTGTTGAAGAAAGTGTTCTGTTAGACGCGTGGTTTGTTTTTTGCATCTAATAGTGCTCCTGTGCTCACAGATCCTCTGCTTCACTTTCCTTGTTGTCATCCCTATGTAACGAAGTTCACACGGGCAGGTAATTAAATATACTTCATTAGTGGTGTTACAGTTTGTATGTTTTCTTTGTGACCATTCTCTGCCAGGTTCTAGGGATAGTGTTTTTGTGGCTGTGGTGAGATGGCACACGCTACAGTCACCGCATGGAAAATAACCTGTAATGTTAGGTAGTCCCCATGAATTAAGGACAGTACATCTTGTTGGTGTTTCTGGTTGTTTTGGTCTGGTGTGTACCAATGCATCTTTAATACTCCTTGCTCTCTTGAAAGAGAACAAGGGTTTTTCCCATTTTAGATTGCCTGTATTCAGGATGTTCCAGTGTTTGTTAATTGTCCTTGTGACCTGGTTAGAGATAGTACTGTATGTGGTGACGCACGTAAGAGGCGTGTCCGTCACTTGTTTCGGACTGGGTTCCAACAGTGCCTCACGGTTCTGATTAGCAGCCCGTTTTTTGCAAGTTGCCAATATCTTTTCGGGATATCCTCTGTCTGACAATTTGAGTGACAGGTCATTAGCTTGGGAGCGGAAGTCAGAGCTCTTGCTACAGTTTCTCCTAATTCTGAGATATTGTCCGAAAGGGAGGTTTTCCCTGAGGGGCCTAGGGTGGAAGCTATCAAACCTAAGTAGATTGTTTTTCGCAGTCGGTTTGTAGTGTGTGCGGGTTTCAAGGGCCCCGTTCTCTATAGTGATCACAACGTCCAGAAAGACTAAGGACTGGGTGTCACTACAGTGAGTAAATCTGAGATGGTCATCGCAGGTATTTATCCATAAGAAAAATTCATTTAGAACATTCTGGGGTCCATTCCATACTAGGAGTACATCATCGATGTACCTGCGCCATAGTGTTATGTTTCTATAGAAGGGGATGGATGTGGTCAGGATGAACTTCTTCTCAAAGTCGTAGACATAGAGTCCTGCCACACTAGGAGCAAAGGTACTACCCATAGAAGTACCGCCCGTTTGTAAATACAGGGTACCCTCGAACTCAAAATTTTTTCGTTTCAGGGCTAGAGTGGCGCAATCGATGATAAACCCCTTGGGGGTTCTATGGGACCATTCTGAGTTCTCGAGTGACTGCTCAAGCACGTTTAGGGTTGCATCCTGAGGGATGCTGGTGTAGAGACTTTCAATATCCAGGCTGACGAGGATGGTGTGTTCGTCAACCTGGATTGTTTTAAGTAATGACAGAAGACTTTTGGTATCCTGGAGATATGTTTCCGATTGTTGGACCATAGTCTTGAAAAAGAAGTCACAAAATCGTGATAGTGGCTCCAGGAGTGAACCAATCCCAGAAACAATGGGCCTCCCTGGTGGTGGGAACTTATCTTTGTGCATTTTGGGGAGGATGTAAAAGTAAGGAATTTTGCCTTCCGTGGTTGTCAAGTAATCTGCCTCCATTTTGGAGATCTCATTGTTACAGGCTGCTGAGTTAACCAATGAACTGATGTCACATTTTAGGTCATTAGATGGATCAGAGGGGAGTGGGAGGTAATTTCTCCTGTCAGATAACAGTCTCAAACATTCTGCTTGATACATTGCTTTATCCAGTATGACCACCCCTCCACCCTTGTCGGCTTGTTTTATTACGATGTCCTCACAGTTCTAATCAGAACCGTGAGGCACTGTTGGAACCCAATCCGAAACAAGTGACGGACAGGACACGCCTCTTACGTGCGTCACCACATACAGTACTATCTCTAACCAGGTCACAAGGACAATTAACAAACACTGGAACATCCTGAATACAGGCAATCTAAAATGGGAAAAACCCTTGTTCTCTTTCAAGAGAGCAAGGAGTATTAAAGATGCATTGGTACACACCAGACCAAAACAACCAGAAACACCAACAAGATGTACTGTCCTTAATTCATGGGGACTACCTAACATTACAGGTCATTTTCCATGCGGTGACTGTAGCGTGTGCCATCTCACCAAAGCCACAAAAACACTATCCCTAGAACCTGGCAGAGAATGGTCACAAAGAAAACATACAAACTGTAACACCACTAATGAAGTATATTTAATTACCTGCCCGTGTGAACTTCGTTACATAGGGATGACAACAAGGAAAGTGAAGCAGAGGATCTGTGAGCACAGGAGCACTATTAGATGCAAAAAACAAACCACGCGTCTAACAGAACACTTTCTTCAACACAATCATACACCCAACGATATGCGTTGGACGATAATTGAAACTGTGACTGGTACTAACACACAGAAATATCTGTATGAAAAAGAACAACGCTGGATACACAGATTGTCCACCCACAAACATGGTATGAACGATTGCATACCTTGGAACTCTGTGCTGAACAAATAACCTCATTGTGCCATGTAATTTTAACTGAACTACTGTTTTCCTTTCTGTAGCATTCCTCCTACGTGTGGAAGGTCCTATTCCATGTAAATATATTTTCAATAATCACTCTTCACTCCTTTTATTTTCTCACCTATGACTAGCCATTCACCGGCAGAAATCGACCTGTCGCTTTAAGAATTGTCTCCTCACTCCAGGCCACGCCCACTAGTCATGTGACATATAACCAGGAAGTGAGGAGTATTTAGTTCAAGCCTTGCTGCCCATTCAGTAACATCCGGGCGCCTGGGGGAAGCACCGCAGGTTTGTGGCAGGCAGTCGGTGAGCTGAGGTAAGAGTATGTAGGGAAGAGCTGGTGGCCACGCACACGTGAGGCACTTAGAGTTAAGTGTTCTGACCATTGCCGTCCGTGTTTTGTGTTTCTTGTCCAACAGTAATGCAGCACCGTCTGTCTCCCTTATGAGCCCATGACACGATTCGAGTAAGAATCGCGAGTGAGTTTTGAGTCGTTTCCTTTTCTCCACTGTGTTCTGTTTTTAAATAATTTCCTTAGCGCACGCATGTCACAAATAGAGTCTTTTTCACATGCGTCTTTGTCCGCTCTATAGAATCACACATCAAGTATACTCACAATTGCTGTGTAGCCGTAAGACACCCACGATTTCCACAATGAGTTAGTGGGTTGATGCTAATTTCGCATAATATGGAACGAATGCTCGGTTCCAACAACCAATGGTAATTACATGGGGCGCATAACTCAGAATGAGGTGATTATATGCGCAAAAATGAGAGTTCACACGGAAATGGGCACTGTTCATTCTAATTCTAAATAGATCATTTTCTGATTGCCCAGAACTGTATGTGCTTTTTTCAGGTTCATCTGTACACAGAGGACTCCCTGAACCCTTTTTACCACCTTCGCAAGTATATGTAGGTGGCACACAGACGCTCGAGGGTTGGATGCACCTTAGTGCGTGTAGACCGCCCGGTGTGTCGATAGGTCCTGACGAAAACCTGTGATTACACTCAAAGGTTGAAACATGTAGACCGTCAATATATGGATAATACTTTAGGTCAAATTAAACCTACATTAGTATTACACCTCACCACTTTTTTAACCGTGACCCTGCTGCTCCATATTAAATTTGTTAGGGAGTACAGTAGGATTACTTTTAACTTTATTTCACTCACTCACACACGTCACTTACACGTACTGATATAATAACAAACCTGCTCCGCTGTAATCAGGCGTTGAAGCACACCCGAGTGGTATTCGACTGCTCGGGTGGACCCCGATGATGAAGCATGTCACCAACTAGGTTGGTGAGTGAGGGGTTTCATAAAAAAGAAATAATTTCTCTTTTTACTTCTCTGAGAACTCTCTAACAGACAGAAGTTCTTCACCTTCTCTCATTTAAGGATACCCCCTTCTTTGTTTATTTTGTATACCTCAGGGGACTGGGAGTACCCCTTACAACTTAGTTGTGAAATCCCTTTCTCTCTCTTTTGTTACATTGATCCTCATCAATAGTCATAAGCACTGAATAGAATAGCAAGCCCACCAACCACCTGCAGGCAAATGAGAAACCAAGTGACCCAATTAACAACAACCGAAAAATCAGCTGTTGAACAGATTCCTCAAGGAGGCTTGACCTACTTGAGTGTCCGCTCTAGTATCTGAGTCAAGACAGTAGTGTCTTGTAAATGTATGTACTGATCTCCAAGTGGCTGCTTTGCAGATCTCAGAGAGCGGCACATTATTGAGAAAAGCAGTTGTAGCTGCTTTTCCTCTCGTGGAATGAGCTTTGGGAGCGGACAAAAGAGGCTTCTGTGCTAACTGGTAAGCCAATTTGATGCATGAGACTATCCATCTGGAGATGGACCGCTTTGATGCTGTGAAACCTGTCCTGACCGAACCATAATTAATAAATAGGTGGTCAGACTTTCTCAATGGCTTCGACCTGTCCAGATAAAACTTCAAGACCCTTTTAAGGTCCAATGAATGTAGAGCCCTCTCAGCTGGAGTGGAGGGATTGGGAAAAAAGGTCGGAAGAGAAATGGTTTGATTTACATGAAAATCGGACACCACCTTCAGAAGGAAAGAAGGATGTGTTCTGAGGACTACCTTATTGAGATGGAAAACCAAGTAGGGCTCTTTTGAACAGAGGGCCTGTATCTCACTCACCCTACGAGCTGAGGTGATAGCCACAGAGAAAGCTACCTTCCACGTAAGGAGTTGTAAGGTTGCTTTGTGAATAGGCTCAAAGGGTGGACCCATCAATTTTGACAGTACCAAGTTCAGCTCCCAAGGAGGTGAAGGAGGTCAGACCAGAGGGTAGACCTTCTTAAGACCCTGCAGGGAATCCTTCACCACCTGTAACTGAAAGAACGAGGGCTGAGAAGGAGACCGCCTGTTCGAGGCGTAATGGCAGCCAGGTGCACCTTAATGGATGAGAATTTTAAACCTGCTCTGGCTAGGTAAAGCAAATAGGGCAAGACTACTTCCTCCTGCTCCTTGGTGGGACTACAATAATTTTGCACACACCATATGTAAAAACGCTTCCATTTACAAGCATAAGAGTGCCTTGTCGAAGGTCTCCTTGCCTCTTTCAATATGGACACGTAGTCTTGAGGTAGGCCTAGATGTCCATACTGGAGGACCTCAGGAGCCATGCTGCCAAGTTCAGTGATGGAAGGTTGGGGTGATGAATCCTCCCGTTCATCTTGGACAGCAGGTCCGGTCTGCACGGCAGCCTCTTGTGTGGCTTCACTGAAATATGCAGAAGGTCCGGGTACCACCACTGTCTCGGCCAGTCTGGAGCAATCAGTATCATCGTGGTGTCCGAGTGTGACAGCTTGGTCACCACCTTTGGGATGAGAGGCAGGGGTTAAAAGGCGTACACAAATGCCCCTGACCAGCTGATCAAAAGGGCATTCTCCTTCGATCCTGGTCGGTAATACCTTGAGGAGAAGTCTCTGCATTTTGTGTTTTCTTTGTCCGCGAACAGATCTATGCTTGGACAGCCCCAAGCCTGGAAGATGTCGTCGACCACTTCGTCGTTGAGAACCCAGTCCTGCTGTTCCTCGAAGTGGTGACTGAGGGCATCCTCTTGTGAATTCTGCTCTCCCGGCAGGTGAACTGCTGTGATGGATAGCTTCCTCGCAAGTAGCCAGTGCCAAAGGGACTGCGCTTCCAATAACAGAGACCTCGAGCAAGTTCCCCTCTGCTTGTTCAGGTAGTAGATTGTGGTGATATTGTCCGTCTGTACTAGGATGGAACTCGTCTGAATCGAAGGGAGGAAAGCCTTGAGAGCAAGATGAACAGGACTGAGCTCCAGGATGTGTATATGGTACAATTGCTCTTTTGAGGACCATAGGCCTTGCGTCTGGAGAGAACCCATGTGGGCTCCCCATCCTTGTAGTGATGCGTCTGTGATCAGAGTCTGAGAGGGAGGAGTTTGATGGAACGGAACTCCTACTTCCAGGTTGTCCCTCTTCATCCACCATGGAATGGATGCTTTGGCTGCATGTGATAGACAGATCTTGTCTTCCCAGCGAGAAGACCGTTGATCCCATTTGTCCTCCAGATCCTGCTGCAGAGGACACATTTTTAATCTGGCATTGGGCACCAGAAAAATGCAGGATGCCATCGATCCTAGCAAGGAGGCGATCTGAGGTACCGATGACAGGTTGCTTTTTAAAATCTGTCTGCCTTTGTGAATGAGGGATAATTGTCTCTCCGACGAAGGAAGCACTTTTCTTCGCTTGGAGTCTATCAGCGCCCCCAGATAGTGGATTGTTTGAGTGGGTTGCTGCGTCGACTTCTGGTAGTTCACGTATAGGCCCAGTTTTTGACAGAGCCCTAGACACTACTGGAAATGGTTCCTCACACTCTGGGGAGAGGTTCCCTTCAGCAACCAATCGCCCAGATAAGGGTAGACGAAGATGCCTCTGCGTCGCAGGGCAGCTGACACCACTGCCATGCACTTGGTGAATACCCGGGGAGCTGATTTCAGTCCGAAGGGCAGCACTTTGAATTGATAGTGGGATGTTCCGACTATGAATCGTAGATATTGCCGGTGATGCGGATTTATCGGTATATGAAAATAGGCATCTTGCAGATCTAGTGAACACATCCAATCCTCTTTGCGGAGGTGAGGATATATTTGGTGGAGAGCCAGCATGCGTAATTTTTCTCGTTTGATGGACTTTTTGAGTGCTCGCGGATCCAAAATGGGTCTGTATTCCGACTTCTGATCTTTTTTCTTTACCAGGAAGTATCTGGAATACACTCCTTGACCTCTTTGTGACCGTGGGACCTTCTCTATGGCTGACTTTTGGAGAAGGATGCCCACTTCCCTCTGTAGCATGTTGACCTGGTAGCCTGATGATGGTACCGGAGGGATCGAGGGAGGATGACGTCGGAAACGTAGAGAGTACCCATTTTGCAGCGTAGCCAGCACCCACTGATCCTCCGTGATGGCTCGCCACTCTTGCAGATGATTTGCGACCCTTCCTCCTACTGGAGTGGTGCACGGTACTAGAGGAAGCAGAAACTCATTGCTTGGCTGGAGCTTTCGTCGAGGTAGAGGACTGACGGTTCCCTCCTCTTCCCCTGTTGGATCACTGGTTTTGGCATTGCGATTTCTGCTGACCCTGCTGGTTTTGGTTCTTTTGCCAATGAGGGGTTTGAACCCTCTGTTGGAAATATCGGCGATCAGTATTGCGGTAACGGCGACAAAACTCTTTTCTCTTCTCCAGCCCTACCGCCTTCAGGGTATCTAGCTCGGTCTTCATCCGTGCCATCTCTTCATCGGTGTGCGAGCCAAACAACAATGAACCGGAAAGTGGCAAGTTGAGAATCCTGGACTGCACCTCTGGCTTCAGAGCTGTAAGGCGAAGCCATTAAGAGCTTCTGGCGCAAATTCCGTGGGCGTAGGAGTGTGCTGAAAGTGTAGCTCCATCTGCTGCAGCACTAATGACTTGGTTAGCCACCAAGCTGCCCTCCTGTAATACTTCCTCAAAGTCCTTACGGTCTTCCTTGGGTAGCTTATCTGAAAAACGCTGTAGCGAGTCCCACAACGCTCTATCGTAATGCCCCAATAGAGCTGACGCACTGGAAACTTTAAGCATGGATGCAGAAGTGCCACAGACTTTTCTCCCCCATGAGTCTTGTGCTTTGCTCTCCTTGTCTGGTGGTACTGTAGACGAGGAGACCACTGAGTAGGTCTTTCTGGCGGCAGCCACAATTACAGTCTGGTTTTGGATCGGACTTCAAAAAGGAGGGATCCTCCTCCTCCGGATGATACTTTTTTAGAATTCATGTCGGTGCGGTCTTGAGAGTGGCTGGCGTAAGAAAAATGTCCATAACTGGTTTAAGCAGTCCCGGTACCAGATGCAGTAATGGGCGAGAGGACGTCTTCTTGTTCAAAGTCTCGAAAATGACCGAAGAAGTACTCTGTTGAACAAGCATGGGAATGTTCAGTTTGGAAGCCCCCCTGGCAAGCACGTCCTGGAATGTGCTTACATCGTCCACCGGAGAGATGGTGGACTATCTGTAAGGGTGGGCGAGTAGTCCCTTTTTGAGGAGTATGTTGAAGAGGTAGAAGGTGTTGGAGACCTACGTTTTCTCCTTCTGCTGTGTGATCTTGATCTCCTCTTAGATGTTGGTGCAGGAGAGCGAGTACGAGCTCTTCCTCTTGGAGGAGAAATATCCGCATCTTGTGCTAGGTGAGCCAGAGGGGTCCTGTGAGCTGGACTGGGCTCACGTCTAATGCCTGCTGCTTGTGTACGGTCAGCCCATAGATGTAATGGTTGCATCCATCTGGGAGAGAGGTGAATGGATGGAGACCCCTCCGCTCTAACAGGAGAACAATGTGGAGATTTTCGTCTTTCCTGATGAGCCTTTTCTACTGCCTGATGATGACCAGAGGGAGAGACCTGGATACTTGAAGATGAAATAACCACTTCCGGAGAACCGGACCTGGTAATGGAACGGTGGGAGCCTGCTCTCGACGTCGATGAAGGAGATGGAGAGAAGCTTACTGGGACTGACACCGATGGAGACCTCTGCCTCGACGTCGTTCTTCTCAATGTTGGCGAAGGCATGTGCCTCGACGTCGACTGCCTCCACCTCGACGTCGATCTGGATCTTCTGCTCTTCGACGGAGTATGCTTCGACGCCGAGAGCCACATCGACGGAGACTCCTACCTCAACGTCGATCGTGCTCGCTTAGACGGAGGGCTGTGCCTCAACATCAAGTGGCGCATCGACGGAGATTCCTGTCTCAACATCGATCGTCTTTACTTTGACGGAGGGCTGTGCCTCGACGTTGATTGTCTTCGCTTCAACGGAGGGCTGCGCCTCGACGTCGAGTGCCTTTCCCTCGACGGAGGACTGTGTCTCGACATCGGCTGTAAAACCGACGGAGACTGCTGTCTCGACGTCGAGTGTCTTGCTGACGCCAATGGAGGCCCCTGCTTCGACGTCAAAAAAGGACATCCGACGATCTCTGCTTCGACGGTGACCTGCGCTGAGATGCTGATGTCTCAACGTCGAAGATAATGACTTACATCTCGGCGTCGATGATCTGTGTCTTAACGTCGATCGTTGCTGAAGAGTCGACGGTGGAGGATCGTCTCTCGACGCCGGACGCTGTTCCAACACAGATAGACTTAGCTTTGGAAGTTGAAGAGCGGCGCTCCTGCGCCAAATCCCTCGACGACGACTCCGCCGCCGGTCCCTTCGACGTCGAGCCCGACGCCGAAGGGGAACATATAGGGACCTTGCTCCTCAACATTGAATGCGCCCTCTTCTTTGTCTTCAGAGGAGACAGACCTCTTTCTGAGCGGCCATAAAGACGGATTCTCTTCCTGTCCTTGATGGTTCTTTTAGATAACTTCCTGAAGTGTTGACAGTAGGCAGGAGAGTGTGATTCAGGAAGCAACCTTACAACACCTTACGTGGAAGGTAGCTTTCTCTGTGGCTATCACCTCAGCTCGTAGGGTGAGTGAGATACAGGCCCTCTGTTCAAAAGAGCCCTACTTGGTTTTCCATCTCAGTAAGGTAGTCCTCAGAACACATCCTTCTTTCCTTCTGAAGGTGGTGTCCGATTTTCATGTAAATCAAACCATTTCTCTTCCGACCTTTTTTCCCAATCCCTCCACTCCAGCTGAGAGGGCTCTACATTCATTGGACCTTAAAAGGGTCTTGAAGTTTTATCTGGACAGGTCGAAGCCATTGAGAAAGTCTGACCACCTATTTATTAATTATGGTTCGGTCAGGACAGGTTTCACAGCATCAAAGCGGTCCATCTCCAGATGGATAGTCTCATGCATCAAATTGGCTTACCAGTTGACACAGAAGCCTCTTTTGTCCGCTCCCAAAGCTCATTCCACGAGAGGAAAAGCAGCAACGACTGCTTTTCTCAATAATGTACCGCTCTCTGAGATCTGCAAAGCAGCCACTTGGAGATCAGTACATACATTTACAAGACACTACTGTCTTGACTCAGATACTAGAGCGGACACTCAAGTAGGTCAAGCCTCCTTGAGGAATCTGTTCAACAGCTGATTTTTCGGTTGTTGTTAATTGGGTCACTTGGTTTCTCATTTGCCTGCAGGTGGAGGATGGGCTTGCTATTCTATTCAGTGGTTATGACTATTGATGAGGATCCCCTGGAAGAGAAGGATAAGTTACTTACCTATAATCCTAGTTCTCTTCCAGGGGTATCCTCATGAAAGTCATAAGCAACCCACCCGCCTCCCCGGCAAATGAGATTTTTCTTAAGTATTAAAGGATATCTTTGTGCCCTGACTTTAAGGGTTATGCAAAGAACAACTGACATAACTGTCACCCCTGAGGCATGATGGGAAGCTAGGGGTCATGGCTGCCTTAAAGGCACAGTGCCAGTTTTTGTTGAAAATGCTTTCGTTTTCTATGCTATTAGTTTACAATGCAGCCTGTAGGCTAACAATGTCTACTTTATTTGCAGTTTTACTCTTTATGAGTGCTTTACTCATTAAAAAACAGACTTCAACTGCTACTTGCCCTCTTGTGTTTTTATATATTGGCATATACAGTCTTTATTGGTGTAATTACATTGTTTAGCCTCCTATTGGGAGCTGCATTGGTATGAGAAAAAATGATATATATATATATATATATATATATATATTACCTACTGGCGGTCGCCAGTAGGTAGTTATAGTTAGGACCCCTTTTCCATAGGAAATCCGCAACATTCTATTTTGAATAACTTTGGCGCCGGTTGACGAATCCTCGCGAATTTCTCAAAATAGGTGGGGCGCTACGCTCCGCTCCTACCCTGAAAGTCTCGGGGGGATTCGTCAAGCGGGGGCTGAGATAAAAGGGGGGTCCCAAAACGCGTTTTCCCCATGCATTTTTCCATAGGACCTTTAGAACGAGCTACAGCCCGAACGGCTGAACAGAATTACTCGAAATTTGGCAGAGAGGTAGTCCCTAGGTCAAGGAAGTGCCTTTTGTAGGTTTGGTGTAAATCTGTTCAGTAGATTCTGAGAAAATAGCCTTTAAATCAATATATATATCTGAGCCCGCTTACGGTACGCTTACCGTACGCTTACCGTAAGCGTACGGTGGCGTGCGCGAGCGCGATTCTGATTGGCTCTTAGATCTTAGTAAACATTCGAATCGGCCGAAACCAGGAAGCGGCGGCCGCCATTTTGTGTATTTCACTCTGAAAAAAAGAGTGAAAACAAGAAAAGGGGGCAAAGAGGAGAGTAACAGACCCCCTTACATTTGTGAGGGGGTCAAAGAAGGACTGTAAAGTACAAAAAAAACATTTATTGTTTTTTAAAAAAATCACGGGGTACGCGTACGGTAAGCTTACGGTAAGCGTACGGAAGAAAAATGGCGTGCGCGAGCGAGATTCTGATTGGCCCTTAGATCTTAGTAAACATTCGAATCGGCCGAAACCAGGAAGCGGCGGCCGCCATTTTGTGTATTTCACTCTGAAAAAAAAAGAGTGAAAACAAGAAAAGGGGGCAATGAGGAGAGTTACAGACCCCCTAACATTTGTAAGGGGGTCAAAGAAGGACAGAAAAGTACAAAAAAAACATTTATTGATTTTTTAAAAAATCACGGGGTACGCGTACGGTAAGCGTACGGTAAAAAAAAATAAAAATAAATAAATGAAATGCAGAATTAAGAGTTTAGATATTAGGGAGCTCTAAAAAGAGCTGTTGTGTTTATGAAGTCATTTTTTTAAGTGGTACTTACAAGTAAGTACCGATACAGAGTCTAAGGTTCAAAAGGAAGACTCTGTTCCCTTCATCATTGAAGTGCACACCATCTCCTCTATAAATGTCTTGCATGTCATAACGCAAGTTGTTGTGGTAAATGGCACCCATACCATAGTCACGGAGGAAAGCAGAAACAGATTTGTTGACGTGCTTTCTTGCTTTGTCAATCTGCGGACAGAAATGATTGGACCAGTTCCATTTTTGCCTTTGGCATATGTTGGAAAACAAAAAGGCAGTTTTAGGGAAAAGTGAAAACAGTTGTGCAAAGGTGTCCTTCATAAGCATTTCCAGACCTACCCCAGTCAAAGTGCCTAGGTCATTGCCACCACAGTGCACTATTATGAGGTCAGGGTGTTGGATTTGCATGAAGGATTTCACCAATGGCATCAACTGGTGCCACTTTAACCCTCTCTGACCAATCCATTTAATGTCTACATTTGGCAAAGCAAGGTCTCTCACCATATCTGTAACGTGCGCGTGTAGCGTACACGCGTACGCGTCCCACGCGGAGTACGCGCGGCTACGCAAATTGCGTAACTATACGCAAGCAGCGTGGATAAATTACGGACGTAGCGTAAACCGTACGCTTACCGTGAGCTTACGGTACGCGTACTAAAAAAATAATAAAAAAAATAGAAAAAAAGTACTGCAAATAAATTTTACATGTTTATTTTAAAAAATATATTTAAAAAAACATATTAAAGAATTTTAAAAATTTAATCATAGTCTTTATAAAAGGTAAGAAAATTAAAATAAAAATATGTTAGAAAAAATAGAAGAAAAAAAAAAAATTAGCATTTAAAAAACCTTGCAAATTCACTGAAAAAACCATGGGTTTCACACACGTTATAGTTAGGAATTAGCATTTAAAAAACCTTAGAAATTCAGTGAAAAAACCATAGGTTTCACACACGTTATAGTTAGGAATTAGCATTTAAAAAACCTTAGAAATTCAGTGAAAAAACCATAGGTTTCACACACGTTATAGTTAGGAATTAGCATTTAAAAAACCTTAGAAATTCAGTGAAAAAAACCATAGGTTTCACACATGTTATAGTTAGCTGGACATTTTACTCGTAAAAAACCATTGAAATTGCCACGTTATAGTTAGTTCAGCTAACTATAACTCGCGCGCCCGCAATGCACTGCTGATGACGTCACATATTACATCACTCATGACATGGTCAGTGACATCACTCATGACATCACTGATGACATCTCAAATGACATCACTGATGACATCATCCTTGTGATAGAGTGGTAGACCTCCTCTCACCCTAATATAACCTTTGATACACACATACAAAAATAGAGACTAAAATTTACAAAAGAATGGACATACCAATAACAGTTACAACAACCTCTTCAGTAATTCTAAGATCCACATACACATCCATTCATTCACCAACAGTTCAATACAGTCACTCATACATGTACTCACTTATCATATGTACTCATACACCTATACATCCTGTTACACAATGCCACTTATCCATAGAGCTACTCACACACATAGTCACCCATGCTAATAAAGAATAAAACATACATTTACTTGCATATACAGTTATTCACACACCACCACACTTACTTCTACGGAAACTTACACATACTTAGTCTTTTAAACAATCACTTATAGAAACACATACTTATTCATACAGGAACTCTTCCAATGTCTCACTCTCACATATACTCACTTATTTACACCAATAGTCACATATACTAGTTTAAAACATATGTAGTTACTCATAAAGACACTATTGAGACAGTCATTCACTCACTAACACACCCATACACACACTCATCCACCCATACAGTCCTGCACACATGCTGTCTTCAACATATACAAAGAGTGAGCCACTCATTCATGCACCTATGCACTACGTAATACCCGCCACCGAACCATGCAGACACTCAGACTGATACTCAAAAAACCAACTAATAACCCATATAGACACCCATGTAGCTACTCACCAACCCATGCAGCCACTTATACACAAAGTGAGAGACTGATACAGATATTTCCATATTTAAACATTACTCACTAAGCCATGTATTCACTATGATACACTTAATCAGTCAGCTACACAATCAATTTTTCAAAAACAAATCATCCATTTAGACACTTATATACCCATTTATTCTTCCATCGACCTTGAGATATACATAAATAAAACATATTTAATTTTCAGGAAAACACACATTCACTGGATGATGTCATCAGTGATGTCATTTGAGATGTCATCAGTGATGTCATGAGTGATGTCACTGACCATGTCATGAGTGATGTAATATGTGACGTCATCAGCAGTGCATTGCGGGCGCGCGAGTTATAGTTAGCTGAACTAACTATAACGTGGCAATTTCAATGGTTTTTTACGAGTAAAATGTCCAGCTAACTATAACATGTGTGAAACCTATGGTTTTTTTCACTGAATATATATATATGTAGAACTGCGTATATATATATAAGATTTCCATATATAATTTTAATATTTTTTCCGGGGTCCCTGCACCTGGGCGGAAATATTCAGTGCTTATGACTTTGATGAGGATTCCCCTGGAAGAGAACCTTTATTCCGGGGTTGTTGATGATGCAGCCAAACCATATACTCTTAAGTGCATAACGGTAAATGCTGGCTGCACGGAAACATTTGTTTGGTGTCAAACACCTTGGAATCATCATACCCCCACACCAGTAACTGGTGCGGGAGTATGATCCCACCCTTCTAGAGGGAGAGACATGACAGCACCGGATTACCCGGTACCAGTTAACAGAGCCCTGGCATCACAACATGGAGGCTGCCAGCCACAGACACAAGTCTGCCCTCCAGCTGCTGGATGAAAATCCGGCAGTGGAGGCCTGGACAATAGGTTTCCTGTCACAGGGAGGTGTCACCACCTCCCAGACAGGCTTTAGTGTATTGGGGCAGGGTGGGTGCACTCCAAGAGTGCTTTGAAGTCTGCACTGGGGGCACATTTGGTGTCCCTGTGCATAGTCCAGCTCAAACCGGTTGCATGGGCTAGCAGCCCATGCTCTGGCGCGAACCTGGACAAAGGAAATGGGTGTAGCCACCCCTCATTCCTGACCCTCCAAGAGGTGGGTCCCTAGAGTTTGTCCCAACCCTTCCTTGGGTATAAGATAGGAACCCCTGGCAACAGGACTTTAGATTACACCTGGACGAAACTCTGATACTGAATCCTGGAACTTCGACGATCTACATTGAACTAGATGACTGAAGAATCTCCCTTGGAGTAAAGGAGTTACTCCCCTGCAAAGCAGGCACCAAAGACGCATCTGACCGGTTTGCATGTCTGAAGCTCCAGCCAGACTCCGAAGAATTTTGCAACACAGGTGGTGGGTTTCCGTGGTCTTAGAGGTCGATTAGTGCCCACAGCAAGTCTGAGGCCCGTATCCCTTGTGGTGACTGTGCAACCCGAACCCCTGGACACCACGTCACTTTGCAGAAGCATCAGCTCTCCAACGACTCCTGCAGCTGAGCTTTGGGTTACTTGTAGCCCTGATCCCAAGCAGCATTTGCACTGAAGATTGCCCGCCTACACTCCACGAGTGTTCCGTGAGCTGGCCCTTTGTGTTTTCTCTCGAGGTCCCTTTGCGATCCCTGGTGCGTCGACTGGTGGGTTTGCACTTTCAAGAAGGACGAAGGAGGACGGGGAATCCATGAGCTAATAAGAGCGCCACGTATGCGCATCGGCAGGTGAGAAGGTGGATGTATTTAAGCCCCTCTACCTTGTATGTTATTTGCGGATTTTTTTGGACACAGACCTAGAAACCTGGGGTTCCGGATTGAACCGTTCAAGAATGTACGGCAGTTGGGAAACAGTGATCATTCAAGTCCGTTTAAGAAGGGGGTCCACTAACAGACCACTCTTCGAGCCTGCAAAAGGAATACAAGAATAAGTGCAAATATCAACTCCCTTTCATTCAGGGTATAATAACCTAATATACCACAAAGAAAAGTGAACAAAATGACTGTCTTGATAAAGATGGAATAATCAGATACCCATCGAAACGCGTCGATGCATTTCTGTACATTATCCCGAGGACAAGTTGGACCTGTAGATACAAAATAGAGTATATGTATCCAGGCTAATCTTGCTAAAATTATTCCTAGGGAATTGCTGAGCTAAAAGACAAAGTGTACTGTCTATCATTGTTCTTTTCCCTATTTTCTAGGGTTCTCTGTGGTAAAAGTGTGATAAGATGTTATGTTATGTCCTGATTTGATGAATTGTATTGTTTTTAATTATGTTGAACTGATGCATTGAGTTGTATTTTAGGTGTTTTACTATATAAATTGTGTTTTTAATAATATTCATATGTACTAAAGAAATAAATTGACCCTTTTTATACTGTATGTTTTAGTGGTATCAATGCTTGAGTGTGTTAGGGTTTTTGAGTGAGATCTTTTTTTGTTTTAAAAAGTTTATCTATGTGCTTTATATGAATCAAGAATTCCACTAATGATAGGGTGTTCTTGTTGATTGAGTAAATCAAGGGATAATTTGTTTTTTGTACTGGGTCCCTGTGAAGGCAACTTTAACTTTAATTGGGCTTAACTGGTTGCTTCAGACGTGCCCTGACTCCATCGCTTGGGGAGTCCCCAGAACCTTGCTGGTCCGCACCGGATCATCTTTTCTCTTCCTGCGTGGGTTGCTGTTGCCAAGGCTTGTTGGGTCCAATCCGGACACGGACACCGCAGCACTCGACATCCTTATCACTACCTTGGGTGGTTCCTTGAGGTCCCAGCGATTCTACGTGCTCTAGGCACTTTGTCTAGTCAAGTCGTGGTTCTTATAACACTTTCTTAATATATGGTTTGGTCTGCCTCTAGGGCCCATTGTATATTGTGCTATTTACTGTCGTTTTAGAACTGTATTATTGTGTATCTTGGACTCTAATCTCATAAAGAGATCAGTAGTTAGTGTTTAGAAATAAATACATATATTTTATATATACCTTGTGTGGTTCTCCTTTCATTTAGTAATTCAAGAGATTTTAATCTGGTAAACCAAGCTGCTTTACACTCCTTCAAGACTTAGCCTGAAAGCTGCTCTCCATAGCTACCACTAGGATAGCTTTTAATAAAGGTTGTCTTAAACCTATCATTAATAAGGGTTGTTTGGACTGGTGCAAGGTGCCCACTATAACTAGTGGACAGCATATGCCAGGCCAACTTCTCACACAATGCACCAGTAGAAGGTAGAGCAGTTGAGCACATCAGAGCTCCAGCAGAAGGTAGTGCAGTTGAGTGCCTCAGAGCACCAGTAGAAAGCAGCGCAGTCAAACATCAGGGCCGCAGTAGAAGGTAGGACAGTTGAGCACATCAGAGCACTAGTAGGGGGTAGCTCTGTCGAGCAAATCAGAGCACTAGTAGGAGGTAATGCAGCTGGGCACATCAGAGCACCAGTAGAAGGTAGCGCAGTCGAGCATATCAGAGCACCAGTAGAAGGGTAGCACAGTCGGACACATGAGTGCACCGATAGAAGGTAGTGCAGTCAAGCACATCAGAGCACCATTAGAAGGTAGTGCAGTTGGGCACATCAGAGCACAAGTATAAGGTAGTGCAGTTGGGCACATCAGAGCACCAGTAGAAGGTAGCGCAGTCAACCACATCAGAGCACCAGTGGAAGGCAGCACAGTTGAGCACATCACAGCACCAGTAGAAGGTAGCACAGTTGAGCACATCAGAGCACAGGTGGAAGGTAGCTCAGTTGAGCACATCAGGGCCAAAGTAGAAGGTAGCATAGTCAGGCACATCAGAACACCAGTAGAAGGTAGCACAGTCAGGCACATCAGAGCACCAGTAGAAGGTAGCGCAGTCAAGCACATCAGAGCACCAGTAGAAGGTAGTGCAGTTTAGCACTTCAGAGCACCAGTAGAAGGTAGCGCAGTCGAGCACATCAGAGCACCAGTAGAAGGTAGCGCAGTCAAGCACATCAGAGCACCAGTAGAAGGTAGTGCAGTTTAGCACTTCAGAGCACCAGTAGAAGGTAGCACAGTTGAGCACATCAGAGCACAGGTGGAAGGTAGCTCAGTTGAGCACATCAGGGCCAAAGTAGAAGGTAGCATAGTCAGGCACATCAGAACACCAGTAGAAGGTAGCACAGTCAGGCACATCAGAGCACCAGTAGAAGGTAGCGCAGTCAAGCACATCAGAGCACCAGTAGAAGGTAGCGCAGTCAAGCACATCCGAGTACCAGTAGAAGGTAGTGCAGTCGGACACATCAGAGC
The DNA here is from genome assembly GCF_964204655.1 of Triturus cristatus. Lineage (NCBI taxonomy): Eukaryota > Metazoa > Chordata > Amphibia > Caudata > Salamandridae > Triturus > Triturus cristatus. Next base: position 1,144,832,359 of record NC_140580.1, on the reverse strand, counting down.
ACCAGTAGAAGGTAGCGCAGTTGAGTACATCAGAGCACCAGTAGAAGGTAGCGCAGTCGAGCACATCAGAGCTCCAGCAGAAGGTAGTGCAGTCGAGCGCATCAGAGCACCAGTAGAATGTAGCGCAGTCTAGCACATCAGGGCCACAGTAGAAGGTAGGACAGTTGAGCACATCAGAGCACTAGTAGGGGGTAGCGCTGTCAACCACATCAGAGGACCAGTAGGAGGTAGTGCAGCTGAGCACATCAGAGCACCAGTACAAGGTAGCAAAGTTGGGCACATCAGAGCACCAGTAGAAGGAAGCGCAGTCGAGCACATCAGAGCACCAGTAGAAGGTAGCACAGTCGAGCACATCAGAGCTCCAGCAGAAGGTAGTGCAGTCGAGCGCATCAGAGCACCAGTAGAATGTAGCGCAGTCTAGCACATCAGGGCCACAGTAGAAGGTAGGACAGTTGAGCACATCAGAGCACTAGTAGGGGGTAGCGCTGTCAACCACATCAGAGGACCAGTAGGAGGTAGTGCAGCTGAGCACATCAGAGCACCAGTACAAGGTAGCAAAGTTGGGCACATCAGAGCACCAGTAGAAGGAAGCGCAGTCGAGCACATCAGAGCACCAGTAGAAGGAAGCGCAGTCGAGCACATCAGAGCACCAGTAGAAGGTAGCGCAGTCCAGCACATCAGAGGTCCAGTAGAAGGTAGTGTAGTTGAGCACTTCGGAGCACCAGTAGAAGGTAGCGCAGTCGGACACATCAGAGCACCAGTAGAAGGTAACGCGGTCGAGCACCAGTAGAAGTTAGTGCAGTTGGGCACTTCAGAGCACCAGTAGTAGGTAGCGCATTTGAGCACATCAGAGCACCAGTAGAAGGTAGCGCAGTTGAGCACATCAGAGCACCAGTAGAAGGTAGCGCAGACGAGCACATCAGAGCACCAGTAGAATGTAGCGCAGTTGAGCACTTCCGACCACCAGTAGAAGGCAGTGCAGTTGGGCACATCAGAGCACCAGTAGATGGTAGTGCAGTTGAGCACATCGGAGCCCCAGTAGAAGGCAGTGCAGTCGGACACTTCAGAGCACCAGGAGAAGGTAGTGCAGTCGAGCACATCAGAGCTCCAGTAGAAGGCATTGTGGAAGGGCACATCTGAGCCCCAGTAGAAGGCAGTGTAGAAGGGCACATCAGAGCACCAGTAGAAGGTAGCGCAGTCGGACACATCAGAGCACCAGTAGATGATAGGGCAGACGAGCACATCAGAGCTCCAGTAGAAGGTAGCGCAGTCGAGCACATCAGAGCTCCAGTAGAAGGTAGTGCAGTCGAGCACATCAGAGCACCAGTAGAAGGTAGCGCAGACAAGCTCATCAGAGCTCCGGTAGAAGGTAGCGCAGTCGAGCACATCAGAGCACCAGTAGAAGGTAACGCAGTCGAGCACATCAGAGCTCCAGTAGAAGGTAGCGCAGTTGGGCACATCAGAGCACCAGTAGAAGGTAGCGCAGACGTGCAAATCAGAGCTCCAGTAGAAGGTAGCGTAGACGAGCACATCAGAGCTCCAGTAGAAGGTAGCGCAGTTGGGCACATCAGAGCTCCAGTAGAATGTAGCGCAGTCGAGCACATCAGAGCACCAGTAGAAGGTAGCGCCGTCGAGCACATCAGAACACCAGTAGAAGGTAGCGCAGTCTAACATATCAGAGCACCAGTAGAGGGTAGTGCAGTCGAGCACATGTAGAAGGTAGCGCAGTCGAGCACATCAGAGCACCATAAGAAGGTAGTGCAATCGAGCACATCAGAGCACCAGTAGAAAGTAGCTAAGTTGAGCACATCAGGGCCAAACTAGAAGGTAGCACAGTCAGGCACATCAGAGCTCCGGTAGAAGGTAGCACAGTCGAGCACATGAGAGCACCAGTAGAAGGTAGTGCAGTTGGGCACTTCAGAGCACCAGTAGGAGGTAGAGCAGTTGAGCACATCAGAGCACCAGTAGAAGGTAGCGCAGTCAAGCACATCAGAGCACAAGCAGAAGGTAGTGCAGTTGAGCACATCAGAGCACCAGTAGAACGCAGCGCAGTCAAGCACATCAAAGCACTAGTAGAAGGTAGTGCAGTAAAGCACTTCAGAGCACCAGTAGAAGGTAGCCCAGTCGAGCACATCGGAGCCCCAGTATAAGGTAGCGCAGTTGAGCACTTCAGAGCACCAGTAGGTGGTAGAGCAGTTGAGCACTTCGGAGCACCAGTAGAAGGTAGCACAGTTGAGCACATCAGAGCACAGGTAGAAGGTAGCACAGTCGAGCACATGAGAGCACCAGTAGAAGGTAGTGCAGTGGGGCACATCAGAGCACCAGTAGAAGGTAGCACAGTCAAGCACATCAGAGGTCCAGTAGAAGGTAGTGCAGTTGAGCGCTTCGGAGCACCACTACAAGGTAGAGCAGTCGGACACATCAGAGCACCGGTAGAAGGTAGCGCAGTCGAGCACATCAGAGCACTAGTAGAAGGTAGTGCAGTAGAGCACTTCAGAGCACCAGTAGAAGGTAGCCCCGTCGAGCACATCGGAGCCCCAGTAGAAAGCAGTGAAGTCGGGCACATCAGAGCACCAGCAGAAGGTACCACAGTCGAACACATCAGAGCACCAGTAGAAGGTTGCGCAGTCGAGCACATCGGAGTCCCAGTATAAGGTAGCACTGTTGAGCACTTCCGACCACCAGTAGAAGGCAGTGCAGTGCACATCAGAGCACCAGTAGATGGTAGTGCAGTCGAGCACATCGGAGCCCCAGTAGAAGGCAGTGCAGTCGGACACTTCAGAGCACCAGTAGAAGGTAGCGCAGATGAGCACTTCAGAGCTTCAGTGGAAGGTAGCGCAGTTGGGCACTTCAGAGCACCAGTAGAAGGTAGCGCAGACGAGAACATCAGACCTCCAGTAGAAGGTAGCGCAGTTGAGCACATCAGAGCACCAGTAGAAGGTAGCGCGGTCGGAAACATCAGAGCACCAGTAGAATGTAGCGCAGTCGAGCACATCAGAGCACCAGTAGAAGGTAGCGCCGTCGAGCACATCAGAACACCAGTAGAAGGTAGCGCAGTCAAACATATCAGAGCACCAGTAGAAGGTAGTGCAGTCGAGCACATTGGAGCACCAGTAGAAGGTAGCGCAGTCGAGCACATCAGAGCACCATAAGAAGGTAGTGCAATCGAGCACATCAGAGCACCAGTAGAAGGTAGCTCAGTTGACCACATCAGGGCCAAAGTAGAAGGTAGCACAGTCAGGCACATCAGAGCACCGGTAGAAGGTAGCACAGTCGAGCACATGAGAGCACCAGTAGAAGGTAGTGCAGTTTGGCACTTCAGAGCACCAGTAGAAGGTAGCGCAGTCGAGCACATCAGAGCACCATAAGAAGGTAGTGCAATCGAGCACATCAGAGCACCAGTAGAAGGTAGCGCAGTCAAGCACATCAGAGCACAAGCAGAAGGTAGTGCAGTTGAGCACATCAGAGCACCAGTAGAACGCAGCGCAGTCAAGCACATCAAAGCACTAGTAGAAGGTAGTGCAGTAGAGCACTTCAGAGCACCAGTAGAAGGTAGCCCAGTCGAGCACATCGGAGCCCCAGTATAAGGTAGCGCAGTTGAGCACTTCAGAGCACCATAAGAAGGTAGTGCAATCGAGCACATCGGAGCACCAGTAGAAGGTAGCACAGTTGAGCACATCAGAGCACAGGTAGAAGGTAGCACAGTCGAGCACATGAGAGCACCAGTAGAAGGTAGTGCAGTTGGGCACATCAGAGCACCAGTAGAAGGTAGCACAGTCGAGCACATCAGAGGTCCAGTAGAAGGTAGTGGAGTTGAGCACTTCGGAGCACCACTAGACGGTAGCGCAGTCGGAAACATCAGAGCACCGGTAGAAGGTAGCGCAGTCGAGCACATCAGAGCAGTAGTAGAAGGTAGTGCAGTTGGGCACATCAGAGCACCAGTAGAAGGTAGCGCAGTCGAGCACATCAGAGGTTCCGTAGAAGGTAGTGCAGTTGAGCACTTCGGAGCACCAGTAGAAGGCAGCGCAGTCGGACACATCAGAGCACCGGTAGAAGGTAGCGCAGTCGAGCACATCAGAGCACTAGTAGAAGGTAGTGCAGTAGAGCACTTCAGAGCACCAGTAGAAGGTAGCCCAGTCGAGCACATCGGAGCCCCAGTAGAAAGCAGTGAAGTCGGGCACATCAGAGCACCAGCAGAAGGTAGCACAGTCGAACACATCAGAGCACCAGTAGAAGGTTGCGCAGTCGAGCACATCGGAGTCCCAATATAAGGTAGCGCAGTTGAGCACTTCCGACCACCAGTAGAAGGCAGGGCAGTTGGGCACATCAGAGCACCAGTAGATGGTAGTGCAGTCGAGCACATCGGAGCCCCAGTAGAAGGCAGTGCAGTCGGACACTTCAGAGCACCAGTAGAAGGTAGCGCAGATGAGCACATCAGAGCTCCGGTAGAAGGTAGCGCAGTTTGGCACTTCAGAGCACCAGTAGAAGGTAGTGCAGACGAGCACATCAGAGCACCAGTAGAAGGTAGTGCAGTCAAGCACATCTGAGCCCCAGTAGAAGGCATTGTGGAAGGGCACATCTGAGCCCCAGTAGAAGGCAGTGTAGAAGGGCACATCAGAGCACCAGTAGAAGGTAGCGCAGTCGGACACATCAGAGCACCAGTAGATGGTAGGGCAGACGAGCATATCAGAGCTCCAGTAGAAGGTAGCGCAGTCGAGCACATCAGAGCTCCAGTAGAAGGTAGCGCAGTTGGGCACATCAGAGCACCAGTAGAAGGTAGCGCAGACGAGCACATCAGAGCTCCAGTAGAAGGTAGCGCAGTCGAGCACATCAGAGCACCAGTAGAAGGTAGCGCAGTCGAGCACATCAGAGCTCCAGTAGAAGGTATCGCAGTTGGGCACATCAGAGCACCAGTAGAAGGTAGCGCAGACGAGCACATCAGAGCTCCAGTAGAAGGTAGCGCAGTCGAGCACATCAGAGCTCCAGTAGAAGGTAGCGCAGACGGGCACATCAGAGCTCCAGTAGAAGGTAGCGCAGTCGAGCACATCAGAGCTCCAGTAGAAGGTAGCGCAGACGGGCACTTCAGAGCACCAGTAGAAGGTAGCGCAGATGAGCACTTCAGAGCACCAGTAGAAGGTAGCGCAGTTGGGCACATCAGAGCTCCAGTAGAAGGTAGCGCAGACGAGCACATCAGAGCTCCAGTAGAAGGTAGCGCACTCGAGCACATCAGAGCTCCAGTAGAAGGTAGCGCAGTCGAGCACATCAGAGCACCAGTAGAAGGTAGTGCAGTTGGGCACATGAGAGCACCCGTAGAAGGTAGCGCAGTTGGGCACATCAGAGCACCAGTAGAAGGTAGCGCAGTCGAGCACATCAGAGCTCCAGTCGAAGGTAGCGCAGACGAGCACATCAGAGCTCCAGTAGAAGGTAGCGCAGTTGGGCACATCAGAGCACCAGTAGAAGGTAGCGCAGACGAGCACATCAGAGCTCCAGTAGAAGGTAGCGCAGTCGAGCACATCAGAGCTCCAGTCGAAGGTAGCGCAGTCGAGCACATCAGAGCTCCAGTCGAAGGTAGCGCAGTCTAGCACATCAGAGCACCAGTAGAAGGTAGCGCAGACGAGCACATCAGAGCTCCAGTAGAAGGTAGTGAAGTTGGGCACATCAGAGCTCCAGTAGAAGGTAGCGCAGTTGGGCACATCGGAGCACCAGTAGAAGGTAGCGCAGTTGGGCACATCAGAGCACCAGTAGAAGGTAGCGCAGTTGGGCACATCAGAGCTCCAGTAGAAGGTAGCGCAGACGAGCACATCAGAGCTCCAGTCGAAGGTAGCGCAGACGAGCTCATCAGAGCTCCAGTAGAAGGTAGCGCAGTCGAGCACATCAGAGCTCCAGTAGAAGGTAGCGCAGTCGAGCACATCAGAGCACCAGTAGAAGGTAGTGCAGTTGGGCACATCAGAGCACCAGTAGAAGGTAGCGCAGTTGGGCACATCAGAGCACCAGTAGAAGGTAGCGCAGTCGAGCACATCAGAGCTCCAGTCGAAGGTAGCGCAGACGAGCACATCAGAGCTCCAGTAGAAGGTAGCGCAGTTGGGCACATCAGAGCACCAGTAGAAGGTAGCGCAGATGAGCAAATCAGAGCTCCAGTAGAAGGTAGCGCAGTCGAGCACATCAGAGCTCCAGTCGAAGGTAGCGCAGTCGAGCACATCAGAGCTCCAGTCGAAGGTAGCGCAGTCTAGCACATCAGAGCACCAGTAGAAGGTAGCGCAGACGAGCACATCAGAGCTCCAGTAGAAGGTAGTGAAGTTGGGCACATCAGAGCTCCAGTAGAAGGTAGCGCAGTTGGGCACATCGGAGCACCAGTAGAAGGTAGCGCAGTTGGGCACATCAGAGCACCAGTAGAAGGTAGCGCAGTTGGGCACATCAGAGCTCCAGTAGAAGGTAGCGCAGACGAGCACATCAGAGCTCCAGTCGAAGGTAGCGCAGACGAGCACATCAGAGCTCCAGTAGAAGGTAGCGCAGTCGAGCACATCAGAGCTCCAGTCGAAGGTAGCGCAGACGAGCACATCAGAGCACCAGTAGAAGGCAGTGCAGTCAGCGAGCTCTATTGGGCTTCCTCTGCATGACTCCAAGAAAGACATAGAACCACTTGCGTGTTTAGCACCAGTGAAGCCAACGTGTGAGATACACATCTGCACTGAATCGGTGCCTATTCTGTGTAGATACAGTGCCTTGAGGCTGTATTCTGGATTAGTGCTGAGCTACTATTTAAGAGATGGCAGTGCCTGGCCTGGATGGATATGCCACCACACATCACTACTATAGGAGGTTCCCGGCCCATGCAAAGCTGTGTAAGCCATCTTAGTTGGCTCCATGTCGCGACTAATGTCCTTCCATGCTAAAGAGCCTGGCCTGGAAAAAACACAAGCCAACAAGTGTGCAAACTTAGATTAATGAGGACTAACTGAATGGGATTTACTTTAAAAGCAACACGACAGTGGCCACCAATGTCGAAGTTCTACCTCAGCCCACTGACGTTAATGGGCCCAGCTTCAGAACCCCACATGCCAACAAAGGGGCCCTGGGCCGGTCCAAGAAACAGGTCCACTCCACAATCAAATGTGTAAATGATCCAAACAGGGCCTGCTGAATATTTCATGGATATTTGTCATAAAACAGAAATAATAACCAGCGTGCAAAGCTATTAGAATTAATATTTATGGTGGCTGGCATGAAATATTCATGGCTCCCGCAGCGCGGGCGGGAGTGACTGTACAAGGGATGCTGTTTACCTGACGGCTTGATGTTTAAAGATGGCTGACAAGAGGAGATGTGAACCCGTCACTCACTCCTGGCGCCGCGAGGCGGGGTGGGCCGGGGCTGCTGACACTTCACCCGCTCCCTGCCTGACAGCCTTTCAGGGGGAAAGCAAACCTTAAGGCCCCCCACGCCTTTTTTTATCCCTTATTTCATGGCCTGAGGCGGTCTGTACTGCCTCCTTCACCCAATCTCCCTTCCATCTGCTGAAATTAAGGAATTAATGAGATATATACACTTTACAGCGGGGCCCTAGGAATGTTTACTGCGTATTAAATTATAATGCAGCCGCGTGTATTATTCATGAGCCAATTAAAGGAAGTGTTAGTTGATTTGATGGGCTGAGGGCGTACAAAATGCATTTAACTAATAGCGAACCGCCGGGCTGCCGGTTCGGCGGGCTCTCTCGGATTACGCGGCTAATTGCTTGCCTTTACAGGGCTGTCATGGATAGCCATGCATATTTCATCCTTCCCAAAGACTTCAATTGTCCCCTCTCGTGTCGCTGCTGTAATATGTAGCAGGCCGGCCAAAGTTGGGTGTAGTTAAAGCGTCGACTCTGCACACAGCCGGGGGCGCGCGGGCGGGGGCGCGCGGCCGGGAGCAGCCCGCTCACAAAGAGGTAACACAAGTCCGCAGACTTGGATGTCACTCCGCAATTACATGATTAAAAGGCTCAACATACGATAGTCGTTTGTTTTACAACTAACTGACACTCATTGTGCAGGCTGACTTCATGGCAGAGGCAATATTAGGAAACCACACAATTCGGGGCTGTGATTTTTGGTAGGGGAGTGGGGGGGAGGGGGGCGGGATTGGTCCCGGTGGGCCCCCAGAACAGAGAGCCCTGGGGTCGTTTCTGATAATCCCTCTTTGAGTAGACAAGGCAGGTGCTAACCCCTCAGCCCCTCACAGGCCTTTCTTTGCTCCAGCATTGACATCGCTGGAGTGTCTTCGATATGATATTAAAGGCAGGAATGGGGATTCTTAGCTGCCACTCTGCGAGCATTCTGATCTTGGGCTCCTGGCATTGGCTTCCTTCGATGGCACACTCGGCGTGCTGCTGCACAGCAACACTCAGCAGTGCTTATTTGATAGAAAATGAAGTGCCAGGGCCCTCGTCAAAAGGCCACTGCAGCCTGTACCACACATTGCCCCTTTCCGCGCTGCCAATAACAGTTCCAACATTATACCTACATGTGTGACAATTCAGACTGTTTCAGGCCACACAAAGCTGTAATTATGGCGTGAGAGGCTAGTATCAATCATTGTAATGTGATTTGACTTAAAATCAATGGTGCTCATATCAAAATTAAACAGACAGTGCCATCATGTGGTGGACTGTCACTAGGGCCGGTGCTGACGTTGCCGAGCACTGGAAACCACCGGCTCAAATTAAGCACTGGTAGGCAGATAAAAAGCCACGCTGTTCTAGCCCCATGGAGATCAGCGGGGGGCTCTTCTCCTGCATTCTAAGCCCCCTGGGTCAGATTGCTGCCCAGCCAGGTTCCCCACGGTACTGCTCTGTATCTGCAGAGCCCAAACCCACGGGTCGTAGTCTATAGCATTGTGAGGGACGCGCTGCACCAGGCTTGGGGCCCAGAGGTGCCATGGTCCTTCTGAGGTGGGCATCAATGAGCTGGAGCTTGACGGAACCCGCAGCTGTGAAAAGACACCCCTGCCCTCCTGGGCACGAACAGATAGATGGGCATGTACCAGGGCACAAAGTAGGTGTCCAGCGCTTCGCTGCTCAAACTCCCGGCGTCGCTGGCACTTTTCACATGTAGAACAGTGGTCCTTAGGCGGACGTGCTTACAGCACAACAGAAAATATGTTGGTCCGCCCAGGTGGCTGCCTATAAGATCTCCAGCACATCATGGTTTCAGGAAAGCTCCTACGTTAATGTCACTTTTGAACTTCCCTTCATGTGAGCCAATGGCAGAGAAGAACAAGTTACTTACCTTCGGTAACGATGTATCTGTAAGAAACATTAGTTAGTTAGATTCTCACCTTAGAATATCCCCAGGCGTCAGGCTGGATCCGGAAAGATTTTTGTAGCAATACCCCTTGCGCGTCGCTAGGCGTCGTCTGCGGCTCCGTGTCCGTCGTTGGCGTCGTGCGCCGGAATGACGTCGTCGGAGTACTTAGACGCCGCCCTCGCGCGCTGACGTCAGTTCTTGTACATAGCTTTCCACGCCAGGAACGCAGAGCCATGCAAGAGACCGACACTGGTGCCAAAAAATCTATGGCCTTGAAAAGGATAGCCTTAACCCTAGATGTCAGTTCGCAGAACGGGGAGGATGGGTGGGTCGGTGAGGAATCTAACTAACTAATGTTTCTTACAGATACATCGTTACCGAAGGTAAGTAACTTGTTCATCTGAAAGAAACACATTAGTTAGATTCCTCACCTTAGAATAGATACCCCAGCAATCCCAACCCCGGTGGTGGGTCTGCGAACCAAGATCACACCAGAAAGTCCTGGAGAACAGAACGGCCAAAGTAGCCATCTCTCCGGACTTGGCTGTCCAGGCAATAGTGCTTGGCAAACGTGTGCAGTGAAGCCCACGTCGCCGCCTGACAGATGTCCTGCAAGGGAACTTCCCGGCCCAGGGCAGTAGTCGCCGCTGTGGCCCGGGTGGAATGGGCCCTCAACCCAACAGGAGGGTCCTTTTTTGCCAAGGAGTAACAAAGTTTAATACACAACACGACCCACCGTGAGATGGTCCGTTTGTGTACCGCTTTCCCCTTCTTAGCTCCTACGTATCCAACAAAAAGTTGGTTGTCCACCCGGAACTGTTTGGTGCGGTCCAAATAAAAGGACAGCGCCCGTTTTGGGTCCAGACGGTGGAGCCTCTCTTCCTCTTTTGAAGGATGTGGACGCGGAAAGAAGGTGGGCAACGTGAGAGATTGCCCGATGTGAAAGGGGGTCACCACTTTTGGTAGAAAAGAAGGACGAGTCAGGAGGACAACCTTGTCCGGATGAACAGAAAGAAAGGGAGGCTTAGATGACAGAGCCTGGAGCTCACTCACCCGCCTAGCGGAGGTGATAGCTGCCAGGAAAGCAGTTTTCAGGGTCAGAAGACGAATGGGACAATTGTGAAGAGGCTCAAAAGGAGCGCACATCAGAAAGGTCAGAACAAGATTCAAGTGCCACTGAGGCATTACGAAGGGGACAGGAGGGAACATGTGAGTAATGCCTTTGAGAAAACGGGAAACAACAGGGGACTTGAAAAGAGAAGGCTGATCAGGAAGCCGTAAGAAGGCAGAGATTGCAGCAAGATAACCTTTCAAGGTGCCCAGAGCCGAGCCCTGCTGGGCCAAAGAAAGAAGAAAGAGTAGAACCTCAGAAAGAGGGGCGGAAAGGGGATCCACAGCCTTTGCTGTGCACCATGCCACAAATTTGTTCCACCGGCAGGCGTATACCGTCTTTGTGGAGGGACGCCTGGCTGCCAGAATGACATCACAGACTTCAGGAGGCAAGTCAAATGGCATCAACTGCCGCCGCTCAATCTCCACGCATGGAGGTAGAGGCTGGACAGGTTCGGGTGGAGGACCGTCCCCTGCTGCTGCTACAGAAGGTCCTCCTGAAGAGGCAGTCGTATCGGGGGATCGATTGACATACTGAGTAGCTCGGGATACCAGAACCTTCGTGCCCAATCCAGAGCCACTAAGCTAACTTGGGCCCGGTCGCGCCTGATCTTCTTCAGCACTCTGGGCAGAAGTGGTATAGGCAGAAAGGCGTACAACAGACCGCAACTCCACTCGTGACGAAAAGCGTCTCCGAGCGAGTGCTGCCTTGGAAATTCAAACGCGCAGAACTGCTGACATTGCGCGTTCTCTTCGGTGGTGAATAGATCTAACCAAGGCTCTCCCCACTGCCGAAAGAGACCTTGAACCACGTCCGAGTTCAGACGCCATTCGTGATCCATCATGCACCGGTGGCTGAGTTTGTCTGCTCTGGCGTTCAGAGAGCCCGCCAGATGTTGAACCACCAGGGTGATGCCCTGGTGTTCCAGCCATGTCCAGAGGCACAGAGCCTCCTGACAAAGGGTCCACGACCCCACCCCGCCCTGTTTTTTGCAATACCACATGGCGGTGGTGTTGTCCGTGAACACGACACTTCCTCGGACAGAGGGAAGGAAGGCTTTCAGTGCAAGCCGGATCGCTCTCAGCTCCAAAAGGTTGATATGGAGTTGAGCCTCCGCCGCAGACCAGAGTCCTCTGATCTCTGCTTCTCCCATATGGCCCCCCCATCCCAGGAGGGACGCGCCCGTCACTACTACGCGCTCCGGTTGGGGTAGGGAGAGGCATCTGCCGCTGACCCAATCGCGGTCCGTGACCCACAACTGCAACTGTTTCGCAGTGCCCTCCGAGATCAAGACATGGTCGGACAGGTTGCCTTGATGCTGGGCCCACTGAAACTTCAGGTCCCACTGCAGAGCCCGCATTCGCCACCTGGCGTAATGCACCAACAGGATCCAGGAGGCCATCAGCCCCAGAAGCCGCAGCACCAACCTGACCGCAACCCAGGATAGAGGCCGAAAGATGGGAATCAGAGCCTGAATATCCCGGACCCGCTGTTCCGGATGATAAGCCCGGAACTGCGCCGAATCGAGAACCGCTCCGATGAAGAGGAGCTTCTGGGAGGGTCTCAGGTGTGACTTCGGCATGTTGATGGAGAACCCCAGCAAATGCAGGAGGTCGGCCATAGTCTGGAGGTGGGAGACGACTTGCTGGGGCGAGCCCGCCTTCAACAGCCAGTCGTCGAGATAGGGGAAGACTGGAACCCCCGATCTGCGCAGATGAGCTGTGACCACCGCCATCACTTTCGTGAACACCCGAGGGGCACTGGTGAGGCCGAAGGGGAGCACGGTGAACTGAAAGTGCTCCTGACCCACCGTGAACCGCAGGTAACGCCGGTGGGCCGGCAGGACGGGGATGTGAAAATAGGCGTCCTGCAAGTCCAACGCTACCATCCAGTCTCCAGGGTCGAGGGCAGCCAGAACCTGAGCTAAAGTTAGCATCTTGAACCGTTCCTTCCGGAGGAAGGTGTTGACGCTCCTGAGGTCCAAGATAGGGCGTAGGCCCCCTTTGCCCTTCATGGGAACCAGAAAGTAGTGGTAATAGCAACCACGGCCTACTTCTGGACCAGGAACGCGCTCGACAGCCTCTTTGGCCAAGAGGGCCGTAACTTCCTCCCGCAGAAGATTCAAGTGATCCTCCGATATACGGTGGCACTGCGGTGGCATTGCTGGAGGGGTCGTCTCGAAGGGGAGGGAGTAGCCCCTTCGGACGATTTGCAGCACCCACCTGTCCGAAGTGATGGAGCGCCAGTGGAGCAGGTGATCCAGAAAAACTACGGGGACTGCCCAAATGACCCTCCCATACCTGGGCATAGAAACATCTACAATATACAAACAACTGGTATAGAGGGAAAATTCTCTCTTTTATTTTTGCACAAAAGTTTATAAATAACCTTGGCAAAACGCTATTTCTTATAGCAAATTCGATAATTATTTTTCAGGTGCAAATATCCATCAGTGTGTATCTAAATGAACTATACACAAACAAACTCAACAAATTCATTACAAATAAGAAATAATAAATAAATTACAAGACAATCCATATATACATACAACAACTACATCAATTATATTTTCCCCTATCTATTTCTTAAAAATGTACACTTCTCCATCTCAGTGATACATTCAAAGGTAGTCCTCTTGGCGTCAGGGGTATCCTCCCTCTATCTTAATTTGTTATAGTCCGCCTATTGTTTTAATTGAAACATTAGTTTTTTGGCATAACAAATTTAGATAGAGGGAGGATACCCCTGACGCCAAGAGGACTACCTTTGAATGTTGAGTTTGTTTGTGTATAGTTCATTTAGATACACACTGATGGATATTTGCACCTGAAAAATAATTATCGAATTTGCTATAAGAAATAGCGTTTTGCCAAGGTAATTTATAAACTTTTGTGCAAAAATAAAAGAGAGATTTATCCCTCTATACCAGTTGTTTGTATATTGTAGTTGAGCAGGTGATGGCGAACTCTGCCGCCCACTGGCGTGGAATGGGCCTGAAAGCTCGGACTAGGAGGGCTTTGAGGCGGATGCTGCCGGGGTGGATGTGGACTGACCGTGGACTGACCGTGTTGTCCTCTAGTACCGCCACGGCGGAACCCACGTCTGCGACCGCGTGCAGGTTGGGTCTACGGCCGGTGGCTAGGCGGACGTGAGGAGGCGCCCCTTCCTTGGCCACGAAAGGGGCGAAAGGTGGAAGTTTGCGGCCGTGGGGCAGAGAGACCCAAGGACGTGGCCGTAGCCCGGGAGTCCTTAAACCGAGCCAGCGCACTATCCGCCTTCTCACCAAAAAGGCGAGCGCCATCAAAGGGCATATCCATGAGGGTACTCTGGACATCCCCCGAAAAAGACGTGGACCTCAGCCGGCGTGGCGCCGGAGCGCCATCGTGGTGGAAATCGCCCTACCCAGCGAGTCCGTGGTGTCAAGTCCACACCGTATGGCATGTCGCGCTGCATCTCGCCCGTCAGCAAGTGCCTGGGAGAGACGTGTCCGGGCCTCCTCTGGACACAGGGGCAGCACGTCCTCCACCGCATCCCACAGAGAGTGGGAGAAACAGTCCAAGAGGCAAGCGGTGTTCAAAGACCACAGGCCCAAACTCAGGGAAGAGAACAGTTTCTTTACGAACTGTTCCAGCCTCTTGGATTCCCGATCCGGAGGAGCGGACGGGAAGGAGGATTGGGAAGTGGAGGCCTGGATAACCAGGCTCCCGGGGGTGGGGTGTTGGGACAGGAAACTGGGGTCGCCCGGAGCAGGGCGGTGGCGCCGGGCCACATTCCGATCCACAGGAGGAACTGTGGAGGGCTTGGACCAAGTGCCCTGCAGAACGTCGATGAGGGCCTCATTGAACTGCAGCAGAGGCTCTGTGGAGCTTGCTGACGGTTGAAGCACCTCAGTGAGGATATTAGTCCTTACGGCCACAGCAGGCAACTCGAGCCCCAGGGCTTCGGCCGCCTTGCGCAGCACCACTGAAAAAGCTGCACCTTCCTCCGAAGCCACAGTTGGAGGAGAGATTAAACCAGCGTCCGGTGAAGTGTCCAGACCACTGGCATCCCCCAGTTCGTCTACCCAGTCCTGTGAAAGTTGGCCCTGGAGGGCCATAGGGTCCTCAGACCCCTCCCAGTCGCCCCCGTCATCCGATTCCTGATAAACAGGAGGAACGATCGGAGCCGGAAGGTAGATGAAACGTTCATCCATCGATGTCGGTTGCGGTGCCGGGCGGCGCCGTATAACGGCGTCGGGTCCGGACAGGGACTAAACCGGGGAACGGCGTCGTCCAGAGACGGCGCCAGAGGTGGAACCGGTGTCGGCGCCGGCGGAGGAGGCGTCGTGAGGTTGACCGGCGCCGACAGAGATCCAGGCCTGGATCTCTCGGGGACCTGCGGCGTCGGGACCGAAGTCATCGACGGTGCCGGGGCCGGAGCTGCCGGCACGCGAGGTCGTCCAGTCGAGCCCGCGGGGCCCGAAGGCGTGCCGGCAGGCGTCGACGGCGGAGCCAGTCCCCTCATGGCCGAGAGGAAGGCACTGACCTCCACCGGAGTCGCGTCAGTCCCAGGGACCGGCGGGTATGGAGACGGACGCGGCTCCTGCGGCTCCAACTGAGCCACGGGGGTGGGACCACCCTGACCCTCGGCCAAGTCACGCGACCGGCGAGGGGAGTCTGAAGAGCGGTGTCGCCTCTTGGACTTCTTTGATCGCTTCGACTTACCTGAAGACTTCGAGCCCGACGAGCGATGATGGTGACTGCGGCTCCGCGACCGGTTCTTGGACCTCCTCCTGGACCGGGACCGTGAGCGGCGCGGAGCCGAGTGCCGAAGCTCGAGAAGCTTAAGGGACCGCTCCCGCCTAGCCTTCGAGGTCAAGGCCTGACAATCGGGGCACGAGTCCGCGTCGTGGTCGGCCCCCAGGCAGTAAAGGCACCGGCGATGGTGGTCCGTCACCGACATCAGTCGATGACAGGAGCCTCAGGCTTTAAACCCAGGCATCCTACCGGCACCAGAGTCGAGTCGACAGAAGACCAAAAAAAGTCAAAAATTGACTAAGGGGTAAGCTCTTCCCAGATCGGCGCTGTCTGGCGCGGAAAAAAGAAGAACTGACGTCAGCGCGCAAGGGCGGTGTCTAAGTACTCCGGCGACGTCATTCCGGTGCACGACGCCAACATACGGACGCGGAGCGGCAGATGACGCCTAGCGACGCGCAAGGGGTATTGCTACAAAAATCTTTCCGGATCCAGCCTGACGCCTGGGGATATTCTAAGGTGAGGAATCTAACTAACGTGTTTCTTTCAGATTGGAATCTCACAGTGATCTTTGGTGGTAGCCCCTGAGTAAGCCACAATGAGACTGACAAGAGGTTTCTACCACGCTCCGCCTGCTCTTCTGAGAGCTCATGCCTTTCTTGATTGCTTTGCCCGCTGTATTTATGTTGGAACATGCTAACATCTCTTACCCTACTCCCCAATGATTGCAGCCCGAACCCTGGTCTCTGCCCTGCACAGCCTTTCAGTAGCAATACGTCATGTGGCTCCCTGTTCTGTCATCCTGCTGTTGCTCATCCCCCACTAGGTTCTCACTCTTTCTTCTTGGAGTCTCTTCTTGGTATTTGATCTTCTATGACCTCCCTCTCCATCCCTGGACGCACCTTGCAAGGACCTTGAAAGGATCCTGGATGACTGCTTGCGCCCCACAAGCCACGGTCAGACTGCAACTTTGGCCAGTTAGGCTGGGGCCACAGGGTCAAGCTGGTGCCCAAAGGGTCAGGCTGGGCCCGCAGGGTCAGGCTGGGCCTGCAGGGTCAGGCTGGGGCCTGGAGGGTCAAGCTGGTGCCCAAAGGGTCAGGCTGGGCCCGCAGGGTCAGGCTGGGGCCCGCAGGGTCAGGCTGGGGCCTGGAGGGTCAGGCTGGGGCCCGGAGGGTCAGGCTGGGGCCTGCAGGGTCAGGCTGGGGCCAGCAGGGTCAGGCTGGGGCCCACAGGGTCAGACTGCAGCTTTGGCCAGTTAGGCTGGGGCCACAGGGTCAAGCTGGTGCCCAAAGGGTCAGGCTGGGCCCGCAGGGTCAGGCTGGGGCCCAGAGGGTCTGGCTGGGGGCCGCAGGGTCAGGCTGGGGCCCAGAGGGTCAGGCTGGGGCCCGCAGGGTCAGACTGGGGCCCGCAGGGTCAGGCTGGGGCCCGCAGGGTCAGACTGGGGCCCGCAGGGTCAGGCTGGGGCCCGCAGTGTCTGGCTGGGGCCAGCAGGGTTAGGCTGGGGCCCACAGGGTCAGACTGCAGCTTTGGCCAGTTAGGCTGGGGCCGCAGGGTCAGGCGGGGGCCCAGCGGGTCAGGCTGGGGCCCAGAGGGTCAGGCTGGAGCCCGCAGGGTCAGGCTGGGGCCCAGAGGGTCAGGCTGGGGCCAGCAGGGTCAGACTGGGTGAAACTCTCTCCAGACCATTTTTTAATATTTTTGGATGGAAACCCTGACGAGACCTCAGCTATGTCCTACTTACCTGCTCAACAACCGCTTACCCACCACTTGCCTGGCGTTGTGTAAATCTAACAACATAACATTTGCATTTGTAAAGCGCACGTTCACCCACAAGTGTATCTTGGCGCTGAATAACAAAATGTTTATTGTTACCCAACTCAATGGTACTCAAATCCAACAATTATCCATTTTAAGACGATAGTTGTCGCAGTGCATTCCACAAATCTCCAGAATCATGCTGGGGGTTCATCACCACTTGCACCTTATACAAAACTCAAATATATGACCCTAGACATAAAACTGACCAATCAGAAAGTCTCAAAGCGAGCACATGAAGGGGCAGAACACTAGTGACACCAGGACATGCAGTGAAAACCAACCATGCACCCGATGAGCCCTACGCCGGTTGAATTGTGTTGAGTTGCCTTGGGTTGCATGCGCACTGGATTGACCTGATGAGCCCTGCATCAGTTGAATTGAGTTGAGTTGCATGCGCACTGGATTGACCTGAGGAGCCCTACGCCGGTTGAATTGTGTTGAGTTGCATGCGCACTGGATTGACCTGTTGAGCCCTGCGCCGGTTGAATTGTGTTAAGTTGCCTTGCATTCGCAATGGATTGACCTGTTTAGCCCGGAGCCGGTTGAATTGTGTTGAGTTCCCTTTGGTTGCATGCGCACTGGATTGACCTGATGAGCCCTGCGCTGGTTGAATTGTGTTGAGTTGCCTTGGGTTGCATTTGCACTGGATTGACCTGTTGAGCCCTGCGCTGGTTGAATTGTGTTGAGTTACCTTCGGTTGCATGCGCACTGGACTGACCTGATGAGCCCTGCGCCAGTTGAATTTGGTAGAGTTGCCTTGGGTTGCATGTGCACTGGATTGACCCGATGAGCCCTGCGCCGGTTGAATTGTGTTGAGTTGCATGCACACTGGATTGACCTGATGAGCCCTGTGCCGGTTGAATTGTGTTGAGTTGCCTTGGGTTGCATGCGCACTGGATTGACCGGATGAGCCCTGCGCCGGTTGAATTGTGTTGAATTGCCTTGGGTTGCATGCGCACTGGATTGACCTGATGAGCCCTACGCCGGTTGAATTGTATTGAGTTGCCTTGGGTTGCATGCACACTGGATTGATCGGATGAGCCCTGCGCCAGTTGAATTGCGTTGAGTTGCCTTGGGTTGCATTCGCACTGGATTGACCTGATGAGCCCTGCGCCAGTTGAATTTGGTAGAGTTGCCTGGGGTTGCATGCGCACTGGATTACCCTGATGAGCCCTGCGCCAGTTGAATTGTGTTGAGTTGCCTTGGGTTGCATTTGCACTGGATTGCCCTGTGAGCCCTGCGCCGGTTGAATTGTGTTGAGTTGCCTTGGGTTGCATGCGCACTGGATTGAACTGATGAGCCCTGCGCCAGTTGAATTGTGTTGAGTTGCATGCGCACTGGATTGACGTGATGAGCCCTGCGCCGGTTGAATTGTGTTGAGTTGCCTTGGGTTGCATGCGCACTGGATTGACCTGATGAGCCCTGCGCCAGATGAATTGTGTTGAGTTGCCTTGGGTTGCATGCGCACTGGATTGACCTGATGAGCCCTATGCCGGTTGAATTGTATTGAGCTACCTTGGGTTGCATGCGCACTGGATTGACCTGATGAGCCCTGCGCCAGTTGAATTGTGTTGAGTTGCCTTGGATTGCATTCGCACTGGATTGACTTGATGAGCCCTGCGCCGGTTGAATTTGGTAGAGGGGCCTGGGGTTGCATGCGCACTGGATTGCCCTGATGTGCCCTGCGCCGGTTGAATTGCGTTGAGTTGCCTTGGGTTGCATTCGCACTGGATTGCCCTGATGAGCCCTGCGCCGGTTGAATTGTGTTGAGTTGCCTTGGGTTGCATGCGCACTGGATTGACCTGATGAGCCCTCCGCCGGTTGAATTGTGTTGAGTTGCCTTGGGTTGCATGCGCACTGGTTTGACCTGATGAGGCCTGCGCCGGTTGAATTGGGTTGAGTTGCCTTGTGTTGCATGCGCACTGGATTGACCGGATGAGCCCTGTGCCAGCTTAATTGTGTTGAGTTGCCTAGGGTTGCATGCGCACTGGATTGACCTGATGAGCCCTCCGCCGGTTGAATTGTGTTGAGTTGCCTTGGGTTGCATGCGCACTGGTTTGACCTGATGAGCCCTGCGCCGGTTGAATTGGGTTGAGTTGCCTTGGGTTGCATGCGCACTGGATTGACCGGATGAGCCCTGTGCCAGCTTAATTGTGTTGAGTTGCCTAGGGTTGCATGCGCACTGGATTGACCTGATGAGCCCTACGCCAGTTGAATTTGGTAGAGTTGCCTTGGGTTGCATGCGCACTGGATTGACCTGATGAGCCCTGCACCAGTTGAATTGTGTTGAGTTACATGCGCACTGGATTGACCTGATGAGCCCTACGCCGGTTGAATTATATTGAGTTGCCTTGGGTTGCATGCGCACTGGATTGACCTGATGAGCCCTGCGCCAGTTGAATTGTGTTGAGTTGCATGCGCACTGTATTGACCTGATGAGCCCTACGCTGGTTGAATTATATTGAGTTGCCTTGGGTTGCATGTGCACTGGATTGACCTGATGAGCCCTGCGCCAGTTGAATTTGGTAAAGTTGCCTTGCGTTGCATGCGCACTGGATTGACCTGATGAGCCCTGCACCGGTTGAATTGTGTTGATATGCATGCGCACTGGATTGACCTGATGAGCCCTGCCCCAGTTGAATTGTGTTGAGTTGCATGCGCACTGGATTGACCTGATGAGCCCTACGCCGGTTGAATTATATTGAGTTGCCTTGGGTTGCATGCGCACTGGATTGACCTGATGAGCCCTGCGCCAGTTGAATTTGGTAGAGTTGCCTTTTGGTTGCATGCACACTGGATTGACCTGATGAGCCCTGCGCCAGTTGAATTGTGTTGAGTTGCATGCGCACTGGATTGACCTGATGAGCCCTGCACCAGTTCAATTGTGTTGAGTTGCACGCACACTGGATTAACCTGATGAGCCCTGCGCCGGTTGAATTGTGTAGAGTTGCCTTGGGTTGCATGCGCACTGGATTGACCTGATGAGCCCTACGCCGGTTGAATTGTATTGAGTTGCCTTGGGTTGCATGCACACTGGATTGACCTGATGAGCCCTGCGCCAGTTGAATTGCGTTGAGTTGCCTTGGGTTGCATTCGCACTGGATTGACCCGATGAGCCCTGCGCCGGTTGAATTTGGTAGAGTTGCCTGGGGTTGCATGCGCACTGGATTGCCCTGATGAGCCCTGCGCCGGTTGAATTGTGTTGAGTTGCCTTGGGTTGCATTCGCACTGGATTGCCCTGATGAGCCCTGCGCCGGTTGAATTGTGTTGAGTTGCCTTGGGTTGCATGCGCACTGGATTGAACTGATGAGCCCTGCGCCAGTTGAATTGTGTTGAGTTGCATGCGCACTGGATTGACCTGATGAGCCCTGCACTGGTTGAATTGTGTTGAGTTGCCTTGGGTTGCATGCGCACTGGATTGACCTGATGAGCCCTGCGCCAGTTGAATTGTGTTGAGTTGCCTTGGGTTGCATGCGCACTGGATTGACCTGATGAGCACTATGCCGGTTGAATTGTATTGAGCTGCCTTGGGTTGCATGCGCACTGGATTGACCTGATGAGCCCTGCGCCAGTTGAATTGTGTTGAGTTGCCTTGGGTTGCATTCGCACTGGATTGACTTGATGAGCCCTGCGCCGGTTGAATTTGGTAGAGGGGCCTGGGGTTGCATGCGCACTGGATTGCCCTGATGTGCCCTGCGCCGGTTGAATTGCGTTGAGTTGCCTTGGGTTGCATTCGCACTGGATTGCCCTGATGAGCCCTGCGCCGGTTGAATTGTGTTGAGTTGCCTTGGGTTGCATGCGCACTGGATTTACCTGATGAGCCCTGCGCCAGTTGAATTGTGTTGAGTTGCATGCGCACTGAATTGACCTGATGAGCCCTGCGCCGGTTGAGTTGTGTTGAGTTGCCTTGGGTTGCATGCGCACTGGATTGAACTGATGAGCCCTGCGCCAGTTGAATTGTGTTGAGTTGCATGCGCACTGGATTGACCTGATGAGCCCTGCGCCGGTTGAATTGTGTTGAGTTGCCTTGGGTTGCATGCGCACTGGATCGACCTGATGAGCCTGCGCCAGTTGAATTGTGTTGAGTTGCCTTGGGTTGCATGCGCACTGGATTGACCTGATGAGCCCTATGCCAGTTGAATTGTATTGAGCTGCCTTGGGTTGCATGCGCACTGGATTGACCTGATGAGCCCTGCGCCAGTTGAATTGTGTTGAGTTGCCTTGGGTTGCATTCGCACTGGATTGCCCTGATGTGCCCTGCGCCGGTTGAATTGCGTTGAGTTGCCTTGGGTTGCATTCGCACTGGATTGTCCTGATGAGCCCTGCGCCAGCTTAATTGTGTTGAGTTGCCTAGGGTTGCATGCGCACTGGATTGACCTAATGAGCCCTATGCCGGTTGAATTGTATTGAGCTGCCTTGGATTGCATACGCACTGGATTGACCTGATGAGCCCTATGCCGGTTGAATTGTATTGAGCTGCCTTGGGTTGCATGCGCACTGGATTGACCTGATGAGCCCTGCGCCAGTTGAATTGTGTTGAGTTGCCTTGGGTTGCATTCGCACTGGATTGACTTGATGAGCCCTGCGCCGGTTGAATTTGGTAGAGGGGCCTGGGGTTGCATGCGCACTAGATTGCCCTGATGTGCCCTGCGCCGGTTGAATTGCGTTGAGTTGCCTTGGGTTGCATGCGCACTGGATTGACCTGATGAGCCCTACGCCGGTTGAATTGTGTTGAGTTGCCTTGGGTTGCATGCGCACTGGATTGACCTGATGAGCCCTGCGCCGGTTGAATTGTGTTGAGTTGCCTTGGGTTGCATGCACACTGGATTGACCTGATGAGCCCTGCGCCAGCTTAATTGTGTTGAGTTGCCTAGGGTTGCATGCGCACTGGATTGACCTGATGAGCCCTGCGCCAGTTGAATTGTGTTGAGTTGCATGCGCACTGGGTTGACCTGATGAGCCCTACGCCAGTTGAATTATATTGAGTTGCCTTGGGTTGCATTCGCACTGGATTGACCTGATGAGCCCTGCGCCAGTTGAATTTGGTAGAGTTGCCTTGGGTTGCATGCGCACTGGATTGACCTGATGAGCCCTGCACCAGTTGAATTGTGTTGAGTTGCATGCGCACTGGATGGACCTGATGAGCCCTACGCCGGTTGAATTATATTGAGTTGCCTTGGGTTGCATGTGCACTGGATTGACCTGATGAGCCCTGCGCCAGTTGAATTGTGTTGAGTTGCATGCGCACTGTATTGACCTGATGAGCCCTACGCGGGTTGAATTATATTGAGTTGCCTTGGGTTGCATGTGCACTGGATTGACCTGATGAGCCCTGCGCCAGTTGAATTTGGTAAAGTTGCCTTGCGTTGCATGCGCACTGGATTGACCTGATGAGCCCTGCGCCGGTTGAATTGTGTTGAGATGCATGCGCACTGGATTGACCTGATGAGCCCTGCGCCAGTTGAATTGTGTTGAGTTGCATGCGCACTGGATTGACCTGATGAGCCCTACGTCGGTTGAATTATATCGAGTTGCCTTGGGTTGCATGCGCACTGGATTGACCTGATGAGCCCTGTGCCAGTTGAATTTGGTAGAGTTGCCTTTGGTTGCATGCACACTGGATTGACCTGATGAGCCCTGCGCCAGTTGAATTGTGTTGAGTTGCATGCGCACTGGATTGACCTGATGAGCCCTGCACCAGTTGAATTGTGTTAAGTTGCATGCGCACTGGATTGACTTGATGAGCCCTGCACCAGTTGAATTGTGTTGAGTTGCACGCACACTGGATTGACCTGATGAGCCCTGCGCCGGTTGAATTGTGTTGAGTTGCCTTGGGTTGCATGCGCACTGGATTGACCTGATGAGCCCTGCGCCGGTTGAATTGTGTTGAGTTGCCTTGGGTTGCATGCGCACTGGATTGACCTGATGATCCCTGCGCCGGTTGAATTGTGTTGAGTTGCCTTTGGTTGCATTCACACTGGATTGACCTGATGAGCCCGGCGACGGTTTAATTGTGCTGAGTTGCCTTGGGTTGTATTTGCACTGGATTGACCTGATGAGCCCGGCGCCGGTTGAATTGTATTGAGTTGCCTTGGGTTGCATGCGCACTGGATTGACCTGATGAGCCCTGCGCCGGTTGAATTGTGTTGAGTTGCCTCGGCTTGCATTCACACTGGATTGACCTGATGAGCTCTGCGCCGGTTGAATTGTGTTGAGTTGCCTTGGGTTGCATTAGCACTAGGTTGGCTTGTATGACTACAGTGCTGAATCTCAGCATCAGAAATGCCCGTATCCCTCGGTGACCATGACTGCAGCCCTTCACTGGCACCTATCTCCAAGCGGCGATCGACTTCAAATGGTCAGCATGCTGAAAGTAAATGGTCAAGCGTCTCATCTGCTCACGCATGACTCACTTGTTAAATATTAAAAGGTCTTTACGCTGATAGACACCACTTAGTGAACACAAGACCTGAGGGACGCAGATGTCCAGGACACGGTGCCTACCTATCTTATTTGTAACTATATACACACCCGCTCCTTCAGTGCCCGGGGACACAAACTTCTTTTTCTACCAGCTCCTACAGAGGCCTTTCCTTAGCTTGCTTCTCTAATGTGGCCTTAAGTCTGTGCCAAACTTCTTTCTTGAAAGAGCGGCATCCTGAAAAAAGTCAGTCAAAGTAACCACCTTCTCTGTGATTGTATTTTTAGGAAATAGGCAGTGTTTAATTTGAGCCAGTGGTTTCCAGTGCTCGGCAGCGGCACTTAATTGTCAACACCAGCAGTTAAGGCAGTCTGCCAAAAGGTGGCGCTGTTTTTATAAAATAGAGATGAACACAAAAAGAGCTGTTTATTAATTTAATATACATTACAAATGTGGCATACCTGCTGCCCACACCATTCTTATAGCTTGGGGGGCCTGGAATAATCTGAATTGTCATACTTGTAGGGTGAGAGGGTTAGTATTTGTGTTGGTTGTGTCACTGGCAGCGCTAGCAGGGGCAAAAGGTGGTGCAAGCAGCAATGGCCTCCTGACGAAGGCCTTGGCACTTATTTTTTTTTGTTACAAATCAGGCACTGGAAGTAGGTGATCCGACACCGTTCTCCTGCCCGTTCTCCAATATTGATCCTGCCAAGTGGTTTATCTCAGCAGGTGGTCTGCAGCCAGAAATGGTTTCCATCTGCAAGATGGCGGGCACTGAAGAGTGGGACTCACCTCGCCTCCCCCACCTGAGGGGTGGAGTTGGCAGAGGTGGGTACACCTTCTGGGCTGGCAAGTTTTTCCCACCTGTCTTCCTGCCGAAAAGGATGGCAGACAAGAAGGGGAGGCTCCCGATAGCAGGAGACAGGAAGGGGGCCAGCTCCCCATAGCAGGAGAGGCTGGGGGACGCATTACAAAGGCTGCAAGGCCTTTGAAGCTCCCCTGCCACAGATGACTCTTCCTGGCCTGGGGGAGGTGTGAACACCTCTGCCCAGGAAAGGCTTTGTTTCTGGGATCAGGGAGAGAAGGCTCCCACCCTAGGGGTCCAGAAACATGTCTGATGTGTATCAGTCAGGGAACCCACCAGACACTGTTCGTTTTTCAGGACGCATGTCTAAGATGCCCTCTGTGTGCATTTTTCATTAAATCTCACACTGGCATCAGTGTGGGTTTAATGTGCTGAGAGTTTGATACCAAACTTCTCAATTTTCAGTATAGCCATTATGGTGCTGTGGAGTTCGTAATGACAAGCTCCCAGCACCACATAATCTTAATGGCAGCACTGCACTTACAATGTCTAAGAATGGACTTAGACACTGTAGGGGTACAGGGCTCATGCACCTGTACCCTCACCACCGGTATAGGGCACCCAGCTAGAGGGGTGAGTGATTTACGCCAGGGCAGTGGGCTGTAGGCAGGGATGTGTAAACAACCCTTCTGGTGAATGTTCACCAGTATACCGGATGCACAGCGTAAAGATATAGAATCAACACTTAACAATGATAAATAACAAAAAGAAACCAGATCATTCAATTGCTTTGTGCGAAAATTCTGTATTAGCCATAAAACCCTGAGATCAGAACAAATATCAACGTATGAATTGCTAATAGCATAAATGAAAATTTGTACAAGGACGGACAGAAAAACTCAGTACATATATACTACTGACTGTCATAACGTTTGCATGTTACAACTCAATTACCCAGCCTAGCCCAATGGATTTCGGGATTATATTCATCCCTTCTTCAGGGGCCACTGTGAGAAAAACTGCCATATCATCAATGTTACGTATTGAAGTATTTACAAAGAAAAAATGTAATTCAAGCAACGCAATTAGCGCCCATGTACTGAGTTTTTCTGTACGTACATTGTACAAATTTTCGTTTATGCTGTTAGTAATTCATACGTTGATATTTGTTCTGATCTCAGGGTTTTATGGCTAATACAGAATTTTCGTACAAAGCAATGGAATTATCTGGTTTCTTTTTGTTATTTATCATTGTAAAGTGTTGATTCTATATCTTTACGCTGTGCATTCAGTATACTGGTGAACATTCACCAGAAGGGTTGTTTGTATTACGAGGCTGGCTGCCTCTCACTGGGTAGCACGCAACCTTGTTTGAAATTGGAAAGCATTGTTTCGTTTTTTCAAAATAGGAGTGCGCTGACACACATGGATGTGTGCCATGTCGACTCTTCACTTTGTTCTGCACCAAAACACGCAGCCTGCAAAGGAAGTGTGTGTGTGTGTGTAAATGTACAGGGCCTTTAAGGGTGGCACAAAAAGTGCTGCAGCCCTTAGAGGTCTTCCCTGTTTACAGTGCCATGGGCACCTGTGGTACCATTTACCAGGGGCAGACATGTGGCCAGAGATGCCAATTGGGTTAGTTTTTGGGAAAGAAGACAGGCACTGGAAACCTGATTGGCTGGGACCCAGTGCACACCAAGTCAAAGTGCATCAGTAGTCTGGCAAAAAGTGGGGAGTTACTGCAACAGAAACCCAGCTTCTCACACCAGAGCCCCAAAATATGTTTGGTCCAGGGCTCCAAAATCCTTAAGATGTCCCTGGTTCCAGGACAGATGGTGCCACAGGCCATCTTCTGAGTCAGAGGGATAACTGGAGTTCCCCACCTCAATGGGGCAAAGCACTCTGCCCACCAGAAAGTGCCATTCCTTCCTCCTTTAAAGTCAAGGGAAAGCCCTAAAGCTTTCTTGGACATCGGGTCTTACCACCCCAAGAGACAAAAGGACCATGGGCAACAAGTAAGTCCAGTTTAATTTGTAGCGACTGATGTTATCTGATAGTCCAGCGCTTACGCATCACAGGTACTGCACTCTATCTCTAGAGCAATCTGAACAACAAGCAGTGGCATGATTTGCAACCCTAAAGTAACTTAGGTGGCATAAGTGAGGAAAACCTATCAAGGGGATTCTTCATGCCCTGTCACAATGTCCAGCATCTTTCTGAACCCAAATCATCATCTCACCCTGGTCTTTATGCAGCCTTGGATCCATCAATACAGGGGGCTAGAGGGTGACCACACAACGACCTCCAAATTGTTTTTTGCTATTCCAGTTTTTGGCATCAGTGTAGCTACAGTCTCGTCTAATGGGTTCATGTGTGCCACCTCCTAGGAAGAGAAGCTTTAGGCAGCTACCTACCTGCCCGGTGCCAGGCAGAAGTCCACCAACCTGCAGCTAAAATCCAACTACACCTTCAAGCAGGGAGAGCTTTAAACAACCACCAGCGAGGCCTGTGCCTGGCAACAGCTCTTCCTTTCAGCTAAAATCCAACTGCACCTCCCAGCAAGGGGAGCTTGAGGCAACCACCTGCGAGGCCTGTGCCATGCAACAGCTCCTCCTTTCAGCTAAAATCAAACTACACCTCCCAGCAAGGGGAGCTTGAGGCAAGCGCTTGTAGGGTCTGTGGGGTGTTGCGGAGGGAGTGTTGTGATGGGGAGCTTCAGAGGTCGAGTGTGATTCTGTCGGCTGCATTCTGGATGGTCTGGAATTCATATAGGAGTTGTTTGGAGATTCAGGAGTAGAGACTGTTGCCATAGTCCAGCCTGCTGGTGATGAGTGCATTGTTCATTCTGGATGTTGTTTGTGGCCAGTGGCTGTGCATCTGTGGATACTGGGAGATGCTCAACTCTGATGCCCATGGACACTCCCTTGGAGTACAGCCCTTACCACCCCTTCAGCTGGCAGTGAAGACAATGATAATTTGGTTCTCGTTTCAAATCAGGCGGTAATCTCATTTCGGCTAATAACCGGCATTACCAACTGACTCAGGGTTACTAATAACTGGGGCTCACTACACTGTTGATTTTTGGCACGCTAGGAATCAGGCCTTTTACTATGATTCCTCTATGAAATGACTCAAAATCTGATCTCCACTCAGGGAAGAGCGTTTAGTCTCCCATAAGTGGGTTCCCTCACCAGCACCTGCACAAGCGCTGTCAATCAATCATTTCCTATTTTAGCCTAAACCAAACAAAAAGAGACAGGACAATGAAGCTCGGGAACATAAAAAATAATCGATGCAAATATGCCAAAGTGCAAGCTAAAAAGCGCCACATATGTTTCGATTAATATATACAGCGTTGCCAAAATCTCAAAATACTTAAGAGTTAAAATGGTCAGGTCGATCTAGGCAAACTTAAAGTATGAAAACGAGAATTGGCAATGCCATTAGGCCTGGCTGTAAAGGAATGTTGTTTGACAATGTGCAGTATTACAATAAGTAGCATGGGAACAGATATGCATTTTGTGGTAGCAAAGAGCTGTAGAATAATATTGGTGTAGTTTAAGTGGACGAGTGACAGTTGCACTGTCAAGCCAGACCTAAAAATCCATGTATGTTAATGACTGCCCTTCACCCATCTGTATAAGTGCCAGAGAAAAACAACACAAATTAACTAGTTATCTAAGACCCTTTAATAGCATTACAATGGCATGTGTGTGCCCCTGAAAATTCAAGCTCAGGAGCTGAATAAATAAACAAAATGATCACCAATGTGTGGCGGGCAAGCACTTTTTTTGTGGAAGCCCCCAACTGCTCAATCAAGACACGTGCTCCTGGCTCTAAAGATGTGAGTGGAGCCAAAGCCCCTCTCCCGGTCATTCGTGCCGAATTGTCTGACGACAGCTTCACTGTCAAGCCTGATCATATTATCAGTGTGTTGGACTTGGCCCTTCTGGCAGGTTCACCCCTGGACTTTTTGGCTTTTTATTGGTGACTTGGTGTGGTAATTTTTTTGGTTTCTGCGCACTTTCCCTGTGTCCCAGGGTAAAGTGCGTGCGTGCGCTGAGTGCATGTGGTGAGATAGGCCTGCCCTCCCATAGGAATGCATGGGGAATGTATGTGTCCCTAGTAGTTCCTGATGCGTGGGGTGTGCAGGCCCGAGTTTGGTATGTGCGGACTCGTGGGAGTGAATGCTGCGCGATGATGTGTGCGGCGTGCATGTACCTAGTGTGGAAGTGCCACTTCTAGAAGTGGGCACTTCTGTGTGCAGTGTGTCTGTCGCGTGATTGGCTGGTCGTGTCATGTGACGGGCTAGGGATTCCCCAGTGTCAGGATGAGTCACCCAGTGGTGAATGGGGAGATCAGCAGCTAGATGGGTGGGAGGAGTCCACCTGGGTCCTGAATAGGACAGGGTTTTCCAAACACAATGCTGGCCCCGCCCCCTGTGGTGCGACTGACGACCCTAGCCCTGCCAGTCAATAGAGTGAGGGGCTGAGCACATCAAGGGTGCTCCCCAACCAGCTGCGACTGCTTTTCCCCCTCACCCTGAACCCAGAACAAAGGGTTTGCCTGTATAAAAATGGGGCTGTGTCCCCACAGAAACTGTTCTCTGCCAGGATCTTACCTGAGGGGGGCTGCTGCTGCTGCTGGACCAGAGGACCGCCACTTGGACGACCTCCCTGCCTGGAGGCCCAGTGAGCTGGCTCTGGGTCCAGCCTTGCCCCCCACCCCTGCCCTGCTGCATGCAGGGAAGAACCTGCTGGACTTCGTGGTGCTTTTTAGGCTAAAGCGCTGGGAGTGCTCTTCCTGTGTCCCTAAGCGCTTGGAAGCGCTTTCATTTTCCTTTAGCGCTCAGGAGCGCTTTATTTCTAACAGCCGGTGCCCACCCGGCGTTTGCCCCGTCTATACAGATCCTGAAATCCCCTGGCAGGTGCCCACCCTGCCAGGGACCTTGCTGTGCTCGTTGGCGGGTGCCCACCCCGCTTATTTGTTTATTTTACGGCGGGTGCCCACCACGCCGTACATCCACTGTAACGAGGGAGCCTACCCCTCTTGTGACGGGAAAAATCACCGCTGCAGCCCGGTTCGGGACTCACAGGAAGTCAGGCAAATCTCAGAGGGACGTAGGCGGGGCCTCGCCTCAAACAGGAAGCGGACGGGAGCCTACCCCGCCTCCGCCTGCAAAGGAGAGTCCCGCGTCGCCGGAGGAAGCCAGCGGATCCGGGGATCGGTGCTGGCGAAGGATTCCCGAGTCCCTGAGCGGGACTCCACGAAGCGCTGCCGTCGGCCGGGACCTGTGTGTTCACCCGGTGAGTGTCCGCTACTGGGGGTGTGACGGGGCCCTGGGTTCGGTCCTCCCCGGCAGCGCC
Organism: Triturus cristatus; assembly: GCF_964204655.1. NCBI lineage: Eukaryota > Metazoa > Chordata > Amphibia > Caudata > Salamandridae > Triturus > Triturus cristatus. Next base: position 1,144,802,821 of record NC_140580.1, on the reverse strand, counting down.
CAGCGCTGGTCCTGTTGCTCGGCCCCTCCCACAACGGGGGCATTATTTCTGGGGTCACTAGAGCCCCGAGGCTCCACCGACTGGCAGCGATTGTCTTTGAGCGCGAGGCGCTCCAACGTGGGGATTGTGTTTTGTCGAGCCCACGAAGCTCCATCGCTGGGGGCATGATTATCTTGTAGTGTCCAGAGGGACTCCCCCGCCGGCCAGCATTATTTGTTTAGAGTCCAGAGGGACTCCCACGGGCCTGGTGTGCCTAAGAGCTCCGTGTAGCTCCAACGTTGGGGGCATTCTTCCGATAGAGCCTGTGAGGCTCCAACACGTGGGCCCATTGCTTGTAGAGCCTGCGAGGCTCTGGGGGCATTTCTTTTGTGACTGAGTGGCCCCAGATGGCAGCGGGCCACTCCCACCTTGCCCCACAGTGACGTTCAGAGCCACGAAGGCTCTAGGGGGCATTTTGTACAGCTAGAGCCCAGGAGAGGCTCCACGTGAGTACTACATATTTGTTTAGGAAGGCACAGTGGTGCCCCAGCATTTCTCCAGTTGCCCAGCACTTAGTGGGCAACTGCCACGTTTAGGTGGTGCTTTGTGCGCGCTGGTTTGCGCAGCCTGCGCCGGCGCGCCCTGACTTGCTGGACACAGGGCGTCCTTACCCCTCCACGGCCAGTTGGCCTAGGGACTGCCACAGATAGTGGCTAATGTGAGTTTTTGCGCCATTGTACCTTTCCTGCACCTCTGAATGTGGTTATGCGTCATGTGCTTTGCTTTACACCTCTGAATGTTATGCATCATGTGTTTATGTGCTTAGACCCCTACAGGTATTGTGATACTTAGGTGGTTGTTTTCTCCCTAGTACAGGTGGTGCCAGTGAGGTCCTGATTCCCTGCGCAATATTTTCCTAAGGTGGTTAGGGTTGCGTCGGTGGTACTTACCTGATACCAGTAGTGACTGGTTGTGTGCTAGGTGTAATTTTGTGCAACAATAATTTTATTTCCTATGTTCCAAGTGCTATGTTCTAAGAGTGCTAATTCCGGACAGCGGTCCATGTGGCCCTGTCCCCTGTACATATAATCCCTTGTAAATTCTGCCCGTGCCTGTTGGCACATTGTAGAGTGTGTGTTTTTATCTAATGTGTTGTGTATAATACAAAGGCTATTTTTATAGAATACCTTGTGTGGAGTTTCCTTTGTGGTGGGCCTTGGGTGTTGTTGCTGGGTGCGCGCGCAAACGCTTTACACATCGCCTCAGAGATAAGCCTGACTGCTCGTGCCAAGCTACCAAGGGGGTGAGCAGGGGTTATCTTTGGCGTGTAACTCCCCAGCCCTGACTAGAGTGGTGGTTTCTGTCTGGCTTTGGCGCAAGCCCTAGCCAACCAGAAATCCCATTTCTAACATTGGTGATCAGCGGTGGGATTTGGACTTGCGTTTGCGCTGTACCGCAGCAGCAACTGGCCGCACTACAAAACTCTGCATTTAGATAAATCACATGGTATAGGGATTATTGTTTTAAGTTTGTTTTTAATTGTCATTTCTTTGGAAATGTGTTTTTGTGCACTGTGAGTTAGGTGTCCCTAGCTCGGGAGGGTAGATCATCGCCCTTAGTGCATTGTGTTTCTGGATTCACCAGAGGGTGGGATCCAGTGGTGGCAGCGTAATAGTGTCCTGTACATTTGTCCCCCGCCCTGCGCCCAGAGTTGGTACCTGTGTCACGTGGTGGTCAGGTTGAGGAATCAGGGGTGGTAGAAACTGCCTTACCAGTCCGAGGGGAGGGTTGTGTGTGTGGATGAATGGTGTGTGGCACTAGGCAAGTGAGTGTGAGTTCTCTGGGTTAGAGAGCTTGCTGAATATTTTTGTGAATTGTGTGCTCCTGTGTGAAACTCAGACCCCTAGGTTCCCTGTATAATTGTTACCATAACGTCCACCAGAATGGAGCCTGCTTGTGATCCCTATGAGCTAGCTTGGCGCCAGAGGCAGGAGTTAGAAAGGTACTGTACAGAGGAAGAGTCAGAAGAGGAGGTAGAGGATGACAATACCTGGACGCCAGTAGAGAGTGAGGACCCCATAGGTAGGGCGTCCCTTGCTGGGTCCAGCGTAGGAGGCAGCGCCTCATCCCTTTCCCTGTCCCCAGAGGAGTGGGAAGATAGGAGGAAAGAAAGGGAGCACCAGCTGGCGTTAGAGAAGCTCAGGTTAGAGCATGCTCAGGCGATGGCGCAGCTGGAGGCCAGGAAGCAACAGCGAGAGACTGAGTGGGTCTTGGCGCGGGAGAGGGTAGAGGAGGCTGAGAGGGCCTCCACCAGAGGCAAAGTAGCTCTGGAGGGTAGACTATCCCCTGCGCGCAGTTTTAATTTTCTGGGCTCCCCAGGGAGGGTTGAGTCCAGTGGTAGTAGCGATGTAGATTCCAGTGTAGGAAATCCCAGTCCCAGTTCCCCCAGTCTGGTACCTGTTCCCCAGGAGGAGGAGTTAAGGTTGAAATTCAGGGGCAGTAGGAAACTGTCTCACCAGACTTGGGAGGAGTTTGTGGATGGATGTGAGGATGCAATGTTTGATTGGATTTCCACAGCAAGTGATTTTGACATACTGTGTAATCTGGTTCTCAAAGAACACCTGCTCAGTTGTTGTGTGCCAGGGTTGCGCCAACACCTGTTGGGGTGTGGATTGTCTGAGCCCCTTGAGCTTGCGGATGAAGCAGAGCGCTGGGAAAGGGCTAGAGGTTCTCTAGAGTCATTAGGGAGTGACTCCAAAAGTAGTGGGTCAGGTATCTTCCAGCCCAGCGTGGTGGAAGAGGCTCAGTGTAGCCCAGCTAGGTCCCAGGATAGCGAGGAGGGTGTAGGGGCTCACCGCCTGGCTCAGTGGAGCAGGAGTGAGAGGGTGACCGAGGGTCCCCTGACGTACGAAACCCTGCCTCAGGACTTGGATGGTTCCATGAGGGAACACCAAGTTGGGGACCTAGGCTGTCCTGTTAGCCCATTTGAGGGAGATCTCCTGGTGAGTAGAGGACCTGGAGCACCTGTAACCAGGGCTCCTGTGGTTCTAGAGTCTGGCAGTACCGCTCCGGTAGGGAGGGTACAGGAGTCCAGTGTGAGGAGTGATTGGGGGATGAGTTTCCCAGTGGAAGAGCCTGTGGGTCAGGGACTACCCAGTTGGGCTAGGATCCCGTGTAGTGACCAGGGTGGCACCACTTCTGTTCTGGGGGATCTCCGCGCACTGTCAGGTGGACAGGGGACGGGAGATCAGCGCCAGACAGACAGTCGCTTGACGTATGTGTCCTTTGATAGCCTCAGGGGGATGGAGTGGAAATCCCCAGAAGTCCTGGAGTGCCAGGCAATTATTCCACCAAAGGTTCTAGGCCGGAGGTTGGGAGGCCAGGTTCAGGATCAGCCTGACCTGACGGGTGGGACGTCTGTAATCAGCGTCCCGACCAGTTCTTCTTCCAGAGGTACCGCCCCAGTTGGTAGGGAGCAGGGTTCTGGAAGGGGGTGCAGAGGGTGGGAGAGCCCACCTCTGCCCCCGGTACAACCTGAGGGGTTAAACCCTGGGTTGGGATGGCGTTCTAGGTGTACCCCTCGCCAGAGGAGGAGGAACCCTAGGAGAAGAGGTAGGGGGAGGAGAGCCTTCCCTGAGACTCCTGGTCCGCCTGAGGGTGTAGACCCTAGGCTGGAGAACCAGTGGCAGTCTAGTCCTGTCTTTCAGAGAGGAAGAGTGGAGAATGGCCGCTATGTGCCAGGGGTTACTACCCCCCACTCTGTGATTAGGCAAAGACCGGTGGCACCTGGGTGGCCTAGGGCCTGGTCTTGGCCGCGGACAGCTTGGGAGTACCAGTGGGGTAGCCCAGTTGGTCCAGACAGTGGTGTTAAAAAGAATTCCATGGGTTCACCGTGGCGTAGAACCGGAGGGTGTCCATGCAGTTGCGGGCCCGCGTCCGTGTTCTATCGCCCCAAGCAGGGAAGTCCATCACGGTGGTGATTGGTCTGCCCTGCGTTTTGGCTGGAAGGGGGTTGTGTTGGACTTGGCCCTTCTGGCAGGTTCACCCCTGGACTTTTTGGCTTTTTATTGGTGACTTGGTGTGGTAATTTTTTTGGTTTCTGCGCACTTTCCCTGTGTCCCAGGGTAAAGTGCGTGCGTGCGCTGAGTGCATGTGGTGAGATAGGCCTGCCCTCCCATAGGAATGCATGGGGAATGTATGTGTCCCTAGTAGTTCCTGATGCGTGGGGTGTGCAGGCCCGAGTTTGGTATGTGCGGACTCGTGGGAGTGAATGCTGCGCGATGATGTGTGCGGCGTGCATGTACCTAGTGTGGAAGTGCCACTTCTAGAAGTGGGCACTTCTGTGTGCAGTGTGTCTGTCGCGTGATTGGCTGGTCGTGTCATGTGACGGGCTAGGGATTCCCCAGTGTCAGGATGAGTCACCCAGTGGTGAATGGGGAGATCAGCAGCTAGATGGGTGGGAGGAGTCCACCTGGGTCCTGAATAGGACAGGGTTTTCCAAACACAATGCTGGCCCCGCCCCCTGTGGTGCGACTGACGACCCTAGCCCTGCCAGTCAATAGAGTGAGGGGCTGAGCACATCAAGGGTGCTCCCCAACCAGCTGCGACTGCTTTTCCCCCTCACCCTGAACCCAGAACAAAGGGTTTGCCTGTATAAAAATGGGGCTGTGTCCCCACAGAAACTGTTCTCTGCCAGGATCTTACCTGAGGGGGGCTGCTGCTGCTGCTGGACCAGAGGACCGCCACTTGGACGACCTCCCTGCCTGGAGGCCCAGTGAGCTGGCTCTGGGTCCAGCCTTGCCCCCCACCCCTGCCCTGCTGCATGCAGGGAAGAACCTGCTGGACTTCGTGGTGCTTTTTAGGCTAAAGCGCTGGGAGTGCTCTTCCTGTGTCCCTAAGCGCTTGGAAGCGCTTTCATTTTCCTTTAGCGCTCAGGAGCGCTTTATTTCTAACAGCCGGTGCCCACCCGGCGTTTGCCCCGTCTATACAGATCCTGAAATCCCCTGGCAGGTGCCCACCCTGCCAGGGACCTTGCTGTGCTCGTTGGCGGGTGCCCACCCCGCTTATTTGTTTATTTTACGGCGGGTGCCCACCACGCCGTACATCCACTGTAACGAGGGAGCCTACCCCTCTTGTGACGGGAAAAATCACCGCTGCAGCCCGGTTCGGGACTCACAGGAAGTCAGGCAAATCTCAGAGGGACGTAGGCGGGGCCTCGCCTCAAACAGGAAGCGGACGGGAGCCTACCCCGCCTCCGCCTGCAAAGGAGAGTCCCGCGTCGCCGGAGGAAGCCAGCGGATCCGGGGATCGGTGCTGGCGAAGGATTCCCGAGTCCCTGAGCGGGACTCCACGAAGCGCTGCCGTCGGCCGGGACCTGTGTGTTCACCCGGTGAGTGTCCGCTACTGGGGGTGTGACGGGGCCCTGGGTTCGGTCCTCCCCGGCAGCGCCCAGCGCTGGTCCTGTTGCTCGGCCCCTCCCACAACGGGGGCATTATTTCTGGGGTCACTAGAGCCCCGAGGCTCCACCGACTGGCAGCGATTGTCTTTGAGCGCGAGGCGCTCCAACGTGGGGATTGTGTTTTGTCGAGCCCACGAAGCTCCATCGCTGGGGGCATGATTATCTTGTAGTGTCCAGAGGGACTCCCCCGCCGGCCAGCATTATTTGTTTAGAGTCCAGAGGGACTCCCACGGGCCTGGTGTGCCTAAGAGCTCCGTGTAGCTCCAACGTTGGGGGCATTCTTCCGATAGAGCCTGTGAGGCTCCAACACGTGGGCCCATTGCTTGTAGAGCCTGCGAGGCTCTGGGGGCATTTCTTTTGTGACTGAGTGGCCCCAGATGGCAGCGGGCCACTCCCACCTTGCCCCACAGTGACGTTCAGAGCCACGAAGGCTCTAGGGGGCATTTTGTACAGCTAGAGCCCAGGAGAGGCTCCACGTGAGTACTACATATTTGTTTAGGAAGGCACAGTGGTGCCCCAGCATTTCTCCAGTTGCCCAGCACTTAGTGGGCAACTGCCACGTTTAGGTGGTGCTTTGTGCGCGCTGGTTTGCGCAGCCTGCGCCGGCGCGCCCTGACTTGCTGGACACAGGGCGTCCTTACCCCTCCACGGCCAGTTGGCCTAGGGACTGCCACAGATAGTGGCTAATGTGAGTTTTTGCGCCATTGTACCTTTCCTGCACCTCTGAATGTGGTTATGCGTCATGTGCTTTGCTTTACACCTCTGAATGTTATGCATCATGTGTTTATGTGCTTAGACCCCTACAGGTATTGTGATACTTAGGTGGTTGTTTTCTCCCTAGTACAGGTGGTGCCAGTGAGGTCCTGATTCCCTGCGCAATATTTTCCTAAGGTGGTTAGGGTTGCGTCGGTGGTACTTACCTGATACCAGTAGTGACTGGTTGTGTGCTAGGTGTAATTTTGTGCAACAATAATTTTATTTCCTATGTTCCAAGTGCTATGTTCTAAGAGTGCTAATTCCGGACAGCGGTCCATGTGGCCCTGTCCCCTGTACATATAATCCCTTGTAAATTCTGCCCGTGCCTGTTGGCACATTGTAGAGTGTGTGTTTTTATCTAATGTGTTGTGTATAATACAAAGGCTATTTTTATAGAATACCTTGTGTGGAGTTTCCTTTGTGGTGGGCCTTGGGTGTTGTTGCTGGGTGCGCGCGCAAACGCTTTACACATCGCCTCAGAGATAAGCCTGACTGCTCGTGCCAAGCTACCAAGGGGGTGAGCAGGGGTTATCTTTGGCGTGTAACTCCCCAGCCCTGACTAGAGTGGTGGTTTCTGTCTGGCTTTGGCGCAAGCCCTAGCCAACCAGAAATCCCATTTCTAACACAGTGCAAATGTATCACAGTGCAACCTAAGAAAAGTGTGACGTATATGTTTCAATTCATATCTGAAGCACTGCCAGAGTCTCAAGATACAGCCCAGGTAGTGGAGATCCGCGTGGCCCTGACACTGAGGGAGCTTGTCTAACAGCCACCAGGATCTGTGATTCAACTGTCCCAGAGGCTCGACAACATCAGCGACAGGAAACAGCCTGATCAACGAGGGTAGAGCCATGCGTGCCATTCCAACGCAAGGGCAACCTCGCTTGCCTTAACCACACATATGCCTTAACCACGCCTATGCGTGGTTAAGGAAATGCGCGGTCTAGATACTGAAATGGGCGGGCCCAGGAACAGGAAGGATCAGGAGAGGATGCAATTAGGTAAGTGGGACTTGGGACAGATTCTGGGGGATACTTTTTTAAGGGTTGGGGTCGTTTTTAGGGCTCAGGGTTAGAGCTGGGAGGTGGGATTGTTTTTATGGCTGGGGGATCAGGGTTGCTTTTAGGGCTCATGAGGGGTTAGTAGTTTTAGGGCTTAAGGGGGGGTCAGGGCTCAGGAGGGGTTACAGTAGTTTTTAGGACTCAGGGTGTGGTCGGGGTACATTTTAGGGCTCAGGGAGCGAGGTAGTTGTTAGAGCTGGGGGGGGTTCAGGGTCGTTTTTAGGACTTGGGGGTAGGAGAAGTTTTAAGGGCTGAGGGGTCATGTTTATTTTAAGGGCTCAGGGTAGGGTCGGGTACATTTAGGGCTTGGGGGGCTGGTAGTTGTTGGGGCTAGGGGCAGGTGGCATACGGTGTGATCTTTACCACACATCCCTATGCTAGTCATGTCTTTAGAACGAAATTGCATGGTAAAGGAATGTGTTGGCCAGACGCACTCGTGGTTTAGGCAGTGTAGTAGAGGCAGCAGCAACACCGAAGGACTGCCTTGCTGGTGAGCCTAGAAGTCAGCAGTGACCCCCAGGGCTCGTGACCCAGTGATGGACAGAGGGGGTAAAGGCCTAAAGCTCACAGATACACCATGACTGTGTCGGTCCCTATGACACCAGCTCCTGGGAGGATATTAGAGCCCTTCTCCACCCAACCTTTCATTGTAGGCGGAAGGGGCAGTAGGGGTGCAGAATTCAGTTGAACTGGTTGTAATGAACCCAGAGCTGTCTGAGACGTAGCCCTAAAATGTACCGTTCCTGGATTATCACGGTTTAAGGTCCGGTGACAACCTCACCCTAATCCTGTGGACAATGGAGCCTGACCTGGGCAATGCGTCCAGCTGGACTGTGCTCAGACATTTTCGAGGGAGGTCCCCAGAGACTTGCAGCAAGTGTGAGGGCCCATTAACCTGCACCCCCTAGCACCCAAATTTAATTGTGGGACCAGATAGGGCAATAACTGATCCCTGAGGTGTGTTCAGTAATCCCTTGTTATTCCACTGGAGGACCTGCTACACCAAAGACGAAAGACATGCCACACTCTTCCAATCTCCTGGTACTCGCCAACGCCCTGCATCAGAAACGGTGTGCCGACACTACAGCTGTGGCATTGGCTTCCGAAGGTCCTCTCTTCTTCCACAGTTTCATGGCATCATTTCGATCTCTACAGCCCAATCTGCGGCAGGAGTGGCTCTGCAGCCCTAGTTCACGAGAAATTAGCCCATTGGTCCTCTTTTTATCAACCTCGGAAGTATAAAAGACTGAGACCAAAGTCATGGGATGCACAGACCTACCACTAATACAAGATGGCATTGCCCTCCACCCTCATTAATGTTACTCCTTTTTGTGCCAGAAGATAAACACTGGAAAGGGTACCAGAGGGATGGGTCTGGGGTTAGCAAGGTTTGAAGACTAGCCTTCACAGTGGACTTGTAAAACAGCCACCAGAAAATCCTCCAAGCATCTTGTTATTACACTGATTCATTAAACACTGCGACTAATTTCCCTCATTTTCAAATGGGGCTCTGAGCTCTGTCTGTGACTTGAAAAATTCATACCCAGAAACAGCATCACACAAGTCACTGGTGCATATTATACATTTTCTGCTTTAAGAGAGGGAGATCTTGCTGAAGGCAGGGGCCTAGCTTCAATTGTTATCCCATTGTTTCCCTTATCAAGAGGCTTCATCATATTGGAATCCAAGGAGACACCCTGAAATAGATTGCCTCCTTCCTCACTGGCAAAACCCAAAGAATCCGCCTACCACCGTTCACCTTGGAACCCAAGGACATCATCTGAGACGTCACTCAAGGCTCTACCCTCAGCCCCACATTGTTCAACACCTACATGACCCCCTTGGCTAACACTGTCAGAACCCATGAACTAAACATAATTTCCTTCGCAGGCGACACCCAGCTCATCCTCTCGCTATCAAAAGACCCCTCCCCCATAAGGGCCAAATTCAAAAGGTGTATGACGAATGTTGCTGACTGGATGAAAAACAACGGTCTAAAACTCAGCACATGAGAAAAAGAATTCTCTTGGGTATAATTGAAACCACCTTTTCTTCAGATATACAGTATCATATCATGCGTATACCAATCACTCTCATTCCCAATCAGGGGTACAAACACCCTGTTATTCAACCAGACTCAGACTTCAATGTGGATCACCAAATAACAAAACCGCATATGACTAAATGATAAAGAACTAAATCAATTAAAAATTATTATCACAATTTATTGACAATTATATAATCAAATATCTACATCAATAATAATTAACAAATTCATACAATACTCATGAGATAAAATACATAAAAAAACATATATATTTAAAATAGAATAGAAAGAAAGAATTAGAGAGCAAGAACGTAATGTGAAATCAATATATTCATCAAAGAAAGGTATAACTCCAGTGTAAATCAATGTATAGGGATCATCAGTCTATTATTTTCACAATAGATCTTGGTACGATACAGTTCCTGGATTTTAACCAATTCTTAAATGCACAAGCGTCGATGCGTTTCGGTAATAATTGCTTATTTAAATTCCACCTTCATCAGGACAAGAATAATAAAATCTCTCCAACTTTCATAAAAAACCCTTCTATGGTTTAAATCCAATCAGAGGAACAGGCTTATTACTGGTGCCTATTATGAATGTGTCCCTGATGGATGGAATACCTTGGTCCATCGATTGTTCAGACTATTGGGTCCTCAGTAGTCTCACTGTGAGATATATATATATATATATATATATATATATATATATATATATATAGATATATACAACAGGGTATATCTAGAGAAACGCACAGATATATTCCAATGTTTATATTCATTAAGGGAATCTTCTCGTGGATAGCATGTAATCAAATCCACCTTCGTGTATGGTTCGAAGTAATCCTCTCGAGTTCCAATACGTGTTCCCGTTCGCCTCGTTTCCGGGTAAGAGACCATGAGTATTGTATGAATTTGTTAATTATTATTGATGTAGATATTTGATTGGGAATGAAAGTGATAGGTATACGCATGATATGATACTGTATATCTGAAGAAAAGGTGGTTTCAATTATACCCAAGAGAATTATTTTTCTCATACACTTGAGGTACCCTCTCTCTTGGGCAGTGGAGTCGCTCACGATTTTTTTATACACTTAAACTCAACCAAGACAAAACGGAAGTGCTGATCTTCGGAAACAACACCTCCCCATGGAATAACTCATGGTGGCTCTCTGAATCAGGACCCTTACCCACTCCGACAGACCGTGTCTGCAACCCCTGCATTATCCTGGACAGCAAACTCTCCATGGAAAGCCAGATGAATGCAGTCTCTTCCGCCTGCTTACTCACTCTTCTAATGCTCTGGAAAATCTTCAAATTGCTTCCCATGGACACCAGACGAACATCACTTAAGTCCTAGTCACCAGCAGACTGGACAACGGCAACGCACTCTAAGCAGGAATCACCACTCTCCTCCTGAAAAGACTGCAGACCATACAGAACTTGGCGGTCAGACTCATCCTCTACCTCCCCAAACAGACCCATATCACACCCCCACCTCAAGAAGCTCCACTGGCTCCCCATTCAGAAGAGATGCCAATTCAAGAGGCTGACCCACACCTACAAAGCCCTGCACAATCAAGGACCAGCATGCATCAACCACTGCATGAACTTCACATCCCCTTGCAGACACCTGCACTCCGTCTCCCTCATACACCCATGCATCAGCTGAAGCAAGAGTGGAGGACGCTCCTGCTCCTACCTCACTGCTAATTCCTGGAAGAACCTTCTCTGTCAACTCTGAACCTCAATACCTCTTCGTAAGTCTTCCTCGCCACATGCTAAACAAAGTGAGCTTCAGCTCCACACCAGAACCCTCCAAAGCAAAAGTTAGCCTCCCATCCTTTCCAAACATGGCTGACCCATATCACCCCTGGCCTCTATAAGAGGGGGGTCAGCCCAACCCAGAGCCTGTTTTTTATGTTCTGTGCAGACTCACCAAGTGCGCTGTGCGGTAAGTGTGGGATCCTGCTCTAGCAAGATCGTATATCCCTGGGGGAGGCCCTGCTCTAGCGGGCCTGTGTGCGTGGGGATCTTCCCCTTTCCTTCCCCCATTTCCACTTCGTTGGGACGGTTAGGCTCTGCCTTAGCGAGCCACGGGTTAATAGAGGGCAGGCCGCGGTTGGGATTGGGCTATGCACTAGTCAGCCCTTCATGGCTTCGGCGGCTGTTTATGCATCCTTCCTGGTTGTGGGCACTCACGGTGGCCTTTGCCTGCTTTGTCAGGTGCTTCTCGGTGTCCGGGACAGTGGGTCAGTTCCCGGCTCCGGCCCGCTGTGCACGCTTCTGCCATTCAGCTCCCCCTTCATTTTCGAGCTCATTTGTGGTTCCCGCGGTTGGCCTTGAGGGCCTGCGTGGGCAGTTTGCGGCACCCCTCATCTCCAAGGACATGTCTCCGAAACACAGTTTTTCTAGTGGTGGTGGTGGGGGGCTTGCATTGCCTCTTTTGTTGGCCACATCTGGACGCCCTTTTGCAACTCTGCTGGGTCCGGGCCTATACGGCCTCCTGAGGGGCGGGGCCGGTTGTTTCTGGCTTCCCGTGTCGCAGGTTTCCTGGCAACTGTGTTTCCGTGTGATTTTTCTGTGATCTCTTTTCATTTGCGACAGAAACTGCTATTTAAGGTAAACAGTTCTGTTACTTGGCATCCTTGTGCGGCTTGTCTAGACGTCTGGTAGTTTCCTGTGTGCTGACTGTTCGGTCTGATTGTCCTCATGAATCAGGGGGCGGATCCTCCGGGGGTGGCTGGCTCGAGCTCTCAAGCCCCCTCTGATGCCCTGTCTATGCAGTCCATTCAGGCCATGATTCAAGCTGCGGTGGCTGCTGCTTTTGAGGAACACAAATGGGGGCAGAGTCCCTCTTCCCCTAAACCCCCATGCCTAAACGTTCCTCCAGGTTCCGAAGCTGAGGGTGAGTATGAGGACCTCAGGGGTCGGTATGTGCAGGGACAGGAACTGCGTGATGTCCTTCAACACATCAAGGATAACATGGCATTTCCAGATCCCACAGTCGATTAACTTTCTGAGGATATTTTCTTGCAATACCAGCGCAAGGAACCTGAGTCCCTCCCTTTACATTCTTCGGTTAAGAAAGTTATTGATAATGAATGGCAGGAAATCGATAAGCAGGCTTTTCCTTGTTATCTGGCCAAGCGCTACACCACCCAGGACTTCGCTAAGGAGTTCCATTCCTCCATGAGGGTGGATTCACTCATGGCTGGTCTTGCCACTTAGGGTTCCATCATTTCTGAGGATGCTTCTCCTTCAGACCCAGTCGGCAAACGGGTGGAAGCTGCACCAAACGGGCCTATGCGGCGGCCAACTTGTCCATCCGTGCTTTGGTGTACTTATCTTACACAGTCCAGTCTTTATTGAAGGACTTTCTTTGGCAGAGTTGCTGGACCAGGGGGCTGATGTTGTTCCTACCCTTGGCGGTGATGGAACAGCAGACGAGACTTCTATCGGATGTTTCTTTCGATACCCTGGGGGCCGCGGCTGGTGGCGCTGTGATCCAGAGCCGTCGCCAAGTCTGGCTGCGCCACTGGAAGGCTGATGCTGCCCAGAAGGCGATCCTGATGAAAATTCCTTTTTCGGGTACGAAGCTGTTTGGCACTTCCCTGGAGGACATGTTCAAGTCCGTGGAGGACAGGAAGCTTTTGGCATCCATCCGTTCCTCTAGGGGCTGTTTTTTTGGTCCTAAGAGGGCTTTCTCTTCCACGTCTACTACCAGGGGCAGTTTGCCCTTTCAAGGGAGGGGTCGCGGCCGAGGCACCCCATTCTTCAACAAGTTCCGGTCTCAGGCTGCTGCCTCTTCCCCGCTTCTTAATCCTGACTATCCTCTGGTTCCACCTGTGGAGAGTCTGGTGGGTGGACGCCTGCGCCATTTCATCTCGGCATTGGAGTCGTCCATCTCGGACCAGTGGGCTCTCCGGATTGTCCGGGACAGTTTTTCCATTGTGTTCAGCTCCATTCCTCCAGATGCTTTCTGCACCACCCCGCTGCCTTCCACGTCAGTGAAACTGGTGATCACTGCTGGCCGGTTTTCAGGATCTCCTCGACAAGGGGGCAATTCAGCCGGTTCCTGCTTCTAAGAAGGGAAGGGATGTCTATTCCATCCTGTTCTTGGTGAAGAAGGTGTCTGGGGACTATCGTCCTGTTCTGGATTTGAAGCAGGTTAATTAATTTATTCCCCAGGTAAAATTCAAAATGCTCTCTCTGCAGGTGATTCTGCCGCTGCTGATTCAGGGGGAGGTGATCGCATCTCTTGATCTTCTGGATGCCTACCTCCATGTGCCCGTCCACCCATCCTCAGAGATTCCTCTGATTTTGCGTGGGGGGCCTCCACTATCACTTCCAGGTACTTCCCTTTGGTCTATCCTCTACCCCGAGGGTTTTTACTAAGGTGTTGGCTCCTTTGGTGGGTATCCTCCACAGGGAGGGTATTAGGGTTTTTTCTTACCTGGCTAATATTTGCCTCTTCTTTTTCTAAGGGAACTCTTCACATCCAGAGGGTCTGTGAAGTTCTTTCCTCCCATGGGTTCCTGATCAATCTCAAGAAATCTCACCTGTTGCCAACCCAGGACTTGGTGTTGATTAGGGGTCGCCTGGACATGGTCCGGGGGATGGTATTCTTGCCTCTGGAACAGAGGAACACCTTGTGGAGGGATCTGGGTTCTCTCCTGAGTCTGGATTCCACCCATGTACATCAATGGTTAAGGGTTCAGGGGTTGATGTCAGCTACCATCAATGTTCTGCCTTGGGCTCGCCTCCATTTATACCCCTTGGTGAATCCTCTTCTGGTCCGATGGGATACCTGCTCAGGGAATTAGGACCTCCTGGTGGGTGTGTCTCTGCAGATCTGTGCCGAGCTGAGCTGGTGAGTCGTGGAAGCCCATGTCTCTAGGGGTCTCCCCTTCCTGGTCTCCCCGTCCTGGGTGGTCACGACTGATGCCAGTCTCCTGGGCTGGGGTGCGACCCTGGGTTCATGGTCTGTTTAGGGTCAATGGGATAAACTTCAGGCGAGGTGCTCCTCCAACTTTCGAGAGCAAAAGGCCGTTCTCCTGGTGTGCCTGGAGTTTGCTCCTTCTCTCCGGGGTCAGCATGTGTTGGTCCGGACGGACAATCAGGTGGTGTGGGGGTACATCAATCATCAGGGGGATTGCAGGGTTCGCTCCCTTTGGCTGCTGACCCAAGAGCTGATGTCCTGGGTGGAGTCTTCGGTCTTGTCCCTCAGGGCGGTGTATCATCCGGGGAAGGAGAATGTTGTGGGGGATCGCCTGAGCCGGGTGTTTCCACCTCTGTCTGTCCTCTCTCTGAGGTTCTCGGTTCTCCGGCACCTTCTGGCCCGGTTTGGCCAATTTCGGATCAACTTGTTCGCGGACGAGTTCAATGCTCTCATGCCTTGTTTCTGCGCTCTCCCACCGTGCCCAGGGGCGTGGCAGTTGGATGCTTTGTCGTTCTCGTGGCCGTCTTCCCTCCTGTATGCGCTTTCCCCATTTCTCCTTGATCCCGCGCGTCCTGTGCAAGATTTGCCAGGAGAAGGCATTAGCCCCGTTGGTAGTTCCCGGATGGATTTGCCGTCCTTGGTTTCCTCTTCTGAGCGAGTTGGCTGTTCAGGAGTGCTGGGTAATTCCGGATCCGATCCCTGTGGGGTTGTTGCTCCGGCTTCCCCTTCAGGATTGGCTCCTGAGAGGGTGACCTTACTGGCACAGGGTTGTTCTGTGGGGGTGGTGGGCTTGCTGCAGGGCTCCCGCCGGTCTTCTACTCTGCTTTCTTATTCCCGCCATTCGTCCTCCTTCTCTCGTTGGTGTGGGCTGAAAGGGGTCGACCCGGTGTCTGTGGATCCCTTGCGGGTCCTCGATTTTCTCGCTGAGGGTTTTTCCCTGGGTCTGGCTCTTTCCACCCTGTGGGCTCAATAGGCGACCTTGCGGGCATTTCGCAGTCCGGGGCTGGATGGACTCGATCCCCTTGTGGCTCACTTGCTTTGGAGTTGTTTTTTGCAGGGGCCTCGGGCTGTTTGCCTGGCTCCGCCCTGGGATCTTCCATTGGTTTTGTGGGCCCTCCAATGTGTCCCCTTTGAGCCCCTAGGTTCTGTGGATTTGAAGTTTCTCACCTTCAAGGTGGTGTTCTTGGTGGCGATCGTGTCGGCTGGAAGGATGGTCGAGCTGGGCTCCTTTCTTCGTTCTCCTCCATTCTTGCGGGTTCTTCCGGATCATCTGGTGTTGCGCCCTGACCCTAGGTTTCTTCAAAGGGTCCTTCGGTGGTTCACCGCTCCTGCAAGGTGATTTTGCTCTCTTTTCCTCCGGGGGCTGTCTCGGGCTCTGATGCCTCTCTGTCTCTGCTGGATGTTCGGCGGGCGGTCATGGTATATTTGGATCGCACTGCCACTTTCTGTTGTTGTGACAATTTGTTTGTGACATTTGGCCCGGTCACAAGCCTTCCATTTCCACGTTGAGTCGTTGGATTAAGCAGGCTATCTTGCTTGCCTACGAGTCTCAGGGGTCTGAGCTTCCTTCCAGGGTTCAGGGTCATTCCACCTGGGGCCTCTCTGTGTCTTGGGCCTCATTCAAGGGTGTCTCTACTGAGGATATCTGTCGGGCAGTGACATGGGCCTCCCCGCACATGTTCATGGAGCACTACCAGGTGGTTTTGGGTGGTTCTCCTCCTGGGGATTTTGCTGAGGTTGTTCTCTGAGCTGATTCCTCATGCTCGTGATTGTGGCCTTTTGTCCTTGGGCCTTTGTGATTTGATCTGTTCGTTTATCTACTCTGGATTGAATCCTGTTTGTGCGTCATCTACTCCTTGTTGTTGGTTTCTTGTTTGCTATGAAGCCTCTTGGCTTGGGTATGCGCTCACTTTGTTTGGCATGTGGCAAGGAAGGCTTACGAGGAGGTACTGCCCCGGTTACTTACTGGTAATCCTCATTACTCTGAGTATTGTCTTCCTCGCCACATGAGTTCCCATCCCTCCCTCCCTGGTGTGCTATCGGCTTCATTTTATTGGGGCTTGGTAGTTCTTCATGCTTTGGGTTGGGCCGAACCCCTCTTATAGAGGTCAGGGGTGATATGGGTCGGCCATGTTGGGAAGGGTTGGGAGGCTAACTTTTGCTTTGGAGGGTTCTGGTGTGAAGCTGAAGCTCACTTTTGAACACAATACTTGGAGTAATGAAGATTACCGGTAAGTAACCGGGGCATCCTCACTCCTGGGATTCAAGAAGGGACACTAGACCTGGCAGTTCAACTGATTCCAACTGAATCAACAAAGCCCTCTGCGTCCGGATTCCCTTGCAGGCGATTAGCTGCGCTCTATATATAAATCCTGATTGACTGATTATGTTATGTTATGTTATATTGATTTGATTTGTATACTACACTAATCACCTGAAAGGGCATCCAGGCGCTTGGGCAGGCGTGTAGGTTTGTGGTCCAAAGGTGCTTATACTAAGAGCCAGGTCTTCAGCTTCTTACGGAACTTAAGAAGTGAGGCAGAGGCTCTTATGTGATGAGGGAGGTCACTCTATGTCTTGGGTGCGATGTATGCGAATGTGCGGCCTTCAGGTTTGCTTTTGCAGATGCGGGGGATGTGTGTGAGTGAGACTGAGGCAGAGTGTAGGTGTCTGGTGGGTTGGTCAAAGTGCATGCGGGTGTTCAGGTATGTATGTGTTGTATGGGTGCGCGAGACGTTTGAATTGGCTGCACTTGTGAATGGGAAGCCAGTGAATCTTCCTGAGGTGCGGTGTGATGTGGGTGTGGTGTGGGAGGTAGCATATGAGTCTTGCAGGGGTGTTCTGGATGCTCTGGAGTCTGCAGTAATTGAGAGATTCCGGTAGAGAGCGCTGCCGTAGTCCAGTCTGCTGGTGAGGAGTGCTTGCCTGACAGTTTGTCCGGTATTCTGAGGCAACCAATTGGTGCAGCAGGTGCGATAACACCGGGCCCAGAGGCCTGAGGGGCACATAGAACCCCGATTATTGCTGTATTTGACAATTCAAATGGCGGCCAGGAGGGCCATTTCCTTCTTCACACAAGGGCCCATGACACACTGGATGAAGGCAGGGACCCCCTCCTCACCATTCCAGAGAGAGCAGGTACCGGACTAGGGCTGGCAGAGTAAACATACAGAATGCGAACAGTGTGACTGGGACGAGGTGTAACTCGCTGCTTCGCCCTCGCAGCTGCACGCTCGGGGCAGCTGTAGCGCCCACGTCTCGTCAGAGTCTGCCTGGCCTGGCAATGGCGGCGGCAGCCAGGTGCAGGTGCGCAGCTCCAAGCACAGGTACGGCACTGTCTGAAAGGCAGCCACGGCCCGTGGCACATTGTTTACATCAATTACGGCCAATTACTAGAGTGGCTCCAGCCTTCCTTCTGAGTGCCAAGAAGCCCGACCCATTCAGAGCGCGGCTGTCACTTAGCGTCCCTGCCGGGGAATCCGATAGCCGCTAATTAATAAAACTGTCAGGTGGATGGTCCGGGCTCGTATCATTATCCATACGGTAACACAAGCCCAGATCATCCCGGCTCTCAACCCAAGCTTCCAGCGCAATTAACTTAATGCTATGCAAATGAGCGCCTCTCCTCGTTAGCTTCCCGCTCACAAATGTTAATAGTATAATTGGGCCTTCAACGGGGTAATTAGACACGATTCCTTCCATTACTCTTACAAGTCTAATTACTGGTGATGGCGGAGCCGGGGCCGTGTCCCTGGGCTGCCTGTACAGAGGGGGCACCTGCTTAAAACTAATATAGACAGAGCTTCAACAAGGCACAACAATGGCTGAGATATGTAGCGGGTCAGGGGGCGCCGAGGAAGACATCAAGACGCTTCCCAGCGGTGCCATTGGTTCGAGAGCGCGTGCCTGCATGATCAGCCCTTGGGCAAAGCCTACTCGGTGCCATTGGTTCGAAAGCGCGTGCCTGCATGATCAGCCCTTGGGCAAAGCCTACGCGTTACTGGCAAATATGACTCAGGCTAGCGTCTCGCTTCAAGGCACTAAAAATTGCTGCCAGACCTCCTCTCTGACAACATGAATCAGGGTTACATGTAGCAGATTGTAACAGTTGATTGAGGTCGCTGGTGGACCTCCTTCCTCGTAACATGAATCAGAGTAAGGCTTAGCTAACCGCAACGAGGCGCATGAGGTCGCTGGTGGACCTCCTTCCTGGTAGCATGAATCAGAGTAAGGCATAGCTAACCGCAACGAGGCGCATGAGGTCGCTGGTGGACCGCCTTCCTGGTAACATGAATCAGAGTGACGCATAGCTAACTCCAACGAGGCGCTTGAGGTCGCTGGTGGACCTCCTTCCTGGTATCATGAATCAGAGTGACGCATAGCTAACTGCAACAAGGCGCTTGAGGTCGCTGGTGGACCTCCTTCCTGGTATCATGAATCAGAGTAAGGCATAGCTAACTCCAACAAGGCGCTTGAGGTCGCTGGTGGACCTCTTTCCTGGTAACATGAATCAGAGTAAGGCATAGCTAACTGCAACGAGGCGCTTGAGGTCGCTGGTGGACCTCCTTCCTGGTAACATGAATCAGAGTAAGGCATAGCTAACTGCAACAAGGCGCTTGAGGTCGCTGGTGGACCTCTTTCCTGGTATCATGAATCAGAGTGACGCATAGCTAACTGCAATAAGGCGTTTGAGGTCGCTGGTGGACCTCCTTCCTGGTAACATGAATCAGAGTGATGCATAGCTAACCGCAATGAGGCATTTGAGGTCGCTGGTGGATCTCCTTCCTGGTATCATGAATCAGAGTGACGCACAGCTAACCGCAATGAGGCATTTGAGGTCGCTGGTGGATCTCCTTCCTGGTATCATGAATCAGAGTGACGCACAGCTAACCGCAATGAGGCATTTGAGGTCGCTGGTGGATCTCCTTCCTGGTATCATGAATCAGAGTGATGCACAGCTAACAGCAATGAGGCATTTGAGGTCACTGGTAGATCTCCTTCCTAGTATCATGAATCAGAGTGACGCATAGCTAACCGCATCGAGGAGTTTGAGGTCGCTGGTGGATCTCCTTCCTGGTATCATGAATCAGAGTGACGCATAGCTAGCCACAATGAGGCATTTGAGGTCGCTGATGGACCTCTTTAATGGTATCATCAATCAGAGTGTCCCACAGCTAACTGCAACGAGGCGCTTGAGGTCGCTGGTGGACCTCCTTCCTGGTAACATGAATCAGAGTAAGGCAT
The DNA here is from genome assembly GCF_964204655.1 of Triturus cristatus. Taxonomy (NCBI): domain Eukaryota; kingdom Metazoa; phylum Chordata; class Amphibia; order Caudata; family Salamandridae; genus Triturus; species Triturus cristatus. The sequence goes on along the minus strand of NC_140580.1, from coordinate 1,144,783,332 downwards.
AGCTAACTGCAACGAGGCGCTTGAGGTCGCAGGTGGACCTCCTTCTTGGTATCATGAATCAGAGTGACGCATAACTAACTGCAATGTTGTGCTTGAGGTTGCTACTGCACCTCCTTCCTCGTATCATGAATCAGATCAATGCATAGCTAACCGCAAAGAGGCGCTTGAGGTCGCTAGTGGACCTCCTTACTGGTATCATGAATCAGAACAACGCATAGCTAACTGCAACAAGGCGTTCGAGGTCGCTAGTGGACCTCCTTACTGGTATCATGAATCAGAGTAAGGCATAGCTAACCACAAGTAGGAATTTGAGGTCACTAGTGGACGTCCCTGCTGGTATCATAAATCAGAGTGACCCACAGCTAACCACATCGAGGAGTTTGAGGTCGCTGGTGGACCTCCTTACTGGTATCATGAATCAGAGTAAGGCATAGCTAACAGCAAGGAGGCATTTGAGGTCGCTAGTGGACCTCCCTGCTGGTATCATGAATCAGAACAACGCATAGCTAACTGCAACGAGGCATTTGAGGTCGCTGGTGGACCTCCTTCCTGGTAACATGAATCAGAGTGACGCATAGCTAACCGCAATGAGGCATTTGAGGTCACTGGTGGATCTCCTTCCTGGTATCATGAATCAGAGTGACGCATAGCTAACCGCAACAAGAAGTTTGAGGTTGCTGGTGGACCTCCTTCCTGGTATCATGAATCATAACAATGCATAGCTAACCGCAAAAAGGCGCTTGAGGTCGCTAGTGGACCTCTTGTAACGCCCTGAACGTCTCAGGATCGTTTAACAGACCCGATAATGAGAACGCAACCACTTGTGAAGGTTTAGTTATTTTAATGAAGGCAAAAATAATACAAGGAATAAACAAAGGTTATAGTCACTGGAATCCTCCAGGCTAAGTACGTTACCAGCCCACAGCACGGATGGTCCTAGCCGTCCTCTGCATATACGCCGATCCCGGCGTATGCCAACAGAGGGCATAAATGAAATGGCCGACAATGCCAATCGGTAGGCTGTGAGGGGCACGAAGAGTGTTGGGGAGAATCGAGGAGTCAGGGAAACACCCAGCCGGGGTCTCTACCTGAAGGGAGCAGCCGCTCAACCTCTTCCTCAGACTGCACCGGGACGCGGAGTCACCTCCTGGTGATGCGTCACCGATACCCCAATCACAAGCAAAGAAGACTGAACCGAGAGCAGCCGCTCGATCGATCCTGTGGACTTCCGAGTCTGTAACGCGGCAAACACCTCCTGGTGTGCGTTACAGCTGGCAGTCCCTGTATCTCTGGTCGGGCTGGGAGTTACGACTCCAACCAGCAAAAGCGCCACTGCGCTTTGACTCAGCCGAGTCAAAAAGCGAAGCTCAATGGTTATCCGGTAGAGCTTCCGGGTCCTTCACAGGTGACGGTGGGGCAAGACACGGCCCAGGGAGTAACGACTCGACCTACCTCCGTTCTTGCCTTACTGGAGCACCACTCCGGAACACTGCTCTTCACTAAGCAGGTACGTCGGTGTAAACACAATATCCGACCGCGTTGTACCTCCCGGTTCCTCCCTTTATAGGGCGTGTTTTCCTTGAGTTATGTAACAGCTCTCCTGTTTACATAAGGGCGTGTTTTCACTGAGTTATGTAACAGCTCTCCTGTTTACATAAGGGCGTGTTTTCCTTGAGTTATGTAACAGCTCTCCTGTTTACATAAGGGCGTGTTTTCCTTGAGTTATGTAACAGCTCTCCTGTTTACATAACCTCTCAACCGCTAAGCATCCTGGGAGATGTAGTCCGTTTTCGCTGGTTACCGTTTTCCTCCCCTCGCATGACCGGAATTCTTGACACCTCTGTACTATCAGGTGTAAACTGCAAATTTGACCTGTGAAATAACTCATTTTTGAGAGGCATCAACATTCCTTTTAAAAATCAATACATCACCACTAAATAAGCCTTACTGTCCATAAGGAAGAGTGAATGGTATTTCAAAGTAGAACAAGTAAAACGTTAATAGTAAACATGTCTTAACAGTGAAAAAAGCTCTAAAGAACAAGTTATTTACCTCCGGTAATGCCTTTTCTGGTGGATACAGTATCTGCCTGTGGATTCCTCACCCTATGAATATCCCCTGCGCGAACATTCCACGGAAACTTTTTCCTAGCTCTCCACGCCGACGAGGTCGTCACAATGCTATGGCTCCGCATTGGAGCCGTCACCGGAGCCATAAGAGGACCACGTCATCGTGATGACGTCAGTTCCACCTATTTTTTCCATGCCTCCGAGGCGAACGGGCGGACCGACCATAGAGATAACACATACATAGTACACAGTATTCACACAAATACACACAGTGTAAAGTGAAAAAGGAAAGCAAAAGAAAGCAAGCATTTCCTATAAGCCTTATGACCTAGAAGCATGGCTAGGTTAAACCTTACGCAAAACCAATATTTAAATCAGGGTGTAGACGGGTATCTTGAAGGGTGCTCCAGGGAACAGAAAGGAAACGGCCACCTACGTCCCAATAATCCTCTGTTACTGAAGGTACACAGAAGATAAACACAAAACAGAATATCGTCCCCGAGCAAGGGACAAGTAAGCAACCAAAATTATATAATTAAAGCATGAGTACAATAAGATGTCAGTCCAATGTATTATCAGATAATATTCTTCTTTATTTTCTCATTTATCAAATGTTCTCAGCTTGATCATAACCGTAGATGTATTACACATTGGTTCATGATAACAGATTGGTATAGATGGTGTACCCAAGTTGTAGCCTGTAGCCAACACGTGCTTCGTCTTGGGTCAATCGCCCAGCGACTTCCTCAGGGCAGACGCAATTTCTGAGAATCGATTCACCACACCCCAGGTAAAACCTGTATGTGGTCCCATACAATATGGGTGTGTTTTGCAAATATCTCGATAGGACTTAAATTCCAGTCAGGACGTTTATAGAAAAGAATATCAAGTTTCGGAGAGTACTCCCGTCGCCATCGTGGTTTCGTCATATTGTATGGGACCACATACAGGTTTTACCTGGGTTGTGGTGAATCGATTCTCAGAAATTGCATCTGCCCTGAGGAAGTCGCTGGGCGATTGACCGAAGACGAAACACGTGTTGGCTACAGGCTACAACTTGGTTATACCATCTATACCAACCTGTTATCATGAACCAATGTGTAATATATCTACGGTTATGATCAAGATGAGAACATTTGATAAATGAGAAAATAAAGAAGAATATTATCTGATAATACATTGGACTGACATCTTATTGGACTGATGCTTTAATGATATAATTTGAGTTGCTTACTTGTCCCTTGCTCGGGAACGATATTCTGTTTTGCATTTCCTATAAGCCTAAACAAAGGCAAATAGAGGCAATACAAAATGACAATATGAAACAACCATATTAACCAATACCTCTTTTAAGGTATAAAAGGGTGGACAACGGAGTGGCGGGTAGGTCAGTGAGGAATCCACAGGCAGATACTGTATCCCCCAGAAAAAGCGTTACCGAAGGTAAGTAACTTGTTCTTCTGATGGATACATCTGCCTGTGGATTCCTCGCCTTATGAATAGAATCCCACAGCAGTCCAAACCCCCGGAGGACGGTGTCCACCCTTCTATACCAAAAAGTCTTGTAAAACAGAGCGTGCAAAATGGCCGTCCCTCCTCACTTCGGAATCCAAGCAGTAATGCTTTGAGAAAGTGTGGAGGGAGGCCCAAGTTGCGGCCTTACAGATGTCCACCACAGGAACACCTCTGGACAAGGCAGAAGTAGATGATCTAGCCCGGGTGGAATGAGCTCTAATGCCTTCAGGAGGCTCCTTACCAGCCAGAGCGTAGCAGATCTTGATGCACAAGATAATCCACCTGGATAAAGTGCGCTTGTGCACCGCCTTGCCCTTAATGCGTCCAACGTAGCCCACAAAGAGCTGATCATCCAGTCGTAAGTCCTTAATTCTATCCAGATAGAAACTAACCACCCTCTTAGGATCCAAGCGGTGCATCCTCTCCTCCTCCTTAGAAGGGTGAGGGGGAGTATAGAAAGTAGGGAGGGTAATGGACTGCCCTAGATGGAAGGAAGTTACCACCTTAGGCAGAAAAGCAGCCCTGGTCCCGAGAACCAACCTTTCAGCATGAATAGTAAGAAAAGGAGGATTTGAACTCAAAGCCTGGAGCTCACTCACCCTCCTAGCCGAGGTGATAGCCTCAAGGAAGACCGTCTTGAATGAAAGCAGTCTCAGAGGACAACTATGCATGGGTTCAAATGTGGAACCCATTAAGAAAGTTAAAACCAGATTTAGATCCCACTGGGGCATAATGAAAGGAGTGGGCGGAAATACATTACTAAGCCCATTAATAAACCTTAAAACAATCGGAGATTTAAAAAGAGAGGCTGATCGGGCAAACCAAGAAATACCAATAGAGCCGACAAATAACCTTTAACAGTAGCCACAGCACAACCTTGCTGGGCCAAATGCAGCGAAAAACAAAGGACATCAGAAAGACAAGCTTTTAACGGATCAATAGACCTCTCTCCACACCATTTAACAAATCTTGACCACCTGTATGAATAAATAGACTTGGTGGAGTGTCGCCTGGCCGATAAAATAACATCCACCACGTCAGGCGGGAGAGGGATAGAATTCAGGTTGCCCTGTTCAATCTCCAGGCATGAAGGTGCAGGCTCTGGAGGTGGGGGTGTAGAACCTCCCCCTCCGCCTGCGAGAGGAGGTCTACCCTGAGAGGGAGACGGAGCGGAGGGTGTGATGAGAGGTGAAGTAGATCTGTGTACCACACTCTTCTTGGCCAATCCGGGGCGATCAAAATGACTTGGGCCTGGTCTTGGCGAATCTTCCTCAGAACCCGAGGAATCAAGGGTATGGGAGGAAACGCATAAAGGAGTTGTGTGCTCCAACTCAACTGAAACGCGTCCCCCAGCGCTCCCTGCATCGGAAACTGGAGACTGCAAAATGACGGGCAGTGCGCATTCTCGAGAGTGGCAAACAGGTCCACCCGAGGAGTTCCCCATGTCCGGAAGATGTGTCGAACTACCTCTGGATGAAGCATCCACTCATGGTTGGCGGAGAACTGCCGACTGAGGCTGTCCATACGCACATTCAGTACCCTGGCCAGATGATTTGCCATCAAGCAAATCCGATGGTCCTGTGCCCAGGACCAGAGCCGCAACGCCTCTCTGCAAAGACGGTATGACCCTACTCCTCCCTGCTTGTTGACATACCACATCGCGGCAGTGTTGTCATTCAGGACTTGAACCGACGGACCGCGAAGGGAAGGGAGAAATGTCAATGTCAATGTCAAAGATTTTTATAAAGCGCACAAATCACCAAAGGTCTCAAGGCGCTAGCAACCAAGACAAAGAGAACCGGGGAGTGACTGAAAGTGCTCATGTGACAGCATTTATTGAGAGAAAAGCCAGGTCTTCAGCTTTCTACGAAAGAGTAGATGGTCCGGTATGGAGAGCAGATCTAATGGAAGTTTATTCCATAGCAAAGGGGCTAAGTATGAAAAGGCACAGCAGGGAACAGAGTAAGCTGAGCTAGAGCACCGCTGAAGCTGCGCTACCCGGCATACAGCGCCACGGAGCACACACTGGAGCGGCAGCTGAAGGCTTCAGCAGTTGTGACATTTATCTATGGGGTGCCGTTCGGAGGCAGGTGTTTGTTCACGAACCTTGGAACCTTGGTGGCTGCACGGCGGAGTACTTTGGAGCTGAACGCGGGTTCCTGACTGTTGTGGGAGCACTTGTGAACGGAGCCGGGACTGCGAGTACCAGCGGCCCCTCTGTTGACACACATTGGCCGCAGCTGTTGACTCTTCCCGGCCCCTCCCTCCATCTCTACAGCCCTACATAACGCCTCACGGCCCCCGCTTCGCGGGAGCCGTTCGGAGGCAGGTGTTTGTTCACGAACCTTGGAACCTTGGTGGCTGCACGGCGGAGTACTTTGGAGCTGAACGCGGGTTCCTGACTGTTGTGGGCGCACTTGTGAACGGAGCCGGGACTGCGAGTACCAGCCGCCCCTCTGTTGACACACATTGGCCGCAGCTGTTGACTCTTCCCGGCCCCTCCCTCCATCTCTACAGCCCTACATAACGCCTCACGGCCCCCGCTTCGCGGGTGCCGTTCGGAGGCAGGTGTTTGTTCACGAACCTTGGAACCTTGGTGGCTGCACGGCGGAGTACTTTGGAGCTGAACGCGGGTTCCTGACTGTTGTGGGAGCACTTGTGAACGGAGCCGGGACTGCGAGTACCAGCAGCCCCTCTGTTGACACACATTGGCCGCAGCTGTTGACTCTTCCCGGCCCCTCCCTCATCTCTACAGCCCTACATAACGCCTCACGGCCCCCGCTTCGCGGGAGCCGTTCGGAGGCAGGTGTTTGTTCACGAACCTTGGAACCTTGGTGGCTGCACGGCGGAGTACTTTGGAGCTGAACGCGGGTTCCTGACTGTTGTGGGAGCACTTGTGAACGGAGCCGGGACTGCGAGTACCAGCGGCCCCTCTGTTGACACACATTGGCCGCAGCTGTTGACTCTTCCCGGCCCCTCCCTCCTTTTCCCCACTATAACTAACATCACAGTCACGCGTACGCGGGACGCGTCCGGGGCGTGTCCCGGGCGAAGCCCGGGCCAAGGGCGGGCCCGTTTAAGCCCGTTCAAGCACGGTCAAGACCGGACCGGGCCTCCCCTCTGTCATTCCATATACCCCTTGCCGTATTGAGTATTAAGGAGGATTGTAAGTACTGTTTTTCCTGCTGCTTGACTAACGTAATATGGCTGCAGCATCAACCAGAAGCAGGACTGCATTAACAGGAACTCTGGACAACTTCATCACAAGAGCTAATTCCGTAATTGATCAGGGGAAAATACTGTTGGAAAGAAGAGTCTCCCATGATTTAGCTCTCGCAAAGAGATCCTCTATGGGTCACATCGCTAATGCTCGAACTCCGGATGCACCTAGGAGAGAAATGCTAGGCAATGGCCCCTCATGTAGTGATAATGTACCGTGTAGCATAGATTTACCGCACTCTCTTCCATCTGAGCAAGCTTTAGATTCTACTCTAGCTTTAACAATATTGAGCTCACCTGAGAGATTAAGTCTCCCCCAGCTGCGAGGAAGACGTGAGGGAGCGATGCCAAAAAGAAAAACGAATACGGCCCCGAGGGCGGGGGGCAAAAAAGCTAAAAAAGCTAAACTTGTCAAAGGTCATACGGGTAGTCAAATGACATATAATTTAACCACAACAGCTTCATCTGTTGCTGCTTTAGTCCATGCTCCACCCACACCCTCAGAAACTGGGCTACCAACTTCCATCAGCAGTGATACCCCACTAGAGGCACATGACATCCCAGTAGAGACATATACCACTGTAAGTGCTCTTTTGAGTGCCATAATTAAGCCCCTGGAATTGAGATTGTCTCGCATCGAGCAACAGCTTTTGCGGATGGAACAGGTTGCGCTGGATACACAGAGCAAGTTAAAGGTAGATACACCTAATCCATGTCCGGCTCAAGCAGAAAATGGGTGTTCTCAGCCTGACCTAGCTTCAACTAATAACACCACGCCTGTTCCTCCAATAATACCAACAGCAACAAGTCCAACTATTTTGCAGAGGGGGGATGCCAATATAGATAAAGGGAAGGGTGGTCAGATGGAGAGCAAGGGTCCCCTCCCCAAAGAACGTATTATAGATTTGCCACCTGAATGTAGCCCTTATGTGGCAATCTTGGTAGGAGTCCCTGAGCTTCCAGATTCAACCATAGAACCATACCCTTCTCTTAAAAATAAAGTAATAGATTGGCTTAATAAAAATCGACCACTTCCCCCCCGTATTACTAGTGAAATCCTTATGGCACGGAGAGTATCGTGGGTGGGTCATGGTCCTAAAACGAGCAGGGGTGATTGTATCTTAGTAAATTTTAAAGATCCCCGAACTGCTGAATATATCTGCAATTGGAAGTATAAGGACCAGGGAGCATTGATCCAAACCTATCCGTTGTCCCATTTTTACCCATCGACTCGCTGGAACGCAATGGAGAATGATTGGACATTAGTACAATATAGAGGAGGAGCTAGGTCACCAAGGGCCCCATATGATCATCCGCCACCACCTCCCAAAATACCGATGCAAAACAGATATAGCTGTTTGGACCAAGTGGACTGACTGGGTGATGTCCAAAAACAGAACAATAGTAAAATCTGGGCTGTCGGTGAGGCTGAGTGCCCGACAAGAATAGATGGGACATTAATTACTGTTACAGAGAAACATACCCCCACCGCCGAACTCCCCCCGGAATTCCAAGAGGTTACATCTGATACAAGGCACATAGAAGCCCAAGAGGACATAGGCCAGTACCTCTGTGAAAGCACCGTTACAAACAGGAGTGATTGTAATTCCAGGGCAACTATGAATACTGAATCCCTGGTAATCGCGTCCTGGAATGTTGCGGCGCTACATAGTAAAATAGCGAGCGATGACTGGGACACGTTTATCGATGGAATGGACATATGTCTATTCCAGGAGACATGGGCGAGAATAGAGGAAAGGAGAATGGGTTTTGCGGGTTTTCATATATCTGCACGATGGGGAGGCAAGGGACGACCATCTGGGGGCCTTACCATATGGGTGGCAACTCATCTGGGTTGTACAGCTGAGTCTGTCTGTACCCACTCGGACGACATACAGTGTGTAATCCTGAAATGGCCTAATAGCTTTAAGCTGGCTGCTGTGAATGTCTACTCGAGACCTGTCAGTCTAGCTAGTGAGTCTACTACGGTTGACGATCTATCAAATTTTCTGTATTCTATCCCAACGGATGTGTTTCTACTAGTGGCAGGAGACTTTAATTGCCACTATGAACCCTTACCGGGGATGGATCATGGTGCACTCGCAACTGAGGATGACTACTGGTCTATTCCGCAAATTCAATCTCCACATACTAGGTCGTGGTCCCCTTTAGCGGTCCAAATAACGGCCCTTACACTAAGTCACTCAATTAGGGCCTGTAATGGACGCACCTTATCAGATACACCCTCTAGGTGCACATACAACAAAAAGGGTCACGAATCACGTTTAGACTACATCATGGTTCGGACACAGTTGTGGTCAAAGGTTATCGACCTTGAGGTCATTGCAAGGGATGACAGCGATCACAATCTGTTGAGGCTGGAGCTGGTTTCGCCGGTTACACAGCCAAAGGAACAAGGACCTAGAGATGTGCGAGTAGATAGGCTAGTCCTAACGAATGATCGGCGCGGGGTCAGGTGGGACAAGGTGGAGGCGTCCTCTGTGGACCTGGCAAGATTGTATAACCTAATCTTGCCGTGTTTTATTGAACTAGATGTTCTGACATCCCAACAACCTCCTCCTGATTTTAATATTAAATTGCAGGCCCTGCACACGAACCTTGTTAGTACCTTGTTTGATGTGTTTAACCCAGTAGTAACTAAGAGAAAGAATAGGATTCCTCTCTCCTCTTGGTTTAACAATGCTTGTCGCCTGGCAAAAAAAGAGTTGATTCGGGCTGTAAAACATGGCAATAATAGGATCCTTATTGCTGCCAAGAGAACACACTACAAAGCTATGCTAAAGCTGGCCAAGCAGGACTGGGACCATGCAAAATGGACCGATCTGTCCTGTGCTCTAGATCAGAAAGATGCCCGCAAATTTTGGTCTATAATCAACACAGGAAGCGGGGATCCCAAACCTGCAACTGAACCTAACATAGCGGCTAGCATTTGGGAAGACCACTTTAGAGCCCTGTACACTATTGAAGTTGATATGGATCCACACCCGGTCCTTCCAACAGTGAATGATCCCCGCGACGTTATAGAGTTCTCACTCGAGGAAGTTGTTAATGCCATATCGAAAATTCCATCCAGTAAGGCTCCAGGGCTAGACAAACTGCCGGGAGACCTCTTTAAACATCAAAAGGAGATCTGGGGACCATATCTATGTATTTTATTTAATGCAATCTTGAAAGGAATGAATGTACCCTGCACCTGGTTGGGGGCAGAAATCGTTCCTATTTTCAAGAAGGGCTCCCCTTTGTCACCGGTAAACTATAGGCCCATCAGCCTTATAGATGTCCCGCAAAAATTTTTTGCGCGGCTCATCCTTGAACGACTACATGACTGGATGGAGGAGCACGCTATACTGAGCCAATACCAAGCGGGGTTTAGGAGGAACACCTCTACCATGGATCAAATCTTCCGCCTGTTATTACTATTCTGGAAAACAGCAAAGATTGAGGGTGGCAGCCTCTACATGGTATTCGTTGACCTCCGCTCCGCTTTTGATCTAGTACCCCGAGGGAAACTTTGGGCTGTGTTGGTCAGTCTGGGGGTGCCACCACCAATTCTGGCAATACTGATCAGGTTGCATGAGGGCAATTTTGCCCAGGTGCGTCATGGGAAGAATGGGGCTTTAATTCTAAATTCCCCATTAGCAGAGGGGTGAGGCAGGGGTGCGTATTAGCACCTACCCTGTTTTGCCTATACGTTAATGGTGTGATTTCCCATCTCAATAGTGCCCTTAATAATGATGCCCCAATTTTGGCAGGTAGCAGGGTGCCAGCAATTATGTTCGCGGATGACACCCTGCTACTTTCTAAATCACCAATGGGAATCCAGCGTGTGCTTGACAGTTTTGAGGATTTTTGTAGAGGTCGTGGCCTGGAAATCAATGTGAACAAAACAAAGTATATGGTTTTTAATCCCTCACCTTCCACACAGCCGAACCCAAAATTAGATTCATCAAACTTGGAAAGGGTAAAAACCTTTGATTATCTAGGAGTAACTCTAAGTGAAAACCTTTCATGGGCTCCACAAATCGCCAAAGCACAGCTGAAATTAGCCCAGTATGCAGGGGGTATACTTAGGTTTTCCAACACATCTACATATAAACCTATTAAACCCCCGCTTGAAGTATACAAGAGTCAGGCCAGGGCAGCAATCTTATATGGAGCATCACTCTGGGGGAATTCAACAGGGTTGGAACTCCTTAAAATTGAAAATAAGTTAATCAGACAGCTACTATCACTTCCACAAAGTACCCCGTTGCATCCTTTAAGGATGGATCTGGATCTGAGGCCGATGGATGATGAACTAGCTCTGAAGCCCCTTAGGTACTGGCACAGGTTGTGGACTACGCCAGAACTATTGCATTATAGACTAGAGCTGAAGGAAATTCTGGCTAGCAATAGTGTACAAAAAATCCCGTGGTTCATGTTTATAAAATCTCAGTGTATCAAACTTGGGCTAGGTGACATGTGGTACGAACCGGAAACAAGCTGCAAGGGGATCCCACGGAAGATGCTTACTAAGATCTATGTGGCTGAGCAACTAAACAGAGTACTGACTGCTCCTAAGAATGGACTTTTAACTAAATCCTTTTTAACTGTTAAAGATTTTTATCAATTTGAGAATTTTATGGATATTATCTATCCTATAGCATCAAGGAAACAATATCTGCAATGGAGATACAGCACTCTACCCCTGAGAGCTTTCACCCGCAGTTGGGCGCCAACCTCTACTGAGGCCTGCCCTGGCTGCAGTTGTGATAAAGAGGATGAGCTCCATGTATTATTTTTTTGCCCTGCATATTCAAAAGCTAGGAAGCATTGGATAGTGCCTATTTGTAAAAATATGGGTTTTCGGCAATGTAGCCATGCTTTTAGAATTCTTAAAACAGACACAACTGAATGTATAGTTTTCGCAGTCTCTAAATTTCTTTTAGCAATGTGGAACAGAAGAAGGGGACTGACTATCACCTAATGTATTGTTATGACTCATTTTATCTGTGTCAGGTCTGTCTGTGTATATATCTATTTTATTCTTTTTTGTACTTTTTAAGGCTTTTTGCCGAAATAAAGATATCTTGATGATGAAAAGGATCGACCTCCATTACGGACTGTCCGGATGCGAGGTTGGACAAGAAAAAGTCTGGAGCTGGACCGCAGACAGCGTCCAGGAACATATCATTGAAGTTTTTTTGCCAGGTATAGTGGACCAGTGCCATGCATTATCTTATGCGTGAGACTTAGGATTTTGAAACGCCCTCTTTGGCGAATCGAAAGCCAGTGCAAAGTTTTTAGGGTGGGGGCAGAGGGAGTACGGGAGGGAAGATTCAGAACAAGTCTGGCGGCCGTATTCTGAAGGATTTGAAGCTTGGAGAGTAAATCCTGATTGAGTGCAGTGAACAGGGCATTACCGTAGTCCAGGCGACTAATAATAAGACCCTGGACCAAGGGTTTCCATGCTTCTATGGGTAGCCATTTAAAGATCTTACGTAGCATACGCATAATCCCAAAACAAGTCCCAAGCACTTGGTTTATATGGGTCTTCAAGGACAGAGAGTTATCAATCATGATGCCCAGATTGCGGACTGCAAGCTTGGGAGAGGGACAAACGCCCAGCTCTGATGGCCACCAAGCGCAGGTCCAGAGCTGTTCGGCTTTCCCAAATAAAATAACCTCCGTCTTCCCACCGTTCAGTTGGAGCCTATTTAGATTCATCCAGTCATTGATACGAATCAAGCAGCTCTTAAAAACGGGTTTGAATATCAGACTGGTCAGGGTCACAAGTCACTAGCAGCTGGGTATCATCGGCATACGATAGTGTGTCAAAACCATAGGACCTGATGATATCGGCTAGAGGTGTTAGATATACGTTAAACAGCATGGGGCTGAGAATAGAGCCCTGCGGGACCCCCACTGTTACTGAATATGAGCGGGAGACGATCCCGTCCACGGAAACCGTAGTGAAACGGTCTGCCAGATAACTCTCGAACCAGTCCAGGGCCCTCCCTCTGACACCAATCTCCCACAGACGATGTTTGAGAATACTGTGGGAGATGGTGTCAAATGCTGCAGACAGATCCAAAAGGACCAGGATTGCAGATTCTCGACGGTCCAAGGCCAGCCTGATATTGTCCACTACTTCAATGACTGCGGTCTCTGTGCTATGAGCCGCACGAAAGCCGGATTGGGAGGAATCGAGGAGCTTATGGGTTTCAAGATAGGCCGTGAGACGTTTGTTGACTAAAAACTCCAGTACCTTCCCAAAATAGGGAAGCAAGGAAATAGGGCGGTAATTTGCAGGCACACTGGGGTCGGCAAGGGGCTTTTTAAGGATAGGCTTAACCTGTGCTAATTTCCACCTTTGTGGGAACGTGGCCTGATTAAATGACATATTAAAAACAGTGGTTAAGATATCCACAAATAGTGGTAACATTTTAGCACAGGAACAGGGGGGAAAGGGATCGGCTGGGGAACCAGACTTGATCCGTCCTAAACTTTCACTGACTTCAATTTTTGTTATAGGGTCAAACACTGTTAATAGGGGGGCATTATTTAATTCTAACGGAGGACTAAATTCACTCACGTTAGTATTGTGACAGTCCTGATCTTCTGCCTGAGAGGGGAATGAGGCATATATTGTTTTGATTTTATTGTCAAAGAACAGAGCGACGGAGTCAACCCATTCTTGGGTGGGCGCAAAAGAAGGTTGCTCGACCTGGGGAACAGTGAATTCCTTCAATATTTTATACAGCTCTTTACTCGAGTGAGCTGCATTATTAATGCGCTGGGTAAGGTAAGCCTTTTTTGCAGATTTGATATTGTTCATATAGATTGGAGGTTTGTATATTTCCTGCGGTGTTCGTCGGTTTTGGATTTCCTCCATTGGCGTTCAGCGGCCCGACATGTTGTTTATCGGCTTTTAATGCAGCAGTAAACCATGGTGACGCTTTGCTTTTTACTTGGACCCTTGTGAGAGGAAGGACTTTATCGAGGGTCTTCGAAATGGAGGATTCTAGATTACTAACAATGGAATCTACCGCATAGACCTTCTCACCTTGTAGTAAAGGCTCAAAATGCGATAAGAAAGTATCCGTAGAGAGTTTGCGCCATGACCGTATCCAGGTACTTTTCTTTAGGCTATCATTGCAGTGCATGGTTATGGGCATACTGAATTTAAGAATAGAATGGTCAGTCCATAATGCCGAGCACGGGGATTCAATATTTAGTTTAGAAGAATTTGTGAATATTAAATCTAAGGTATGACCCGCGGAGTGGGTTGGTCCAATCACCTTCTCTGTCAATCCTAATGTGAGCATTGCCCCGATAAGGTGAACTGAGTCAGGGTCTAGTGTCAATTCGGCATGGTAATTAAAATCTCCGAGAAGGATAAAATTATCTGCTGCTAGTACATGGGGTGCAATAAATTCTAGCAGCTGATTAACAAAATGCGTCTTGGAGCCCAGGGGTCTATATATCAATGCCCCATTCCAGTATTCAGCGCCAAGGATATCTACTGTGAAAATTAGAATCTCTGATTGGATAGAGGAAAGTGATTCTAGTACTCGGATCGCAGCAGGGGCCGCCGTTGCCTCTGCAATACCACCGCCTCTTCCTGACTCTCTATCAAGCCGAGTCAGATGGTATTGCGAAGGAAACGCGGTGGCTATACTCGCTGATGAGAAACCGTGGAGCCAGGTCTCAGTAATAAAACAGATCCCGGGTTTCTCCGCATCTAAAAGACTCCAGAGCTCAATCGCGTGCTTGGGTATGGACCCGGCATTTAGGTATAAGGCCGACAGAGAGTTCAGGACAGTTTTAATGGCATTTGGGCGAGGGATATCCAGTACCTGAGAGCAGATACTGGCCACCTCTCTACTGTTAGTTACGGGATGGGGTTTCTCATGGACCACAGAAAGAAGTAGATGCGCACTAGGCGAAGAGAGTCTAAGAGGGTTTAAAAGATGAAGCTCCGCACTAGAATAGCGCAGCATATTGACAGACTGGTACTTACAACTTTCTTCAGAGGATCTGGGCGTCTGGCGGCGGTCAGGCGCGGACGGGCGCAGACGGGCTTGCCTTTGGCGCGCGTCCGCGCCCTGAACCGCGTTAAGAAGGCGGAGTGGGTGGGGCGTGCAAGAACTAGAGTGCTGACCTAGAATGCTGAGCTGGGTGGAACCTGAGATCGCTCGTCACCACTGAGCGCCCCAGAAATGACCTTGCGTCCCTCCGCATCAACCGGCATAAGCCGTGGCGGAACGGGGACCAGCCAATTAGAGTAAAAGCAGCAGGTAAGAAGTTTTAAAAGCAATACAACACAATTTTTAATATACATTTTTTAAAAGTAATACGACGGAGTTTGAGATTGCAAAGTCCCTGGTGTCAGGTTCACACACAGTGCAATTATAGCAAGTAAGGATAGCGGGAAATGCTGTTTACATAAAGACAAACAGTCACAGACCTGGAACAGCGTCTATGGCTTGAGACCAAACGTATAGCCTGCAATTCCAGAAGATTGATATGAAGCAATCTCTCCTCTGGAGACCGAAGACCCTTGATCTCCAGATCCCCCAGATAAGCATCCCACCCTAGCGTAAGGCATCCATTATCAGTGTGGCCACCAATGGAGGAAGATGAAAGGGCTTTCCTTGAGACAGATTGCCCTCCACGCTCCAACAAGTCAGCTCTGCTGCAGCGTCTCTGGATCCTGACTGACTCCCTGAGATCTCCGTTGTGCTGATACCACTGCCTGCGGAGACACCACTGGAGCGCCCTCATGTGCCAGCGTGAATGATTGGCCAACAGAATGCAGGAAGCGAACAGACCGAGCAGGCGAAGGACCTTCAGAACTGGAACAACCGCTCCATTGTGAAACAAAGGGACCATTTCCTGAATGTCGAGAATCCAATGCGGAGGAGGAAAAGCTCGACACACAGTGGTATCCAGTACCGCCCCTATGAACAGGTTGCGCTGAGAGGGCACCAGGTGAGATTTGGGCACATTTATCGAAAAACCCAATTTGAACAACAGCTGGGTTGCTACCTGCAGATGATGACGCACCATCTCTGGCGACTCTGCTTTCTTTGTTGCAGCGCCTGAAGAACCTGCACAAGGGTGAGCATCTTGAACCTCTCCTGCTTGAGGAACAGATTCAAGATTCTGAGATCCAGGATGGGTCGTAACCTGCCATCCTTCTTGGGAATCAGGAAATACCGGGAGTAGCACCCCTGACCCCTTTCCTGCTCCGGAGCCACCTCTATCGCACCTTTTTGCAAAAGGACAAGAACCTCCTTCTGAAGAAGAATTAAATGATCCTCCGTGCAAAACCCTTGGCAAGGAGGGTAAGGGGGGGAAATTTCCTGAAGGGAAGGGCGTACCCATTTTCTACCAGATCTAAAACCCAAAGATCCGAAGTGACCGATTTCCAATCCTGTGGAAAATGGGTAAGCCAGACTCCCACAGGACCTGCATAATCCTGGATGGCGGATCTAGGGATGCTTTCCTGCATTAGCAGCAGGGGTTGGGGAGGTAGAGGAGGAGGAGGAAGAGAGCTGACAACCGGTTCCACGAAGACGACCTCTACCTTTAACCCTGTAGGACTAGTACAAGGGGTTTTGCTGCTGTTGCTGTGGCTGGCGGAAACCACGAAAGGAAGACTTCCCGAACCCACGGTATCTTCTATAGTCATAACCCTTTGCCTGAGTCTGCAGACCCAAGGATTTCGCTGTAGCCTTACTGTCTTTGAATCGTAGCAGGGTAGAATCAGCTTTTTCACCAAAAGTTTAATCCCATCAAAAGGAAGATCAAGTAAGGCAGCTTGTACGTCAGGTGAGAACCCAGAAGACCTTAGCCACGCATGTCTTCTCGTAGCAATGGATGAGCCCATCACCCTGGAAACAGAATCCACTGTGTCCAGGCCAGACTGGATGACCTGGTGAGCCGCAGCCTGAGAGACTGCCAACACCTCACTGAGATTTCCTCGATCTTCTTCAGGCAATTTTGGAAGAAGCTGTTTGGCAGAGTCCATTAGGGCAGGAATGTATCTGCCTAACAAACCGGTGGCATTTGTGGACTTCAAAGCCATACTCGCCGAAGAGAAGACCTTTTTTGCAGATTGTTCTAATTTCTTGGAATCCCTATCAGCAGGAGCCTGAAGAAAGGCGCCCGTGGACTGCTTCGAACAAGACGCCTGCACCACCAAACTCTCAGGCGAAGGATGTGACGAAAGGAACACAGGATCCCCTGGAGCAGGCCTGTACCTCCTGGACACAGACCTTGAAACTGCAGGAGCAGAAAGAGGATGGCGCCACACATCAAGGATTGGCTCAGCCAAGGCATCATTTGAATGGCAAAAGTGGTTCAACCACAGAGGGCGGTTAATAAAGCACCACTGTAAGAAAGTAAGGCTTATACTCGACCACAGGGAGCTGAAGATCCAAGAGCTCTCCAGCCTTCCTTATCACCGCATGGTAAGGTGAAACTTCCTTCGAGGGAGAAGCTTTCTGTGAAGCAAAGTCCCACTCTGGGGAGGAATCAAGTTCACTTGCCTCACACAGACTCTCAAACAAATCTTCAGTATCATAAATGTCACCTTCCTCCATCTCTTCAGCCTGGTACTGCTCCTCCTCAATCCACATCTGCGCTTCTCTCCTCGAGCGCAACTGGCGTCGATGGATCCGGGAGCGGTGTCGAAGAAGGATCCGCAGCAGCAACCGGCGTTGAACGAATCCGAGAAGAAGGTTCAAGGGATGGAGCCGAGGACTGCACATACGGCGTCGACATCCCCGGAGCCAGAAAATGCCAGGACGGCGCCGTCGGCATGAATGGCATGAAGGGTGCCTGAGGATATTGGTGAGGCACACCCAAATTAAATGCCAAAGGACCCATGGGACCCGAAGGTGCACCAGAAGGGTATGAGGCCCTGGCAAACACGCCATACATCGCATTTAAAAAATTTGAGGTATCCGATCCCGGTGCCGGAAATTGAGGATACTGAGCAGGCTCGAGATCCACGAGGCACCTCCGGAGTCGGAACCGCTGGAACCACAGGCAGAGCCACTGGAACTGAAGGATCCTCAGCATCAGCCGGATTCGACAAACCTTCCGGAGTCGGAGAAAATCTCGGAGTCGTGACTGCACCAGAGTCCCCTTGAGCCAAGGAGAATAGGTCGGAGTCGCTTCAGGAGACACCGAAGGTGAAGGAGAGACAAAGTCCTTTTCACGACGCTGAGGAGCCGGAGAAGGCAACCTCGAAACCACAGCCTTCGAAGAACGGCGCCGAGATCCATGTCTCGTCTTCTTCTTGTGCTTCCTCTTCGAGTCATACGAAGTCGACAACCTCGACTTCGAACGTTTTCGACCCCTTTTTTCCTTTTCTCACCGTAGACATGTACAGATTGGCTTCCCACTCCTGCAAGGGCTTAGGGTTCATTTTCCTGCAGGAAGAACAGCCTTCGACATCGTGATCTGATGATAAACACCATAGACAGTTATCATGGGGGTCAGTGATCGACATATGACCCCCACACTCTTTACAGGGCTTAAAACCCGACTACCTCGAAGCAGACATGGCCAAACCACAGATAGAAGCAATCCAAAATACAAAGTATCTAGCAGAAAAACAGTTAGCGTTGACAGCGCAGAAAAAAGGAAACTGACGTCATCACGCCGACGTGGTCCTCTTATGGCTCCGGTAACGTCATACGGAGCCACGTGCAGAGCCATGGCATTGTGACGACCTCGTCGGCGTTGGGAGCTAGGAAAAAGTTTCCATGGAATGCTGGCACACGGCTCTGCATGACGTCACCGGAGCCATAAGAAGACCACGTCGGTGTGATGACGTCAGTTCCACCCATTTTTTCTGTGCCACAGAGGCAAAACGGGCGGACCGACATAGAGACAACATATACATAGTATACAGAACTCACACACAAATACACCCAGTGTATAAAGAAAGAAGAAAGCTTGCACTTCAAACAAGACAATAGCAAATAAACAGAGGTTATGGTATAAAAGGGTGGACAATGGGTCTGTGAGGAATCCACAGGCAGATACTGTATCCACCAGAAAAAGCGTTACCGAAGGTAAGTAACTTGTTTTTCTGATGGATACATCTGCCTGTGGATTCCTCACCTTATGAATAGAATCCCACAGCAGTACCCCTCCCGGAGGTGGGTGTCCACCCTTCTATACCAAAAAGTCCTTCAAAACAGAACGCGCAAAATGGCATCCCTCCTCACTTCGGAATCTAAGCAGTAATGCTTCGCGAAAGTGTGGAGGGAGGCCCAAATTGCGGCCTTACATATGTCCAAAACAGCTACACCTCTAGACAATACAAAAGTAGAAGATTTAGACCTGGTGGAATAAGCTTGAATGCCTACAGGAGGCTCCTTACCAGCCAGGGAGTAGCATATCTTAATGCACAAGATAATCCATCGTGATAAAGTGCGCTTGTGCACCGCCTTGCCCTTCATATGACCAGCATATTAAACAAAGAGCAGGTCATCCTGACGAAAGTCCTTTGTTCTGTCCAAATAGAAGCTAATCGCCCTCTTTGGATCCAAACGATGAAGTCTCTCCTCCTCCTTGGAAGGGTGAGGGGGAGGATAGAAAGTAGGAAGGGTAATGGACTGACCTAGGTGGAAGGGAGTCACCACCGTATGCAGAAAAGCCGCCCTGGTCCTAAGTACCATCCTTTCAGCATAAATGGTCAGAAAAGGCGGCTTTGAACTCAAAGCCTGGAGTTCACTCACCCTCCTGGCTGAGGTGATAGCTACCAGGAAGACCGTTTTAAAAGTTAAAAGTCTAAAGGACAACTATGCATCGGTTCGAATGACGAACCCATTAAAAAAGTTAACACCAAATTCAAGTCCCAATGAGGCATAATGAAAGGAGTGGGAGGAAACATGTTTGTCAGTCCCTTGATAAATCTTAAGACTATAGGAGACTTAAATAAAGAAGGCTGATCAGGTAAACACAAAAATGCCGACAAATACCCTTTAACAGTGGCCACAGCAAAACCCTGCTGGGCCAAATGAAGAGAAAAACAAAGAACATCAGATAGATGAGCTTTTAAGGGATCAATAGATTTCTCTCTGCACCACTTAAGAAGTTTAGACCACCTGTATGAATAGACAGACTTAGTGGAGTGTCGCCTGCCGATAACATAACGTCCACCACGTCAGGCAGGGGAGAAAAATAATTCAAGTTGCCCCGTTCAATCTCCAGGCATGAAGGTGCAGGCTCTGGAGGTGGGGGTGTAGAACTTGCCCCTCCATCTGAGAGAGGAGGTCTGCCCTGAGAGGGAGACGGAGTGGAGGGTGTGACGAGAGGTGAAGAAGGTCCGTGTACCACACCCTTCTTGGCCAATCCGGGGCGATCAATATAACTTGGGCCTGGTCTTGGTGAATCTTCCTCAGAACCCTAGGAATCAAGGGTATGGGAGGAAACGCATAAAGGAGTTGCGAGCCCCAACTCAACTGAAACGCGTCCCCCAATGCTCCCTGCCCCGGAAACTGAAGACTGCAGAATGACGCGCAGTGCGTATTCTCGTGAGTGGCAAACAGGTCCACCCGAGGAGTCCCCCCACGTCCGGAAGATGTGTCAGACTACCTCTGGATGAAGCCTCCACTCATGGTCAGCGGAAAACTGCCTACTGAGACTGTCCGCATGCACGTTCAGAACCCCGGCCAAATGATTTGCCATCAAACAAATCTGATGGTCCTGAGCCCAGGACCAGAGTCGCAACGCCGCTCTGCAGAGACGGAACAACCCTACTCCTCCCTGCTTGTTGACATACAACATCGCAGCAGTGTTGTCCGTCAGGACTTGAACCGACTGACCGCGAAGGGAAGGGGAAAGGCCTTGAGCGCCAAACGTATCGCCCGCAATTCCAAAAGGTTGATGTCAAACAAACTTTCTTCTGGAGACCAAAGACCCTTGATCTCCAGATCCCCCATATGTGCTCCCCACCCTAGGGTAGAGGCATCCGTTAACACTGTGGCCACCGATGGAGGAAGATGGAAAGGCTTTCCTTGAGACAGATTGCCCTCCATGCTCCACCAAGACAGATCCACTGCAGCTTCTCTGGAGATCCTCACAGACTCGCTGAGATCTCTGTTGTGCTGATACCACTGCCTGCGGAGACACCACTGGAGCGCTCTCAAGTGCCAGTGAGCATGGTTGACCAACAGGATGCAGGAAGCGAACAGATCGAGCCGGTGAAGGACCTTCAGAACTGGAACAACCGCTCCATTGTAAAACAAGGGAATCATTTCCTGTATGTCGAGAATCCTTTGAGGTAGAGGGAATGCACGACACATAGTGGTATCCAGTACTGCCCCTATGAACAGGTTGCGCTGTGAGGGCACCAGGTGAGACCTGGGTACATTTTTTGAAAAACCCAATGTGTACAACAGCTGAGTTGTTACCTGCAGATGATGACACACCATCTCCGGAGACTCTGCCTTCATAAGCCAGTCGTCCAGGTATGGGAAAACCGGAATCCCCAACCTTCTGAGATAGGCTGCCACCACTGCCATCACCTTGGTGAAGAATCGAGGTGCAGTAGTAAGATGGACCGCAAACTGGTAATGTTGCGACCTAACCGTGAAACGGAGATACTTCCTGTGCGACTTCAGGATTGGGATGTGGAAATTTGCATCCTGCAAGTCGATGGACACCATCCAGTCCTCTTGTTGCAGCGCCTGAAGAACCTGCGCTAGAGTGACCATCTTGAACATCTCCTGCTTGAGAAATAGATTCAAGATTCTGAGGTCCAGGATAGGACGTAGCCTGCCATCCTTCTTGGGAATCAGGAAATACCGGGAATAGCATCCCTGACCCCTTTCCTGCTCCGGAACCACCTCTATCGCACCTTTTTGTAACAGGGTAAGAACTCCTTCTGAAGGAGAAGCAAATGATCCTCCGTGCAAAACCCTTGGCAAGGAGGGGAAGGAGGAGGGAATTCCCTGAAGGGAAAGGCGTACCCATTTTCCACAAGATCTAGGCCCCAAAGGTCCGAAGTTATTATTCTCCAGTCTTGAAGAAAATGGGTAAGCCGACCTCCCACAGGACCCACATGATCCAGGATGGCGGATCTGGGGCTGCTTTCCTGCATTACCGGGAAGGGGAGGGGAGGTAGAGGAGGAGGAGGAAGAGGGATGACGTCCAGCTACACGAAAGCGACCTCTCCCTTTACCTCTGTAGGATTTATACAGAGGGTTTTGTTGCTGTTGTTGTTGTTGCTGAGGCTGACGGGAACGAAAGGAAGACCTTCCAAAACCACGGTACCTTCTGTAACCAAAACCTCTTGACTGAGACTGCAAAGCCAGAGATTTTGCCGTGGCTCTACTGTCTTTAAATCTCTGCAAGACCAAGTCCGCTTTCTCCCCGAAGAGCTTAGAACCATCAAAAGGAAGGTCCAAAAGGGCAGCTTGCACATCAGGTGAGAATCCAGAGGATCTTAACCAAGCATTCCTCCTAGTGGCAACAGATGAGCCCATCACCCTTGCCACTGAATCTGCAGTGTCCAGACCCGACTGAATTACTTGTCGAGCAGCAGCCTGGGAGTCCATCAAGACCTCATTCAAGTTGTTCCGATCCTCTTCAGACAGCTGAGGGAGAATCTGCTTGGCAGAGTCCATGAGGGCGCGGATATATCTGCCCAATAGACAAGTCGCAGTTGTGGACTTTAGTGCCATACTGGCCGAAGAAAATACTTTCTTTGCCGATTGCTCAAGCTTATTTGAATCTCTATCTGCAGGTGCTTGAGGGAAAGAGCCAATCGACTGCTTCGAAAAAAGAATCTTGAACTACCAGGCTTTGAGGTGACGGGTGAGAAGACAGGAAATCAGGGTCCCCTGGTGCCGGCCTATATCTCCTAGAAACAGATCTAGAAACTGCAGGAGCAGAAAGAGAATTACTCCAGACTTCCAATATCGGCTCCGTTAGAGCATCATTGAATGGTAAAAGAGGTTCCACCACAGTAAGGGTGGGCGTAGTTCGCGAAGTAGCACTTCGCGAAGCTACGCAAAGTACAGTTCGCACTACGCGAGCTACGCGTAGCACTTCGCGAACTGCGTAGTAACATGTTCGCACTGTGCAAGATGTTGTTTTCAATGATTGCACAATGCGGACAAGCAACCGGCACTGTGCAATCATTGAAAATGGCATCTTGCACAGTGCGAGCTGTAGTTTTCTGCTGCTCGAGTAGATTTTTACTCGAGCTGCAGCTTTCTCAACGCGAACTGGTAGTTTCTCATCGCGAGCGGTCGCGACCATACGCGACCCCTCGCAATGAGAAACCTGACCTCCTCGCGTTGGGAATCTCGCCGGGAGGTTTATTTCCCATGCTCGCGATCGCCAACTTGATGTTGCTGATCGCGAACAAGGAAAAAGTCTCGCCGGGATGTCATTTTGCTTGCTCGCAGTCGCCAACTTGACGTTGAGGACCGCGAGCAAGCAAAAAATGACCGCAGCACTACGCAAGACTACGTTACGCGTGTTCGCACTGTGCTACGTGCAATTCGCGTAGTGCGAAGTAGCGAGAACTTCGCAAACTACGCGAGCATAGCGTAGTGCTTTGCCCAGGCCTACACCACAGCAGAAGGAGAATGAAGCACCTCTGTTAAAAGATTAGGCTTATATTCAGCCATAGGAAGCTGTAGGTCCAACAATTCAGCTGCTTTCTTGATAACCACATGGTAAGGAGCTACATCCTTCGAAGGAGAAGCCTTCTGTAAAGCAAAGTCCCCTTCCAAAGAGACATCCAAACCACTTGCTTCACAAAGATCTTCCAATAAGTCCTCAGACTCATAAATGTCCCCTTCCTCTATGTCACCAGCCCGATATTGTTCCTCTTCAATAAGCCTTTGAGCTTTCCTTCTCGAACGCATCCTCGGCTGCGGCATTGGCTGCGCCATCCGCGGCGTCTACGGATCCGGCAACGGCGTCGAAGTAGGCTCATTGACAGGGATCCGCGTCGAACGAACCCTGGAAGAGGGGACGCCGGATGGAGCTGGAGACTGCACAAGGGGCGTCGACACCCTTGGCGCAAGATACTTCCATGACGGCGCCATCGGCATAAAAGGCATAAAGGGGGCCGAAGGATAATGCTGAGACACGCCCAAATTAAATGCCAAAGGGCCCATGGGACCCGAAGCTGCTCCAGAGGGGTATGTGGCTCTGGTAAAAATATCATACATCGCATTCATGAAGTGCGGCAGATCCGAACCCGGCGCCGGGAATGAAGGATACTGCGCCGGATCGACTTCCTTATGAGGAGTCTCCGGAGTCGGATCCACTGGAGTAACAGGTGGAGCCACAGGAGCAGCAGGAGCAGCAGGAAACTCTTTCTCTACCGGATTCGAATCCCCATCCGAAGCCGGAGAGTCAACCGGCACTGGAGACTGCACCGGAGAAACCAAAACAGGAGACCGGTCTGGAGAAGCCTGTGGAGACTCGGAAGGTGAGAGAGAAATAACATCCTTGGTACGACGTCGAGGAGCAGGAGAAGGCGACTTCGAAGCTCGAGACTTGGACGATCGACGTCGAGACCCATGCCTCTTCTTCTTCTTGTGCCTTCTCTTGGATCCATGCGAAGTCGACAACCTCGACTTGGATCTCTTGCGACTTCTTTTTTCCTTTCTCACCTTGGACATGTAGAGTTTGACCTCTCTCTCCTTCAGCGCTTTAGGGTTCATTTTTCGACATGATGAACAAACTTCGACGTCGTTATCACTGGAGAAGCACCAGAGACAGTCCTCATGTGGGTCAGTGATGGACATGTGACCTCCGCATTCCTTGCAGGGCTTGAAATCCGACTTCCTAGGAACAGACATAGTTGAAACAATAACAAATAAAGTCTCGAAACAAAGTAGCAGTTGAAAGACAGGAGAGTCCCAGAAAATCAGTTAGCTTGTAGCGGAGAAAAAAAAAGGAACCGACGTCATCACTCCGACGTGGTCTTCTTATGGCTCCGGTGATGTCATGCGGAGCCGCGTGCGGAGCCATGATGCTGTGACGACCTCATCGGCGCAGAGAGCTCCGAAAAGTTTCCGGAATGCTGGCTCAGAGGGGGATATTCATAAGGTGAGGAATCCACAGGCAGACGTAGCCATCAAAAAGCAATTTTTACTGTAGCAAACTTGACTGTCCCATAGAAAGCACTGGGATACAACATTAGGTTTAATAAATGTTATCTCTGGAAAGAAAACAGCTACACAGTTTGTTTTTGGACTTTTTGAAATGTTAATTACAAGCCCAATTCACTGGTGAAGTTATATTTGTGATTAATATTTTGTTCCAAGGAGCAGACAATAAGCGGACTTGAATGGGCAGAAGAACAAGTTACTTACCTTCGGTAACGCTTTTTCTGGTGGATACAGTATCTGCCTGTGGATTCCTCACCTTGTGAATATCCCCTGCGCCAGCATTCCACGGAACTTTTCTTCCCCAGCATTCCACGTCGACGTGGGCGACGTCACAATACATCGGCTCCGCACGCGACTCCGTACGACGTCATCGGAGCCATAAGAAGCCCACATCGGCGTGATGACGTCAGTTCCACCCATTTTTTCCGTGCCTTCGAGGCGAACAGGTGAACCAACGACAATCCCAAGTATACACAGTATATAGAAAAACCAATACATATACATAGCATACAAAACAAAGGAATGCTAATCAAACAAGCATTTCCTACAAATGTACAAGAGAAAATATAAGCATTTCAAACAAGACCTATTTCATGGTATACAAAAGGTGGACAACGGGGAGGCGGGTGGGTTGGTGAGGAATCCACAGGCAGATACTGTATCCACCAGAAAAAGCGTTACCGAAGGTAAGTAACTTGTTCTTCTGATGGATACATCTGCCAGTGGATTCCTTACCTTGTGAATAGATTCCCACAGCAGTCCCCACTCCCGGAGGAGGGTGTCCACCTTTCTATACCAGAAAGTCTTGCAAGACAGAGCGCGCGAAGTGGCCCTCCCTCCTCATCTCAGAGTCCAAGCAATAATGCTTTGCGAAAGTATGGAGGGAGGCCCAAGTCGCGGCTTTACAAATATCTGCCACAGGAATACCCCGGGCCAGAGCAGATGTTGAAGACTTAGCCCTAGTAGAGTGAGCACGAATACCCTCAGGAGGAGTCTTACCAGCCAAGGCGTAGCAGATCTTGATGGTCAGTATAATCCATCTTGACAGCGTGCGCTTGTGCACCGCTTTACCTTTAGAACGACCAACGTAGCCAATAAAAAGCTGGTCATCAATACGAAAGTCCTTGGTCCTGTCCAAATAAAAACTCATAGCCCTCTTCGGGTCAAGGCGATGGAGTCTTTCTTCTTCTTTGGAAGGATGAGGGGGTGGATAAAAAACAGGGAGGGTAATAGACTGCCCCAAATGGAAAGGAGTAACAACTTTTGGCAGGAAAGCAGCCCTGGTCCTGAGAACCATCCTTTCAGCATGTAAGGTAAGAAAAGGAGGTTTGGAACTAAGAGCTTGAAGCTCACTCACCCTCCTTGCCGAGGTTATGGCTACAAGAAAAACCACCTTAAAGGACAACAGCCTCAAAGGACAATTATGAAGAGGCTCAAACGGGGACCCCATTAAAAAGGTTAAGACAAGATTAAGGTCCCACTGAGGCATTACAAATGGAGTAGGAGGAAACATGTTTGTAAGGCCCTTGATGAACCTCAGAACAACCGGAGATTTAAACAACGAAGGTTGATCTGGAAGGCACAGAAATGCCGATAAGGCCGAAAGGTAGCCCTTAACCGTGGCCACAGCACAGCCCTGCTGAGCCAAGGAAAGAGCAAACTGAAGCACATCAGAAAGATGAGCCTTTAAAGGGTCAATAGACCTCTCTCCACACCACTTTACAAACTTAGACCACCTGTAGGAGTATATGGACTTGGTGGAGTGTCGCCTGGCCGATAAAATAACGTCCACCACATCAGGTGGGAGAGAGAAGGAACTCAGGTTGCCCCGTTCAATCTCCAGGCATGAAGGTGTAAGCTCTGGAGGTGGGGGTGTAGAACCTGCCCCTCCGACTGCGAGAGAAGGTCTGCCCTCAGAGGGAGACGGAGCGGAGGGCACGAGGAGAGGTGGAGAAGATCTGTGTACCACACCCTTCTTGGCCAGTCCGGGGCGACCAAAATGACTTGGGCCCGGTCTTGGCGAATCTTCCTCAGAACCCGAGGAATCAAGGGTATGGGAGGAAACGCGTAAAGGAGTCGTGAGCCCCAACTCAACTGAAACGCGTCCCCCAACGCCCCCTGCATCGGATACTGGAGACTGCAGAATGACGGGCAGTGCGCGTTCTCTCGGGTGGCAAACAGGTCCACCCGAGGAGTCCCCCACGTCCGAAAGACGCGACGAACCACCCCCGGATGGAGCCTCCACTCGTGGTCGGCCGAGAACTGCCGACTGAGACTGTCCGCACGCACGTTCAGCACCCCGGCCAGATGACTTGCCATCAGACAAATCTGATGGTCCTGAGCCCAGGACCACAGACGCAGGGCCTCTCTGCAGAGACAAAGAGACCCCACTCCTCCCTGTTTGTTTATATACCACATCGCGGTCGTGTTGTCCGTCAGGACTTGAACTGACTGACCGCGAAGGGAAGGGAGAAAGGCCTTGAGTGCCAAACGAATCGCCCGCAACTCCAGAAGGTTGATATGAAACAACCTCTCCTCTGGAGACCAAAGACCCTTGATCTCCAGATCCCCCAGATGAGCTCCCCACCCTAGGGTGGAGGCATCCGTTATCACTGTGGCCACCGATGGAGGTAGATGGAAAGGCTTTCCTTGGGACAGATTGCCCTCCACGCTCCACCAAGACAGATCCGCTGCAGCTTCTCCGGAGATCTTGATCGACTCCCCGAGATCCCCGTTGTGCTGATACCACTGCTTGCGGAGGCACCACTGGAGCGCCCTCATGTGCCAGCGTGCATGGTTGACCAACAGAATGCAGGAAGCGAACAGACCGAGCAGGCGAAGGACCTTCAGAACTGGAACAACCGCTCCACTGTGGAATAAAGGGACCATCTCCTGAATGTCGAGAATCCTTTGAGGAGGAGGGAATGCTCGACACACAGTGGTGTCCAGTACTGCCCCTATAAACAGGTTGCGTTGAGAGGGCACCAGGTGAGATTTGGGCACATTGATCGAAAAACCCAAGTCGAATAACAGCTGAGTTGTCACCTGCAGATGACGCTGCACCATCTCTGGGGACTCTGCCTTCAGAAGCCAGTCGTCCAGGTAGGGGAAAACCGGAATCCCCGACCTCCTGAGATGAGCAGCCACCACTGCCATCACCTTTGTGAAGACTTGAGGTGCAGTAGTAAGACCAAACGGGAGGACCGCAAACTGATAATGTTGCGACCCAACCGTAAAACGGAGATACTTCCTGTGCGACTTCAGGATTGGGACATGGAAGTACGCGTCCTGCAAGTCGAGCGACACCATCCAGTCTCCTTGCTGCAACGCTTGAAGAACCTGCGCAAGGGTCAGCATCTTGAACTTCTCCTGTTTCAGGTAAAAATTCAAGATTCTGAGGTCCAGAATCGGACGCAATCTGCCGTCCTTCTTGGGGATCAGGAAATACCGGGAGTAGCATCCCTGACCCCTTTCCTGCTCCGGAACCACCTCTATTGCGCCCTTCTGAAACAAAGCTTGAACTTCTTTCTGCAGGAGAAGCAGGTGGTCCTCCGAGCAATAACCTTGGCAAGGAGGGTAAGGGGGAGGAAACTCCCGAAAGGGAAGGGCGTACCCAGTCTCTACGAGGTTCAAAACCCAAAGGTCGGTTGTAACAGATTTCCAACCCCGTAGAAAGTAGGACACCCGACCCCCCACAGGTCTTACATGATCCGGGATGGGGGATCTAGGGCTGCTTCCCTGAAGCCTCATTTGGAGCAGAGGAGGAGGAGGAAGAAGAGGGGTTGCGACCAGAACCTCTCCGACCCCTTTGCTTCCCTCTATAGGAGCGATAGAGGGGATTCTGCTGCTGTTGTTGCTGCTGTTGTTGTGGCTGTCGGAAGGAGCGAAAGGATGACCTTCCGAATCCCCTAGCCTTACGGAAAGTTGAACCTCTAGCAGGAACCTGCAGACCCAAGGACTTCGCCGTCAACCTACTGTCCTTAAAACGTTGAAGAGCAGAATCTGCCTTCTCCCCAAACAACTTTTGTCCATCAAAGGGCAGATCCACCAGCGTGGCCTGGACATCTGCAGAAAACCCTGAGGAACGGAGCCAAGCTTGTCTCCTTGCGGCAATGGACGACCCCATAATCCTCGCCACAGAGTCCGCCGTATCCAGCCCAGACTGGATCACCTGCCTGGCAGCTGCCTGAGTGTCCGCCACAACCTCCATGAAGGACGACTTATCCCCCTCAGGTAACTTAGGGGCCAAAGTTTTAATAGAGTCCATCAGGGCATGAACATAACGCCCCAGCAAGCATGTGGCATTTGATGACTTCAACGCCATACTTCCTGAGGAGAATGTCTTTTTGGCCGCCTGATCAACTTTCTTTGACTCCCTATCAGCAGGAGATTGGGGGAAAGCACCCGAAGCATGTTTAGAACATGAAGCCTGCACCACTAGGCTCTCCGGAGAAGGATGCGTGGATAAAAAATCCGGGTCTCCTGGCGCAACCCTGTATCTCCTTGCCACCTGCCTGCAAACTGCTGGAGCTGACAGAGGCTTCTTCCACACCTCCAACACTGGCTCCAAGAGAGCCTCATTGAAAGGTAACAAAGGCTCCGAAGACGACGTCGGGGAGTGCAACACCTCTGTAAGCAGATTGGACTTGTATTCCACAGAGGGCAGCTGCAGATCTAACAACTCCGCGGCCTTCTTGATCACAACATGGTAGGGCGCCAATTCCTGTGGTGGAGAAGACCTTGTAGAAGCATGCTCCCACTCCGGGGTGGTATCCAAACCACTTGCTACCTCTATACCTCCAAACTCATCCGAAGAAGAGTCGACTTCATCTTCTTCCACCTCAGCCCGATATCTTTCCTCCTCCAAAACCCTTTGGGCCTCCCGCCTCGATCGATCCCGGGGAGCCGGCGTCGTCGACGTCGTACGCGGCGTCGGTGGAGCCAAAGGCACCGGCGTCGGAGGCGCTACAGGTGGAGTCGGCGGCGCCGGATGCGGCGTCGATGGAGTCGGCCTCGGCGTCAAAGAAGGCTCCGAAGATTGACCATCCATCCGAGGTCGAGCCGGATTCCCAACCGGCGCCGGAAACTGCCAAGAAGGCGCCATCGGCATAAAAGGCAGAAAAGGAGCCTGAGCGTATTGCTGCGGCACTCCCAGAGAAAACGCCATCGGACCCACGGGACCTGCTGCTGCTCCGGATGGGAAGGATGCTCTCTGAAAAATGCCATACATGGCATTCAGAAATCCCGAAGGATCCGTACCTGGAGCCGGGAATTGGGGATAAGGAACTGCCCCTGTATCCTCCTGTGGAGCCACCGGCGTCGGCTCCTCAGAATCCTCCACCGGAGCCGCGGAGTCATCAGGCACCGGAACAGACTCTTCCTGCTCCTGCTCCACATCAGAATCCACCCGACCCGGAGTCGAAGCCTTGGACGGCGCCGGCGACGGCGTCGGGGAACGAGCTGGAGTCCGCTTCGGAGAGGGAGACTTCGAAGACTTATCAGGAGAAGGCGAAGGAGACAAGACCTTGCTCTGACGTCGACGAGGCGAAGCCGACCTCGACCTCTTAGACTTCGAGGACCGACGCCGAGAAGAATGCTTCCTCTTCTTATGGTGCTTCTTCGACTTCGACGACCTCGAAGTCGAAGACTCCCGCCTGGACTTCTCCTTTTTCCTCCCTCTCTTCTCCTCACCGATCTTCTTCATGAAGAGTTTGGTCTTCCTCTCCTTCAGCGCTTTAGGATTCATGCTCCTACAGCACCCGCACTCATCCACGTCATGATCAGAGGAGAGACACCATAAACAATTCTGATGCGGATCCGTCATGGACATCAGGCCTCCGCACTCCCTACAGGGCTTAAAGCCCGACTTCCTCGTCGAAGACATACCGATTTTAACAAAAATACACCACTAGATTACAAAGTATCTAGAGAGCACTGGGAAAAAAACGTTGCGCGTCGACGGCGCGGAAAAAAGGGAACTGACGTCATCACGCCGACGTGGGCTTCTTATGGCTCCGATGACGTCGTACGGAGTCGCGTGCGGAGCCGATGTATTGTGACGTCGCCCACGTCGACGTGGAATGCTGGGGAAGAAAAGTTCCGTGGAATGCTGGCGCAGGGGATATTCACAAGGTGAGGAATCCACTGGCAGATGTATCCATCAGAAATGACCAATCTGAACCTGACAGAATATGCAGAATGGAGCTGTGGGGATCCTTTTTGAAATTAAAGTATTAAAAACTGCTTGAATGTCAAATCCTGCTTAACAGGACTGATGGTGTTTTCATATGACACTTGGGGTGCAGTAAAAAGAGGCTTCCCCTATCACAGGCAAATCTGAGCTGCCACTTGGCCAGGGACCTACTTTTGTCCACCCAGCCATACAGGCCCCAAAAACAGTAGACATGCATCTTTTTGACATTACAGTGTCAAAGGCTGTTTCAACAGGTATGCTAGGTTCAAATGTAACATTTAGGGCATACTTTAAAGAAGGGAAAAAGGATGGCAAAACAATCTGGGTGTATCCGCTATCTGGTTGTGGAGAACTCAACTTTATTCTACCCGACTTGTACCTCTGAGGTTGTTGTGGGTACAGGACCTGCTTCAAAGAGGATTGTAGTGTTAGATGTGGATGGACACTAGTATTACCATAGTACAGTGCCCACACATACCACCAGCCCTCAGAGCCCAAGTTGAGTGAAGCTGAAGACTTCGGGCATCCAGACAAATGCCCAAAGTGGGTAGAATTAGCTTTGGGAACCTTTACTCCACAGGCTAGGGCATCCCCAGGGGTGATTCCAACTCACTTACTCTTGCCAGACGTAAATGTGGCATCTTGAAGCATCCAATTCAGAAGAGGACTGAATCAGATGTCTACAATCTGAGAATAGCCCTGGAGGACTGAACCGGCTCTTTCTATCTTGTACCCAGGGCAAAGAAGTAGACTTCCTGGGTTATAAGGTTGACCCCCTGTTCAACCTACAAGGACACACAAGCTACAAGAGGCCTTTTCCTGCAACTGCCCAGCTGACCACCAGCAACTGGATCTGGACTGACTGGACTCTCCTGTTGGCCTCTGCCACCCATCTTGTGAGTCTCTAAGGGCCTCAAGTGAGGTCCAGGGGAACTTTAGAAGTGTATTCCTGTGGTGGATTGGAACTTAAAGGACCAAAGTCAGAGGGTAAAATCTTCGACCAGGGAAAACCTGGTTGGTGTTTCTGACCCGTGCTCCATCACAGTCAGTAAAAAGTGTGTGTAGGTCCCAGTCTACAGCGACCATTGACGATCATTGTCACCCTGTGCTTCCTGGAAATATTTTATTTATACGTTTTTTAAAACATATCTCCTGTTCCCCTTAAGGAATATTTGTCAATTTACTGTCATTTTGTTGAATACATTTTACTTTATTTTTCTAATACATTTTAGGATTTTTATGGTTTTGCATTTTGAGTTTATTACTGTTTTAGTACTGCATAAATACTTTACACATTGACTCCAAGTTAAGCCTGTCTGCTCTGTACCATAGCTACCAGGGGGTTGAGTTCAGGTTATTTTGGTGACTTTAAGGGTTCACACTCACAAGGACTGTGGTGATTACCAAAAGTGGGTACATTGGCCCCTCAACTAATAATCCAAATACACTACCTTTTCCTCTTATGCCTGATGGGTGCTGATAAGACAGAAATCTGTGATTCCGTTCTGGAAGGACCTCCCCTGATCGGTGACCTCCCCTGTTACGGTTTTGGTCTGAGCAAAACCGTAATGTCATTGAATTTATTATGCGTCTGTGAATGTAACAGGGGTTCTCACTCAGGCATTCTGTAGCTATCTGATATCTTAAGTGCCCAGGCTAATCTAGAGGGACGGAAGAAATCAGGTTGCTTTTGAAAAACATCAGCGCTTGATATGTGCGCAATGTCTCATTGAGAATGAAGTGCCCGTCACTTATGCACTGGTGGCCTGATCCAGGAACTCTGAGGAAGGCCCCCCTAACACACATTGTCATCCCATCAAAGGGACACCATTCTATCTTACCCTGAACCCCTGTGCCACAAGAACAGCCTGGTAATCTGGGGCCAATGTTAAAACGAATTGGGAGGAGTGGGAAGAGTCTCATTTTGGGAGGAGAGCCTTCCATGTCGGACGATCCTCATGGGTGCGCCTTGATCTGGAACCCTGCCACTACTGCGATGGAAAGATAGGCTGCGGCACGCAACACAGTGACCTCCTTCACACCAAAAGAGCCCCTAGGAAGTAATTTCGGTGCTCCGGCCCCTCGATACTGTTGCTTGTCCTGGGTGGAACACAAAAGTATACAAAAAAGTGAAGGATGGAATGCTTGAATTAATCTCAGTCACTGATAATTACATGGGGTGCATCCCAAACCATTGTTATTTTGCACACCATGCTACCCCAGTATGGACCAAACCATATGCAAATCAGCCTTGACCCTGCTCCAATAGGAATAGTCCAGCCTGAACTGCCAGCCTAGGTCCTCCTTGAACCGGAACACAAGCAACTCAGGACCAGTTATAGCTTAGTTCCAGGGACTTAGTGAGCATGGGACCCACGTCGGGGCATACTTATCCCACTAGGTGCGACACACAAAAGTATACAAAAAGTGAGGTATGGAATGCTTGAATTTATCTTGGCCACTGGTAATTACTCGTGCCTCATCCCAGCCCATCTTGCTTTGCACACCATGCCACCGCACTTTGTACCCAGCCAGAATACTTCAGTGAGTGGAACTGAGACCGCACTTGACCATCGGCTGGGCCTGCCTCAGTGGCCTACAGCAGGATCTCGGCGCAGCCTGGGGCTTGTTCCTGATCTTCAGCGGGGCAGGAGGGAGGGCTCTGGCTTTGCTCCTTATTGTCACTGCTGGAGGCTATGAGCAGGGTGTGGGCCTCCCCGAGCAGCCTCCCCGATCAGCCGCACACATGTGGCGAGGGCTGCTCCCCTATTCCGTATCTCAGCGGGGCCTGATACATTTGCCAACCATGGGCTACAGGCCGGAGGCCTCTTTTGGCGAGGGACTGTCTAGACAATGAGTGGATATTGCCTCATGATAGGAGAGCTGCTTCAGTACTGCGCTAGGCCACATGAGGGGGAAAGACCCAGGCCAGCCTTTGGACAGGTGCCTATATATCTATTTGAGGCTCTCACCGGCGGGAGGTTCCCTTGGTTGGACTACATGGGGGTCCATATCTCTGGACAAGCTTTCCCAGATTGCTTGCTGCTTCAGGCCCTGAAGGGTGGGCAGTAGGTGTTCCTGCCACACCTGTGCCTCCGTCTCCCATCAAACTCCCCCCTGACACCCATCTTTTCTTATTTCACCAATTGGCCTGCTGGGAGCCTAGGCATAGAATTCCTTGCCTGACCTTTTTATATCCTTTCTGGACATTGCCTCTCCTGATGACACCAGCGGACTCGCTCCGTGGTCCCTGGAGGAGGACTCCTAATGAACACCAGAGAAGAGGATAGTGGCTGCAAGAGGGCCCCCACCCTGTGCCACCTTCCCCCTGTTGCTCGCTGACCCCCTAGATAACTGGGAATAAGATTCACAATCTCCTGCCACCCCTGGGGGTCCCCTCCTATGCAGTCAGGGGAGACCCCAAGGCATTGCCCTACCTTCTTACTGCACTCCTTTTCTAGTCTCCCTCCTCAATGACCCACAGTCGAAGTCATCAATCAATATCATCCGGTGCAGAATAGACCAGGTGAGCACAACCTGGACTACTGTAGCAGTAGTGACTTCACTACTAAGCAACCGTCCAGAGACTGTGAACTATGTTAAAGATTGCTGCTCCTCTGACAGGCTGCTGAGGCTGGTCGCATCCTTTGGTGCTGGTGGCCATGGAGGGCCGGCCTGTGCCTCAGACCTAACCACTGTTGGAGTCAATAACTGGTCAGTGACATGACCTCAGAAGATGTGGTAACCAAGAGTAGAAGGGTCATGAGCTACTGCTGAGATAGTGATCTAATTACAAGCTGCACTCCTTGAACTACTGCTGAGAGTGATCTAACTACAAGCTGCTCTCCTTGAACTACTGCTGATGTAGGGATCTAACTACAAGCTGCTCTCCTTCACCTACTGCTGAGGTAGGATCTAACTACAAGCTGCTCTCCTTCACCTACTGCTGAGGTAGGATCTAACTACAAGCTGCTCTCCTTCAACTACTGCTGAGGTAGCGATCTAACTACAAGCTGCTCTCCTTGAACTACTGCTGAGATTGTGATCTAATTACAAGCTGTTCTCCTTGACCTACTTCTGTGGTTGTAATCTACTGCTGTGGTAGTGATCAAGTTACAAGCTGCTCTCCTTCACCTACTGTTGAGGTAGGATCTAACTACAAGCTGCTCTCCTTCACCTACTGCTGAGGTAGGATCTAACTACAAGCTGCTCTCCTTCAACTACTGCTGAGGTAGCGATCTAACTACAAGCTGCTCTCCTTGAACTACTGCTGAGATTGTGATCTAATTACAAGCTGTTCTCCTTGACCTACTTCTGTGGTTGTAATCTACTGCTGTGGTAGTGATCAAGTTACAAGCTGCTCTCCTTCAACTACTGCTGAGAGAATGATCTAACTGCAAATTGCTTTCCAACTACTGCTGAGATAGTGATCTAACTACAAGTTGCTCTCCTTGAACTACTGATGAGATTGTGATCTAGCTACAACCTGCTCTCCTTGAACTACTACTGAGACAGTGATCTAACTACAAGCTGCTCTCCTTGAACTACTGAGGAGGTAGCGCTCTAACTACAAACTGCTCTCCTTGAATTACTGCTGAGATTGTGATCTATCTACAACCTGCTCTCCTGGAACTACTGCTGAGACAGTAACCTAACTACAAGCTGCTCTCCTTGAACCACTACTGAGATAGTGAACTAACTACAAGCTGCTCTCCTTGAACTACTGCTGAGATAGTGATCTAATTACAAGCTGCTCTCCTTGAACTACTTTGGTGTAAGTAATCTACTGCTGAGGTAGCGGTCTAACTACAAGCTGCTCTCCCTCAACTTTTACTGAGAGAGTGATCTAACTGCAAACTGCTTTCCAACTACTGCTGAGATAGTGATCTAACTACAAGCTGCTCTCCTTAAACTACAGCTGAGGTAGATATCTAACTACAAGCTGCTCTCCTTGAACTACTGTTGATATAGTGATCTAACTACAAGGGGCTCTACTTCAACTACTGCTGAGGTAGTGATCTAACTACAAGCTGCTCTCCTTGAACTCCTGCAACGGTAGCAATCTACTGCTGTGGTAGTGATCTAATTACAAGCTGCTCTCCTTGAACTACTATTGAGGTACAAATCCAACTACAAGCTGCTCTCCTTGAGCTACTGCTGAGGTAGTAATCAACTGCTGTGGTAGCGATCTAGCTACAAGCTGCTCTCCTTTAACTACTGCTGAGAGAGTGATCTAACTGCAAACTGCTTTCCAACTACTGCTGAGATAGTGATCTAACTACAAGTTGCTCTCCTTGAACTACTGCTGAGATTGTGATCTAGCTACAACCTGCTCTCCTTGAACTACTACTGAGACAGTGGTCTAACTACAAGCTGCTCTCCTTGAACTACTGAGGAGGTAGCTATCTAACTACAAGCTGCTCTCCTTGAACTACTGCAGAGAGTTGCCTAACTACAGGCTGCTCTCCTTAAAGTACAGCTGAGGTTGCGATCTA
Source organism: Triturus cristatus (assembly GCF_964204655.1). Taxonomy (NCBI): domain Eukaryota; kingdom Metazoa; phylum Chordata; class Amphibia; order Caudata; family Salamandridae; genus Triturus; species Triturus cristatus. The sequence goes on along the minus strand of NC_140580.1, from coordinate 1,144,746,680 downwards.
ACTACAAACTGCTCTCCTTGACCTACAGCTGAGGTAGTAATCTACTGCTGTGGAGGCAATCTAACTACAAGCTCCTCTCCTTCAACTACTGTTGGGGTAGCAAACTAACTACATGCTGCTCTCTTTGAAGAACTGACCCATAGACCTGGGAAAGGTTCATCGTATTCTCTCCTAGCCAGATACTCCTGCTGCTGTAACTGGCCACATCTCTTGGGGCTGGCCTGAACAATGGGTCACTCCCCTTGGATGCTTATACAGGATGAGGTACGCTGGTTTGTACGTGCATCTCTCCATCTATTAATGCACTTGGAGCCACTATGATGTTGAGAAGAACCTGACTTGTCAAAGTAGCGCTGGCTTCCTCCAGGGTTTGTCAAAACTCCAAGGCCACAGCTTTTTTGACCCCAGTTACCCTGTCATGTCTACCTGATACATCTGCCAAACTAAACGCTATCCTGGAAACTATAAAAAGGTCGAGTACATCCAGTAATCTAGTCTGCGGGATCTAAGATCTAAGGGGCATGACGTGCTCATCATTTGTTCGTTTAAGAAAAACAGTTCCCCTACTTTTTGTGGAAACACAATCATCCCAGGATGGGTAATTCCGATAGTTCAAATGCTTCAGCTGAAGCTTAAGGTAGTGACTCTTTTGTGCTGTGATACAGAGGGAGGCGAGATAGCTAAAAAAACTTCCTGCCAGGGTGCCTGCTTCCTGAAAGAAATGCAGATGTGCGCAACTGGTCAATCTGCAAATGTAAAGGGTGCTTATAAGCCGGTATTGGCTTTAATTGATGGCATCACTTGAACCTTCCTGCTGACACATTTATTCTTTTTGAGTGGTATTGTAAGGGAGTTACCAACGAATCTAAGAAGTGTGTGCTTTTAAAAGACCATTATAAAAAGAATTGCACTACATGCCTGCCATCTTGAATGATCTCACTGTGTAAGGAGGGGCGGGCCTTGAAGAGGGCAGGGCCTCGTTAGAAGAAGTAGCAACAAGACACTTTTGAACCCCACCATGCAACCATGCCCCCTCCCTGCCAAAAACGTTTTAAAAGCTTGCGTAGGCTGCTGCCGATATCCTGGGGTGTTTTCACACCTCTTAACGGACGTCAACAGTTCAAAGCCTCGGAAAACATGCTGGAGCCCCACTATTTAAAGTGGTTTTCAGCTCGCTTTCCCTGCCACCATGTGATATCGACTCCTTATCGGTAGACCGTGTGATGGGAGCCGATATCGTGTGTCATACAGTGGCCCCGTGTGAGTTGGCACATATGGCACTACATACAGTCTGGGTATTACTAAACTGTGTATTTTCAAAGCACTTTTTATTAATCCTTTTTGTAGCAGTCTATCTTCTACAGTATGTAATACAAGTATAAAATAATGATTTACATATTCATAGTAGTTTCTATCACAGAATAGTACCCCGTAGCACTAAACATACACAAGTCACTATAGTCCACTGCACCAACCAGGCTTCAATTCTTTGGCTCCCAGGTGCAGTGCATTATCTAACAGTGGTTTTATAATGTACGTTAGTGCATTTCCCACTGATTAACATAACTTGCATTTACTTTTCCTTTGAGCTGTGTGTTATTTTGTCTATTTACCTGAAGGTGAAAGACCAAGACAATTACTGAATATTTTGTTTTTTAGCCACGCCTTTGACCATGCCCACACGCTCACTCACCCTGCCCTCTTTGCACACAGCATCACAGTTCCCATACTTTTTTTATGCACTTCGACCACTGAGTACATCCTTTGAAAATCAAATAGACGCTGTGGCACTTGATGTAAGGTTATTATGGGTAGACAATAGAAAATTGTCTGCAAGGTTGTCTCAAGCAGAACACAGACCACAAAACCTACAGCCTCAAACATCAGAAACACAGAAGTAGATACTTGATCTGAGAGACCGTGAGCATTTACTGGAGGGCAGAGCTGAAGATGCTGAAGGCTGATCTCGACAGAGCAACATCAGAACTGTGGGCCTGCTCAAAGGCTCAGAGAGCGAGACACTAAACTCTTTGGAGACGTGGTTTAAATGGTTTGTGCCCCCTCACAAACTCTCTTCATTTTTGTCCATCGACAGGGCCCAGAGGGGTTCCTGCACTGAGGCCCCCTCCTGTCTCTGTGCCTGGACTGGTTGTTGCGGAATTGCTGCACGTCAAAGACCGCAATGAAATCCAATGTCCTGTCTTGTGTTTTCAAACTATGGTACCTGACAGTACAACACCAGTGAGACTCCTTTGGCAGAGTCAAAAGAAAGCTGAGAGAAATGGGGCTGAAATACTCCTGTTACCTGTGAAACTCTGAATAATATCTGAACACAAATCAAATGTTTTCATTGATCCAGCACAGCGACTGGGAACTGCTCCCCTAGCAGACACCTCCAGGAAATGTGAGCAGCAAACAAGAAAACACTTGTGGAGAAGAAGCAAGAAGTCTATTCACACAAACCACCTCACAACCCCATCCGATGAACAAGCAGAAAGATGGCAGATGCTGGGAGCTTCATCCAGAGACTGGCCCTGGTCACTGACACTGTCACTGAAGAAACTTCCTCTTTCCAAATACCCCTCCAAGGGTTAATACCCCTTCCGGAGAGACCCCACAAACAGTGGACAAGCTACTCAAGAGATGTATCCATTAGGCCCCTTTCTCCTACTGAGCTGCTGTTGGTTGGTACTTGCCTCGACGGGTGCCGCCCCACCACCTGAGCCCACATTTACATCCTACCCTTAGTACCTAGCATTTGATATAGTTGTGGCTCCCTACTTACTAGACCAAAGCACACACCAAAATTAGTAAATAAAAAGCCAGTTACTTTAGTGGTCCCCACACCTGACCTACCCAAGCATGTATTCTGTTCAGTACTGATGTTGGGGTGCCAGATAGAACCCCAATCAACAAGGCTTTTCACCCAGGATCTGAAGGACACCATCAGCTAATCTCAGCCTCATCGCAAGAGACCAAACAGAGGGACGCATATCACCCCACTCCAAGAATCCCACAGCACAGAGATAGACACATAAGGGCTTCAGAAGCATTGGAGAGGACAGATGTTCTCCACAAATTACTCCGCATACGCCCGTGGAGTCCCAGTTTAGCCTTATGCCACAGTATTGGATAAAAGCTGGAGTCCCAGTTCAATCTTATACCACAGTATTGGATAATGTCTCAGTAGATCACACCCCCACTCCATCCTACTGTCTGGAACCCTGGTCTTGGGTCGACATATGAAGACAACACCACCTGGGGGTCAAAATCCACTCTTCACCCATCCCACATGATCAACACCTTAAGACTAGATAGAACTTTGTGTTCCACATCTATCTGCCCTAATGTCACCAACGTGGAGCATCAGCTGAGAACCATTTCAGACCCCAACCCGATGCAGGCTGGGCTCAGCTGGGGAAGGTGCATCCTCCCATTCCAACAGGGGGTGCAGACCTCCATACTTAAGGATGCGGCATTTCAAGCTACGCAACGTGAGAGAATTAGTGACTATTTTACATTCAGTTGAAACACTGCATCATCCTTATCAATTGAATGGGAAGTGTTTAAGTTCGTAGCTAGAGGGCGCTGCATTCCTGTAGTGGAAGGTGCCCGAAAAACTACTGACAAAGAATTCAAGTTGCCCTGTCTCCAAGTACCACCAAACATTATAGAACACCACTCACCAAAGCTTTGACAGCCAAGCAGGCACATTTTTTAATGAAATGCCACATAGCTGCTCATTCATTGTTCACAGCCTATATCTGTCCCTTTCATCTTTGGGCCTTTTTTGACGCCTCTGACCTCACTTCTCCCCTTCCCCTTTACAGCACTTCTTAAAAATTGTGACCATTGTCCTGATGATGGCCTGGAATCAATCAGGCTGAAACGCCGTCGACCCTCCCCAGCAAAGAACTTTGGCATTGCTCTGGTCAATATATTAATTGTTTAGAAATTACACTGTATATAATGTTTTGTCTCCTTTGACCACATTGTTACCTTATCATTTGTCGTCGTTCACGCTGTTCTTCACCCTTGTGTCACTGCGCCGTTCACTATCACTAGCACGCCCAGTGCTCACTTGAGTGTTATGGTCACTTGTACCTTGACTTGTACTGTAGTGCTGTAATAACTACTTACAATATAATTATTCTCCCTATTTCCTTGTGGTCTCCCTTTTTTTCCCCCTCCCTATGTGATTTATATCACTAACTCTGAATTTGCTATGCTTAGTGGAATGGGAGGCATATGAAGTGGTGATGAGGGGCCATTTTATGGGTCAGTCCACTGGGGTGCAGAGAGGAATCTGTCAAGAAACAGTAGACCTAGAGGGTAAGCCAAGTCAACTGGATAATGCTCAGGGCATTGACCCCACTTCTTTGTTAAGATTGCAGTAAACTCGCGCAAGCTACAATAAAGTGCTAGAAAGTATTGAGATGCCACAACTATAAGAAACATCTGGACAGAATACAGGAGGAGGGGAGGGCTGGTCGTCTCCTGGCATGGCTGATCAAACCGGAGATCTCTCAGTCACCGATCACACAGCTGCAGGCAGAAACGGGTGACCTAGTTTATAATCCTGAGGAAATTAGCACTTTTTTCCAAGAATATTATGAGAGATTGTATACCGTCCCTGTAGCGGTCCCTCAGACATTTATCGGGGACTTCCTGGACCCCCTGCCACTTCGGACAGTAAACAGACAGACACAGGAAGAATTGGGGGGCCCGGTGACTCTGCAGGAAGTCTGTGCGGACATTGCACATATGGCACCTGGTAAAACACCTGGACCGGATGGCCTCCTGGCAGAATTTTACAAGAGATATGCGGCCAGCCTAGCAGCGCGACTAGTGACTTTATACACGGAGTGCCTCAGACTCCGCAAGCTTCCCAAAACTACCCAGAGAGCGCTTGTGATTCCCCTCCCTTAATGTAAGGAGTTAGGAGCCTGGCTGGCAGATTTTAGGCCCCTCTCTATGCTTAATTTAGATTTAAAAATTCATAGTAAGGTACTGGCGGGCAGGCTGCTCCCTCACATGAGAACTCTTATCCACCCTTAGCAGAAAGGCTTTATTCCCTCCCGCAGTACCTCCTACAATATGCGCAGACTCTACTCTGTCCTTTATCACTCGGAAGCGTCACTCATGCAGCAGGCTGCAGCGTCACTCATGCAGCAGGCTGCAGCGTCACTCATGCAGCAGGCTGCAGTACTCTCCATTGACTTGTAAAAGGCCTTCGGCACGGTCTGCTGGGAATACCTGTTCAAACCAATGCTGCGGATGGGCCTTGGGAGTGGCTGGGTGAAGTGTGTACAGCTGCTCTATGCATCTCCCACGGCGAGAGTCAGGACAGGCGAATCAATATCCAGTCGATGTAAGATCTCCTGGAGAACTCTGCAAGGATGCCCTCTCTCTCCCCTCCCGTTTGCCCTAGCAATTGAACCGTGGGCTGAGAGGGTCAGTCAGGGTGGTGAGGGGATGGGCCTCAGGATGGGTGAGCGGGTTCCTATTATCTCTCTTTACGCCAATGACTTGCTGATTTACCTGGGGGAAGCGGTGAAGGGCGTGGCCTCAACAATACAGCCCCTGGTGAGGTTTGAACACATATCGGGCCTCCGGGTTAATAAGGCAAAAACGTATTTATTCCCAGTGGCGGGTCCCATACCTATGCCTGCGGCCCTGACCCCTGATACTAATTGGACCCCTCAGTCATTCAAGTATCTGGGCAGTCATATCTTCCACTCTATGGAGGACCTGAGAGACGCAAATTTGAATAGAGCAATGCGGTCCCTTAGATCCTGTGTTCTTTTTTGGCGCGCCCTGCAGTTGCCTATAATGGCTAGGATTTCCTTATCTAAAATGGTTATGCAGCCCCTAATCTATTTTTCGTCAATCTCCTTGTCCTGATGCCCCAGGGTGGTTCCGCCCGTTCGACTACCTACTAGGTGACTTGGTGTGGGGGAGACGGGTAACGGAGAGTGTCACTGAAGACATTACAATGCCCTAAGACAGAAGGTGAGTTGGGGGTAACAACTTTTGAACTTTATATGTTAGCCGCCCAAATGCAATGGCTGGCAGGAGTAAATGAGGAGGGTACCAGTTTACTGGAGCCCGGCGCTTACCCAGCTTACTGTTTGCAAAGCTGTTGGATCCAACAATCGCAGTCCCATATCGCTCGATATTGCAAAATACAAATTACAGACCTGGAAAAGATGTCTGACCAAGATGCTAAGAACCCCGAAGTATACCCCTATGCTGCCTCTAAAGGGCATGCCCCATGGGGAACCTAAGACGATATTCTCACCCGAACAGTTGGCGCCCTGGACAACGGCAGGGCTGGAGAATGTTGGGGATCGCTATCTGGATAAAACACTGATCACATCTGAGGAATTGGTGGAGAGCTGTGGTCTCCCCTCCGGGGCAGTTCCTACAGTACGAGGCCCTGACTCGCACCTTTGGACAGTTGTGGGAGGGGGGAGGGAGAAGCCTGGGACTCACCCAGTGTTGCATTCGGTGATCACCCTGGGTTCCGCCGGGCACCAAGTGAAGTGCTCACCACGTCCCTTACCGCATTGCATAAATTGTGGGGGAGATGGGAGAAGATGGTAGATTGGGAACTCTCAGATGTAGAATGGGGCAAAATGTTACAATCCCCTAGGAAGGTCTCCCGAAATACCCGCTTGAAATATATACAATTCAATTTTATACACATGACCTACAAGACACCTCACCGCCTCAACATCACTTATGAAATACGGAAGTGCCTGAGATGTTCCCACATAGACGCAGAGTTCATACATATGACATGGGAATGTCCGAGCACACGTATATTCTGGGAAGCAAATTTAGCTAAGATGAAAGATGCCCTGGGACGAGAGTCGGCCCTTACAGTGCGGGTATGCCTGTTCGTACTTTTTCCCCAACCACATACACGCAAGGTGGGGAATAGATTGATGGATTTAGCCATGGGGCTAGCTAAGCGAAGAATTGCGTTGGAATGGAAGTCTGCTACTTGACTGCAGTTTGAAACTTGGAACCGCAATCTGATTAACTGGGCTGCACTGGGAGGAATCCAGGGGAGTGCGGAGTCACCCCAAGGCTGATCTCTGGAAAGAAGCATTGGTGTCATGGGAAACGCCGACACAGTCAGGCAGCGAGGGAGGGGAGAGCGGTGGCGAGCAGGAATGGGCGGATACATGGCATCACAGCAACCTCGTCCCCATAATGAGATCTGAGGTTAGATTCAGTTATAGGACACTAGTGATGTTTATAACCAAGCAAGAGATGCGGGACCAAGAAGGAAACTAGTATATTATGAGAAACCCTCCCAGCCCAATGAGGGGCCCATTGATGAGCTCTGTAAGCTGTATACCATGAGTAAGACACTTCTACTTCCATACACGTACCACCCACCTGCACAAGTTGTAGTCAATAGTTAGAAGCTATTGTTTATCCCTCAAATATGAAGGCTGTTGGTATGTACTAGAACGGCGCTGACAACTACCCACCTAGAAGAGACTGAATAGACTGCAAACCGCATTGCGGAACAGATATCTGTTTATTAAAGGCTAGGACACGCCAATAGGCCGCATTCTGCTTCCAAAATCTGTGTACACATAGAATTTGACATGTATCGTGTGAGCTCGAAAGTTTATAATTTGATGTAACAGTACTGTACAAGATAATTGTGTTTGAAGAATAGCTGGATTTTTGTAAACGGTAATGTTAAATATAAAATGCTGATAAAAATATGTTTTTAAAAAATCATTCAACTTTCCAGTAAAAGCTTCCATCAGAATGTGTGAGGGACTATTTGCCGCTGCGCCAACTCACATGGTACTAGAATGTGTCTCATGGTACTGGCTCAATCCACAAGGTCACCCGGTGAAGAGCCAGTATCACATGGTGGGACTGGAAACCCTTTCACAAGGTGGGTTTACCGGCTGGTGTATGAAGGCTTTGATGGAGGGATGGCTCCTCCGTAATGGTGGAGAAGCCTCACACCAGAGCCCGCACCAGCAGATGATTAATGAAATAATAATAACACAATGTTATTATAATTTTATTTATGCTGTCTGAGCCCCGCAATAAGTATAGGGTGGAGCCGGGAATGTCAGGAAGGAGAAGTAGTGCGCACTTATAAGTGTGCGTGTGTGTTGCCAAATACACATGCGCACTTAGATTTCTGCAACCCAGCTGTGTTACACAGCCGGGTCCGAGAAAAGCTACAGGCTTCAATACACTGTCTGAGTGGTCAAACTAATCTGTTCAGACCAATCATAGTGCTCCTCTCAGGCTATGAGAGCAGAGTCTTGATTGGGTGTGGAGCTTGTGCTCATCCCCTTCCGGCCCGACAAGAGGAGCAGTGAGCAAGGTTGCCAGATTGGGCTATTTCCCGCACAATTGGGCGACTTTTTCCCCAGTTGTGCGGGAAAAACCCATGCCTGGCGGGGGGCTACTTTTTGGGCTGGATTTCAGTACTTGTGCGGGAATTACTGGCCTGGGGCGAGCACCCACCGGCATCGCCACATGCATGTCTGAGTCTCTGGCATTAAATTGGCAAATGGCATGCAAATGCAATGGCATTGGCTGGCAGCAATTGCACTGTGCACAAATCATTCAATCAGAGGAGAGCGCAGCTGCGCAGGCAGGCTCAGCGGTGGTGGAGAGAGAAGAAGAGCCTGAGCCACTCACTGACCAGCCAGACCACGCAGGCACCACCTAACTTTACCGTACCCCTCGTGAGTCGTGGGCATGGCAATTAATTAGCCAATGTGGGGGGTCTCCAGGGCCGTCATGTTGTAGCGCGCGAAAACGCTACCAATGACGGCCCTGGGAATTAATTTTAGGTCAGCCCCCGCGGTTCCCATTATAATGCGGGGGCGGACGTGAGCACGCACGGTCTTTTCGGCGGCCCGGGGCGCGGCGGCGATTGATCCATCTCTTGAACTAAGTTAAGTGATCATCTGATCATCATGATCACTGATGGTTGGTGCTTGGTGGTGCTGCCTGGCTGCCACTGCTGCTGAGTGCTGACTGTCTGCTGTGCTGCTGATGACGACGAGTGCGAGTGGTCGTGTAGTCAAGTCCGTGCCCGTGCAGCAGCAGCCAGCAGGCAGTGTTAACTTACTGTTACTTTCATTCTGTCTGACTCGGTCTGACTGAAGAGAAGAAGAAGACGACAACGAGTCACACGAGTCACGACGGACGGTCTGTCACTGCGCTGCCTGGCTGAGAGTGGAGATGACGACGTCGACGAGTCCTCGACGAGTCCTCGACTCCTCCGAACCCGACGTGTGGTGTGTGTGCACTCATCATCACCAGCACCAGGCCCAGCCCCAGCCGACCAGGCCCAGGCCCACCTCGCCCCAGCCGGCCAGCCCCAGCCCCCAGGGTTAGTCACTCCAGCGCCCAGCCAGGGCAGGCCCGCGGCGCCAGCGCCCAGGCCCGCCCCAGCGCCCAGGCCCGGCGCCAGCGCCCAGGCCCGCCAGCGCCTAGGCCCAGCCACTGCCGGTGCCACGCCACCGTGCCTGCTGCCAGGCAGCTTTAGTTTTCCTTTCCAGTCCAGTCCACTGCCAGCCCCACCACCGGTGACCGCGTGACTCACCACCGACCTCCGACCAGGACCAGGTAAGTGAGACATCAGTCACCCCATGATCCAAAGGATCAATTCTGTGTGTATATCGAGAGTTATTTTAAAGTTAAAGGGATATAATTAGCATGCACTTTAAAATATGTTGCCCTAATGACCTGAGTTGACCGCTAGTTAAATGAAAATAGAAAGGCAATGACAGGGCCGTGTTTAGCGCGCTAGTGCGAAAGTCTTTTTTGGTGCCGCACGAATGACCTCTTTCTCCACAGATACCATTGCTACCAACCTCCAACAGTGCCCTTCATGTCTCTGTAGCCCCCTATCATATGCATTTCATTTGTTGTAACTTGTATAGCGCTATTCATATGACAGTGTAGGGTGTCACAGTACTTATGTTATGAAGCTCAGGAGAGGAGACTGACGTAGTGTGCGACAGTGTGTGCGAGAGAGGGATCACACGCTCCTCAACTGTGCAAATCTGAGGTGTGCATGATTTTATCCACATCAATTTGGCAACGATTGCTTGTGCCTCATGATCATCACAGAGTGAGTGAGGTGGAAACTAATCATTTATCTACGTTTGAAGACTTCAAATGAACCAACACATATAGTTCCTTCAATTACTGCTACGTCCCGGTGTACGTTTCGCTACATTATATTGAGAAGCTGTGGCATAAAGGTACTGTTTTGTTTTATTTTCACTTACTCGTAATCACAATATACAGAGACAATGAATCATACAAGTATGTCATTCAGTCTATAGGGAATGTCACATAAGTCAATGAGGATTACAAGGTGTAGGAATTAAATGTCATCCATACTCTTGGGCAGTATATTTTAAGAGGGTTTGGCCTGGGAAAGCACAAACTCAGGATTTAAAGAATACCCGGAGAAGAGAAATCAAACAAGGGTCCTTCTCTTGTGCGTTTAATTTCTTCCATTCATTCTACCCCCACCCAACAATCAACCATTATGCAGCCACATGACCAACAAACAGAGCTAAAACAATTGTCCTTGAATGAACAGTACTAGCATTCGCGATGATCAGAGTCGGAGTGGTGTGCTGATATTCTATTTGGATGCGTTTCACACTAGAAACGAGTTGTATTGGATAGTAGGCCAATGTACTGTTTAGGAACAAATTATAGTGGATAGCGTCAAGCAAGACCATGACTACATTTGTGTGAACAGTAGTGCATGGATGCGTCAACCTAGCCATCTGTTTTCGTTTCTTACGGTGCATAGTTGTCCACTGCTTATCTTGGACAGCTCTTACGTGTACAGTAATTCCGGCAAACTGTGTGCTTAATGTAATGTTATTTAAACGAGGGTGTGTTATGTTTAATGTTTTATGGATGCAGATATAGGTGGGAGAATATCAATACAGTGCTGTGGTAGTCCAGGTTTATTCAACTATGAACTGGAAGAGACAGGAGCACCGTGGTGCAGCACCGTGGCGCAGCACCGTGGCGCAGCAGCATGTAGGGAAGACCAGAGATTCCTGGAATGCTGCTCATATACTGTGGCTACAGCCCACAGTCAGAACGAAGCATGTTTCCTTATCCAACGACACTGTACTCAACCATCTAAGTGGCATGCTTTCTCAGTGTCCCTGCTCTTTGCCCTGAATAAACTACATTTGTATCCAGGGTAGGTTCCTAAACGTCCAGCCAAAAACTGCCATACCTGAAATCCAACAACCACAAGATTGCTGCTCATCACGAGAAGTGAGTGACCATTTTTCAATGTAGATTGTTAATGTGTAATGTAATGAATAATGAAGACACTGAGTTTTACAGACTTTATTACAAATCCAATTTAGAGGGAGCAGTAAATTGCACAGACCACTATTTCTGCCTTGCTTATTCTTTGTTTTCTACTATTGTATTCTGAGCAGTGCCTTATTTCACATGACAAAGTCACAGGGAGAACTGGTCTTAAAAATGAGTAGCATTAAGGCAGGTGCCCAGTTAACACCCTCCCACCATCTGTATATTGAATAGAATGTATATTTGTCGTTAAAATTGTTTCTGATGTCGATTTGCGCTTAATTGGAGACTTGCTAATTTGGGCTGGAACTGGTCTGATTGGGCTTATTTTGGGCTTATATTTGAGCAGTTTTGGGCTTGGGACGGGTCTAAAAATCTGGCAACACTGGCAGTGAGGCAGCCGTCAGCGGGTGAGGAGCGGCTGTAAGTCTTATTTTGTTTATATTATTTCTCCCGCCCAACCCCTCGCCCTCCCCCCGCGGTCGCCCTACCACTTTAGATAGGCGCCCGCCGCCACTGCTTTGAAGTACTGAAATTGATTACTGATTTCACAACCTCACTGGGGCTAACCCGTTGTGAATTCAGTCCAGAAGCCTTTTGTGTTTGTGGCCGAAGTAGGAGTCACTACCCCCCTCTCCAGGTCCCATCCCATCAAGTGCTTCCCCAAACAATGACAGCTTTAAGTCCTGTCGCCATATCTAGGCCAGGCCTCCATCAATGTCCTTTACAAGGTACACTAGGCTTTCACAGTCTGAAGAGCCCCACCCCCATCCCCAGGTTCCACCCCTTCTGTTGTCGTGCTTCCACCCTCACACCTTGAAAATGTGTCATAAGTTGGCAGGTCTCAATTTTACCTCTTAAGAATGCCGTCATCAGTGTTTGTCATATTCAATGTGTTCTCCCCTGTGTGTGGTCTGTATAGAGAGCAATCCTTTGTCATGGTCTGGCTCGTCAGCACAGCTGTCACCAGACAATTAAGTGAGCATCACTAGAGACAGGTTGTGGCTCCTCCCATAGGTTGGGTACCAGGAGTACATGTTTTGATTGGGAAGAAGTGTACATCCACAAGAAAGAGAATACTCGCTCTCCACCGGTTGTGATTAATGTGTTTATTTATTCAGCCGCCTGAGCTTGAACTTTCAGGGGCACACACGAAACACAGTAATGCTATTAAAGTGTCTTAGATAACTAGGTCAATTGATGGTGGTGTTCTCTGGCAGCAGCATGGATGGGAGGAGGGCAGTCATTAACCATGGATTGTTCGGTCTGGGGTGAAAGTCTAACAGTCACCTGACCTTTTACCCTACACCAATATTATTCTACAGCTCTTTGCTTCCACACAAATACATATCCATCCTCATGCTATCTACTAGTAATGCTGCAAAGTAAGACCAAATAGCATTGCCAATGTTTGTTGCTAATTTTCCCAGTATTGGCAAACACAATAGGGCTGCCTTTAAAAAGATAGACAGCGTATTTGCATCCAGTGTATTATACAGCACATGCAAATGGCTGTGCTTAAATGCGTTGGAACATGAAAGCCAGACATACTCCCTGTGCCATTGCCTATCTTCAGCTCGTACATATGTTAACAGCACCCTCTTGTGGTCAGACGGCCTAGTGCTGCTCAATACACAGATTGAGCAGGCACAAGTAGGGAGCACACTTCGGAGTCCAGGTTAATCTCGTTTGTTGTGAATATTAGCCTCGGATTATGGGGTAAAAGTAAAACTGCTGGGAACTACTTTATCCAGAACGCCTGTTCCATCTGATGTCACCCAGGAAGACATTCGGAGTATACAGTTGTGTTTTTTTGTTGTATCTTTACCGTAGTGATTAGTTTCTTCTCCCCCCAAATGCCTGGGGCGTTTATTCCCGATTAGCCAAAATAGTTAAATCCTAGTCGAATTAGCTGGGGATGTGTATCCATTCTTGAGTAAACAATGTATTTATTTATGTATTTATTTTTCTCATTGCGCCTATTGCATCTTCAACCCTTTGAACGTGTTTATTTAGCTCGTGCAGTTTTACTGTTTTTAAATCTACTTTTGTGTAGTCTCTACATTCTTTATTTTTTGTCGGTTTGAGTCGTGCATCTGTCAGTGTTGAGGTTTTAGGCTCGGACAGAGCTATCTAATGGGCATCTCCGTGCCTTTGTTCTCTTCTAGGCGCTTACACACGGATTTGGGAGTTTGCAGGAACTCTGCTTCAGCGCATTAAACCCGTGGCTTCTGTGCCACCGGGACCCTGCCAGTGATTTCTTAGCAGAGGCCCTGAGCATGGGCGTCCTCACAAATTTAGGGGGTGGCTAACCTGGCAAATGAAGGGGCGTGGCTAATGTTAATCAATAAGGGCGGGGCTAAAATGGTGGTGCTGACTCTCACTGCCCGGGGGCTTCTCACCGCACAGCAGGGCCCCTGGTTCCATGCCAAAGGAGGCACTGACTCTCAATGCCCGGGGGCCGCTCACCCCACAAGTCCCCTGGTCCCACCCAAAAGTGGCACTGACCCTCACTGCCCGGGGGCCTTTCACCGCACAACAGGGCCCCAGGTCCCATGCCAAAGGAGGCACTGACTCTCACTGCCCGGGGGCCTCTCACTGACCACAGGGCCCCTGGTTCAACCCAAAGGAGGCACTGACTCTTACTGCCCGGAGGCCGCTCACCGCACAAGTCCCCTAGTCCCACCCAAAGGAGGCACTGACTTTCACTGCCCGGGGGCCTCTCACCGCACAACAGAGCCCCTGGTCCCACCGCAAAGGAGGCACTGACTCTCACTGCCCGGGGGCCTCTCACCGGCCACAGGGCCCCTGGTCCCATGCCAAAGGAGGCACTGACTCTCACTGCCCGGGGGCCTCTCACCGACCACAGGGCCCCTGGTTCAACCCAAAGGAGGCACTGACTCTCACTGCCAGGGGCCTCTCACGCATAGCGGGACCCCCAACCCTCCGTGGTCAGCTCTAGCAGCGCCCCAGCTCTCTCTGGGGTGCTGGGTGGATAAGGTATGCTGACTTTCACTGCCAGGGGGCCTCTCACCGCACAACAGGGCCCCTGGTCCCATGCCAAAGGAGGCACTGACTCTCACTGCCCAGGGGCCTCTCACCGACCACAGGGCCCCTGGTTCAACCCAAAGGAGGCACTGACTGTCACTGCTCGGGGGCCTCTCACCGCACAACAGAGCCCCAGGTCCCACCCCAAAGGAGGCACTGACTGTCACTGCCCGGGGCCTCTCACGCCTAGCGGGACCCCCAACCCTCCGTGGTCAGCTCTAGCAGCGCCCCAGCTCTCTCTGGGGTGCTGGGTGGATAAGGTATGCTACTTGGGACATACAGTGCGAACCAGCAGCAAGTACAGGAAGAATATCCACACGGGGACATTTGAATAAAAAGAAAGAGCAAGGTTATTGCTACAATAAATGACACACATAAAAATGTCCAAAATGTAAACTCATGAATCAGATGCTCAGGACAGCAGAATAGAGTATTATCAATCAATCAAAACATTTGTATAGCGCACTACTTACCCGTGAGGGTCTCAAGGCGCTGAGGTGGGGGGGGGGGGGGGGGGGGGAGGGTTGTCGCTACTGCTTAGAAAGCCAGGTCTTGAGGAGTCTTCTGAAGGTCAGCAGGTCTTGGGTCTGCCGTAGGGAGACGGGGAGGGTGTTCCAGGTCTTGGCGGCGAGGTGGGAGAACGATCTGCCATCGGAGGTCGCCCTTCGGATGCGGGGGACTGTGGCGAGGGCGAGGTCGGCGGAGCGAAGCTGGCGGGTGGGGGTGTAGAAGCGGAGTCGTCTGTTGAGGTACGCTGGTCCGGTGTTGTGGAGTGCCTTGTGTGCGTGGGTGAGGAGCTTGAAGGTTATCCTCTTGTTGACGGGGAGCCAGTGTATGTCTCTTAGGTGGGAGTGTGATGTGGCTGCGGCGAGGGATTCGAGGATCAGGCGTGCAGAGGCTTTCTGAATGCATTGAAGTTGTTTCAGGATTTTGGCCAAGGCTCCTGCGTAGAGGGTGTTACCGTAGTCCAGCCTGCTGCTGACAAGGGCCTGGGTGACCGTTCTTCTCGTTTCGGTGGGGATCCACTTGTAGATCTTGCGGAGGGTGTTGAAGCAGGAGGATGAGACGGCGTTGACCTGTTGAGTCATGGAGAGGGTGGAGCCGAGGATGAACCCTAGGTTGCGTGCGTGGTCGGTGGGTGTTGGAGCTGATCGCAGTGCGATCGGCCACCAGGAGTCGTCCCAGGCCAAGGGGGTGGATCCGAGGATGAGGACTTCCGTCTTGTCGGAGTTTAGCTTCAGTCGGCTGTTCATCATCCACTCGGTGATGGCTTTCATTCCTTCGTGGAGGTTGGTTTTGGCGGTGTGGGGGTCCTTGGTGAGGGAGAGGATCAGCTGGGTGTCGTCTGCATAGGAGATGATGTTGAGGTCATGCAGTCGGACGACGTGGATGAGCGGTGCCATGTAGATGTTAAACAGTGTTGGGCTGAGGGAGGAGCCCTGGGGTACGCCGCAGATGATCTTGGTGGCTTCGGAGCGGAAAGGGGGGAGCCGGACGTTCTGGGTTCCGCCGGAGAGGAAGGAGGTGGTCAAGTCCTGGGCCTTCTCTTGGATCCCAGCGTCGTGGAGGCGTGTGCGTAGGGTGCGGTGGCAGACCGTGTTGAAGGCGGCAGACAGGTCCAGGAGGATGAGGGCCGCGGTTTCTCGTTGTCTAGCAGGGCCCTGATGTCACCGAGGTGCTGCAGGGCTAGGGTGTTTCTCTGTAGCACGTCTGAAGTCCAAGGCTGGCACGGAGGGGAGCGGGAGCTTGTCTTTGTAGCGCCTCGTGGTTCGCACTCCAGCTCGAGCAGCAAGCACCCCTGGGCTGCTGCAAACGCCGCCGGATGCAGTGCCGCGGGGCCCTGAGTGCCTCCTTCGAGGGTCGCTTATGGTGTCCATGCACAGACTGAAGACCTACGGGCTTGGAAGACAAGGCAGGCGCTGGGACTGCCCAGGCGGCCTTCTAAGCGCTACCCCAGGACTCAAATGATGTATAAATCCAGACTCTTACCCCGTCTGACGGTCCGCCGTGGTGAACCTCCTCAGCAGGACAGGTGCCTCCACGCAGGAGTTCCTGCATGCAGGGAGTGCATTTCAGAGTTACTTATGTCAGCAGAAATCTAAACAGTTCACAAGAAAAGAGAGTTTAGGATTCTGTTCTCTGGGTTACTTCAGCGTAGAACATTATATTCTCATAGTAGCCCAGGCCACAGGAAAATGGTCTTAACATACTTGTGTCGCAGATATCTACCCTTATCTTTAATCTGAAACTCCCTACTGCGAATGGCGTTTTTCTTTCTTATTTCTTTATGCTATTGTATATAGCAGGAACTCCAGCCGAAGGTACAAGAGCGCTATACATTTGCGCTAGTTACATTATAGAAGGTCACATTCATTTTGGTAGGCACCGGGGAGATTGAGTGATTGGCCAGAATCACAAGATGTTGAGCCTAATGCCAGACTCGAATCCAGTTTCAAAGTTGGCAGCTCTAGCTGTTACGCCAGATCCTCTATACTTTCAGGCTAGACAGAAAAGACAGACGTGGCATGGTTACATATCTGAATTTATCCATGCTTATAGGTTAAGCGGATCGGGCGAATGTTCATCTGGGGTCTTTTACCCAGCATGCCATCTTAGATGACCAGCCATATGCAAATAACCCTGCTCGAGTGAGAACAGTCCAGCAGCTCTGATTGGGGCTCGCCTGCTGTGTGTAGCTTGGTTCCAGTGGCACAATTGTATTGTAATTGCATTTATATAGCGCTTACTACCCCTGACAAGGCGTCGAAGCGCTTGAGCACAGAACCCATGGCATACCCTTGCCACTTCGGCCGGTACATCAAAGACACAACATGAGATGGGATTGAAGAAGGCTTGTAATCCGTCCAAACCCTTGCTAGCACTCCTACTCGTCACACTCTTGTCCCCCATGCATTTCACTTTAGACCCATCCATATGCAAATCAGTCTTGACCCTGCTCCAATCGGAAGAGCCCAGCGGCTGGGACTCTGCTTGGAAGTGCGCCCACCAGGGGCTAAGTGAGCCCCTTCACTCCAACTTAGATGCTAAAATCAGGAGCCTATAATGACAGGATTATTAGGGAACATTGGTCCGGCCCACAGCCATGATAGGCCGGGAACTGCGGCGGGGCCAGCTGCCAGCCAGGCCGCCCTCTGGAGACGGCGCGCGCTGGAAGACATTCCAGGTCTACCCCACTCTCTCGACTGACAAATTAATAAAACAATGAACATTAAAACAAAGTTACCGGGCTTTTGCTAACAGACGGAGAAGATGTGCTCTCCAAATTAAAACGGAACACTTCCCGAAATATTCTTTTGCGCCATTTAATAAAATATATTGAACAAACATGTAATGCAAGACAGACACGCCTCGGTGCCTGGCTGATCAGTGTGAGCGGAAGGAGCCGAGCTGTAAAATGTTCAACTCGCTGCTCGGAAGATTCCAGCATCTGTCAATCTCTGCTATTTGCACTGAGCGCCAGCGCCAAGCCGTGTAAGCCGGCTTCTATGCGCCAGCTCATTTACGAGCGTGGCGCAGTACCAGTGTTGTTACTCGTGCAGTCAACGGAAGGTCAAAGGTCACCTCAGTGGCGTAAGGCAAAATGATGGGGGCTGCCCTGCAGAAGTGATGAGGGACCCCGGAATCTCCGAGACTGCACATATATTCGTTAGTCTTGGCCTGGATGGGGGTCCCCTGAAAGGTTTTGGGGCCCCCGGAAAGGTTGGAGGGGGGGAGGTGTTCCTGCTCCGCAGTGCCCTGCGTTACTCCACTAGTGCACCTACGTCACAGGCTTTAGATACATCTGCACACATTTGTACTGGGCTGCTCACGTAGGGAGCAATATACAGAGATTAGAAAAAACCTAAACTAGGGTCTGTGTAACTCCCACCTACGAATGCGCGAGGAACACATGACTTACGACTGGTAACCCTCTATCCGGTCCGGGTGGGTACTTTATGGAACCTCAGATCTCTCCTTTACAATAATCCCAGGCACCAGACTGGGTCCAGTGTCCGTGTGCTGGGAGATGGGGCCTGAGGCCATAGGAGAACGGACAGCGCCGAGGATATGATATGCTAGGAGCTATTTATAGCGCACTGTCACTCATGACTGAGCATCCTGGCGCTAGGACAGCAACAAACACAGCAAACCACCACCTAACACATAAGAATGTAGTATGAAGAACCGAGGGGAGAAAGCAGAACCTAAAACTCCGTCGGTCGAACGCCTACAGGACTCATCAGACAGGGAAACAAGCCGCGCTCGGGGACGTTTCCGGAAATCCGTTTCACTCTTGGTAAATCTGAAAGGGACAGGGAGAGGATTCAGATGTTGGCCCCCATTACAGAGAGATTCGTTTAGGGTGGCTAGCACATGAAGGTGGGAAGATTTCAAGGCTCTTGAAGGCCCGTCATTTTTAAAACGGTCACAGAGATATAAAGGGTCTGAGCGGTGAAAGCTCTGAACCCCAAGGCCAGAGTCTCAAAAAGAATTTGTTTGTGGACCGGAAGTCGATGCAGATTCCTAAGCGCCTAAGAAACCGAACATTTGCGCGGGAGTTTCAGAAGCAGTCTGACTGCAGAAATGTGGACCTCTTGAAGTTCATGTAATAGACGTCTAGTAATTCCAAGATGTGAGCTGTTGCTGTTGTCTAATCGTGAAGCAATAGGTGCTAGTACTCATTTTTCTTGCTTTCAAAGTAAGGCATTAAAGAATTTATTTACTGATTTGTCTTTAATGATTTGATCAGGGAAACCTACTACTTAGGAGTGAAAAGTGAGTGAGCAATCAGATTTGATGGCGAGATTACCAGCCACTAAAGAGACTGAAGAGGGAGGAGACAGGAGATCGTCAGGCCACTCCAACCGAGGGGAAAAGACATGCTCCTGACCAAATAAATGAATCTCCGTCTTGTCAGTGTTACATTTCAGGGAATTAAGATCCATCCACCCGACAATACTTAAAAACATTTTCAAAATTGGGCTTGGGGCAAGAAGAATTTTTGTCTACAGATAAATTCAATTGGGTATCGTCGGCATCTGATGTGGACGACTGTGAGAAGCTGGCCTGGTGTATGATGTCCACTAATATAAGTGGGCACCTTGCACCAGTCCAGACAACCCTTATGGTGATTTAAGAGATCTTAGATAACCGTAGAAAGCTCTCTAAGTGGTAGCTGAGGAGAGCAGCCTTCAGGGTTAGCCCGGGAGGAGTGTAAAGCACCTTGTTTCACCAGAATGCAATCTTATAGTACAAGTTACTTACCTTCGGTAATGATGTATCTGTTAGAGGCGATTCTAGCCGCAGATTCCTTCACGTAGAATTATCCCCAGAAGTGAGACTAGATCCAGAAACTTTTGCCACAGCATCCCTGCGTGCCGGGGGCGGGGCGATATCACGTGACTCTGCCCAGGCGTCGTCCGTGTACGTGACGTCAGCGAGGTGACATAAGACCCGCCCCGGCGCGCCTACGTCAGTTTTCTTCAGAGAACTTTTCCGCACCACAACGCAGAATCACCAGATGAAAAACTGTGGGAGCATGGGAATCGTGTGCGAAGAGCAGAAACATTGGAAAGAAATGGTGACTAACTACATCACCAGGGTAGTGCCAACACCGCAAATCCAAGGGCAGGGAAAGCAGAAAGAAGAAGAACAAGCAGAAACCTGCGCAGCCACCCTGCCCACACACAGACAACCACCCATCCCTGTGCCCCGGAGGGAAGAACAGGCATAAGTCATGGCACACGGAGGAAGCCCACCCCCCTCATCCTGAGCAAGGAACGGGACCAGTCCCAAGACGGATAGGGACAACAAACCACCAAGCCACCCCAACCTAGAGGGCAACCACCCACAAGGACAAGGGCAAGACATGGCCAGAGGACCCTCAAACCAGAGGACAGCAATGGAAGGGAGGACAAGGATAGAAGCAAACCCCCCCAAACCTGGGGTAGCCAGAGCAGCAGGGCACCAATGCACTGAAACCTCATCCTCCAAAGAATCAAGGGAGGAAGGAACCGCCCCCAGCCGGAGCCACCCGTCAAGAACAAGGAAGGCACTCACAGGAAACACAGCCCCCACCAGGAGGCGAGTACCAAAGACCAACCCAAGGGTCCTTGCAGAATAGGGGAGGAAGGGCGGGCTGTATAGGAATCTGCGGCTAGAATCGTCTCTACCAGATACATCGTTACCGAAGGTAAGTAACTCGTACATCTGATAGAGACTACTAGCTGCAGATTCCTTCACGTAGAATAGATACCCTAGCAATACCCCCGGGGAAGGAGGGTCTGCAAAAGGACCCCACCAGCCAATGCAGAACAGAGGGTCCCACAGGGGACCAGATCTGTGGACCAGGTAGAACCTCGCCCCTGCCAGGCCAAGGGAACCCCCACAAGCAGAACCCCACCGACCCCAAGGGGATGTAGGAGGGAAAGAAGGCTGAAGAGGCTCGCACACCCACAGCAGAGGAACCAAGGGCAAGGGCTGAGAGGCCGAAGCAGCGCACTACCCCACAACGCAGCACAGTTTCCGTCGAATGACAAGACAGGAAGACGGAAGAAGAAGAAGAAGAAGACTAGAGAGCCCAAGGAAAGTAGGGAGAAGAAGGCGAGCCCACTCCAGATGGAGAGCAGCCTGTTAGCCAGAACAATGCCGGCACGCAAGGCCAGAAGCAAGAAGAAAAGCCCGAGGCCCCAGGAAGACCAAGTAGGCAACGCCTGACAAGGGACATCCCAGACCGCAGAACGGAAGCAGGGAGAGGAGGAGAGGCCCGGGCCACAACCACGAGTGGCCGCGCACACGACCTCAGGAAGCAAAAGCAACCTACGTAAACACCAAGGAGAACGGGTACCCGAAGGCGAGCAGAACCCTCCAGCAGAGCACAAGCCATATGACAGCTACCATAACCCCACATAGGGCACGTGAAGTCCCAATATATGGAAACCCTCTTTGGAATAACTTCCGCAGCAGAGGAAGAAACAAAAGAACCACGGGGAAAAAAACATCCCCGCTACAGGCTTGACAGCAGCCCAAGCAAAGGAGAAGGCCCAATCTCAGGGCCAAGTCTGCGCAACAACTCCTGCAGAACTCACACACAACAACAAGGGGCTGTCCAGCAGCCAACAATGCCAAAGTCCCAAGGAAGAACGTAAGCGGCCAGAAAAACATACTCCCCAACCACAACCGCCGGCCTAAGAAGACCGAAAGGCAACCCTAACTCAGAAGTCACTGAGGAGGGGACGGAGGAGGAGGAGGACGGAGCCCTGCCAAGAGCCTCTGGATGGCGGAGTCAGCCGGGGCATGAAACAACAGACTGCCATCAAATGGGAGATCAATGAGCCTCTCCCGAATATTTTTGGGGAAGACGCCGTCCCGAAGCCAAGCATGGCAACGGAGAGCGACTGAGGAAGCCATGGCCCGGCCCAGCGCCTCAGAGACGTCTAGAGCGGAGAATAAACGCCGCAAGCTCCCGGCCATCCAACGCATGGTGCCGCAAATCCACCTGAGCAGACTCCTGTGACGCTGCAGACCCCAGAGACTCAGCCGAGTCCCACAAACAGGAGGAGGCCCTAGCCAGCACACACAAGGTGTTAAGGGCCTGCAGGGCCGCGCTGGTCGAGGCGAAAATGTTGCATCCCCAAGTGTCCAGCCAGCGGGCCTCCCTGAACGGCGGAGCCAACAGGGGCGGCAGGGAGGGAAAAGCAGTCCGCAGAAGGGGACTGGCGGCTGAGGGGTGAATGGACAGGCACGCCGGGTCACGAGCGTCGGAAGGTGCCGATGCAGATGTGAAGGCACCGGGTCCCCGGAGGCAGGAGGCCTCCAAGCCCCTGTCAAGGCAGAAAGGAGCAAACCGTCAAAGAGAAGCAAGATTTCCCTCCCACCAGAGCCCTGGTGGAGGACCTCCAACAGATGATTCGCCGGAAAGTGAGCCACCGGGACACCCATGCATAGGATGCCCACAGCCATGGACACTGCGTGAGTGAAGGCCGCACCCGCATCCGTAGGGCCCCGCGGTGGAGAAAGCAACTCCTCTGTGGGCGACGGCTGCAAACTAAGGCGGCCGTCCCCGAGGCCAAGCGGGGCAGGCAAGGGCCAGACCTGGAAGTCAGGAGGTGTCGAAGAATGAGGGACCTGCCCCTCCTCCGACGGACACCCCTGCCGCAGAAAGGGCGGGGAGCCACCCTTCCACGCCGGTGAAAAAGACACCACACAG
This sequence comes from Triturus cristatus, assembly GCF_964204655.1. Taxonomy (NCBI): domain Eukaryota; kingdom Metazoa; phylum Chordata; class Amphibia; order Caudata; family Salamandridae; genus Triturus; species Triturus cristatus. The sequence continues at coordinate 1,144,724,065 of NC_140580.1, read as the reverse complement.
CGACCAGTCTCCAGGGAGGATGACACCAAAATGCAGCCTGCCTCCGGAGAAGAAGGAGCGTCTGAAGACGAATCCGCCGTATGACCCCTCTGTGGAGCCGTGGAGTCCGCCGCTTGAGGCAGGACACCGGCGCCATCCGGCGTTGACAGGCAAGGGACCTCCAAGTCACCCCGCACCGGAGAGGGGACCGGAGTAGAGATGGAGCCGTACTGACCCCAGAGCGGCGCTAGGACGGCGCCGGCCTGACCCCCGCCGAGGTAACCACCTGCGTGGGGGAACGGGATGGGCCAGGGGAGGGGCTCGAGGCCCTCCGCCGGCCGCGGCCCAGAAGGAGGCGAAGGTCACCCGGCAACCCCTGTGGCGGTGCCAGGGACGATACAACCTCCGACTCGCCCTCCAATGAGGCAGCCACCTGTGAGGAGGTACGAGAGGGGCCCGAGGAAGGACGAGGGGTCTGCCCTCGACCTCGACCCGGAGCAGGACGAGGAGGGGCCACTGACCCCTGTGGCTCCACATGGTCCAGCTGCTGCCGGCGCTGTAGCGGCGTCACCTCGGCCTTAAACAGGACCACCCTGCCAAGGGACCGAGAGGGGCTCAGGGATGCGACCCAAGCCCCGGCGACCTCCCGCGACTCCACAGGGACCCCCGCGGGGGTTAGCGGCGAGGCAGAGACGCCGTGGCCTGAAGGAGGTGCCCCAGAGGAGCCGAACCCCAACAGCACCACATCCTCCAAGCCTGGATCCGACCCAGTCGGCGCCGGGGCCGGAGCGACCGGCGGTGCCGCAGAGGGACCCATACGAGGCAAGGGATCCGCCGAAGCCCCAGGAGGGAAAGGAGGAGGAGACGCCAGCAAGGCCTGCAAAGCCGCCGATTAAGTCTCCATCTGGACTCTCAATGTCTCAACACCGGGAAACGGTGGATAGGACGACACGCGGGCCGCATCACCCGCAGAGAGTCCACGCCCCCTTTAGACCGAGAACCAGCCCCCGGGGATGAATTGCGACACTTACCCACCAGAGAGTGACGCTCACGTGACATCGGAGAAAGGCGAGGACGACGACCACAGCCGCACCTTAAGTCGTCCGCCGAAGCAGACCGAGGGGAGGACTCCGACCTGGAGAGATGCGCCGAGAGAAGTTTAATTCGGTGCTCCCGCCGCAACTTCGGCTTCAACTTTTGGCACGCCGCACAATCCGAGGTGCCGTGATCTTCCCCCAAACACCACATGCAAATGAGGTGAGGGTCCGTCGCCGACATAAGACGCCCACAAAACGTGCAAGTTTTAAAGCCCAAGGTATTCGCACACTGCTCCCACCAAAAAAGAATGGAAGAAAGGGAGGCCTTAAACAGGCCCGCAGCAAGGAATGGATCCGCGTTGCACGCGGAAAAGAAAAAAACTGACGTAGGCGCACCGGGCGGGTCTTCTGTGACCTCACTGACGTCACGTACGCGGATGACGCCTGGGCGGAGACGCGTGATGTTGCCCTGCCCCCGGCGTGCAGGGATGCTGTGGCAAAAGTTGCCAGATCCAGTCTCACGCCTGGGGATAATTCTACGTGACAGGAATCTGCGGCTAGTAGTCTCTATCAGATGTATAGATTAAGTGAAAGAGAACCACACCAAGTATTTATAAAAATATGTATTTATTATATAATGCTCGCTAATACGTTCAAGTAACTCCCACACGGAGATAAACACAATGCTCACAATACTTTAGCAAAGAAACACAGTAAATAGCACTAAATACACAGAGGGCCCAAGGGGGGGAACCAAACCATATATCAAGAAAGTAGATTAAGAACCACGACTCGAGTTAGGACGATGTTGAGAGGACGTAGAATTGCTGGGGACCCACAGAACCACCCAAGGTAAGTAGATAGGGACCCCACGGACAGCGTGTGCAGTATGTGAACACGACCGCGTGCTCCGTACAAGTCTATGTGCAAGTTGCGGTTGGATTTTTAAAGATTAAGGACCCTTCCCAGTGGGTCCTGGAGGAACCCCTTGGAAGACAGAAGGTTGGAGAGCCACCCCACCCGTAGAAACCCTAGTACCCGAGTTACATACACCAGGGAAGCCGGGTGTATACGTGTGAAGAAGTGTCGGAAACCGCTATCGAACCCAATGGAGGACTCCAGGAAAGTGCCGCTGTGGAAGAAGGAAGAAGTGTCTGGTGGAATCTGAGGATGGATTCTAGATGAGAGGTACCTGCAAGCAGAGGGGCAGAGTCTATGTCACTCAGGGGTGACCAGGAGACTTGGAAGACGAATGCCCTCCGATGGTAGGTGTTGCAGGATGGGTGACAATGACCTTGACTCTGCACCTGTGACGACCAGGCAACGCTGAGGAGGTCCAGGAGCCATGCACAAGCTGTACCACGAAGGATGTCGAGTGTTGAGGGGTGAGTGTCCAGCGGGAGCACAAACAAGCCTTGGCAAATGCAACCAACGCAAGAAGTGAAGAAGGAGCAACGTCGGAACCAGCAAGGTCCAGGGGACTCAACACAATCAGGGGAGTCTGGGGCAGGCCCGGAGCAATTAGGGGATCGCAGAAGAAACAAAGGTGACCCTCTACAGGACCCACAGGCCGGAGGCACTGAGTTGCAAGAGAACCTCAAGCAGCTCACCAAAAGATGCAGGCCACGATGTACACGATGCAGTGTGGCTGAAAATTCTGGTTACTGAAGATGCTTGAGGTTGGGGCTACTTGGAGTCCGAATATCCTCTTGAAAGGAGGCCAACAAGCCTTCGCAACTACAGGTTGACACAAAGCACAGGGTTTCAGTTATTGCAACCCCCACAAGGGATACTGGCCTCAAACTTGGTGAGAGGGCAGGGCAGGCCTTGGCAGCTGTAGAAAACCACCACCTGTGTTTCAGAGCCTTAGGAGTCCAGAGGAACTCAGGATCAGCAGACCGGTCGACTTAGTTGAGGTGCCTGCAAATGCAGGGGAGTGCCTCCTTTGCTCCAAGGGAGATTTCTTCAGGTGTCTTTGATGCTTCACAGGCCTTGTAAGGTTCCTGTATGATGCACAGGCATAGACGATGCAAGAGACTAAAAGGGAGACTAAGTCAGGCCCAAACGAAGTCCAGCGAAGTCCAGAGTGCCCAGACGGTAGAAGTAGAAGTGGTGTCTAATCTGAATCTTATCCTACAACGAATCTAGGGATCTACACCCAGGTACGCCCTTAAGTACCCTAGGTAAAGGGTTGGGAAGATTCAGGGGACCCTCCCAGGGGAGGGTCTGGACAGAGGGGAGGCTACTCCCATGTCCTTTCTCTAGTTTCGCGCCAGAGTGGGACCCAGCGGCTCCCAGAACTGGTTTGAACTGGACTATGCACGGGGACACCAAATGTGCCCCTCATGCAGACTTTCTAGCACTAGCAAGCACACCTACCCGGTCCCAACACACTAAATCTGTCTGGGAGGTGGTCACACCTCCCTATGACAGGATGCCTATTGTTCTACCTTCCTCTGCTCGAGCTTGGCTCAGCAGCAGGAGGGCAGAAATGTGTCTCTGGTTGGCAGCAACCATTTTGAGCTCTCCTCGTCTAGAATGTTGGCACCGGAAACACTGAGAGCCTAATGGAGGGCTCTTCCAGTGCTTGGCATCATACCTCCCACACCATTTACTGTGTGGGGGTATGATTCCAATATGTTTGATACCAAACATGATAGGATATGATGCAGCCGTTTTCGAGATGGTCATAGCGTAATTACGCAGTGCCCCTCTATATAGTATATGGCTGCTTCACTGACAACCCGGGAGAATGGACTCCGTAGGCTGCAGGGGTGTCCTGCTCGTGCAGGGGCACCCTCTCACTTAGAACCAAGCACCCAGCCTTCAGGATTGCAAAGGCGTGCTATAGGGGTGACTTATAGGTTTCAAGTGCAATGACCCTTAGATATAGCAAACCTATACCTTTAGTACGTGGTGCATGCACCAACTTACACAGGCTGCAATGGCAGGCCTGTAGTTCCCTTTTGCACGGTCTTTCATGGGTGGCATAATACATGCTTCTGGGAGGCCTCTAGGGTACCTATACCCTGGGTACCTTAGTACCATATACTAGGGACTGATAAGGGTACCCCAGTATCCCATCTGTGATGTACCCAAGTAATGAACACAACAATTTAGGGAGAAAGCAGATAGACTGGGGTCCTGATTAGCAGGATCCCAGTCAGACTAGTCAAAAACAGCATCACATCAAGCAAAAAGTGGGGGTAACCATAGAAGCATATTCTACTTTCCTACAATGACATACCAAAAGAATCGATAAGACACATAAGAGGGGTGTACATTGGCAACATGAATCAGCACTAACATCAGTTTTTTCATGCCCTCAGGCGCAGATCAAACATGACAAATAGGTGGTGACAGTGTACAGAAACTAACTTGGGCCCTTTTTAACAGCTACAGGAGTCCACTCCACAGAACAGGGAAAGATGTTGGGCATGGATAGCTGCAATGAGGTATAGTACCCACCTGAAAGAACGGTACTGACAATAAGTAACTTATTTGATTGATGGATACTTCTAAACACACATTCCTCAGCTTTAGAATAGCTACCTAAGCAGTACCTCTGAATAGGAGGAGGGTCTGAGGTGTGGACTCGTACCAACAAGTCCGACAGAACCAACAGGCGTAGTTTCCACCTCTGTGGACTGGACTGTTGATGCGGCAGTGCTTGTTGAAAGTATGCAGGGATGCTCATGTAGCAACTTGGAAGATGACTAGGACAGGAACACCCGCCAGCAGTGCCGAGGAGGTAGCTTTGGCTCTGGGGAAATGAGCATGTAGGCCCCCAAGGAGCTCCTTCTGGGCTACTGTGCAGCATGTCTTTATGCACATGATGATTCACCAAGACAGGGTCATTTTCAGTACTGCCTTACCCTGTTTAGGACCTCTAAAGCCCACAAAGACCTGATCGTCTACACAATAGCACTTTATGCACTCAATGTAAAAGCTGAGTGCTCTCCTGGGTTCGAGCAACTGAAACCCTCCTTTGTCAACGGATGTGGCTGAGAGAAAAAGGCAGGAAGGGTGATGGACTGACCCACATGGAAGGGCGACACCACCTTTGGCAGAAAGGAAGCCCTGGTTCTCAACAGAAGTTTGTCAGGAAAGAAAGTGTTGTACAAAGGTTTCATTGATATCTCCTGCAGCTCACTGGCACAATGCATGGATGTCATTGCGATTAGGAAGAATGTCTTGATGGTCAGGGGCCATACAGAATGGATATGCAGGGACTTAAAGAGCCTGTACATCAGAAACATGAGAACCTAACTGATGTCCCATTGAGGCATGAAGGGCTTTGGTGGGAACAGGTGTGTTGACTCTTTTCACAACCTCATCACAACAGGTCCCTAGAGTAAGGAAGATAGGTCAGGCAAACGTAATAAGGCTGAGAGGCCCCATATAATCCTTAACTATGCACACCACAGAGCCTTGCTATGCCAAAGACAAGACAAACAGTAAGACATGTGATAACTGTGCCTGTAAGGGATAAAGGTGAAGGTCCTTAAGCCAGGCCACAAATTTCACCCAATGCTCCGAACAGATGGACTTAATCAAGGGGTGCGTGGATGTGAAAATCACATCCAGTACCTCAGCCATCAAATCAAAACTAATCAGTTGTCGCTGCTTAATCTCCGTGCATGGAGATGTAGATTGCGGAGATTCAGGAGGGCCCTCCGAAGGGACAGAGGATCGGGGGCAAAGGTTCAGGCTCAACAGATCTGGGTACCACACTTTCCTGGACCAGTCAGGGGCTATGTGCAGCCACTCAGAACAAGTGTGGAGGGCATGCGGTGTTCAGGCAAGGCATCCGTCCTTCATGTTTAGTCCGCCTGTGGAGCAGATTTGGGAAGTTGAGCCAAAATAAAACTGCCCCTGAAGCAGACACAAAGGGAGCAGACCTTTCCTCATTTGATTAGACAGTTTTGCCCACTTTTACATCTATATGTACTTTTACAAAGTCAATACAATAGATGTTATGATGAGCCTGTCTGGGATGATTGAATTTTTAGGTTTTGGTTGCCTAAGACAATGGCATATGACTTCACTGTCGTACGCCGAGCCTTTTTACTAGGTACAGGAAATATAATTCAATTGTCAAAGTTTCAACCCTCAAGACTTGTGGTGCTTGTACAACATCATAATAGGTCTTCATCAGGACTGATCCAGTGAAACGTTGTCTTTGGCAACCAAGACTCACAAATGTAAACATCCCAGACAGGCCCACCATAACATGTATATGTACTGACTTTGAGAAGTCCAAACGTGTTCTTGTTTGCATATAAACTGCTACACTTGTTTCACTTGATACACTGCACGAGCACCTTCACTTTGCACTTACGAAGCAGCCTACAAGAAAATGGATATATTTAATAATTTATGCTTGCTTTGTACATTCTATTCAAAACTGTTTGAATATACCAAATGATGGTAATCAGACCCATGGGTTTGTCTTTTGTCAATCTATGCTTTAATATATGAAAGATTCCTATTGTGTTTACAGCTCCTAAGCAACAGTTAACACTACACCTATCAGAATCTGGCAGAACCAATTGTCTTTTTACATCAACCAATACCCAGGTTCTGAGGAATACAGGGTTAGCCCATTGTAGCATCATGTTTCAAGGGATAGGGAGTGGGCACCTGTCCATCCTGCCAGCGTCCAACCCTGTTTCTGCTATTAATGTCTCCTTCCTCCTGTTGCACCTGGCCTACATGCACACTGTGCCCTTAAGGACTGCCATCCCCTGGCTTCTTGCCCAAGCCTGGCAACGTCCAAATAACATCTGGGCCATTTCAGGGCTCAAGAGCCAGAGGTCTGCAGATGGCAGCTCCTGGTCTCTCTGGACCAGATTAGTAACCAGAATCAGCCCTGGCAAAATGTTCATAGCAGCCCCACACTGCATGAGGCCGTGACTAGAACCAGGCTATGGGGCCATGGATGTGTCATCAAAACACACAAGATGATGGACGGAATGTTGCACATATCTGGGTTTAATCCATCGTTATTTTGCTCACCACGCCACCCCAGTTCAGACATGGCCATATGCAAATCAGTCTTGACCCTGTGCCTCATGGGAACAGTCCAGCCCGAACTGCCAAGCCATGTCTTCCTTGGACCGGAATCAAGCATCCTAGGACCGGTTTCGGGGTTTCACCCCTCTTCAGCCAGGATAGCTTGACTCGAGTGGCGTAGTCAGCATGGGACCCACGTCTGGGCATACCCTTCCCACATAGGGCGAACAGCAAAACACACATGATGATGGACGGAATGTTGCACATTGGCAAAACATTCACCCCCAGTCACAGATCTGGGTTTAATCCATCGTTATTTTGCTCACCACGCCACCCCAGTTCAGAAATGGCCATATGCAAATCAGTCTTGACCCTGTGCCTCATGGGAACAGTCCAGCCCGAACTGCCAAGCCATGTCTTCCCTGGACCAGAATCAAGCATCCTAGGATCGGCTTCGGGGTTTCACCCCTCTTCAGCCAGGATAGCTTGACTCCAGTGCCGTAGTGAGCACGGGACCCAAGTCTGGGCATACCTTCCCACATAGGACCTGGCTTGGCAGTTCAGGCTGGACTGTTCCCATGAGGCACAGGGTCAAGACCGATTTGCATATGGCTGGGTTCAAACTGGAATGGCATGGTGAGCAAAAAAACGATGTATTTAGGCCCAGATCTCTGTACTGGGGTGAATGTATGACATTGTTCTGCATTCTGTCCATCAACTGTTGTTTTTGCATGGATGTATCATGGCAGCCCACCCTGCTCTGAAAGAAGACAGATAACCTGCAACCAACTGGGGTAATGCCAGAGTAACCAAATCTGCAGCCTGACTCTAAGGCATCCCACGCAGTGGGGGTCCCTAGCACCACGTGGCTGCTACGCCCCAAGCCCACAGCTAAATAGCCCCCTCGCCTGCCTCCTGTAGTCTGGAGCACCTTCATCCCACCGATACTGCTACCTTCAGAGAGCCTAGCCAAGAAAACCCAATGTCAGAGCCCCCAAGACAAGATTTCCGTCACCTGCCATGGAAACTGGGAGGGCACGGAGGCAGTGACATTCAACGTTTCAGTATGTGGGTATGAGTAGGCACATGCCAATGAGCTTGAAGGTTTTTCCCAAAGAGTGCTTTCACTTTTCTTGGTATGTCTCCCTCCATCCGGAGTGTTATTTCATATAACTTTTGTGGAGAACTAACCCTGGTGTCTACATTTTCAACTGTTATGTATTCATTCAAGTCCACTGTCTCCAGAACTTCCTCAGGTTCTGGCGAGCTATTGTTACTTCTGCTGCACTGTCCAGCATTGTCTGAGCCCATTCTCCATTCTTGAGTTGTGTCCTCAGGATTTTCGGCATGTCTGATCTTCAGACCTGCTACCTTTTTCTTAGTGAATTGAGGTTTTTGTTTGTTTTTCTGAACATGTTGATCGTCTCTGGACTTCACGCGTTCTTCTTAATGATCTGACTGTCCTCTTCTTTCTGATGTTTGTGAAGATCTCTGAAAGGTACGAGAGGAACGTGTATCAGTATCTTGATACCTGTCAGGTTTTTTTCAAATTATCCCTATTCCTGAGGTTATACCTCCTTTCAGAGGGCTCCTTTTGAGGAGACCTACCTCGGGATGGAGAACGTTTCTCTTTTGAATGTTGTTTCTTGTTTTCCCTCATCTTTTTAGAGGATGTAGGATTGTGTTTAATTGAGTCTTTTTCAGGACCCTCAGACAGTTGTGGTTTAACTGGTTTCCCACCTAAACTGTCTCTGCCTAATTCTTCATAGGATTTTTCCAATTATTCTGGGTAGTTCATGTTGTTGTTCTGTTACATCAAATTCCCTTAATATCTGGCGGATCACCACTGATGCTGCCTCCCCTTTAATATTAGATATTATTATTGTTGAGACCTGGTCGAAGTTTTTCAGTAATTTCATACCTAAGTTCAGAGCAGGCTCTGCCCCGTATTCGTTTTGAATTTGTTTCATGACATCAGGTATTACCGCAATAGACGGAACACCATGTGTTTTAGTGTAGATGGCAGCAAAGACCGTGCCCCAAGTGGTGCAGTCTTCCAGTTGTGGTGTGATCCCCATTGGTAAACAGATTCTTAGGATTCTGTGTTTCTCATAAGGGCTAGTATTAGGAAATACTGCTTCAATTTGAGTAATTTTTTGAGCTATCCAGAATGGAATTTGTTCACGTTTTGTGGGCATTTTACCCATGACTGCGTGTAAAGTCTGTGGAGTAATTTTTAGTGTATTTCCCTGATGAGGCGTTTGATTTGGAATGGTTATTGGTGGTTGGACTATTAAAAGTCTGCATGACATATTGTATTAACTGTCTGTAAATTTTTATTAACTCTTTGAGTTGAGTGAGTAATTCATCATCTGACATTCCTTCAATGTCAGGATGAGGTGTGTAGCCGGCTAAAATCGGCCATGTTGCTCCTGGTCTACCTAGTGGACCGAGCCTGGTAATGTGATTGTAATGTTTTAGGGCGCCTTTAACCAGAGCTGATGCTCCTGGTATGTGAGTGGAATTTCAACATCCTCGAAGGGAATGTATTCCTCAGGTGGTTCATCTTTTTTTTGTTACTGGATTTGATTCTGGGAATGTAATCCATGAATAGAATACCTCTGTCTGAAAAGATTCATGTGCCTCTATCACAAAAACTGCTCTACCACCTCTTGGTGTCAGGCCATGTTTTATAAGTTTTAGAGTGATGGCTCTCCTTAAATTTGGATGGATGTTTATAACACCCTCATCGGTTTCATTTAAACCTGTAGTATTAAGAGCTGCTACGACTTGGTCAGCCGGAGCCTCTGTATCAGACATGTTTGTTTAATGAAAAATGTAGAACAAGTTTCAAGGGAACAAAGAGAAGGTGCACAATATTTTGGGACACTGTATCCTTCAACGTTGAATAAACCAAACAGCTAATACATAGGATTTTTGTCCTACACAGCTATGGCGGATATTATCCCTACCCACTCCAGATGTCTTATGGAGTTTTATGAGTCTCTGAGAAAAGACAACTGAGTTACTTCAGAATCTAGCGTTAAATTAGTGCCTTACCAAACCATTGGGCGCCATATAGTGTAGTTCCTATTTCCCTTATAGGCTCTACGCATTGGAACAATATACACTATAGTTTTTGCATAAGACTAAGGTCAGTATGCTCCTATCGAGTACATTAAAATTAATTACTTGTGTGTGCCAGTTAATTCAGAGGTCACTAAAACTTCTCGAATGAACAAGAAGAGATTAGTTTCTGACAACCGCATAAACATGACAACTTTGTTTCTCTTAGAATCGGAACAGTCTCAGAATTGTGGAAACAACAGATAACAGTTTCACTCAGTCAATCGTGCATGCTTTGTTTCTCCAGAGTTACACAGAAATAGATAGACGGGTGTTTCAATAAAAGGGTTTATTGAACAGTCTTGTTTCTCGTGTAAGAGATATGAGCTGTTACAATCATTAGACAGTAAGCAAGATATAATACGCACAACGTAAGCAGTAAGAAGAAATAAGACTGCAATAGCGTTGTCTTTTAGCTATGACATATATTCATATATACATACATAAATAACATAGACTAAAAAGTGAATACTTATCTGATGCTTCTAAAATAGTTCTACCCCAGTGTACCTAACCTAAGTGTAGCACGAGGTAAGAAGTAGGTGCTGTTTTCTATAGTATGGTATTTACTAAGTTTAGTATGGCAAGAGTCCCTCTAGGTTCTAGTCGGCTCCATACCTTTAGAATGAGCGAGGTGGGAATCTCTATCCGGGTCTCAAACTCTAACACCCCATGAAGGGAGTCAGAACACTGGAAGCTAGATTCTCTGTGAGCAGGGATGACAGCGTCTGGTCAGTGTGTCAGGCCGGGATATGGTCTCTTCCGAACTTGCCGTGGTGAACCGTGCAGTCAAGTCGTGCTGAGTCATGCCGTGCCGTGGTTTGCCATGGTAAGAGAAGGCATATTTATACCTGGAAGGTGCTTAGGAATGCTAGCATTGACGTAAAGTCAGGCAGAGGAAGACGTCATGGATGAACCCCTAAGGAATAGTAGTTCATGCATAATATAGGAGTTCTTGGAGAAATCAATAATCCTAGCTAGGGAAAGTGCCGTTCGGCTTTAGGGTCTGGTTTCTAAGAACTCGTTGTGGCGTGGGATGGACGGATATAGGTGACCATGCCTGTATTTGGTTAGCATGGTTAATGCCTAAATAAGGACTGGGATTCTATGCCTAAATAAGGGCAATGTGAATTGTGCCTATATAAAGGACATGATTCAGGGAAACCTATATACGGGTATCTAAATCAAAACACAACAAGCCTTCACATAGTGAGCGTTCTTGCCAATACCCCGACTATTGCTTGTACAATGGCACTAAAAATCTCTCCCTGTAGGTGATGGTGGGAAACTGCAGAATATGCCACGTGTAAGAGTAGTGCTGGTGAATGTCTGGTGGAAAAGAAGCTCGTATTTGTATCTACCATTTCAGGGCAACACATATTGGTGGGTGGAGGAGCAAGCTGCTGGTTCAGACCAAATTACTGCATTTCAGAATGTTATTTAAAGCTGGTAATTGAGGTGAGAGGCATATTACTGGTGATACCAGATGGCGGTTGATGCTGAGGCCATCATCTCATCATTGGAGAGGAGACACATTTCATCTACATTGGACAAACCTTCTCGGACATCACTACCGCAGCCTGGGGCGTGAGCTGGAACCAGTCTGCGCTCTCAGCCTGAAGTCACTGTCGACAGCAAGTCATTGCCTGTTCTTCTAACATCTGACTTTTCCACCCTCTCCCTTCCAAGTAGATTCTCGGTCCAAAAACATGACTGAGAATCTACTTGGATGGAGTGGATGTAAAAATGAAGTGAAGAAAGTTCCTATATAGATTTTAATAAATGCAAGGCTTTGTGAAATAATATAAGGAGTTTTTTTAACTGCCTGAAATACATTTTGGGTCTGGTGTTCAAAATTTCCTTAGAAAAAAAATTGTTTGAAAATTGCGCACCGGCTTTTTGTGAATGTAATAATGTTTTGTCAACTGACCTATGTACTACTATGTCGGTTCACAAAATTCATAATCTAGGAGAGTCGCAAACCAATCTACCTCATTAATATTCATTATGTAGTCAAGAAATGATGACTTACAGTGATTGGATGCCATTGCAGGGATGACCTACTGAGGTTAAACAGATCACCCAACGTTTAATTTGAGCCAGTGGTTTCCGGAGCTCAGCACCGGCACTTAATTGTCAACACCGGTGCTTATGACAGTCTGCCACATGGTGACATGGTCTATGTAATTTACAGACGAGAGCAACAACAGTTGTTTGTTAATTCAATATACATTAAAAGCGCCAAAAAGCTGCCGCCCAAGCCATTCTTACAACTTTGGGAGCTTGGAATAGTCTGAATTGCCACATTTGTAGAAGTATTAAGGTTAGTAGCTGTGTAGGTACTGTTGATGGCAGCACTGGCATGGACAATTGGTGGTTTCAAGCTGCAGTGGGCTCCTGACGATGGCCCTGGCATTTATTTTATCGCAAATTAAGCACTAGGACCATCATTTTTAAGGTACCAGTGGCTACAGGCTGGCCCCCTTGGTGCGCCTGTAAGATACCAGTGGCTACAGGCTGGCTCCCTTGGCGCGCTTGTAAGGTACCAGTGGCTATAGGCTGGCCCCATTGGCGTGCTTGTAAGGTACCAGTGACTTCAGACTGGACCCCTTGGCGTGCTTGTAAGGTACCAGTGGCTATAGGCTGGCCCCATTGGCGTGCTTGTAAGGTACCAGTGACTTCAGACTGGACCCCTTGGCGTGCTTGTAAGGTACCAGTGGCTATAGGCTGGCCCCATTGGCGTGTTTGTAAGGTACCAGTGGCTTCAGGCTGGACCCCTTGGCGCACTTGTAAGGTATCAGTGGATACAGGCTGACCCTCTTGGTGCGCTTGTAAGGTACTAGTAGCTTCAGGCTGGCCATCTTGGCATGCTTCTAAGGTACCAGTGGCCATAGGCTGGCGCACTTGTAAGGCACCCATGGCTACAGGCTGGTCCCCATGGCGCACTTGTAGGGTACCAGTGGCTACAGGCTGGAACCCTTGGCGCGCTTGTAAGATACCAGTGCCTACAGGCTGGACCCACTGGTGCGCTTGTAAGGTACCAGTAGCTACTTTCTGGGCCCCTTGGTGAACTTGTAAGGTACCAGTGGCTATAGGATGGCCCTCTTGGGGCACTTGTAAGGTACCAGTGGCTTTAGGCTGCCCCCCTTGGCGAGCTTGAAAGGTACCAGTGGCTACAGGCTGCCCCCCTTGGCGAGCTTGAAAGGTACCAGTGGCTACAGACTGGCCCCCTTGGCAGGCTTTTAAGGTACCAGTGGCTACAGGCTAGTCTGATTGGCGCGATTGTAAGGTATAAGGGGCTAAAGGCTGGCCCCCTTGGCGCGCTTGTAAGGAACCAATGGCCACAGGCTGGTCTGATTGGCATGCTTGTAAGGTACCAGTGGCTTCAGGGTGGCCCCCTTGGCGCACTTGTAAGGTATAAGGGGCTACAGGCTGGCCCCCTTGGTGTGCTTGTAAGGTACCAATGGCTACAGGCTGGTCTGATTGGTGCGCTTGTAAGGTACCAGTGTCTTAAGGCTGGCCCCCTTGGCGCACTTGTAAGGTACCTGTGGCTATGGGCCGGCCCCCTTGGCACACTTGTAAGGTACCACTGGCTTCAGGCTGGCCCCCTTGGCGCGATTGTAAGGTATAAGGGGCTACAGGCTGGCCCCCATGGCGTGCTTGTAAGGTACCAGTGTCTTCAGGGTGGCCCCCTTGGCGTACTTGTTAGGTATAAGGGTTTAAAGGCTGGCCCCCTTGGCACACTTGTAAGGTACCAGTGGCTTCAGGCTGGCCCCCTTGGCACGATTGTAAGGTATAAGGGGCTACAGGCTGGCCCCCTTTGCGCGCTTGTAAGGTACCAGTGTCTTCAGGCTGGCCCCCGTGGCACACATGTAAGGTACCAGTGACTTCAAGCTGACCCGCTTTGGCGTGCTTGTAAGGTACTAGTGGCTACAGGCTGGCCCCCTTGGCACGCTTGTAAGGTACCAGTGGCTACAGGCTAGTCTGATTGGCGCACTTGTAAGGTACCAGTGGCTACAGGCTGCCCCCCTTGGCGTGCTTGTAAGGTACCAGTGGCTACAGGCTGGCCCCCGTGGCACACATGTAAGGTACCAGTGACTTCAGGGTGGCCCCCTTGGCGCACTTGTAAGGTACCAGTGGCTACAGGCTGGCCCCCGTGGCACACATGTAAGGTACCAGTGACTTCAGGGTGGCCCCCTTGGCGCACTTGTAAGGTACCAGTGGCTTCAGACTGGCCCCCTTGCCATGCTTGTAAGGTACCAGTGGCTACAGGCTGGCCCCCTTGGCACACTTGTAAGGTACCAGTGGCTACAGGCTGGCCCCCATGGCGCGCTTTTAAGGTACCAGTGGCTACAGGCTGGCCCCCTTGGCACGATTGTAAGGTATAAGGGGCTACAGGCTGGCCCCCTTTGCGCGCTTGTAAGGTACCAGTGTCTTCAGGCTGGCCCCCGTGGCACACATGTAAGGTACCAGTGACTTCAAGCTGACCCGCTTTGGCGTGCTTGTAAGGTACCAGTGGCTACAGGCTGCCCCCCTTGGCGTGCTTGTAAGGTACCAGTGGCTACAGGCTGGCCCCCTTGGCACGCTTGTTAGGTACCAGTGGCTACAGGCTGGCCCCCTTGGCGTGCTTGTAAGGTACCAGTGGCTACAGGCTGCCCCCCTTGGCGTGCTTGTAAGGTACCCGTGGCTACAGGCTGGCCCCCTTGGCAGGCTTTTAAGGTACCAGTGGCTACAGGCTGGCCCCCGTGGCACACATGTAAGGTACCAGTGGCTACAGGCTGGCCCCCGTGGCACACATGTAAGGTACCAGTGGCTACAGGCTGGCCCCCGTGGCACACATGTAAGGTACCAGTGGCTTCAAGCTGACCCCCTTGGCAGGCTTTTAAGGTACCGGTGGCTACAGGCTGGTCCCCGTGGCACGCATGTAAAGTATCAGTGGCTTCAGGCTGGGCCCCTTGGCGCACTTCTACGGTACCAGTGGCTACAGGCTATCACGCTTGCAAGGTACCAGTGGTTACAGGCTGGCACCCTTGGCGCAGAGAGGCACGTGGAAGGCTGCAAGCAGTAGGCCGCAGTCCCTTGGCTCACTGCCTCCACAGGCTTCACAGGTAGAGTACATTTTGATGGAGTTGCGTCAGAAATAATTGCTGCTGGGTTCTGCAAGGAAGAGAACAAACCGAGTAGGAGGCTGTCATAAACTCAGTTTTAACCCGCGCGAGCAGCCGTGACCCCCCCTCATTGGCTCACAATGTAATTCTGCGGATTTTTTCGAGCGCAAACACTTGAAAGAGACAATCAGACATCCGTGTCCCCCTGAGGACGGCGGAGCAGGGGAAATGTCAGCGCTCATTTCTGGACTCAATTTAAAGGCATTCTGGAATTTTCGGGGGCTTTGAAAACAGATTGCCAAGGGGTGATCACGGTCCGCGGTGGGGCATGTCTAGTAGTGTGATGGCGAGGGGTCAGAGGGGTCACACGGAGCAGCAGTCGTCTCATTTCATGGCGCAGACACTGCAGAAAATATGTCATTTGAAACGGAAAAGTGAAAATATCACAACATAATGAACTAAAAAAGACGCGGCTTCCCTCGGACGGACGAGCCTTGCCTGCACTGTTAGAGGGTCAAACGGGCAGTTGCCAGCATTTCCAACAGAACTTTGACGGAAGTTTCCGCTGCAGCGGGTCACGAGATGTCGCGACTCTTGTGAGGGCGGCACTGGTGAAACCTGTCTCTGTGGGGCCTCTGGGCATCTCTCTAGTCACAACAATAACGTGTGCCGATCTTATTCACTACCACCAAAGTTAATATCCAACGCCTGATGAGTTTTTTTTTATTTTTTATTTGACGGAGTTTGACATAGCGCGAAGGTATCGGGTATCAGAGCACTTTACTGAGCACCATTTCCTTACATGAGGACACATTCATTTTTGTTAGGCATGGGAGATTAAGGGATTTGCCCAGAATCACAGGATGGTCAGAGTCATTGCCGAGACTCGAACCCAGTTCCCCAGATTCGAGGTCGACCGCCCTCGCCGTTAGGTCAACTCTTCTCCCTTTGCAGTCCTTACTGTGTGAAAAAGAAAAAAAAAACATTTCTAAAGTAATATTAAGCGCCGCCAGGGCCATAACTTTTGTTCACAATCCCACAACCGGTATTGTCCAAGGGTGGGGTGCTTCAATTCATAGGGGTGGGCAGAACACACTGAAGTTCACTCCACGGAATTCCGTGGAGTTACATGAAAACTCCACGAGATTCCAGAGAGTTCCACGAACAGGCAGAAATCAGCTTGTTGCGCTGCTCGTGTTGACTTTTAGCACGGGAAGCTCGTTCATGCTGAAAAATCAGCAGGCGGCAAGAGGCTGCTACTACTGTAGCTGATTTTTAGCACGGGAAGCTCGTTCATGCTGAAAAATCAGCAGGACGCAAGAGAGCGCTACTGATCCAGTTGATTTTGCTGCTACTTGAGTATATTTTCTACTCGAGTGGCGGCTTTCTCACTGCGAGCAGTCGCAACCACCCACGACCACCCGGGTTGGGAAAATCTTGCCAGTGACCTCCTAGCGCCCAAAAACTGTGGAAGGGGACGCCAATTCTTGCTCGCCAACTTATCATTGGTGAGCCACATGCAAGAAAAAACTCCGCCATACGGAGTTTGGTCAGTAATCCGCGTTATGAGTGGCCAAAACTCTGCCAACTCTGCAGGTAGAGCAGAATTTATCACTTGCCCCACGTGCTGAATACCGAGGCTTCCTCATCCACCGGCACTCACCCCGGCCTCCTTATCTCACTCCTGGAGGTTCCTTTCATCCATGCTTTCTCCTTTAGACACTGGTTATTCATCTTTCTCTCCTTTCCCTCTAGCATTTTTTTAGGTCTCGCCTGGCGTGGGCTACGCACATGCACAGTCTCGCTAGCGAGATTTAATGATTTGGGGTATTTTGTGTAAAGGGCGTTAAGCCCCGCCCCTCTTTTCAATTGGCCGGCGTCACCGTTTATGCTAAACGGTGGCCAGCCATTGGAAAAGAGGTGTTTGTGATGTTTTCGCCCGGCTTTCTGAGCCGTCCCATTTGGACGGGCTTGTCTGCCTTCCTTCTGCCGTGAAAGCTTTCTTATCTTTATGGGGCCATGTGTTTCAAACACATGGCCCCATAAAGACAAGAAAGCTTTCGCGACGGAGGAAAGCGGACCATGCTTGTTTTTGCTTCTGCGAACTGTAAGCACATGACCCCCTTCGCCAATAAGCAGCATCCCATTTACGTTGCCTGCGAATCTGATTCTGCCACCTCAGAGATGTGCGCTCGTAATCAAACACCCGTTCTGCTCTTCTGGTATGAAGAGGTGCCCGATAAATGATGGCGGCTTGCAGTGTAGCATGAGCGTGCAGTTTGTAACGTTTCTTCTTTTGATTGAGTAGCATCTGTTGCTTGTCTCACTAGCGGTTTCTCTTTCTATATTTCTTTTCCGCTTGTTATGGTGAGACTGGTTCAAAGCGCTTTTGCTCGCGAGATGAAGGAGATTTAAAGAGGTCAAAGTGCAAGCATCCTTCTGCGGGAGAGGTCCTATTTATTCGTATTCAATCACTGGCTTCCTGCTTCGCGGCTGTCTGTTTTGCCAAATTCACAGACCAATCTGAACCGATGCACCTTCAGTGCTTTTTTTTGTATTTTGAAAGTCTGTTTCTAGCGGAACAGGGAGTGACTTCCAAAGAAAATAAGACTTGCACGCGGAGCCTTTTGGGTCGCAAATGTGCTTATTTGTTTGGGTGGCACATCTGCTTTAGGGTCCGCCCCTAAGGTCCCAACAGGTTGAAACGGTAGGGGTCGCCTTTCCATGGAGATCCTTGTGCACACGTCACAGAGTCTCAGATCAGGCTCGTGACAACTGACAGTGGACATGATCTCCTGGGTCTTCAGAACTCCCTAAACCTTTGGTAGCGGAATGCTGATGACACTGACAGAGGGGTCGTAATCAGTGCTTTAAATGAGCCGGTGCTGTCCGGTACGGACTACGGGCACTTTTTTTCTTAAGAGAGGGCGAGTACCTGCACTTCTCAAGAACATTGTGATACTTTTAATTGGAGAGTAGCGGCACTTATCAGAAACAAACAGATACCTGAACTTTTATTTTCCGTTTCGAGCACTGGTCGTAATAACAAAGTAACCCGACTTCATCATCACAGACTGCCTAACACTTGATCTACTTGGATCCAGGCCTGCCAATACGTGGGCGGATGGCACAATATACCCCAAGCCCCTACCTTTTTATGGGCCCCAGCTATTCGTACTGCAACGTATTGATAGTTTTTAAAAACAAAGCGGGCATATTTATTAATAACAAGGCAGCTGGCAGTTCATGCCACTAGATGGTGCCAGACGCAGACCTGTGGTGTTTTCTTTGTCCCCACAATAGGTCTCGCCTTTGGGACCTTAGAAGTATTTAGTTATGCAGCACAATATCCTTGGTGCAACAACATGCATGGCTAAACACTTATAAGGTCCCAAAGGCGAGACCTATTGGCTATGCCAATGCTTGTTGTTTGTTGTTTTGGAGTCTGCAACCACCGGTTCAAATTAAGCACTGAGGGCCATATGTAGATAGCTAAATACCGGTCGGTAACGGCCGAAAATCGGTAATTTTCCCGTTACCGACCGGTATTTAGCCCTTTCTAATGTAGGAGGCAGGTTTTAAGGATTCGATAATTTACCGAATCGGTATTTTAAGAAATCGGTAAAATACCGAATCAGTAAATTACCGAATCCTTAAATCCTATGTAGGGAGCACTCAAGTGAGTGCATTTTTGGATTAAGGATCCGTTATTTACCACCAACTACAAGTTGATGGTAAATACCGAATACCTTTTCAAAAGCAATTTTGTGCTTTTTTAAAAGTACCATGTGGCAGACATACATGCCCTTAGGGCATGTATGTGCGCCACATATGCACACATGCACGATTCAGGGGTGCAACAGGGTGTCAATGTGACACCCTGCCACCCTTGAATATGCTCCCCCTATTACCGATTCGGTATTTACCTAATCGGTAATAGTGAATGGCTTCCCATTCATTCCTGTGGGCCTCCAGGCCCATAGAAATGAATGGGAAGGTATGCCTTACCGATTCGGTAAATACCGAATCGGTAATAACGAATATTACCGAATCGGTAAAATTTACCGATTTTTTACCTACATTCTATTTACCGATTCTTAAATACCGAATCGGTAAAATTCGGTATTTAGGAATCTGTAAATAGAAATTACCTACATATGGCCCTGAATCTCTAAACCAGTTTAGTTGATAAAGCCTGTGATTCACAGACTTCGCGAGCGAAAACCAAACGCAGCAACACACCGAAGGTGCAGTGCAAGTGGCCAGTGTCTGTGCCAATCATGATTTACACTTTACAACTCATTACGAATCGTCAGAGAAAGGTGGCAAGAAATGGTTGACCCTCCCCCTTCTGGCCCCACCCCTCATGATTCATTAATGTATCAATGGCTTGCAATCTCGGTTCTGGATGCAAAGCATTCATACCGAAGGGGGTGGGTGTTCGACCTGTCGCTCAATAGTTTTACACCAATCACCCACCTCAAGACCCCAGTACAACACCACCCTCGCCAAGTCGGCCAACGTCTGAGAAGTGCAATGCCCTGGGGGGGCGTAGCCATCATTGGTTGAGCAGGGGCAGTGGCCCCGGGGCCCAGAGAGGCCCAATGAACCTTCTTGATAACTACTCTAATTTCGTTAGCTGCATCAGGGCCCATGGCCCTTGGTCACTAAGAGTGTGTGGGGAGGGGCGGGGGAGGGAGCTTCAGATTTTCCAACAGTCAGACTGGCAAATAATGTTAAAATACATTCTTCGACAGACAGGGTGCATGAGAGAGGCCTGGGGAGCAGTGGAAAGGAAGAGGAATGCAGATTTGAAGGAATACTAAGAGGAAGCACAATATTTTGTAAAATAACCAACGTTTTGAGGACATTCAAAACAGACAGGAGAAGAGTGTGTGTGCGTTCGTGTCAGTGTGTGTGAAGAGTGTGCGTTTGTGTCAGTGTGTGTGAAGAGTGTGCGTTTGTGTCAGTGTGTGTGAAGAGTGTGTGTGCGTTTGTGTCAGTGTGTGTGAAGAGTGTGCGTTCGTGTCAGTGTGTGTGAAGAGTGTGTGTGCGTTCGTGTCAGTGTGTGTGAAGAGTGTGTGTGCGTTCGTGTCAGTGTGTGTGAAGAGTGTGTGTGCGTTTGTGTCAGTGTGTGTGAAGAGTGTGTGTGCGTTCGTGTCAGTGTGTGTGAAGAGTGTGTGTGCGTTCGTGTCATGTGTGTGCGTTCGTGTCAGTGTGTGTGAAGAGTGTGTGTGCGTTCGTGTCAGTGTGTGTGAAGAGTGTGTGTGCGTTCGTGTCAGTGTGTTTGAAGAGTGTGTGTGCGTTCGTGTCAGTGTGTGAGCACAAATTCCTCAAGAAATCTGATCTGACAGATAGGGTGACCAACTGGCATTGGTGCAAATTCAGGATGGTGAGTGTAAAAATTCAGGACAAAGGGTCAAAATTCAGGACACAAATTCAGGACAGGAGGTCAAAATTCAGGACAAAACTTCAGGACAATAGGTAAGTTTTACAGACACATCAGAGGAGGTGGCGCAATAGTATATAGGTAAGCCCAGCCATATCCAAACATATTCAACCATTTGCAAACCTATCCATCATGTATCCTTCCATCTATCATTTCACTCATCCATCCCTTCATTCATCCTTTCACTCATCCATCCACCCTTTCACCCTATCCATCCAGCCATTTACCCTTTCACCCATCCAGCCATCCTTTCACTTACTCATCCATCCACCCAGTCACTCATCCTTCCACCCATCCACCCTTTCAGTCATCCATCCATCCTCCCTTTCTCTCTCCATCGACCCTTTCACTTAACCATCCATCCACCCACCCATACACCCACCCACCCATCTACTTATCCACTCATGACTTCATCCATTGACCCTATCACTCATCCATCCTTTCTCTCATCCATGTATCCTTTCACTCCTTCACTCATCTATTCATCCTTGTGTCCCCCTACCCTCCCTTTCACTCACTCATCCATCCTTACATCCACCCTTTCACTCATCCGTCCATCCATTCACCCTTGTACTTATCAATTCATCAATCCATCCATCATTTCACTCATCCATCCACCCACTCTCATCATCCACCTTTTCACTCATGCATCCTTTCACTCATCCATCCACCCTTTTACCCATCCAGCTACCCTTCGACCCATACATCCAGCTATTTACCTTTTCTCTCATCCATCCATCCACTCACTCATCAATCCATCCATACTCTCTCATTATCCATCTATTCAATCTTTCATTCATCCATTCACCTTTCACTAATTCATCCAACCATCCACCCATCCCTTCACTTACCCACTCGCCCACCTTTTCATATTAATTTTGAGCTGAGCCTTTTTGAGAAGAGGCCCATCAAGAACTTCACCCTCGCTGCAGGAGCCATTCCAGGACTGGGACAGAAGCCAACCAGGGCGGAGACAGGATCCACCACAGGGGGGACAGGAGCCATCACAGGCAGGGGGGGGGGGGACAGGAGCCACCACATGGGGGGACCGGAGCAATCACTGGGGGGCGCAGGAGCCATCACAGTAGGGGGAACAGGATCCACCAGGGTGGGCACAGGGGTGGGCATGCAGTATTCTAGTATCATCTTGGTCTCTTCCAGGGTGGGGTAGGGCTCCTCACCCCCTCCTGGACAAGACAACGAGACGACAGGCTCTCTTTCTAAAATGTTAGTTTTGCCATCCCCCACTGTGATGTACAGTACTTAAAGGAGATACTCCAAGAGAACTGATTTAACTGATTGTCCTCCATACTTTGTTAATCAGTGTGGGTGCGATTGTGCCATTTCTTTATTTTATTACATTATAGACTGCATGTTTGAAGAACCCAGGTTTGCTTACAATTTAGTGACAGTAATTAAGCTCTGTGAAGAGAACCACGTGCTGCCTGGTGTAATCAGGGCCGGTTCTAGGATGTTTGGGGCTCTGGGCAGAAAGGGAATGTGTGAGGCCCCTCTAAATTGCAGAGACATGAGCATTCAGGGCTGTTTGCATCTGAATAGATGCCCCTGCGCCTGAAGCTGCAGCCCCTCCCTCTGACACCTTCAAGCACCTCTTAACAGCTCATCAAGGGCTGAAGGTGTGAGGGTGGCCATCCCGCTGAGCCTCTCCAATGCTGCTGGGATCTGAGCTTTGGTCCTGCATTGAGTCTGTTACACCCGACCTCAACTGCATCGGAGTCAAGCAGGGAGGTGGGTGGAAGCTGTGCCGGCTTTAGGGTGGTGCGACCGGTGCCCGGTTAAAATTACGGACAAATGGCGTCCGTTAAAGAATCCTTCACGGACAACGGACAGACGGCCGAAATTACGGACTGTCCGTGAAATTTACGGACGGTTGGTCACCCTACTGACAGACCGCACCATAGCTGAAAGAAAGCCCCTGTACCCAACTATTTATCAGAAAATACATGTAGTAGGAGGGTGCGTGTAACACCCCAAACCCTCACTGCCCATAGCGTCCCTGCCATGCTACTGGCAGTGCCCTCTGTACCAGCCTGCTCTCATCTTTAATCCGATAGTGGGACCCCTCCACCCCCCCCCCCACCAACCGGGCTCGCTGCTCCTCCAAAAGGGGGTCTGTGGCGCTCTAGGCTGAGCCCCACTCATTCTTGCAGCCTCTGGGACGTGTGGAGTATGAGGGAACCGTGAGGCCGTCTCCCACACCAGCCTCTAAATCCTTCCCCACTTACCTCCACCCACCACCGTTCACTCCTCCGACCTATAAGTTTACTGCTATCTGCCTGCTCCGAAAGCGTACTCTCCCCTCCCAGTGACTCCACTCAACCACAACACTTACAGACCATGTACCACTGACTATAAACCCCCTCTCTACCAACCACCCCTCCAACCCCACCACTACCTAACCTTGTTCCACTGACTTTAACCCCCCCTCTTTACCAGCCACCCCTCCAACCCAACCACTACCTAACCATGTACCACTGACTAGAAACCCCCTCTCTACCAACCACCCCTCCAACCCCACCACTACCTAACCTTGTTCCACTGACTTTAACCCCCCCTCTTTACCAGCCACCCCTCCAACCCAACCACTACCTAACCATGTACCACTGACTAGAAACCCCCTCTCTACCAACCACCCCTCCAACCCCACCACTACCTAACCATGTACAACTGACGATAAACCCCCCTCTCTACCACCCACCCCTCCAACCCCACCACTACCTAACCATGTACCACTGACGATAAACTCCCCTCTCTACCACCCACCCCTCCAACCCCACCAGTACCGAACATTGTACCACTGACGATAAACTCCCCTCTCTACCAACCACCCTTCCAACCCCACCACTACCTAACCATGTACCACTGACGATAAACTCCCCTCTCTTCCAACCACCCCTCCAACCGCACCACTACCGAACATTGTACCACTGACGATAAACTCCCCTCTCTACCAACCACCCCTCCAACCCCACCACTACCTAACCATGTACCACTGACGATAAACTCCCCTCTCTACCAACCACCCCTCCAACCCTACCACTACCTAACCATGTACCACTAACGATAAACTCCCATCTCTACCAGCCACCCCTCCAACCTTACCACTACCGAAAATTGTACCTCTGACGATAAACCCCCCTCTCTACCACCCACCCCTCCAACCCCATCACTGCCTAACATGTACCACTGACGATAAAATCCCCTCTCTACCACCCACCCCTCCAACCCCACCACTACCTAACCATGTACCACTGACGATAAACTCCCCTCTCTACCAACCACCCCTCCAACCCTACCACTACCTAACCATGTACCACTGACGATAAACTCCCCTCTCTACCAACCACCCCTCCAACCCTACCACTACCTAAAATTGTACCTCTGACGATAAACCCCCCTCTCTACCACCCACCCCTCCAACCCCATCACTGCCTAACATGTACCACTGACGATAAAATCCCCTCTCTACCACCCACCCCTCCAACCCCACCACTACCTAACCATGTACCACTGACGATAAACTCCCCTCTCTACCAACCACCCCTCCAACCCTACCACTACCTAACCATGTACCACGGACGATAAACTCCCCTCTCTACCAACCACCCCTCCAACCCTACCACTACCTAACCATGTACCACTGACGATAAACCCCCCTCTCTACCACCCACCCCTCCAACCCTACCATTACCTAACCTTGTACCACTGACGATAAACTCTCCTCTCTACCACCGACCCCTCCAACCCTACTACTATCTACCCATGTACCATTGACAATAAACTCCCCTCTCTACCAACCACCCCTCCAACCCTACCACTACCTAACCATGTACCACTGACGATAAACTCCCCTCTCTACCAACCACCCCTCCAACCCTACCACTACCTAACCATGTACCACTGACGATAAACTCCCCTCTCTACCACCCACCCCTCCAACCCTACCATTACCTAACCTTGGACCACTGACGATAAACTCTCCTCTCTACCACCCACCCTTCCAACCCCACCACTATCTACCCATGAACCACTGACGATAAACTCCCCTCTCTACCAGCCACACCTCCAACCCCACATCTACCGAACCATGCAGCATCTGACGCTCAACTTCTCTCCCCTACCAAGTGAACTGCTCAGAGCTCGTATCCAACAAAAACATTATCAGATTCTCAGAAATATCGATAGAAATGTCGTTTCTTCTCGAGCGCCAATGAATCGGCAGCAGGTGATTCGGAGGAGTGGGGTCGGGTGGGCGGTCTGTGGAAGCAGAGAGGGGTGGGCGGTCTGTGGAAGCAGACAGGGGCTTCCGGGACACTCAAACATATGCCGCGGCATGGCTGGCAAACGAAGAGATAATGGAGCAGGGAGGGGTCGCCGGGGTTGTGTTAGCTCAATTAATGCGCAGTAAGACAGGCGCGCACCTAGCGCTTCAGCTGCCGAGGCGCTTAGCTGCCAGTAATGGAGTTATTAACCTCCACCAGCCATGAGATGGAGCTGCGCATTCAAAACCCATCATCCAGTTCAAGCCGGTATTAAGAGCCTCTTTATGGTCATTAAACCGCAGGGGCTGTGCAGGAGAGGGGGCGAGCTGTCGAAATCTGAGGCATCTTGTCACGTCTGAACTGTAAGAGCGGTGACAAGAAGATCGCCCCACCCTAGTCAATAATATCTTATGGGGATCATCGATGAACATGTAAACTCTGAACTGTAAGAGCAGTGACAAGAAGATCGACCCACCGCAGTCAATAATGTCTTATAGGGGTCATAGATGAACATGTAAACTCTGAACTGTAAGAGCAGTGACAAGAAGATCGCCCCACCGCAGTCAATAATGTCTTATAGGGGTCATAGATGAACATGTAAACTCTGAACTGTAAGAGCAGTGACAAGAAGATCGCCCCACCCTGATCAATAATGTCTTATGGGGGTCATCGATGAACATGTAAACTCTGAACTGTAAGAGTGGTGACGAGAAGATTGCCCCACCCTAGTCAATAATATCTCATGGGGATCATCGATGAACATGTAAACTCTGACCTGTAAGAGCGGTGGCAGGAAGATCGGCCCACCGAATGTCTTCAGGGGTCCTCACTGAACATATAAACTCTGAACTGTAAGAGCAGTGACAAGAAGATCGCCCCACCGCAGTCAATAATATCTCATGGGGGTCATCGATGAACATGTAAACTCTGAACTGTAAGAGCAGTGGCGAGAAGATCGCCCCACCGCAGTCAATAATGTCTTATGGGGGTCATCGATGAACATGTAAACTCTGAACTGTAAGAGCAGTGGCGGGAAGATCGCCCCACCGCAGTCAATAATATCTCATGGGGATCATCGATGAACATGTAAACTCTGAACTGTAAGAGCAGTGACAAGAAGATCGCCCCACCCTAGTCAATAATATCTCATGGGGATCATCGATGAACATGTAAACTATGAACTGTAAGAGCAGTGGCGAGAAGATCGCCCCACCGCAGTCAATAATATCTTATGGGGGTCATCGATGAACATGTAAACTCTGAACTGTAAGAGCAGTGACAAGAAGATCGCCCCACTGCAGTCAATAATGTCTTATGGGGGTCATTGATGAACATGTAAACTCTGAACTGTAAGAGCAGTGGCGAGAAGATCGACCCACCCTGGTCAATAATGTGTTATGGTGTCCTTAATGAACATGTAAACTCTAAACTGCAAGAGAGGCGGTGAGAAGATCGCCTACCCTGGTCAACAATGTCGTAAGGGGGTCATCGATAAAAACGTAAACTCTGAACTGTAAGTGCAATGATGAGAAGATCGCCCCACTCCGGTCAACAATGTCTTATGGGGGTCATCGATGAACATGTAAACTCTGAACTGTAAGAGCAGTGGCGAGAAGATCGCCCCACCGCAGTCAATAATGTCTTATGGGGGTCATCGATGAACATGTAAACTCTGAACTGTAAGAGCAGTGGCGAGAAGATCGCCCCACCGCAGTCAATAATGTCTTATGGGGGTCATCGATGAACATGTAAACTCTGAACTGTAAGAGCAGTGGCGAGAAGATCGCCCCACCGCAGTCAATAATGTCTTATGGGGGTCATCGATGAACATGTAAACTCTGAACTGTAAGAGCAGTGGCGAGAATATAGATGCACCCTAATCAAAAAATGTCTCCAGGGGTCCTTCATGAACATTTAAACTCTGACCTGTAAGAGCGGTGGCAAGAAGATCGGCCCACCAAATGTCTTCAGGGGTCCTCACTGAACATGTAAACTCTGAACTGTAAGAGCAGTGACAAGAAGATCGCCCCACCGCAGTCAATAATGTCTTATGGGGGTCATCGATGAACATGTAAACTCTGAACTGCAAGAGCGGTGACGAGAAGATTGTCCCACCCTAGTCAATAATATCCCATGGGGATCATCAATGTACATGTAAACTCTGAACTGCAAGAGCGGTGACGAGAAGATTGTCCCACCCTAGTCAATAATATCTTATGGGGGTCATCGATGAACATGTAAACTCTGAACTGTAAGAGCAGTGGCGAGAAGATCGCCCCACCGCAGTCAATAATGTCTTAAGGGGGTCATCGATGAACATGTAAACTCTGAACTGCAAGAGCGGTGACGAGAAGATTGCCCCACCCCAGTCATGGGTAATAACTCTTTATTGTTTGGTTTAAAAAACCATTTACAACAACAAGCTAAAAATTGAATAATCAAATTAACTATGATAAAAGTTTTAAAACAATTAATCAATAAGATAAAATTCCATAATTGTAAAAGTCTAGTAATATTCTAATACAATACATCACCCTGGATTTCATGTAGTTTCTGATTTGGATAAATCGTCTTTTAGTTCAAAATCTCTACTCTGGCTAGAATGAAAGTTTGGCTTCAAGAAGTCTTGACGCTTTATGAACAAATTTCGCAAGCCCAATATTTAACTTGGTGTTAACAGGGTTGAGGGCAGCCATTATTGCTTGACGGCAGGAGCGTACACCCAACATAATACATTGGCCTCTCAGCAACTGCCGTCTGGCTTGAAGTAATGCTGGGCATGCACAAACAATATGTTCCATTGATTCAGTATGATAGCCGCACAACCTGCATGCAATGCTACTGCCCGACCGGCGCCATACCGGGAGATTCTTCAAAAAGGGCCATTCTCCCATCCTCAAGGCTAAAAACTTACGTTTCCAATAAAGTGCATATGTGCTAGACAGGTAGGGCAACTGGACACCCACTTCGTAATTGGCAATTACCGCCCAGGCATGTCCCCTCTTTGATAGTGTTGCCCTGTCTGAATGGAAGGACCACAACCTAACAGATTTCTTAATAACAGATTTTAACACCGATGGAGAGGGATTTGAGTCCCATAGGTCTTTTACGCCTAACAGCTGTAAACTGTAATCCAAGAGTTGTCGGTGCTTTTGACTTGTAGGCTTTTTCTGTATTTCCTGCCAGAGTCGGGCCTCCAAAGAACCCTCCCTGGCCTGGCGCAGTCTATGGCACAATTTAACAAAAGCACCTGCCTCCACGCCGAGGTGATCTTGAAGTCCCAGTTCTAGTCTCACCTGGGCTGGCGATGCGGATTTTGGCAGCCGAAAGGCTCGTTCGAAGATTTTTGTAATTCATTTATTTATTAATATACTGGTTGAGCCCTTGGTGATCTCGTGACCATATGTCAATGAGTTAATTACTTTGGCTTTCATTACTTTCACCATAGGTGTAAGGCTGGGACCTAATAGCTGGTTTGTCAATTTTGCGGCGGCCACCTCTAATGAAAGTGCTTTTATTTGTAATGCTTCCTTGTGCTTACCAAAGGAGCCACTTGCCTCCAGAAAGATGCCCAGATATTTATAACTGGGAGTTGAGTCCAGCTTTGTTTTATTAAAGTACCACCTTTCTATTGTCCTTTTTTGCTTCCCAAAGGAGATAGTTTTGGTTTTTGACAAGTTAAGTTCTAGATGGTTTTTTGTCGAGTATGACAACAATTCGTCCAATAACCTCTGTAGACCCACTTTTGTGTGGCTTAGTAGCACCAGGTCATCGGCGTAAAGTAAGTTGGTAATGCGGGTCCCATCAAGTTTAGGAGGGTGACAATTTACTCTATCAAGTGCTGGGGAAAGGTCTGATATGAATAGGTTAAACAGGAGTGGAGCCAATACACATCCCTGTTTAACACCAGTTACAGTTTTGATCTTCCTGGAGACATGACGGCCTTCGCACAGCTTGATTTTAATCCATATTTCGGTATGAAGCTGAATTATTGCCTGTAGAAGAGACTGTGGTATTCCCCATGATTTTAATTTCTGCCATAAGAGGCTTCTGGGCACACGGTCGAAAGCTGCTTTGAAGACTACGAAGCAGCAGTGTAGCTGTGTGTGTTGGCATGCTGCTTTATCCATCAAAACTGTTAATGTTAGCAAGTTGGTTATTGTCCCGGTGTTGGCTACGAAGCCCGTCTGATTGAAGGGGAGACACGCAGTTGTTTCAGCCCAGGCCTGTAGCTCCTCTAGTAAGATGTTTGCAAAATACTTGGACTCCACGTCAAGAAGTGCAATCATTCGATAATTTTTTGGCTCGTTTCTCTTTCCGCCTTTATAGATCGGGTGAATGATTGCTCCTCGCCAAGATAGAACAGCGGGGTCAAATAATCTGACCATAAATTGATGTCAGATTTAAACATTGCTTGGGGGAGGCCATTCGGACCCGGGGCTCCATCAGCTCTTGCTTTCCTTATGTGATTTGAAATCTTATTTTTTAATACTGCTGGCAACACCGAAGGCTCTGGTAGGATGTCATTCCGTTCCATAGGGTCCTTTTTTGTCGGGTCATCTAATGGGGTGTTTTCGGGCCAAACCCTCCTCTGGCTTTCTGGACCCGAGAAGAGGAACTTAAAGCTTACTGGGCTGGCAGAGTCAAGATCAACTTTGTTGTCATGAGTGTCTCCAAAATGAAGAGATAAAAACTTGCTCCAATCTGCTTCACTGATGTTTGCGCTGCCATGCCCAGTTACACTTTGATTACTCCTATTCACAAGGGACCAGAAATGTTTCGGATTAGGATTTTTACTTTCATGGATGAGCTTCAGCCAGAATTGATCCGAGGCCTTTAATTTTTCTTTTTGGATGGCGGTTCTGAAAGAGACTTGCGTTTGCTTGTAATTATTAAAGTAGATTTTGTTACTAGGGAACCTTTTTGAAAGACGGAGTGCTCGGTTCCTCTCAGTTCTTAATTTCCTTGTGGCTTTTGAGATGAAAAATTGAGAGGTTTGGTTTCTCGGGCCCCTCCTTATGGGAAGTTCATTAAGAAGAAGATTTATGAGAGAGGCCCAACCACTGACCACATGGGTGTTTGAATCTCGAGATTGATGTAACAAAGCTCTACTTTTTTCCATCAAAGATGGAGCCATGGAATCTGACCACTTTAACCGCTTAAGATCCTCTGAATGGCTACCTAAATGGGTGTGAGCCAATTCCTGATGATATGAGTCGCCAATGGATAATGTTATTATTTGAGCCCGATGATCACTATCTCCCTGTTGGGCAATTTGATAGCTCTTAATCCAAGGCAGTAATTCTCTGCTCCCTAAAGTAAAGTCCAAAAACGAATGGGATCTGCCATCTGACCAAGTCCAAGCAGGCGGGGTATCAGAAGAGAAACGCCCATTCAATAAAGTATATCCCAAGTTGTTGAACTGTGTTCCCACGTATTCCCGCAATATTGATGATTTGTTCCCAACGGGGATTACCTGAGGTAGAAAATGTGAGGGGGTTCTTGGAGGATCCGGGCATGTATCATCTACATGGTTGCAAAATAGATTAGTGTTGAAATCACCCGAGATGATGCTTGGTGTACTTCCGTACTTGCCGATTAGGTCGCAAATGGAATTGATCAGACTGTCCATTTTAGATTTTTTCTTAGTAGTGCCGGGGGGAATATAGACATTAAGAATCAACAACTGAGGATCGATAGTCGAGCTTCCCAGAGTTATTCCAGAAAGCCATTCCTCCGCGAATTCGATCTGTTTAACACTTGTTAATATTTTTGTTGATACATAAATCGAGAGACCACCCTTGAGACGACCAAACTTGGACTGCCTGGAGGCAAGTGTCATAAACTCCAAAAAGCCCACTATTGGGATACTTTCTCCTGCCCATGTTTCCTGTAAAAGGAGAACGTTGTTTTCTTTTAGAAAGTCCATTGTAGCTGGTGATTGTTTTTCCGGGCCAAATCCATTAATATTCCAGGAACATATTGTCAAGTTGTGATTAATAATGGGTCAATCGGTCTGATTTCGAATTAAAACCCCCGGTAGCCATGACCAGTGTGCAATGCCACTATTTCGCTGGTTATTTGCCGGTTCAGGGTTGCCTGTTGGCGAGCTACCTCTGGCGGACCTCAATACTGAATAGGGAGCTAAGATGGGACTTACAATGCATGCCTGATTTGTTTCAAATATTGAGGGGTAACAAGGAACACTCGGGGTTGTTATTATTATACCCCATGTTTTGAATTGGTCGGTTTTAGTCAACACTAGATCCTGAATTACGGACGTTGACAGCGTTATTTGAGTAGCTTCGCCCGTATTGGATCCAGTACATGGGATAAATTCTATCACAATTATATCCCTCGATTGAAGATGATTTAAATCTGATAATGATTTGAAGAGTTTTAATATATTTCCTCGGTTAAGAATGTCTTGCGGGCCCCTTGAGATGAATTCTGGAATAAACAGCAATTTGGTGTTTTGAGTGCTGTTTTGGGGCTCACAGAGCTCGTTGGCCGTTGCTGGCTGTTTTTGCTTGGAATTTTCTTTGGAGAGCTTTCTTGACAATACGGATATAGTGGGTGAAAAAGAAGACTTTTCCTTGTGGTTTATATTTAAAGAATGTGGGGAATGACTTTTGTTTGTGGGCTCCAAGCTACAATGGTTTGCTGAATTTAAATCTCTTTTACAACCAGAATCTATAGCTATATTTTGTATACATGGTTTGTTATTAGTGGCACCAGTGAGGGGTTGAAGTGAACTGAATTCTTGAGTAATAATTTGAAATGATGCGGGGCTCTGTTGAGCAGCTCCCGAACATGGTGCTTAAGTGATAGTTGTGTAGAGCCAGATTTTACTTGTATTGGTGAATGAAAAGAAGATTCCAGAGCTTGAGATGTCACTGGTTGCCTGTTAATCCGGGTTAAAAGTTCTGTCTGTGTTAGCAGCTGATTTGACGGAGGTTGAGGGCTTATCCGGGCTTATCAGGGAGCCGATTCGACCCACTCTATTGCCTAGGACTTTTCTGGTGGAGGATAGTGTGGACAAGAGCTATGCTGTCCTTTGCCAGCAAATTTTGACATCTCTGGACGAGTTGGCCCCTTTGCGAAGGGTGAGGGACAGACCTAGAGGAGCCAATGCTTGGTTCACTGATGATCTTGAACAGCACAAGCTCCGTTGCAAACAGGCGGAGCGTACCTGGAGGAGAGGGTATAAGGAGCTGGATAGGGCAGCATATAAAGCGGCCCTGCAGGTATATAAGACCCAGCTAAGAAGCGCTAAAGCAAAGTTCTTAGAAGATACCTTGGCGAAGGCCTCTAATAAATCGCAGACTCTATTCAAGCTGGTTAACAACCTATCTAACCCGTCTTGTACAGTACCAGCCATTCCGGCTTCCCAGGAACTTTGTGATTCTTTGGCCCTCACGTTCGAGGAGAAAATTAGGACCATTCTGAATGGACTTTCAGTACCCGGACAGTCTGTGCCGTCTTTATCCCTCCCCTTGGAATCCCCCTGCCATTCGGTACCCGCATGGGATAACAACAAGGTAGACTCCTCTCAGATGTCTTGTTTTCCTATTCCCTCGCTAGAGGAACTCTGTGTCTTGGCCAATGGCGTATCCTCAGGTTCACCACTTGATCCAATGCCTCATAAGATCTGGAAGGCATTCCAAAATGAGTTGTTTCCTCCACTCTATTCCATCTGCTGCCAGTCATTGACTACAGCGCTAGTCCCAGACAGTTGGAAGTTGGCAATAGTAACTCCACTGCTAAAAAAGGCTTCTCTAGACCCTCTATGCTCGGCCAACTGTAGACCCATCTCGCTTTTACCATTTGCGATAAAAATTCTCGAGAGGTGGGTCACGAGAGCCTTGTACAACTTCCTGGAAACAAATTCCTGTCTGGATGCAGCCCAATTTGGCTTCAGACCGGCCCACGGCACTGAGACCGCATTGGTTACCGTGTTGGACGATCTACGAATGCGTGTCGACAGGGGTAAGTCAGCATTCTTAGTGCTGCTTGACATGTCGGCCGCGTTCGACACGGTGGACCATGAGGTTCTTCTGGGCCGTCTTCAAAGCGTGGGAGTAAACGGTCTGGCTCTAAGTTGGCTAACATCTTATCTCTGCAACAGACAGCAAGCTGTGGCGTTACCACCATTTCGATCAGCCACACGACAGGTGAACCATGGTGTCCCCCAAGGGTCGGCGGTCAGCCCGATCCTTTTTAACTTATATCTCTGACCCCTGGTAGACCTGATCAAGTCATTTGGCATATCAGTCATCAATTATGCCGATGACACTCAATTGATTTTTTCATTTGAGGGCACTGAGATAGTTTCAAGGGACACCTTTCACCGCTGTATGTCGGCTACAGCAGAATGGCTGCCAGCTAACTCACTCCAATTTAATGGGTCGAAAACGGAAGTACTCCATTGCTCCCTAGACCGTCTCCCTCGCGTGCTACCGGATGACTTTTGGCCAACCTCTATTCCGGGCTCGGTGGAAGCCGCAGAATCGGCTCATAATTTAGGAGTTTGGTTTGAACCCAATTTACAGCTGGAAGCCTCTGTAAATAGGACTGCAGCGACCTGTATGGGCCTGCTTCGTGCCCTACGTAAGATCCTACCAATACTCCCCCGGGGAGCCAGAGCAGAGGTAGTGCGAAGTTCTATCCTCAGTAGGCTAGACTACTGCAACGCACTACTTCTGGGAGCTCCTAAGATCCTGATCCTAAAGTTGCAGAGGATCCAAAACATGGCTGCTAAATTGGCTCTATCTCGGCCACGTTCTGCTTCTTCATCTGCAGCACTAGCCGATCTGCACTGGCTACCGGTCCAGCAGAGGATTGCCTTCAAGGCTTCATGCCTTGTATTCAGAGCTCTGCATGGACTAGGACCAATACCACTCCAAAATCTTTTTTCTTGGTATCAAGCTGCCAGACCTCTGAGATCCTCCTCGGCGTTCCTGGTGAGGATTCCCAGGATTAATAGAGTGAGGATGGGCGGCCGCGCTTTTAGTTTCACGGCCGCCACATTATGGAATACTTTACCTCTGGCATTGAGGAGTAGCCAAGATCTGCCCTTTTTCAAAAGGGATCTTAAGACCTACCTGTTCCCAAGAGCAATGTAATACACCTCACCTGATGGTTAGATACGGTCTCAGCGCCAGGATACCCTTTCGGGTGACAGTTGCGCTTAATAAGCATTAAATACATACATACATACATCCGTTCTCCTTTTGAAGAAAGTATTTGTGCTGTTGATGGAGCATTTCCTAAGGGAGCGGCCTCGTCCCTGAGGGAATTGCTCATGTTTGAAGATGTTAGGCCGATTATTAGTTTGTTACGGCTTTTTCGTTGTCTTTTCTTTTCCCTTTTCGACAGGCGGTGTGATTTTTTGGATGGTTTAATGGAAAGTGGTTCAGCAACTGCTATGTCGATTGGGTTAGGAGACTTTGAAATGGTGTGAACTTTCAGGCGAAGAGAATCCTGTAGCTGACTTGGAGCCTGAGTGGAGGGATCTTGCGACTTGGACTCCAAGGGTTTCTTTATTTCCGTTAAAACGGCTGAAAGAAATTGAGGTAGAGATGAAAGAGAATCTATTATGGGCGAACAGCAGCACACTGATTGCACCAGTTGTGTTTGGGCTTGGGCTTTTTTAATAAGAGCATTGAGCGCCTCCAGTTTTTGATCGATCCAAGCGGTGTACACTGCAAGCGTGTTTAGAAGGTGTACCTGCATGTCCATCTTGTCTGAATGGTATGTTAAAGCAGCTGACGTTGTTTGAAAAGTTTGTAATAGTTGAGACCATAAGTTGTTGAAATTGGCCGATGAGGATGTGTTTTGCCTATCCGGCTCTTTATGCACAGTATTGAAAAATGATAAGTCCAGAGAGGTATTTATAATATTCGTTTTTAGGTCTTCGGATATAGGAACTTGGTCGGTTGCCACCCCTTGATTCATTCTGTTCAAACAGGGGTCCAATTCAGATTGAACTAAGTTGCTGAGGGCCGCTTGTGGAGAAGCCCTAGCCTGTGATGGAGCGGCTGTTGGACTCTTTTGTGGTTTATCCTGGTTAAGATTAACTGAAGAATAAAATGCAGGCGGAGAGAGCAAACTTGAATTTAAAATTGGTTGGGGGATTGAAGGGTCAGAATTACCGTGAGTTGTTACCTTTAATGAAGCTTGATCTGAATAAATTGATTGTTGAACTGAAGGTTGAGGGAGAGCCTGTTGTAATTGGATAAAGTTCAGGGCTTCTGGGGCATCCTTGCGAGGAGATTCTATTATTGATAAGGCACTGTGTTGACTTAAATCGGTGGATCCTCCATCGGCCCTGTGAATCAATGGGAGAACCGTAATTTGGTGTGGCCGTGGCTCAGGGACTGCTAATGCAGGGACCTGCCGAGAAGGGGATACCTGTTGATTATTCTGGGTACCTGTGGCACTCTTCCGGGCTGTGGCAGGAGCTGTGGAACTGAAGTAGTCACTTAGAGAGACCTTGTTTTTTGCTGATTTTGATTGTTTTTTAGAGCCAGGTGATTGTTCCTCAGTCATTGAATGGGCATATGCTAGCCCTGGATCGGAGGTTGTCCTTGTGGTTGCTAATATTTGGTGTGGCGTGGACATCATTGGAGAAGTTGCCAGTAGCTCACAGAAGTCCGTGTTGTTTGCTCCTTTTTTTGGCGGTTTTACCAGAGCTTTCCTTACTCGTCCTGACCTCATTCCAGGCGCCCTTCCTTTCCCCTTTTTAAAATTTTTTCTTAATGTGATTTATGTTTTGAGTAACTGCAAAGCTTCCTGGTGGTCCTGAAAGTTGCGATTGAATGGCTTAATGAGGGACCAGATCAATGGAAAACACGATGATCAGACTTAATTAAAGTAAGACCTTGAATTCACCTTTAATTTATTTATGTTGATATGATGGTGAATTGATTACTGAGTTATTAAGTAATTGGGTAGAATTTGGTGAAGTTGTTGGGTTATTAAGTGAATGGCGCCTGCTCTGGCAGTTCACCGGTTTCAAAGTGTCGGTTCTGTCCTCAGAAGTCTCGGGGACCGGTGTTAAGATCAACACGGATTCGAGCTCGAGTTCCTGCTCGGACCCCCAAATCAGGCTTCGCCCCGGCACCTCCGGCGCCCCCGGCGATGGCCGACCACGATATTGCTCGCTCCCTCTCCGTAGTCGTAGTCGTGGTCCGTGGCCGTAGTCGTGGCCATTGTGGGTAGCCGTCAATAACTACCACCGCAGCCTTGATTTTTAACAAGATTGTGGGGGGGGGGGTCCGCGGGGGATTTGCAGGGTCACAGTGGCCACCAACCTGAAGCTGATCCCAAGCAATCCTGCCGCAGAGCCGCCTCGTTACTCCACGCTCAACTCAGCTCCGAGCTCCAAGCTCCGCGCAGCTCCACGGAGCTCCCCGCAGCTCCTCCTCCGTTCAGCCCTCAGCTGCACGCGGCTAATGGCAACTCTCCACCTCGGTCCGACCACGCCAGCCTCCCCTTGGCTGACGGCGATGATTCAATAGTCCGACAATCCGGTAGCCCGATTGTGGTGGAGAGGGGGGAAGGCAGAAACCGCGTCTGAGGACTCCTGCGGCTTGCGGCTGCAGCACAATTGCTCTGCTCCGCTCCGCTCCGCTCCGCTGCTACTGCTTTCTGCTGCTCCGCACAGTCCTCAAAGGAGTAATCTGTGCAGTTCGGGTCCCACCCTAGTCAATAATGTCTTATGGGGGTCATCGATGAACATGTAAACTATGAACTGTAAGAGCAGTGGCGAGAAGATCGCCCCACCGCAGTCAATAATATCTTATGGGGGTCATCGATGAACATGTAAACTCTGAACTGTAAGAGCAGTGACAAGAAGATCGCCCCACCCTAGTCAATAATATTTTATGGGGGTCATTGATGAACATGTAAACTCTGAACTGTAAGAGCAGTGAGAAGAAGATCGACCCACCCTGGTCAATAATGTCTTATGGTGTCCTTAATGAACATGTAAACTCTAAACTGCAAGAGAGGCGGTGAAAAGATCGCCTACCTTGGTCAACAATGTCGTAAGGGGGTCATCGATAAAAATGTAAACTCTGAACTGTAAGTGCAATGATGAGAAGATCGCCCCACTCCGGTCAACAATGTCTTATGGGGTTCATCGATGAACATGTAAACTCTGAACTGTAAGAGCAGTGGCGAGAAGATCGCCCCACCGCAGTCAATAATGTCTTATGGGGGTCATCGATGAACATGTAAACTCTGAACTGTAAGAGCAGTGGCAAGAAGATCGATGCACCCTAATCAAAAAATGTCTCCAGAGGTCCTTCATGAACATTTAAACTCTGACCTGTAAGAGCGGTGGCAAGAAGATCGGCCCACCGAATGTCTTCAGGGGTCCTCACTGAACATGTAAACTCTGAACTGTAAGGCAATGAAGAGAAGATCACCCATCTGTAATTGACAGTGTCTTCATGGGTCCTCTGAACTGTACGAGGGGCCACAAGAAGTTTGACACCCACTAATCAGAAATGTCTTCAGTGGTCCTTGATAAACATATAAACTCTAAACTTTAATAGTGGTGACAAGACTATCACACCTTCATATCGACAATGTCTTCTGGGGTCCTTGATGAACATGTAAACTCTAAACTGTACAAGGGGGCCCAAGACGATCAGTGCACCCTAATCAACAATGTATTTAGGGGTCCTCGATCTCAACTGTGAGAGAGATGATGAGAAAATCACCACTTCATAATAGACAATGCCATCAGGGATCCTCGATGAACATGTAAACTATGAACTGAGAGAAAGACGATGAGAAAATTGCAGCTCCGTAATTAACAATGTCTTCAGGGGTCCTCATGAACATGTGAAGTCAGAACACTAAGAGCGATGGAAAGATCGCCCCACCCCAATCAACAATGTCTTTGGATGCCTTTGATGGACATGTAAACTCCAACCTGTAAGAGTGATGATTAGATCATCTCTATCCAATAAATGTCTTCGTGTCCTTGATGAACTTTCAAATCTGAACTATAAGAGTGATGATGAGAAGATCATCTCTGTCCAATCAACTATGCCTTCCGCTGTCCTCAATGAAGATGAAAGTCTGAACTGTAAGAGCGATGACAAGAAGATCTCCCCATTGGAATCAACAATGTCATTGTCGAACGCATAAAGCATCAACTGTATGAGCAAAAACAAGCAAATAGTGCCACCCCAATCAACTAGGTCTTCAGTTTGCCTGATGAACTTTAAGGGCCTTGTATGAGCGATGACAAGATAATTGTACCACCACATTCAACAATCCTTTCTGGTGTGCTTCATGAACCGGGAAAGTTTGAACTATTAGAGAGACAACAAGAAGGTCTCACCTCTTCTCCACCACAACTCCTCTTTGGACGTCTTCACACTTGTCATCATCAACTCCAATTTCCTTTCCTAGTGAGCATCTTCTTGTCATCCCCACCTCCAATTTCCTTTCCTAGTGAGCATCTTCTTGTCATCCCCACCTCCAATTTCCTTTCCTAGTGACCATCTTCAAAAAAATGATTAGGGCTTTGGTCCTCATTCTCTCCATGTCCTTCCTGATCGCTCTCTCCACCTCTCTGTTGGCAGATGGGATCCTTGCCTGTGTTGTCTTCACTTCTCTCTGCGTCCCCTCCTGTTCGCTCTCTCCAGCTCTCTGTTGGCAGGTGGGATCCTTGCCTGTGTTGTCTTCACTTCTCTCTGCGTCCCCTCCTGTTCGCTCCTTCCACCTCTTTATTGGTAAGTTGTATCCTCTCCCATGTCAGCTTCGTTACTCTCCATGTCCCTTCCTGTTCACTCTCTCCATGTCAGTCAACTGGTGGTATCCTGTCTCAGCCAGCAGGTGGCTCCTCTCTTAGTCGGCAGGTGGTGTCCTTCTGGCTGGCAGGTGATATCCCCTCAGTCAGCAGGTGCTAACGTCTCTCAGTCATCAGGTGGGCTCCACTCTCAGTTGGCAGGTGGGTTTCTCTCTCAGTTGGCAGGTGGTATCCTTTACTGCATCTTCTCTGTTCCTCTCCATATTTCTTCCCGTTCACTCTCTCCATCTCTCAGTCTGTGGGAGATATCCTCTCCCATGTGCCCAATGTCAGTTTTGCTTTTTCTTTTGACTGCTGCTAAACCTTGGAACTCTGAACCAGTTCCTGGCCACTCTACTCCTCATTCTAACCCAATGAAACATCTTCTTCCTTTTGCTTTTTGTGGACATTTTCCACCAACTGAACTATTCTACCTGATTAAGCAAACAAGAGCATCTGGTGACTAAGTCAAATGTCTGCACATACGGCGATACTTTGACCTATGAGTCTTCAGACCAGCATGCTTATCATGGTGTTGCGGTCCTTCTGTATGACCTAATACTACGGTAGCAGACACCTAAAACCTTTTGGGAGTACGTCGTAGTTTGCCCAATAATGGGATAATCATCTGTATGAAGTCTCAGATAAAAGGATTCAATGCTTCATACCCTATAATTATTAGAATTGGGAAAGACCCCAAATTTATATTGGACTTGTTACTACACATATAAACTTGAAAAAGTCCAGGTGGACGAAACACGTATCGGCTGCAGCATTGTTGGAAGTAAAAAATGTGTGTGGAACCCCTTATTTTGTGTGAACTGGAATTCTAAAGGACTACAAACAGAATTCCTAAACTTATGATTGAAATTGTGTGTGTTTGAATGCAAATTCTTTGTTCTGAACTATTCTCCCTCCTCGCTCTGTATTATGGTCAAGTAGTTTTACTATTTCAGGAGTTTTATCTTACGTGCAAAAATGTGTTGAAAACGCTAAGAGACACAATCTAATAAACTGAACAGTCTAATTGCAATTAATATTAAAACCAGATTCTGTGGCGTCATCTACACTGAAACAGGAGGCTACGCTCATGCGCCAACCATGCAGCCTTTAGGGCCAGTCAGGGCATGCAACTTGGACCACTTTGTAGCTTTGTAGCTTCTGGAAGCCCATAAGGACTGCTTTGAAACTGTGGCTATGGATCACTTCACAGTGAAAATGCCGTAGTACAGACTCATCTCACCATGCATGCATGCTTCTCAGTGAGCATGCCCCAGTGAAGACGCTCATTTCTCCCAGCATGCATGCTTCTCAGTGAGCATGCCGCAGTAAGACGCTCATCTGAACAAGCATGCATGCTTCACAGTGAGCATGCCGCAGTAAGACGCTCATCTGAACAAGCATGCATGCTTCACAGTGAGCATGCCGCAGTAAAGACGCTCATTTGTGCCACCATGCATGCTTCACAGTGAGCATGCCTCAGTAAAAACACTCATTTGTGCCACCATGCATGCTTCACAGTGAGCATGCCACAGTATGACGCTCATCTCAACAAGCATGCATGCTTCATAGTCAGAATGCCACAGTAAGATGCTCATCTCAACCAGCAGGCATGCTTCACAGTGATCATGCCGAAATAAAGACACTCATTTCTCCCAGCATGCGTGCTTCACAGTGAGCATGCCGCAGTAAAGACGCTCATTTGTGCCAGCATGCATGCTTCACAGTGAGCTTGCCGCAATAAAGACGCTCATTTCTCTGAGCATGCAAACTTCACAACGTGAGTGCTGCAGTAAAGACGCTCATCTCAACAAGCATGCATGCTTCACAGTGAGCATGCCGCAGAAAGACGCTCATCTGAACAAGCATGCATGCTTCACAGTGAGCATGCCGCAGTGAAGACACTAATTTCTCCCAGCATGCATGCTTCTTAGTGGAGAGGTGTGGCTCACTGGTTAGAGGCGGCAGACCCGTAAGCAGAGAATTGGCCAGGGACCAGGGTTCAATTCCCGACGCGGCAGGGTTGTGGACCAGGGTCAAAAACGGACTCGATAATTCTCGCCTCGGTACCTACTCTAACCAGGAACACACTCGGCAACTCTGGGCATTAAGCTTGCCTCATCTCTACAACGGCCCCCCACAGACGCTGGGGATGCCTGGTTTCACCTTGGAGATACCCAGAAAGGGACCATCTCACAGGGATAGCCAGGACGGGTTCCCCAGCGGTCTATAGCGCCGGGACACCTCCTCGTGAGGTAGCTGTTCGCGCTTTACAAATATCAGTATTATTATTATTATTATTATTATTATTAGTGAACATGCCGCAGTAAGACGCTCATCTGAACAAGCATGCATGCTTCACAGTGAGCATGCCGCAGTAAAGATGCGCATTTGTGCCACCATGCATGCTTCACAGTGAGCATGCCGCAGTAAAGATGCTCATTTGTGCCACCATGCATGCTTCACAGTGAGCATGCCGCAGTAAAGACGCTCATTTGTGCCACCATGCATGCTTCACAGTGAGCATGCCACAATAAAGACGCTCATTTCTCTGAGCATTCATACTTCACAACGCGAGTGCTGCAGTAAAGACGCTCACCTCAACAAGTGAGCATGCCGCAGTAAAGACGCTCATTTCTCCCAACATGCATGCTTCATAGTGAGCATCCCGCAGTAGGACGCTCATCTGAACAAGCATGCATGCTTCACAGTGAGCGTGCCACAGTATGACGCTCATCTCAACAAGCATGCATGCTTCATAGTGAGAATGCCACAGTAAGATGCTCATCTCAACAAGCAGGCATGCTTCACAGTGATCATGCCGACATAAAGACACTCATTTCTCCCAGCATGCGTGCTTCACAGTGAGCATGCCGCAGTAAAGACGCTCATTTGTGCCAGCATGCATGCTTTACAGTGAGCATGCCACAATAAAGACGCTCATTTCTCTGAGCATTCATACTTCACAACGCGAGTGCTGCAGTAAAGACGCTCATCTCAACAAGCATGCATGCTTCACAGTGAGCATGCCGCAGTAAAGACGCTCATTTCTCCCAACATGCATGCTTCATAGTGAGCATCCCGCAGTAGGACGCTCATCTGAACAAGCATGCATGCTTCACAGTGAGCATGCCGCAGTAAAGACGCTCATTTCTCCCAGCATGCATGCTTCACAGTAGCCACGCCGCAGGAAAGATACTGCTTGCTCCCAGCATGTATGCTTCACAGTGAGCATGCCACAGTAAAGACACTCATTTGTGCCAGCATGCATGCTTAACAGTGAGCATGTTGCAGTAAGACGCCCATCTGAACAAGCATGCATGCTTCACAGAGAGCATGCCGCAGTAACGATGCTCATTTCTCCCAGCATGCATGCTTCACAGTACCACGCCGTAGGAAAGATACTGCTTGCTCCCAGCATGCATGCTTCACAGTAGCCATGACGCAGGAAAGATACTGCTTTCTCCCAGCATGTGTGCTTCACAGTGAGCATGCCACAGTAAAGACGCTCATTTGTGCCAGCATGCATGCTTCATAGTGAGCATGCTACAGTAAGACACGCATCTCAACAAGCATACATCCTTCATAGTGAGGTTGCCACAGTAAGATGCTCATCTCAACAAGCATGCATGCTTCACAGTGATCATGCCGAAATAAAGACACTCATTTGTGCCAGCATGCATGCTTAACAGTGAGCATGCCGCAGTAAGACACTCCTCTCAACAAGCATGTAAGCTTATTTGTCATGCTTCACAGCGAGCGTGTTGCAGTAAAGACACTAATTTCTCCAAGCATGCACGGTTTCAGTGAGCATGCCTCAGTAAAGCGAAACATCTCACCAAGCATGCGCACTTCACAATGAGCATGCCGCAGTAAAGATGCACATTTCTCGAAGCGTGCATGAGTCACAGTGAGTGTGCCACAGTAAAGACACTCATTTCCCCCAGCATTCATGCTTCGCAATGAGAGTGCCGCAGTAAAGACACTCATTTCTCCAAGCATGCACGCTTCACAGTGAGCATGCCGCAGTAAGACGCTCATCTGAACAAGCATTCATGCTTCACAGCGAGCGTGTTGCAGTAAAGACACTAACTTCTCCAAGCATGCACGGTTTCAGTGAGCATGCCTCAGTAAAGCGAAACATCTCACCAAGCATGCGTACTTCACAATGAGCATGCCGGAGTAAAGATGCACATTTCTCCAAGCGTGCATGATTCACAGTGAGCGTGCCACAGTAAAGACACTCATTTCCCCTAGCATTCATGCTTCGCAATGAGAGTGCCACAGTAAAGACACTCATCTCACCAAACACGAATACTTCACAGTGAGTATGCCACAGTAAAGATGCACATTTCTCCAAGCGTGCATGATTCACAGTGATCATGCCACAGTAAGACACTCCTCTCAACAAGCATGTAAGCTTATTTGTCCCAGCATTCATGCTTCACAGCGAGCGTGTTGCAGTAAAGACACTAATTTCTCCAAGCATGCACGGTTTCAGTGAGCATGCCTCAGTAAAGCGAAACATCTCACCAAGCATGCGCACTTCACAATGAGCATGCCGCAGTAAAGATGCACATTTCTCGAAGCGTGCATGAGTCACAGTGAGCGTGCCACAGTAAAGACACTCATTTCCCCCAGCATTCATGCTTCGCAATGAGAGTGCCGCAGTAAAGACACTCATTTCTCCAAGCATGCACGCTTCACAGTGAGCATGCCGCAGTAAGACGCTCATCTGAACAAGCATTCATGCTTCACAGCGAGCGTGTTGCAGTAAAGACACTAACTTCTCCAAGCATGCACGGTTTCAGTGAGCATGCCTCAGTAAAGCGAAACATCTCACCAAGCATGCGCACTTCACAATGAGCATGCCGCAGTAAAGATGCACATTTCTCGAAGCGTGCATGAGTCACAGTGAGTGTGCCACAGTAAAGACACTCATTTCCCCCAGCATTCATGCTTCGCAATGAGAGTGCCGCAGTAAAGACACTCATTTCTCCAAGCA
Source organism: Triturus cristatus (assembly GCF_964204655.1). Classification (NCBI taxonomy): domain Eukaryota; kingdom Metazoa; phylum Chordata; class Amphibia; order Caudata; family Salamandridae; genus Triturus; species Triturus cristatus. The sequence continues at coordinate 1,144,680,253 of NC_140580.1, read as the reverse complement.
TGCACGCTTCACAGTGAGCATGCCGCAGTAAGACGCTCATCTGAACAAGCATTCATGCTTCACAGCGAGCGTGTTGCAGTAAAGACACTAACTTCTCCAAGCATGCATGGTTTCAGTGAGCATGCCTCAGTAAAGCGAAACATCTCACCAAGCATGCGTACTTCACAATGAGCATGCCGGAGTAAAGATGCACATTTCTCCAAGCGTGCATGATTCACAGTGAGCGTGCCACAGTAAAGACACTCATTTCCCCTAGCATTCATGCTTCACAATGAGAGTGCCACAGTAAAGACACTCATCTCACCAAACACGAATACTTCACAGTGAGTATGCCACAGTAAAGATGCACATTTCTCCAAGCGTGCATGATTCACAGTGATCATGCCACAGTAAGACACTCCTCTCAACAAGCATGTAAGCTTATTTGTCCCAGCATTCATGCTTCACAGCGAGCGTGTTGCAGTAAAGACACTAATTTCTCCAAGCATGCACGGTTTCAGTGAGCATGCCTCAGTAAAGCGAAACATCTCACCAAGCATGCGCACTTCACAATGAGCATGCCGCAGTAAAGATGCACATTTCTCGAAGCGTGCATGAGTCACAGTGAGCGTGCCACAGTAAAGACACTCATTTCCCCCAGCATTCATGCTTCGCAATGAGAGTGCCGCAGTAAAGACACTCATTTCTCCAAGCATACACGCTTCACAGTGAGCATGCTGCAGTAAGACGCTCATCTGAACAAGCATTCATGCTTCACAGCGAGCGTGTTGCAGTAAAGACACTAACTTCTCCAAGCATGCACGGTTTCAGTGAGCATGCCTCAGTAAAGCGAAACATCTCACCAAGCATGCGCACTTCACAATGAGCATGCCGCAGTAAAGATGCACATTTCTCCAAGCGTGCATGATTCACAGTGAGCGTGCCACAGTAAAGACACTCATTTCCCCCAGCATTCATGCTTCACAATGAGAGTGCCACAGTAAAGACACTCATTTCTCCAAGAATGCACGCTTCACAGTGAGCGTGCCACAGTAAAGACACTCATTTCTCCAAGCATGCACGCTTCACAGTGAGCATGCCGCAGTAAGACGCTCCTCTCAACAAGCATGTAAGCTCAGTTGTCCCAGCATTCATGCTTCACAGCGAGCGTGTTACAGTAAAGACACTAATTTCTCCAAGCATGCACGGTTTCAGTGAGCATGCCTCAGTAAAGCGAAACATCTCACCAAGCATGCGCACTTCACAATGAGCATGCCGCAGTAAAGATGCACATTTCGCGAAGCGTGCATGAGTCACAGTGAGCGTGCCACAGTAAAAACACTAATTTCCCCCAGCATTCATGCTTCACAATGAGAGTGCCGCAGTAAAGACACTCATTTCTCCAAGCATTCATGCTTCACAGCGAGCGTGTTGCAGTAAAGACACTAACTTCTCCAAGCATGCACGGTTTCAGTGAGCATGCCTCAGTAAAGCGAAACATCTCACCAAGCATGCGCACTTCACAATGAGCATGCCGCAGTAAAGATGCACATTTCTCGAAGCGTGCATGAGTCACAGTGAGCGTGCCACAGTAAAGACACTCATTTCCCCCAGCATTCATGCTTCACAATGAGAGTGCCACAGTAAAGACACTCATTTCTCCAAGCATGCATGCTTCACAGTGAGCGTGCCGCAGTAAAGACACTCATTTCTCCCAGCATTCATGCTTCACAATGAGAGTGCCGCAGTAAAGACACTCATTTCTCCAAGCATGGATTGCTTCACAGTGATCATGCCGCAGTAAGACGCTCCTCTCAACAAGCATGTAAGTTCATTTGTTCCAGCAATCATGCTTCACAGCAAGCGTGTTGCAGTAAAGACACTCATTTCTCCAAGCATGCACGGTTTCAGTGAGCATGCCGCAGTAAGACGCTCATCTGAACAAGCATTCATGCTTCACAGTGAGCGTGTTGCAGTAAAGACACTAATTTCTCCAAGCATGCACGCTTCACAGTGAGCATGCCGCAGTAAGACGCTCATCTGAACAAGCATTCATGCTTCACAGCAAGCCTGTTGCAGTAAAGACACTAATTTCTCCAAGCATGCACGGTTTCAGTGAGCATGCCTCAGTAAAGCGAAACATCTCACCAAGCATGCGCACTTCACAGTGAGCATGCCGCAGTAAAGATGCACATTTCTCGAAGCGTGCATGATTCACAGTGAGCGTGCCACAGTAAAGACACTCATTTCCCCCAGCATTCATGCTTCACAATGAGAGAGCCGCAGTAAAGACACTCATTTCTCCAAGCATGCACGCTTCACAGTGAGCATGCCGCAGTAAGTCGCTCCTCTCAACAAGCATGTAAGCTCATTTGTCCCAGCATTCATGCTTCACAGCGAGCGTGTTACAGTAAAGACACTAATTTCTCAAAGCATGCATGGTTTCAGTGAGCATGCCTCAGTAAAGCGAAACATCTCACCAAGCCTGCGCACTTCACAATGAGCATGCCGCAGTAAAGATACTAATTTCTCCCAGCATGCATGCGTCACAGTGAGCGTGCCACAGTAAAGAAACTCATTTCCCCCAGCATTCATGCTTCACAATGAGAGTGCCACAGTAAAGACACTCATCTCACCAAACACGAATACTTCACAGTGAGTATGCCGCAGTAAATAAACATGCTTATCTCACCAAGCACGCATGATTAACAGAGAACGTGCCACAGTAAACATGCTAATTTCTCCCACCATGCACTTTTCACAGTTACCATGCCGCAGTAAAGACGCTCATCTCACCAAGCATGTTTGCTTCACAATGAGCATTCCGCAGTAAAGAAACTCATTTGTCCTCACGCGCATGATTCACCGTGTGCATTCTGCAGTAAATCCGCTCATCTCACAATGCATGCACACTTCACAGTGAGTGTGCCACCGTGAAGATGGTCATTTGACCCAGCAAGCACCCTTTACAGGGAGCATGCCACGGTAGACGCCTCTTCCATCAAGCATGAACACTTCACAGTGAGTATGCCACCGTGAAGATGCCCATTTGACCCAGCAATCAACCTTTACAGGGAGCATGTTAAAGTAGATGCCTCACTCACCAATCATGCACGCTTTCCAGTGAGCATGCCGCAGTAAAATGGCTCATTTCACCAACCATGCATGCTCCCCAATGAACGTCACAATAAAGATGTCCAACTCACTAAGCATGCATGCTTCACAGTGAGCATCCTGCAGTTGAGACGATTTCTCGCATCACACTTCAGAATGCGCATGCTACAGTAAAAATGCATATTTAGGCAAGTGACCAGGAGGCACGAAAGTCGAATGCCCACCGATGTCGGAGATGCAGGGAAGTTGACAGTGCCCTTGAAGTTGCTGCTGTGCGGACCAGGGGAGGCTGTGGAAGACCAGGAGCAGTTCATGAGCTTTCCCACGTCAGATGTAAAAAAATCAAGGAGTCAGTGTCCGGCAGGGGCACCAACAAGCCTTGGCAACGGCAAACAGTGTAGTCATAGAAAAAGGTGCAGTGTCAGGACCAGCAAGGTCCAAGTGACTCACCACGAGCAAGTAAGTCAGAGTAGGCCCGAAGCAAGCAGGGGAGCCCACTGGAGCCAAAGAAGACCATCAAGAGGACCCACAGGCCGGAGGCACAGGAGTCACAAGAGGACCTCGAGCCGCTCACCAAAGGTTGAAGGCCCACGGTGCAAAGGATGTGGTGCAGGTGAAAATCTTGGCTGCAGGAGATGCTTGAGGCTGTTGCTTCTTGGAGCCCCAAGATCTGTGGAGGAGAGAGTCGACAAGCCTTGGCAACGACAAGTCGACACTGGACAGGGATACTGCTCCAGCGTTTCCGACGAGGGGTACTGACTTCAAACTTGCTGTGAAGACAGGGCAGGCCTTGAGGGAGTTGCAGAACCACCACTTGTATTGCTGAACCTTTCGGAGTCTGTAGGAGCTCAGGAACACAAGCAGCTTTGTTGCGGTGCCTGCAGATGCAGGGGAGTGACTCCTTCACTCCAAGGGAGATTCCTTCGGGTTTCTTTGACGTCCACAGGCCCTTTGAAGAACATGTATGGAGCACAGGCACATACGTTGCAGAAGACTAGCAGGACGATGAGGCCAGGAGCAGCAGGAATCTTCCCAGGTGCAGACTCGGTTCCCAAAGCGAAGTCCAATGTGCCCAGACAGTTGAATCTGAAGTGGTTTTGGATCTGAATCTTGTTCCACTATGAATCTAGGGACCTACCCACAGGTAAGCCCTTATGTACCCTAAGGAAAGGGTTAGGGGTCCCTCCCAGAGTCCAGAGTATGGGCTGGACAGTGGGGAGGATACTCCCATGTCATTTGTCCAGTTTTACGCCAGAGTGGGAGCCGAAGGCTCCCTGAACTGGTCTCAACTGGAGTATGCGAGAAGGGCACCAAATGTCCCTTCAAAGCAGTCTAGTGGCGCTGGCAAGGGGCCCCACCCTGTTCTACTACACTATGGCGCACATGCATCATTCTAAATACTGGTCGTAAAGGGGCAACTCTGCGACTGGTATTTTTGCATTTGGGATGCATCAACCCAAATGCAAATTCGCAATATAAGTAATCGCAAAATTTGCCATTACTTAAATTGCGAATTTGCATTTGGGATGCATCAACCCAAATGCAAATTCGCAATTTAAGTAATCGCAAAATTTGCCATTACTTAAATTGCGAATGCATTTAGGGAATCAAAAAATTGCGATTCCCTAAATGCAATGCATGATGCAATTTTAAATTGCGATTTTGCAATTAGGGATCGCAAATTACCATCAATTTAATGTTGATGGTAATGTGCGAAAACTTTGAGAAATGCACTAAAGTGCATTTTTCAAAGTTCCATGTTGCACACACACACATGCCCTTGGGGCATGTGTGTGCGCAACATGTGGTCACATGGCAATTTCAGGGGTGCATCAGGGTGTCCTTTTGGCACCCTTGAAATTGCATGCGCAATTTGTGAGTCCCTATTTGGTACTCGCAAATTGCGTATGCAATTCCAATTCATTCCTATGGGCCTCTAGACTCATAGGAATGAATGGGAAGCTATTCCTCAATTGCGAATCGCAATTTGCAATTAGGGAATATGTCGGAATCGCAATTTTGTTTGTGATTCCTACATGCATAAGGAATTGCGATTCCTAAATAGTGATTTCTAAAAAATCGCTACTAAGGAATCGCAATTCCTTATGTTGATGCATGTGCCCCTAAGTCCTGTCTGGGAGGTGGTCACACCTCCCTGTGACATGAAACCTATTGTCCTGCCTTCCCCTGCTTGAGCTTGACTCAGCATCAGGAGGGCAGAATCAGGTCTCTGGTCGGCAGCAGCCATAGTTTGCTGTCCGGATCTATAAGACTGGTACCGGGAGCACTGAGGGCCTCCCGGAGGCGCTTCACAGTGCATGGAATCGTATGATTCCAACATGTTTGATATCAAACACGACAGGGTTCGTTTCAGCCAGTTCAGAGATAGCCATCGCGTAATGACGCATGGCCACTCTATATATCGAAATGGCTAATGAACTTACAACCCAGGAGAATAGACTCTAAGGGTCACAGGAGTGTCCTGATCATGCAGGGGCATCCTCACACTTAGAACCTAGTACCCTGCCTTCAGGAGTGAAAGACCTGGCTTAGGGGTGACTTATAGGTTTTAAGTGCAGCGACCTCGGATATGAGGAAATATCTGTCGTAAGTGGTGCTAGCACCAGCTTACACAGGCTGCAATGGCAGGCATGTAGTTACAATTTGAATGGTCTCTCATGGGTGGCATAATACCAGATTCAGCCCATGGAAGACCACTGGTGTACCTAAGCCCTGGGTAACTTAGTACCGTATACTAGGGACTTACAAGGGTACACCAGTAGCCAATCTGGAGTGTACCCAAGTACTCACCCTGTCCAATTTATGGAAGAATTACAGAGACTGGGGTCCTGATTAGCAGGATCCCAGTCAGACTAGTCAGTAAAACATAATGACACCAGCAAAAAGTGGAGGTTACCATGACAGCAGATCCTACTTTTCTACACAAGCATGCACACTTCACAGTGGGGAATGCTACAATGAGCCGCCTCATTTCACTAGTACCTTCATTTTACAGTAAGCATACATATTTAAATGAATGAATGAATGAAATTCTATTTGTATAGCGCATGGCTACCCTAAGGCCTCCCAGTGCTGCTCAAAAGAAGGACAGAGAAAAGAACAGAGGCTGTGCTGCTACGGAAGCATCTTGAAAAGGTGAGTTTTCAGGAGCCTCCGGAAGGCCAAGAGATTATTATTCTCACAAAGTGGGGGAGAGTGTTCCAGATCTTGGCGGCATTAAACGAGAATGAGCGACCACCCCATCTAGATCTTTGTATTTTCTTGGGGTGGCCAGGCTCAAGGAGCTGGAACGCAGAGTCCTGTGGGGAAGATAGGGAGTAACCAGGGAATGCATGATGACCGGACCAGTTTTCCAGATGGCTTTGTGAGCCAGGCACATAGCTTTAAACTGTATCCTGGCAGAAATAGGCAGCCAATGAAGATTCTTCAGTGCTGGTTTTGCAGACTGCCACCGCGGCGTCTGGAAGAGCATGCGCGCTGTACAGTTCTGCGTTACTTGTAGTTTGTGGATAGTAAATTGGGGAGCCCCGAGATAAAGGGCATTCCCGTAGTCAAGGCGAGAGAGAATAAGGGCCTGTACCATAATTCTTCTCGCCTGAAAGGGAAGGAGGGGGATGATTTTCCGCAACATTCTCATCAGTCCATAGCAGGTGGCTGAGAGCTTGGTGGCCTGGTGGTTGAAATCAAGAGAGCTGTCAAGCCACATTCCAAGGCTCTTAATCCAAGTCTTTGGAGGTGGAGCAGGGCCTAAGCAGACCGGCCACAGAAGAGCAGGGACAGGGGATGGTGGATTACCCAGGAACATAATCTCCGTTTTGTCCCCATTGAGCCTGAGGCAGGAGAGTTCCATCCACTCGTCCACCGCCTCTAGGCAAGGGCATAGGGTGCTAGACGACCCCTCAGAGTGATTTAGTGCTACCACTAACTGACTGTCGTCTGCGTAGGTGATGATCTTAATGCCGAATGGATGGACAGCCTCTGCCAGAGGACTCATGTATGTATTAAAAAGCGTGGGGCTCAGGGCAGAGCCCTGTGGAACCCCACAGCTGAGGGGTAGCTGGGAGGACACCACATCTCCCTCAAAGACCTGAAAATATCGCTCACTGAGAAAGGACTGGAACTGATATTTAAAGAGAAACATACTGCTGTAAGGATAATCCTTTACCGGCAACCATGCTCGTTTTATAGTAAGCATGCCACTGTAAACATGCTCATTTCAGTAAGCATGTCACATAAGTATGTTCATTTCATAGTAGGAATGTTACTTTCACAATAAGCATGCCATGGTAAGGGATCTTATTTCACCGTCAGCATGTCGATTTCACAATAAGAATGCCGTGGTTCATAGTTAGCATGTCGATTTCACAATAAGCATGCCGTGGTTCGTAGTCAGCATGTCGATTTCACAATAAGCATGCCGTGGTTAGTAGTCAGCATGTCGATTTCACAATAACCATACCGTGGTTCGTAGTCAGCATGTTGATTTCACAATAAGCATGCCGTGGTTCATAGTCAGCATGTCGATTTCACAATAAGCATGCCGTGGTTCATAGTCAGCATGTTGATTTCACAATAAGCATGCCGTTGTAAGGGAGCTCATTTCCCTGTCGGCATGTCAACGTCACAATAAGGATGCCGCTGTGAGGGAGGTCCTATCACAGTCAGCATGTCAACATCACAATAAGCATGCCGTGGTAAGAGAGCGCCTTTCACAGGCAGCATGTGGACATCAAAATAAGGATGTCGTGGTAGGGGAGCTCATTTCGCAGTCAGCATGTCCATTTCACAATCAGCATGTCCATTTCACAATCAGCATGCCGGGGCAAGGGCGCTCATTTCACAGTTAGTATGTTAATTCCACAATAAACATACCAGGGTAAGGTAGCTCATATCACAGTCAGAATGATGATTTCACAATAAGCATGCCTCGGTAAAGGAGCTCCTCTCACACTCAGCATGTCGATATCACAATAAGGATGCCGTGGTAAGGGAGCTCCTTTCACACTCAGCATGTCGAAATCACAATAAGGATGCCGTATAGGGGAGTTCACATCAAACTCAGCAGGTTGATTTCACAATCAGCACACCAGGATAAAGAGGCTCATTTCACATTCAGCATGTTGATTTCACAATAGGGCTGTGGTAAGGGAGCTCATTTCACAGTCGGCCTGTTGATTTCACAATAAGCATGCCGGGGTAAGGAGGCTCATTTCATAGTCCGCATGTTGATTTCACAATAGGGCCATGGTAAGGGAGCTCATTTCACAGTCGGCCTGTTGATTTCACAATAAGCATGCCGGAAAGGGTGCTCATTTCATAGTCCGCATGTTGATTTCACAATAGGGCCATGGTAAGGGAGCTCATTTCACAGTCGGCCTGTTGATTTCACAATAAGCATGCCGGTAAGGGTGCTCATTTCACAGTCGGCATGTTGATTTCACAATAGGGCCATGGTAAGGGAGCTCATTTCATAGTCGGCCTGTTGATTTCACAATAAGCATGCCGGAAAGGGTGTTCATTTCACTGTCCGCATGTTGATTTCACTATAGGGCCATGGTAAGGGAGCTCATTTCAAAGTCAGTTTGTTGATTTCACAATAAGCATGCCGGTAAGGGTGCTCATTTCACAGTCGGCATGTTGATTTCACAATAGCGCCATGGTAAGGGAGCTCATTTCATAGTCGGCATGTCAATTTCACAATAAGCATGCTGCGGTAAGGGAGCTCATTTTACAGTCTGCATGTTGATTTCACAATGGCCGGGGTAAGGGAGCTCATTTCATAGTCGGAGTGTCAACATCACACTAAGCATGCCGGGGTAAGGGAGCTCCTTTTGCAGTCAGCATGTCGACATCACTATAAGCATGCCATGCCAAGGGAGCTTCTTTCACAGGCAGTATGTTGACATCACAATAAGAATGCAGCAGTAAGGGAGCTCCTTTCACAGTCAGCATGTCGACATCACAAAGAAGGATGCTGCGGTAGGAGAGCTCATATCACAGTCAGCATGTCGATTTCACAATCAGCATGCCGGGGTAAGGGAACTCATTTCACAGTTAGTATGTTAATTTCACAATAAGTATGCCATGGTAAGGGAGTTCATATCAAACTCAGCATGTTGATTTCACAATAAGCATGCTGGTAAGGGAGCTCATTTCACAGTTGGCATGCAGATTTCACAATAAGCATGCTGGTAAGGGAGCTCATTTCACAGTCGGCATGTTGATTTCACAATAAGCATGCAGGGGTAAGGATGCTCATTTCACAGTCGGCATGCTGATTTCAGAATAAGCATGCAGGGGTAATGATGCTCATTTCACAGTCGGCATGCTGATTTCACAAAAAGCATGCCAGTGTAAGGTAGCTCATTTTACAGTCGGCCTGTTGATTTCACATTAAGCATGCCGGGGTAAGGGAGCTCATTTCACAGTTGGCATGTTGATTTCACAATAAGCATGCAGGGGTAAGGATGCTCATTTCACAGTCGGCATGCTCATTTCACAAAAAGCATGCCAGTGTAAGGGAGCTAATTTTACAGTCGGCCTGTTGATTTCACAATAAGCATGCCGGGATAAGGGAGCTCATTTCACAGTCGGCATGTAGATTTCAGAATAAACATGTCGGGGTAAGGGAGCTCATTTCACAGTCGGCATGTTGATTTCACAATAAACATGCCGGTAAGGGAGCTCATTTCACAGTCGGCATGTAGATTTCACAATAAACATGCTGTGGTAAAGGGGTTAATTTCACAGTTAGTATGTTTATTTCACAATAAACATGCTGCGGTAAGGGGGTTAACTTCACCTTCGGCGTGTTGGTTTTGCAATACGAATGTCAGGGTAAGGAAGCTCATTTCACAGTCGGCAAGTTAATTTCACAAAAAGCATCCTATGGAAAGGGAGCTCATTTCGTAGTCAGTGTTGGACTTGGCCCTTTTTGCAGGGTCATCCCTAAACTTTTTGCCTTCCTCCTGCATTTTTTCTGACCTGTTGTTGGCTGTTCTATTACTCCGGGCACTTTACCACTGCTGATCAGTGCTAAAGTGCATATGCTCTTCCTACTGTAAAATGTATATGTTGGTTGGATTCCATAATTGGTTTATTTGGCTTACTGTCAGACCCCAGTAAAGTGCACCAGGGGTGCCCAGGGCTTGTAAATACAAATGCTGCTGGTGGGCTTGCAGCACTGGTTGTGCCACCCACAGAAGCGGCCTAGTAAAATGTGCCTAAGGTCTGCCATTGCAGAACCTGCGTGCAGTCTGGTACTGTCATGCTGACTGGGTAAGTGCACTCACTTGCCAGTCCCTAAACCTTCCCTTAACTTCATATTAGTCACCCCTATGGTAGGCCCAAGGGCAGGGTGCATTGTAAGCATAAGGTAGGACAAGCCCTGATGTGTGTGACATGTCCTAATAGTGAATTACAGCCATTTTCGTTTTCACTATTGTAAGGCTACCTGTTTCCATAGGCCAGAATGGGCTGTTAGAATTGTTACATCCTATGATCCTAACAGACCCAGGGAACATGGTAGAAATTCGAGTTTAGTATGCCTGAACTCAGAATAATAAGGCACGTCTTTTAGTAAGGTTTATTTTAATATTCTGCGTTTGCAAATGCCACTTTTAGAAAGTTGGCCTTTGCTTGCCTAACCATTTCAGCCCGCCTCTGCGTGATGTGTATCTGCTGTCTGGCTTGTGTGAGTGACAGGGCTGGGGGAACCCAGATGGGCAGGGCTAGGTAGCCTGGTGGTGAATAGGAAGATTGGCAGATAGATGGGTGGGAGGAGTACACTTGGACTCTGAATAGGAGTGTGCTCTGCCACCACAATGCTACCTCCACCCCCTGTGGAGCGTCTGATGGCTCTGCCCTGCACCCTGAAAGAAACAGCCTGCATCGCAAAAACAAAGTGCTCAGAAACCGGACGGAACTAGGCAAGGGCCCCCCTGGCCTGGGAGAACAAAAGAAATGTAGTATAAATGTAAGAGCCCTGCTCCTAAGAAATCAGATCCTGTTTGCGCCAAGAAGAACCTCTGCCCGACGAGAAGGACCTGGGAAAGCTGCATGGAGGACTACTGTCTCTGACCTGGGAGACTGGCCTGTGGTGGGTGCCTTGCTGCAAGAAGGAGAGGAAAAGACTGAGAAAGACTTTAATTTCAACTTGTGCTTTTGTGAACAAATCTCCAAGGGCTTGGAACCGAGCTTCCCCCCTGAACTGAGCCCCAGGACCATTGGGCTCTTTCCCCCTTCAACAACGAGCTGCTGGACTGCCTGTGCTCGTGCCCCGCTGACGCCGTCGCTGAGTGTGCCTCGCAAATCTTTTCATTGCCCTGAAGTGCCTCGAGTCCGTGCTGGTGCCGCCCGACACTGCGTGCCTCCGCTGAGTAGGCCGTAGCTCGCACCGTGTCCCACTGGGGCCGCCCGCACCTGACTCGCTCTCCTCTTCACGACTGAGCCGCACCGCCACTGCCGACAGCCACCACGACCTCGCATTGCAAGTCCGAGAGACGACCCGGTGCGTACGACTACAAGCATATCCTCGCACTGTGTCTCATCCCCCGGGGCCACGCCGCACCCAAGAAGTCGCCCTGTACGTCACGTACAGGCCACGAAGTGCCGCCTTGCCGCCCCAGAAGAAGCAGCCTCAACAAAGAAGGAATCCCCTGTCCCGGGACTTTGCCGTAGCCCGACTCCTCCGCCGCATCTCCGGAGGTCCCGCCCCAACGCCCCGCATCGCGGCGCTGCTGAGAGCCGGACCTACCTGTGGAGCTGCCGACGACCGTCCGTTCGAGGCCCCGCATCGTCCCAAGGAACTGCCAGGTATTTTGTGCACACCGCACCTGAAAGTGCGCACCGCGGATCAGAGGGTCCGTCCCATTGAAACCGACCCGTATTTCCCCTCGACCCCCAGGGGATCCGCTCTGCACAAAACCGGACTGTAAACAGTATTAAGAGAACTCCTGATGCAAAAACAGTATTGCGGACATTTTTAAAAACGTTGTTTGATGGTCTTGTACTTAAGCCTGCATAAGAAATTTATATTTTCATAAAGTCTACGTATTTTTATAAAAACCTGACTGGTGTCCCTCTGTGGTGCAACTAATGTGTTTACTGTGTGTATGCCCTCAAATGCTTAACTGTATAACGCCTGGGAATTAGCCTTGTCTGCTCGCGCCACACAACCTTGAGGGTGAGCAGGGATTATTTTTAGGGGTAATCCTACGCCCTGACTAGAAGTGAAGGGTCCCTGCTTGTCGCTGGTACATACCGACGCCAACCAGGGGTTCCCATTTCTAACAGTCAGCATGCTGTTTTAAGATCAGTATTCACACAGTGACGAAACTTAATTAGTAAGCATGCTTACTCCACAGCAGGAATGCTCCGTTCAGGAAGCGAGATTAGCTCACAGCGAACATGCTGTATTCAGTGAGCGAAAATGAGCATACAAAACAGCGATAGATGGAATGGTTGAATTAATCTCAGCCCCTGGTAAACATTCAGTGTCGCACTCCATTGTTTTCTTGCACACCTTGACACTTCAGTTTGGACCCAGATATTTGCAAGTCAGTCTTAAACCTGCTCCAGTTGGAACAAGCCAGGCCCTCCCTGAACCAGAACACAAGCGACCCAGGACAGGGTAAAACCGGTCCTGGCCGGACTGTTCCCACTGGAGCAGGGTCAAGACTGATCTGCACATGGCTGGGTCCAAACGGGGGTGGCATGGTGGGCAAGATGGACTGGGATGAAGGCCAGAGCCCTTGCCAGTGGTTGGACAAATTGCAAGCAGCCTCTCATCACCTTTTGTGTGTTTCACGTATTCAGTGAGCTGCGACGGTAAGTATGCTCGCTTTCACAGCAGGCATGCTGCTGAATTCAATAAGAATCTTCATTTACCTTTTAAGCATGTGGCTTTTCTTAATTGTATTACCAAGTTGCTTAAGCAGGGTAATGGAAGCTCTTTTTTAAAGGCTGCAAACTCATGTTTTTTTGTTTATTTATAATTAACAATAACATGACAGTCAATCTTCATCGTCAATCTTTGAGTGAGGCCACTCACCTTGGACTGTGCACTACCGATTCTGTAGAACAGGTACTGCTAGGAGCTGCTGATCACTGAGGACACTTCCCAGCAGCAGCAAGGCCGGTACTGCTAGGAACTGCTGATCACAGGGACACTTCCCACCCGCAGCAGGCCCAGTACTGCTAGGAGCTGCTGATCACTGGGACACTTCCCCCCGCAGCAGGCCCGGTACTGCTAGGAGCTGCTGATCACTGGGACACTTCCCAGCCGTAGCAGGCCCGGTACTGCTAGGAGCTACTGATCCCTGGGACACTTCCCAGCCGCAGCCGGCCCGGTACTGCTAGGAACTGCTGATCACTGGCACACTTCCCAGCAGGAGTAGGCCCGGTACTGCTAAGAGCTGTTGCTCACAGGGACACTTCCTACTCGCAGCAGGCCAGTACTGCTAGGAGCTGCTGATCACAAGGACACTTCCCCCCCCCCCCGCGCCCCCCCTGCCCCCTCCCGCCCCCGCAGCAGGCCCGGTACTGCTAGGACCTGCTGATCACAGGGACACTTCCTACCCGCAGCAGGCCCAGTACTGCTAGGAGCTGCTGATCACAGGGACACTTCCCACCCGCAGCAGGCCCAGTACTGCTAAGAACTGCTGAACACAAAGAAATGTTCCATCCGTAGCAGGCCCGGTACTGCTAGGAGCTGCTGATCACTGAGGACACTTCCCAGCCGCAGCAAGGCCGGTACTGCTAGGAACTGCTGATCACAGGGACACTTCCAACCCGCAGCAGGCCCGGTACTGCTAGGAGCTGCTGATCACTGGGACACTTCCCCCCGCAGCAGGCCCCGTACTGCTACGAGCTGCTGATCACTGGAACACTTCCCAGCCGCAGCAGGCCCGGTACTGCTAGGAGCTGCTGATCACTGGGACACTTCCCAGCCGCATCAGGCCCGGTACTGCTAGGAGCTGCTGATCACTGGGACACGTCCCAGCAGGAGCAGGCCCGGTACTGCTAAGAGCTGTTGCTCACAGGGACACTTCCTACTCGCAGCAGGCCCAGTACTGCTAGGAGCTGCTGTTCACAAGAACACTTCCCCCCCCCCCCCCAACAGCAGGCCCGGTACTGCTAGGACCTGCTGATCACAGGGACACTTCCTACCCGCAGCAGGCCCAGTACTGCTAGGAGCTGCTGATCACAGGGACACTTCCCACCCGCAGCAGGCACAGTACTGCTAAGAACTGCTGAACACAAAGAAATGTTCCACCCGTAGCAGGCCCGGTACTGCTAGGAGCTGCCAATCACAGGGACACTTCCCACACACAGCAGGCCCGGTACTGCTAGGAGCTGCTGATCACTGGGGACACTTCCCACCCACAGCAGGCCGGGTACTGCTACGAACTGCTGAACACAAAGAAATGTTCCACCCGTAGAAGGCCCGGTACTGCTAGGAGCTGCTGATCACAGGGACACTTCCCACACACAGCAGGTCTGGTACTGCTAGGAGCAGCTGCTCACAGGCACACTTCCCACCCGCAGCAGGCCCGGTGCTGCTAGGAGGTGCTGATCACAAGGGCACTTCCCCGCCCAGTACTGCTAGGACCTGCTGATCACAGGGACACTTCCCATCCGCAGCACTCCCGGTACTGCTAGGACCTGCTGATCACTGGGACACTTCCCACCCACAGCAGGCCCGGTACTGCTAAGAACTGCTGAACATAAATACATTTTCCACCCGTAGCAGGCCCGGTACTGCTAGGAGCTGCTGATCACTGGGACACTTCCCAGCCGCAGCAGGCCCGGTACTGCTAGGAGCTGCTGATCACAGGGACACTTCCTACCCGCAGCAGGCCCAGTAAAAACATGAATATATTCCCACCCACTGGTAGCCCGAGTGCTGGCTCGTGACGTGTGGACATCTCGCCAGCGCGCGCCTGGCTCGCATCAGATCCAATTTAGAAGCCGAGGCTGGGATTTGCTGCTTCGCTCAGCGGACTGGAGGCCCCTTCGGTAAACACGGAGCGCGGATATTACTGGATATTTGTCTGGCCTAGCTTCGCTGTATATCCTTCATAATGCTGAGATATCGGATTCTTTTGGCAACGGGAAGGATGTGGCTCAGATGCACCGATTCAGCCCGAAGAAGACCGTGCGTGGGATATAGTGCCAATATCGGCAACCGTTATCATAGCATACATCAGTACAGAATCATAATAAAACACATGACACTGAATGTAAGTGGAGAAATATTGCTGCAGGTTTATTAGCATAATAAATATGCAAACACGGTGGGTTATCTTACGGGCGATCCCAGGGCAGGCCAGCCCCATGCCGCCTGCCCGTCTGATAAGCCTAGAGTCACCATGGCAACGCCAATTGGTGACCACCAAATGTTGGGAGGGTCCACCCCTCCCATCCGTGGACCTCCAGTCCACATGCTTCACCACGCCCCCCCGTGATGGGTGGGCGGAGCATACATGGCAGCCCCCGGTTGCTCAGACCCACAACCGCCTGTCGGTTAGCGGGGCGCCGTAGGTCTTCCAGTGGACACGCTAAAAGATCCCTGGGTATCCTGGCTTAGCACCACACGGTGCTGCTGCATGCTATACCCCTTGGTATGTGCAGACCCTGGATCGCCCTGTAACTCCTCCTGCAACACAAAAGTGAAAGTTGTTAGAAAAACCTTCCCCCCCCTTCTTGTCCCTCCTGATGCCGGGTAAGCGGATGGGCGGGCAAGGCAAACGAGCGGACAAGAGGGCGAGGAGGGGGCGGGGACCGAATATGTACCCCCCCCTTGGCTCCTCCCCGCCGGAAGCAGCTACCTGACTGGGGTCTCCCTAGGTCAAGCCCAGGGACACGACCTCCCACCCCTGTGCCTTCCTGTGGCACTAAGGCGGCCGCCCTCAAGGGGGCGGGCCGCTGCGCAACCCCCACCCCGGGCAGCCTTACATAGTGCCAATATCGGCAACCGTTATCATAGCATACATCAGTACAGAATCATAATAAAACACATGACACTGAATGTAAGTGGAGAAATATTGCTGCAGGTTTATTAGCATAATAAATATGCAAACACGGTGGGTTATCTTACGGGCGATCCCAGGGCAGGCCAGCCCCATGCCGCCTGCCCGTCTGATAAGCCTAGAGTCACCATGGCAACGCCAATTGGTGACCACCAAATGTTGGGAGGGTCCACCCCTCCCATCCGTGGACCTCCAGTCCACATGCTTCACCACGCCCCCCCGTGATGGGTGGGCGGAGCATACATGGCAGCCCCCGGTTGCTCAGACCCACAACCGCCTGTCGGTTAGCGGGGCGCCGTAGGTCTTCCAGTGGACACGCTAAAAGATCCCTGGGTATCCTGGCTTAGCACCACACGGTGCTGCTGCATGCTATACCCCTTGGTATGTGCAGACCCTGGATCGCCCTGTAACTCCTCCACAGCCTTGGGAGTGGCCACCGTCACTACCAGGGCCCCCCACCAAGGTAGACCTATTTCCTTACAACCTGCTGCAGCCAAAGCTTCCCCTAGGCCCAGTAGGTCCAGTCTATTCGCAACCCGCAGCTGCCAAGGCTTCACCAAGGTCAAGTAAAATTAAATTCATGCCTAGCGTGGAGAGGTGCACCCCATCACCCTCCAGACACCCTGTTGATTTGGCGTGTAAAAGGCCATGCCTGATGAAGCCAAAGCCTCTTAGCTCAGTGAACTTGCACATGGCGCTATTAACTTTTCTCCTTGACACCTCAATGGCTTCTCCTGAGCGGGCTCCTTGCCAAGGTAGCCTATTACTAACAGCCTGCTGCAGCCAAAGCTTCCCCTAGGTCCAGTAGGAAAAGAACCGTGCCTAAACTAGGGAGGTGCACCCCATCTCCCTCCCGGCACCCTGTGGACTTGGCGTGTATAAGACCATGCCTGATGAAGCCAAGACCTCTTTGCTCTGCGCAACTGCGCATGGCTCCTGGTAGGCCATCATACCTACAGCATACTGATACCGGGCTTCTCCCAGGTCCAGTCAAAACAAGTCTACGCCCAACCGGGCCGGCGGCCAGCGTGCACCATCAGGACAGGTTCCCCCAACCTTTCTAAACTCCTCCGTGGATTTGACTGAAATGACCTTAAACCTAAATAGGCGATGGTCCAAAGTTGCCTTTGCATGGCTAAATAACAATCCCTTTGCCAAGACACTCCTGCCTGGCAGTGCCCAGCCTGCCTTCCTTCCTCTTTCACTCCGTTGGAGTATGCCCATCGTATTCCATCAGTCACCACCAAATGTAAAGCCTTGCCCTCCCAAAATTCTGCTAGTATACCAGGGAGAGACAGGTCAGAGTGACCACAGAGGAGAACAACGTGTAAAATGCTTCTCTATTTGAATACTGGAAAAGCCAATTGGTCTCCATCAGTTTTATAGCTTAAAGTGTTCCCCCGGTGCTTCCCTTAATCATATGGACCATAGGCCCCTGTTGGAAGGCCACTTCCACAACCTGCATAGCTGCCAGCCAGTGCTGTAGGGCGGGCGAAGTTACCCGGTACTGATGCTCGCAAAGGTACCTGTTTCGCCAAACTCAAGGGCGTGCTGCTCAGTGAGCAACCAGACTCTGCCCTAGTACCCAGAGGTCAAACCCAAGCCCCTCCAAGTTCTGCTGCTTCACCTGCCTGTTAACACGAATCCCAGGGCAGACCACCGGCCTATAACCCATGCTTGGCCATGCCTGAGCTAAAATACCTCTGAACAGCCTGACAACAGGCTAACCACCAGCATTGCGTTCTGAATGTTTCTGACACTGCCAAGAAACATGCGCATAACTAAAGCAACTGGCACCATGCCATAAAAGTAACAGTTCAGCCTTCTATGAAACAAACGTGCCCTTGTGGCGATCAGAGTAGTGCTCCCTCCAAGCCAGCAGCCCTAACAGGCAACCCGCACCCTCTTGGCACTGGCACACCCCCGCCACAGCTGCCCTCGAGTGCCTGGTCGTGTGAGGCCATAACCTATGTTTCATCACTGCGTCATACCGGGGTATGATGACCCATCTAACTCTACTGCTGAGTGCCCATTGCACCATCGCAAGTATGCCTTTGCCTGCTCAGAGTCTGGCTGTAAAGTTGGAAGACATTGACCCCCCAGCCCAGGGCGAAGATGGCAGCATTACAGTATCTGGTGCTATAGACGGTCCCCGTACCCTGATGGGACAGAATGCAATTCCCTTGCTCCTGTTGAGCACGAAACCAAAACCAATTGCTCACCCTGGTTTAATACCTTCCTGCTGCTAATCATTTCCTAGCTGAATGTTGACAAATCCATGTTCTGTAATGGCACTACTTCGCCGCCTGCACCATTCTGCCAGTGCCGAAAAGACCTTTGTCATGCTGCCTGGCCTCATCAATCATGCCCTGTTCTAGCAGCGCCCGCTTCAGCCGAGGAGCAAACAACTCGCCGGTACCCCCAAACTGGCCCTGATGCGAGACAAACCGGGCCAAGGCACAGCAGTGCGGTACTAACTAATAGCAGGTCTAACAGCGTCAACAGGCGTCCTCAGCTTACAATAGGCGTGGTGGAGTGAGGGTATCCAGTGAGAATCAAGATGACAACTTCCCATCTGACCGACCGTGGTGGGAACCACTCCTGCATATTCTAGTACACATGGTCCCAGTTCACATGTCACTGCCTGATGTACGTGCCCTAGGTACATGGTCCCCTTGCATGGCGGCCTGCCATTGAGACCCACACCAGTCCCCGATCAGTACCACTATCTGCCTACGCTACAATCTTGCCTGGCCTTCCTTCATGCCCAGCTGTACCACGCGATGATTGCTCTCCTCCGTCACTTGACCTGACCACACCTAGAAATACAAACACAGCGAGAGGAGGCAGCCTGTGACCTGCCCCAAAACCACCATCCCGCATCAAACCGACCCGATGAAAAGACAAGCGCCTAATGCTCTACACCCCTGGAAGACCCAGGAAATAACCCACCGATCAACAATCGAGTAAATAACAACGGACATCCTTTCAGCATCTGAAGGCCTAGCCCCTCCGAAGTAACCTGGGAGCCCAACGCCAGGCCTCAGCACCTGTGGCGTGAGTGATCTTTGCCCACTACCGTGTGAGCCAGGGCCCCCGTTTTTTTTTTTTTTTTTTTTTTTCCTTCTTTTTCCTCCTTTTTTTTTTTTTTTTTTTTTTTTTTATGACTGAAGCACACGAAAACAACCCTAGCTGTTCCTTGCCGCTAGGTCTTCCTACCCTCAGGAGACCAAGAACGACCAGGAAACAATAACACTCACTCAACACTAGGCGTTCCAAGTCCACTCGGCCTAATTTGCCAGCCGGTGAGCGTTCCAGATTCTTTAGCTTGACCCCTCCTATGAGCTCCCTGTTGTAAGTGGCGAGCCGGACCTGCCAGTACTATCTACCCTTCAACTCATTGCCGCATGGCGGCACTACCCATTGCAACCCTTGTCAACCAGCTGGCAATGTGGGTTAACCTCCCATTAGGGTGGCGGCAGAGCATCTAGCATGTGTCCTAGATGCCCAATCTATGTGACGTTGTGCCGGGGTAGTGGAAACCTTACACTGATAACTGTGCATCGCACCCTCAGACAATCGTAAAATTACTTGCTATTTAATAAAGCTGTGAATTGCAATGTGTAACTGTTACTACTTTTATCACACTCCAGGAGTGAGAGGCAGAGCTAGCTACTGATGCACTGCCCATTATACATGGGGTTAACAGCAGGCACATCCCCTGGTGGGCTATCTTGTTTGGAAAGGATCCTTGAGCTGAGGATTACACCGCGATCTCCCTGCCAAGTGCAAGTACACCTAAGAAATGTGCCAGTTTCATACCTGAGACCTGTAAATAAATCCCCGTAGACCGGCTACCTAACATGACCATAATGCGTGCTACCGCCTCAGAGTTTGCCTGCAAAATAACTGCTGTGATTCCAGGCTGATATGAAAAACTCATGCATGAGGCAAGAAGTATTGATGGAAGGATCGTGATGTGGCCAAAATTGCAGTCACTGCACCCCCAGTGGGTTGACCCCTACCCCGCCCATCCTACTTACTTGCTGAGTCCTATCCCAAGTACCTTACCTGCTGACCTACAGTGGCCCTTGGTGCTGAACAAACTATGCCCCGGTATGCTTAGTATCCCCCGGAGTTGCTAGCCTCCCACAGGAAGAGGTGGAACTGGGCCTGCCTGTATCTAGGAGTACTGGAGGATGTATGTAATTTGCCCTCCTTGGGATAAAACCTGCCCTTACCTACACATGCATAGATTCGTGTGCTGAACTACAGCAAGGAGCATGCCCAAGTAACTTGCCCTTCTATGAGACCTGGGCAGGAGAGGACCTGCGACATACCCCACTATGGTTGACCTACGCAGATCCCAGCTGTGCCCACACACAAGGGAGATTAAGCGATTTGCCCAGAATCACAGGATGTTTTAGCGTCATTGCCGAGACGCCCACCCAGTTCCCCATGTCCAAGGCCCAGCGCCCTAGCCGACAGGGTAACTCATCTCCCCAGCTCTCCATCTTGGCAGCCCGATCTGTACTCCTGTGACGCTGAACATACCAAAGCTAATAGTACTGGCTTGGCCATGCCTCTTTGTTGCATAAGATCAATGAGTCATAATTGCGGCAAGCAGGCATATCATTTGGAAAATGCCTCGGTTCAGGCATGGTGAGGCAGGGTCACCAAACACTACGACAAAATACATTTAAAACATACAAATGTCTGTGTATGTGAGCGCAAAGGCGATGACACGATAAACCTGATTTCCCGGAACCTGACATACTGCGCACATATCCTCGCATCTCTATATATACAAAGCGAGGAGCACTACTTACACCAAGCCCATCTATTGGCTGCTCAGTGCTTATGATTGCATATAGTGAAATAAGTACCCCTCCTAGCTCAATTGCAAGGCCCACCGAGAGCTATTCTACCCTCATGTCAGCCTGCCTGCGAATACGACAGCTGGGCTGTCCCTCCACACCAGTAAAACGCCAATTCTCCATGAAAGACACCAACAGAGCCAGGTGCGCCCTGCGCCAGCTTCAAGTATGGAATAAAAGTAAAAACAACTGGTCTGCAGGGCTCCCTAACTAGCTGAGGCAATGACTAGGGAGTGAGGATGCATGCCTACCGGGATTGACTTCTCCACAGGATGTAATGCAGCAGAAAAACACCAACACGTAGTCAGGCCAGGCCCAGCCTGCAACTCCCAAAATCATATATGTCACCCAAGGAATGTGATATGTCACAAAAGCATATCTCAGAGCAATCACCACCTCTCATTGTGTAAAACTACTTAAACACAATATAGCGCGTCTCCACCTTCAGGGACGGGAGTGTAAGCGACATACACGCAATCCAATTGTGCGTACGCGACCCCGAGGCTCAAAAACATGGTGCCATTGCCAGCCTGGGGCCTCATACATGCGAAACATGCGCCCACTGAGCAGTACTGTTCTTTTTAGCCACGGCTGCCGGATGGAAAGCTGGGGGCCGCACAATGGATTAAAGCCCGTAACCTGCAGATGCCACAGCATAGCCCACGTGCCCCCCGTGCGCATGCATACCTCTCCGTGTCGCCACTACTGAGGAGATAAAAATTATAGTGCGACTCTACCTGCCGGAAAAGGAGCGCTTACAC
Organism: Triturus cristatus; assembly: GCF_964204655.1. Taxonomy (NCBI): domain Eukaryota; kingdom Metazoa; phylum Chordata; class Amphibia; order Caudata; family Salamandridae; genus Triturus; species Triturus cristatus. Next base: position 1,144,658,470 of record NC_140580.1, on the reverse strand, counting down.
GAGCACCGTGTTTCCATTGCACATTCAGGCACGGGAGATACAGTGACTTGGCCCGAGTCACCGGATGTGGCACGACCCCGAGGCTCGACCCATATATTTCAAGCCCCAAGGTCGGCAGTCTAGCAAGCGGACCACCTCCTACCCCCAATACTCCCCGGCTGCGACCCGATCTGAGGCCCGAACCCTGGTTACCCGCACAGAAAAAGGGCAATATCACGTAGGCGCACGAAGCTACCCGAAGGTATAGAAGCGCACGGCCTTGCCCCATGGTGCATCACACCTTCCATCCCGGAAGAAGTGGTTTGTCCCGGGGGAGTTGAAGGGATATACATACCCGTATTCACACACCAACTCTGGTTACCGCACCTCGTCGCAGCGTAGCCGGAGGGCCACCTACTCTCCCAGACAAATAAGTAACATATGAGGGTTAGATTCCTATTGCTGACGACAAACCCCGGGGATCGAACCCCGCTCGTCTATTCACCCTGATTGTATTGACGTGCTACACTAATCCCACTCACTGGTAGGCGACCCCGAGAGGGGGTGCCACAGATCGCTGCGCCGCGCCCTCCCCCAGGGATACCCGTGCCGCTCCGTGCGTGGGGGGGGGGGCTAACAGTGCCCCTGCAAGGGATCAAAGGATGTTGAGTGTTCCTGCCGAGACTCGAACCCGGTTCCGCAGCGTCATACCGAAGAGGCCGGCCATCAACCACGCGACAGGGCAATCCCGCACGACGCATGACCACAAGGCAAACGAGCGGACAAGAGGGCGAGGAGGGGGCGGGGACCGAATATGTACCCCCCCCTTGGCTCCTCCCCGCCGGAAGCAGCTACCTGACTGGGGTCTCCCTAGGTCAAGCCCAGGGACACGACCTCCCACCCCTGTGCCTTCCTGTGGCACTAAGGCGGCCGCCCTCAAGGGGGCGGGCCGCTGCGCAACCCCCACCCCGGGCAGCCTTACAAAGGGATGTGTATCCGAAACAGGGCGGCGGCCGAGGGCCTGACCTGACGACGCCGCCCCACAGGGCGACCTTCACCGGTGTTAATAGTGCCTCGGTTTCATACACTTGTATATGTGAAACACCAACAATACTTCCCCAAACACACTGCATTTCCCCGCATTCCCCTGTGGCGGATGCACTACGGCCAGGCCACCTGGGACGGGCTCTGTGTGGAGAAGGACTAGCTCGACGTGACACACACATCACTGTCTGCTGCCGCACAGTCTGAAGACTTGAACAAAACACAAAGATCGCTGCAAGTGCCCCACAGAGGATGGGACCGTGTGCAAACTGCGAATGTGAACTGCTCACCTTACAGCTGCTGACTGCTGGGTCCCGCCACTTACAGGCACGGGCCTCAAGTCACCACAAGCGTTGGCATAGCCAATAGGTCTCGCTTTTGGGACCTTATAAATATTTAGTTATGCAGCACAATATCCTTGGTGCAATAACATCAACTGTTGCATGATTAAAAACGTAAAAGGGCCCGAAGGCGAGACCTATTGGCTATGCCAATGCTTGTTGAAGAAAGCTATACATTTATTTGCCTTCGAAAAAACTCATAAACGATGTAACTTTTCACTTGGGTGGTGTGTTAATTTCAAAGTTATGCCCAGGGCGCGTTTAGCAGACGTTCTAAGTATCCTTTTTTTATTTCTCCCGTTTCACCTATATCGTGTGTTATTGACTGGTACACCTTAAATCGGACTGTTTTTATAGTGACAAAAACAATAACCAAAGTTGGCATATATAGATGAGCCCCAATATTTAACCACGTAAAAAACAGAACGGCCACTTGAAAGCAAGGTGTTCATTGATTTCATTGAAAACATCACATAATGGTGGGAGCAAAATAAAGGTGGCCCCTTTACTGCCAAAAACATCTCTGAACAGACGAAAATAAAATAAAATAAAACAACTGGATTTTGATGGTTTAGAAGACTTGCACAAGGAGGGAAATATATATATAACAGTTACTGCATTAATTACAGTATTGAAAAAGAAAGACAAAAATATATATATTTATAATGTGACCCGCCAGGCCAGCGCGCAAAAGGTGACGGCAAATGTATTCACACTGGGGTGATACTAACAAGTTTAAAAAGTGTTTGTACTCACTGCAGCTTATAATAAAATCATTTTGTTCTTTTTGTAAACTGGACAATTGTATGTTCACTTGGTGAGTTAAAAACGTTAACAGATTCAGCACCATGTGTCTCTATAATTCTTTCATGTTTTATCCCAGTCTTCAAACTCTTGGAATGCAAATGGGGGAGGGGTAAACACACTGGCTCAAACTATTGATGGGAAATTGTGAACTGACGTGGCCAAGGTTTGGAAAATGAGACAACTGGGGGGAGAATGACCGGCCGTTTAAAAACCGAGGCGGGTGTAGGAGCTGTACCTCGCCCCGTCTCAAGCAGCAGTTGGCCTAAACTTGTAAAAGGTTTCCAAAAATGATGTTGACCCGGAAGAAGCCATGATGTAAAGAATGATCTTGTGCACAGAGGCAGGCAGTCTCTATTATGGCAGTCCAGATGCAGTCTTTTTCATTTCAAGTTTTCTGCTAATATCAGAGGAATGATAAGGGAGCAGCCCAAAGCATGGCTAACATCATGACCCGAGTTCTTAAAGGACTTTTACTTCCCTCAGGGTAGGAAGAGAGGGGGTATGATGTGGTGTTCTGCACCCCTCCTCTGATGCGCCTGCTCTTAGGACACCATTTGCAGGGGAATCCAATACAGCACACGAGGCCCAGACCCATACTACATTTTCAGGATAACCACTAAGTAAATAACTGCCCCTTCGATTAACTGCCTGCGCATTTGTCCCAAGAGGATATTCTGGGACCCTGGCATCCATGCGGCCCTTGAGGGGCAATACTGGACGTCCTTGACTAGGGCATCAGAAAGAGCAGACGGAATTATTGCCTCTGATAGATAACAATCATTTGCAAGTTTGGGGAACGACAATCAGTTTCATGAGGCCTCAAAAATGTAATAAAGAGGGTAAATGAAGTGTCCTGGAACCTGCAGGTAGGGAAGGGGCGGAGTCTGAACTACCAACCAGGGCAGGTTAGGGTTTGTGGGGGGTGGAGAATCACCCACCAGAGCTCCAAAGAGGTGTCTGATGCTTTATCCAGTCAATCCATGAACCTTAGTGTAAGGCCAGCGGCGAAAAAGACCAAGACACCCTATCATATAAAATCCTAGGAACGTATAACATGTAACACAGAGTGAGAAACTGGCTCTGCATACTGTCTGCACTCCTGCTTACGTGCTGGGAGACATGAACCTGAACATGTATCTTTGGGAGAGGCAACCATTCACTTGGCAGCCATAATCCAAACTCTTCCATTTATTGTGCATTTGTGTATATACTAAACTATCTAATTCAATTAAGTGTCTTGGGCTTAAGCAGGGTAAATTGACAAAGTTTGTGTGTTACTCCTATTAAGTTTTGATCAGAAACACACTGTATTATTAAAGATTGATTATAGTGACCACGGGATGAGAAAAGGAGGAAGTAACATTAGGAGTGGAGAATTCAATTGACATTCCACTGAAGTGTGCAGCAGACAAGCAGACAACACATGTGTAACCGTAGGCAGGTACTGGAAACAAGAGAATGGAACATTGTGAAGTTGATAAGCCTCAGATAAAAATGACTGTAAAACACAAAGGGTGAGTCGGTATCAACGTCACTAGTGACACACAAACGAGATGTAATTGGACAGTAGGTGGGGAAGGCCTAATAAAGTATATGAAACTTGAAACAAGTCTGGCAGGCTTCACGCTAGGTCAGGGGCAATTAAGCAATCACATCCTTTTTTACCAATTGATCCATTATTCCACAAAAGACATGTATTGAGTCACTGGGGTGCCGTGGTGGTCCCAAGCAGGCATCCTGCTGGAGACGTGCATTTCCAGGGGAGAAGTTGAATTCATTCCTCCCCCCCCCCCCCTCCCCCACAGCGTTCAGTCTCCTTTCCACTAACGCCGTTTCTCAAAGTCAAGAGGGAGGGGCGGGATACTATTTTTGCAGAGAATCAGGGAAGCCGTTGCGTCAACCGACAAGATTGGGTCGTCATATGAAAAAAAGGTTTTCATTTCATAATTGTCAAATAACGGAGCAAACAATGAGATACGGATGAGAGGATGCTGGAGGGGAGGGCTGGAGGGGAGGGCGGGAGAAGGGTGGGGGAGCGAGCATAGGAGAAGGGAGAGAAAAGGCTTCCGAGGAAATAGTGGAGAGGAGAAGAGGAAGGGAAGGCCGTGAGGCGCAGAGGGAAGAGGTGAAAGAATGAAATGTGGAAGCGTAATAAGGGAAGAAAAGAAAGTGAGGGAGGGGGCTCAAGGGTGGGATATTGTAAGAAATGGGTGGCAAAGAGAAGTGATGGAAAGGAAGAAAGTGAAGGAGAGAACATTAAAAGAGAGTGCTGCTCTAGAGGAGACACGAGGAAAGGGAGTACAGGGCATGAAAAGGGTGTGTGCACACTTAAGAGTGTGCACCTGAAGATGCGTAAAGGTGGTGAGAGGGAGCAAAGGGAGGGCTGGGGAAGTAATGATGTGGAAGAAGTGAGACGTAGGCTGAGATGGGGGTAGAGGAGTAGGTGCAATGGCATGGTATAATGAGGGGGAGTGACGTAGGAGAGAAGGAGCGTGAGAGAGAGGTTAAGAGAGGGACGTGTGGTGGTGTGCATCAGGAGGTACTGGGACAAAGGCAGTCAGAGAATGATGGAAATGAGACAGACCACATGTAGAAAGAGACAACAAAGTGGGGAGTATGGTTATAGGATTAGAGGCGGCGCAGGTAGAAATGTGGGAAAGAGGTGAGACGCGGAAGGACTGCATGGTGCACGCGGGAAGGAGGGGAGGAACAAGGGAGGGGAAGGAAGCACACTAGGTGGAAAGGGGGCAGGAGATATAACGAAAAAGGAAGAACAAAAACGGAGGTTGGATGGGCAAAGGAAGAAAGAGGCGACACGCGAACTGGAATAAATAAAACTAAAAAGGCGGAAACTGGAGGAAATAAGCATTGGCCACGAAATTCATCGCAATCACGATCGCTGTGAAAGCAAAAGTGATCGCGATGACGCGCTCAAACACGCAAGGGATGCGCGCGCAAGCGCGCGTGCTTTTTGCGCGTTCTAGCAAGCTGGCTAAAAAGCTGGGGGGAAAAATGCTACCGCCGGCCACAGCTTGCGCGCGCCCGCACACCTGCACTGCAAGCTGTAGCCGGCGGTAGCAGTTTTTGAAGCCCTCACTTACTAAAGTCTCTCTGAGCAGCGCATGCGCGCTGACTCAGCGAGACCTAAAAATGCTAGGGGTAGGAGAAGTGACATCACAGGCCATATGACCCCTGTGTGACATCACAGGAAGTGACATCACCTGACCTTTAACCCTGATTACATCACTGGAAGTGAAGTCATGATATTTGGTCTGATGAAGCCACTGAAATCAACATTAAGGGCGTGGAAGTAAAAATACTATTATATTTGGAAATTCACAAATATCATTAAAAAATATGTATCCTAAATCCCAGTAACAAATTCCACCCACATACTCTTTATCAGGACAGTTGAAGGACAGTGGTTGGTGCGGTCTAGCAGTGCCTTTACTTCTACAGAGATGTGTCAATAACCCACACAAAAACGCCGGTGAAACAGTGCCCGACTGCAATCGATTCACATTGTGTTACCAGGCGTCAGTTGCTTCGGTTGTTACTCACCTCACACCACAAAGTTGTGCGCTTTTTACATAAAGTCACTTTTATCTCCAGCAGCACTGGGGCTAGTAATGCAAGTGTGAAACCCGGAAGGGGGTGCTGCCACATGAAGCCATCTCTGATGTTTCGTTTTTACAGCAGTTCTCAAGTAGATTCTTTTGTGAATTGTGGGAACAAATTTTATTTTCAATGTCAGACTTTATACAAGTATAAAGAGTCTTTTACTGGCTAACTACTGATAAAAGTGTCTAATCCGTTCCCCTGTTGTGTTTTTAAGATCACGCTGAGTCAGCGCGCATGCGCTGCTTGGAGAGACTTTAGTAAGGGCTTTAAAAAATGCTACCGCAGGCTACAGCTTGCAGTGCATGTGCGCGGGCGCGCGCTTCAGCAGAGGCGCCATATGGCGTGATTACTGCTGCGCGCGCACCACTCCCGCACATGCACTGCAAGCTGTGGCCGGCAGTAGCATTTTTAGCTTGCTAATCGCGGCACCGGTGCTTTACTTTTAACATTAAAAGTAAAGCGCCGGTGCCGCGATTATAGCAAAAGTAAAGCAATAGAAACAAACATCTATTTCTTTACCTTTGCGATAATCGCAGCAACTGCGTTTTACTTTTAATGTTAAAAGTAAAGCGCCGGTGCCGCGATTATAGCAAAAGTAAAGAAATAGAAACAAACATCTATTTCTTTACCTTTGCGATAATCGCAGCAACTGCGTTTTACTTTTAATGTTAAAAGTAAAGCGCCGGTGCCGCGATTATAGCAAAAGTAAAGAAATAGAAACAAACATCTATTTCTTTACTTTTGCTATAATCGCGGCACCCGCGCTTTACTTTTAATGTTAAAAGTAAAGCACCGGTGCCGCAATTAGAAAGAAAACAAGCATTGGCATAGCCAATAGGTCTCACCTTTGGGACCTTATAAGTGTTTAGCCATATAATAGTTGCATAACTAAATGCTTATACGGTCCTAAAAGCGAGAATATTGGCTATGCCAATGCTTGTTCTTGTATGAGGTAAGGTTGGTGCAGTGCGTTTCAGGCAACTGCTGAAAAAAGTCCCTTATTTAAATTATGGCACCAGAGTAGAGGACAAATGTGTCATTGGCGCAAACTGCAATACATATTCATACTTCGTGCATCTCCGTAACGTGTATAATTGAGGACAGTGTCAAACTTTCATTGTGTTTGGTTTTACAACCCTATTTGGAATTGGATTCCTGTCGGACCCGACCCTCCCTGGCTTAAAGTGCTCGACAAGCTGGTGCTGGCACAGGGCACCTTTCGAAGCACATGGTGACACCCCTGCCCAGCAGCCAACCAGACACTCACACCTTGAGTTTACAAAGACTGAAGTTTGTTTCCTTCCGCTTGTGGCACGCTGGCCCTGCTTACTCGAAAGCCAGGGGTCGCAAAGGCAGGGCCAGGGCTAGCAGAGTGCAAGCCAGGGGTCGCAGCCGCGACCCTTAAATGACGTCCATGTTTACAGAAAAGTCAGTTTTGCCCCAGTGCTGTTACCATCCACATATGATGGAGGGGAAGTGGGCCTTTTTTCCTACAACAGAAACCACAACCCTCACAAAATTCGATGGAATTCACAAAGGGTGTAAAGAACCAGTCCTTCGTTTTGAAAATGTTTTCTTTCAATAGTCATGGAAATTCATGCTCATATCGGAGACACTGTTCTGAAAGTAGCAACTATTCCAAAAGGCCACTCAAAGTGTCTTTTAAACTTTAGATCTATTCAGCCCTAAATGCAAGATGCTCTCCTGCAGAACGGATTAATTTTGGAAACCACTGCTTGTGGAGGCCCTCTGCTGTGAACACGCCATCTTTTTTCGGCACCTTAGTAGATACTATTTTTTTTGCCGTGCTAGTGTTTTGCATGTATGGGCAGGATCTCGCCTACTTAAGGCAGTGTGGTGTGCGGTCACAACACTGAAGGCGTGCTAAGGGCAAGCCTGTCTGCGCCCGTCCATGCCCGTGCCGCACACAGAGCCAGCCATGCTGCCCCGATTTCCATCTATCAGCTACAAGGCAAGACGTCTTCCATGATAGGTCACATAAGGTAATCCAGGGAGATGCTGTTAGGTTGGACAAGACTTGGCTTAACTTCTCAAACACAAGTAGACCTCCTAACTTCTCAAACACAAGTAGACCTCCTAACTTCTCAAACACAAGTAGACCTCCTAACTTCTCAAACACAAGTCGACCTCCTAACTTCTCAAACACAAGTCGACCTCCTAACTTCTCAAACACAAGTAGACTTCCTAACTTCTGAACACAAGTAGATCTCCTAACTTCTCGAACACAAGTAGACCTCCTAACTTCTCAAACACAAGTAGACCTCCTAACTTCTCAAACACAAGTCGACCTCCTAACTTCTCAAACACAAGTCGACCTCCTAACTTCTCAAACACAAGTAGACTTCCTAACTTCTGAACACAAGTAGATCTCCTAACTTCTCGAACACAAGTAGACCTCCTAACTTCTCAAACACAAGTAGATCTCATAACTTCTCTGACACAAATAGACCTCATAACTTCTCAGGCTTGAGTCACAACACTGTCCCATGTGCAGCAGACCAACCTCTTGCGAGTTGGCGGTCAGGCTCATGAGTCAAGTGCGATGATGGAGCCTACCTTGACTTGCATATGTGCCCTGTCAGCAGGAACTTTCTCATCCATAGGTACTTAATCAAAGCACGTCATGGGTAAAACATGATGAGGAAATCCATGATGTGTTGATTGTGGAGAAATCAGATCTACTTTTTATTACAGAAACATGGACCACTACTGAGTCTAATCCTCGCTGGTGCCTGACCTGCAGGTTTTACAACAATGCACCTCCCTTGTGCCTTATGCAGAGGGGGCGGGCTGTCAGTAATTTTCAAAGACTTTGGGAACCCAAGGTCCCCTACGCTTTCTGAACACTCCCAGGCTGACCTTCTTGGACTTTCACTGCCAACGATGGACTCCCTCACCATAGCAGCATTGCTGTTATTGTCCACTGGGTCATTCTCGTGAGTTTCCAGAACTATTGGCCGAGTTTCTTACACCATTGCTTTTGTCGCACACACAGTTTGTTGTTTTCAGTGACTTCAATGACTGCGCTGATATATCAGCCAAGGATTGATAAGTGTTTGATCTTGCAAGCCGCATGTTCGGTGGGACCACTCTGAATCTATTTCAGTAATCCACTCTAGTAACAATCCACAGAATTTTGCCATTGCACCACCTCTGCATTCATGCATCCACGGTCCGACCTATGCCGTAAGACCCCTATGATGCTCATGCCACTGGGCAGTGGTCCTCACACAGCCCTTCTATAGATGATGAATACAGCACCTATTACAACCTGATTAAATCAGCTTTAGACACTGTTCTACCTGAAAAGAAACTATGCTTATGTTCATGCCATTCTGCTCCTTGGACGAGCTAGGCTGTTAGAGCCGGCAAGCTTAAATGTAAACAGTGCAAAAAACTCTTGCAGGCAAATTATAGCGCTTATCTCAAACTCAAGGCATCCTTGAAATCCAACAAGAAACGTATCTGTGCTTCTGAAGCAGATTACTATGCTAAAGAAATCTTGGACGCCCCGAATCCATCCAAAAACATTTTCTCTATTGTGCATTCTTTAGCAAATCCCATCTGAATCTCACAAAGATTTCAACGTTCCCAATGTTTGTGACATCCTCGGTTCCTTTTGTCACAACAACATTTTAAGCATGGTCAGTAGTTTAAGTCCTCATGTGGCCATTTTAGAGCCTCTCAGTCCCTCTACTTCATCGCTAGATATGCGCCCGGTGGGAAACATCTGGGCGTCTGATGTGCCTTTAGATGGGAGTACTTCTTCCCTCTTGATAACCAATTTGGGCAGATCAATTGGGATAGCTTTACAAAGCTGGCTAGTTCCATATCCCCTGGATCCCCTCTTGATCCCTTACGGCCAAAGATTTGGAAATAAATGGCTTCTTTCTTGCTTGCTCATTTGCAAGCCATCTGTAACCACTCCTTATACATGGGCTCAGTGCCAAAAGAGTATTAACAAGCATTTACAATGCAATGGTCTCGGCATTGGTAAAGTTAGAGCTATTGGCATTGCTCGTGACATTATTTTTGTTTATGTTTTTGTTTTTAAAACATTTAAAGAAACGGCATTGTCATGAGCAATGCCAATAGCTCTAACTTTAACAATGCCGAGACCGTTCATGGAATACAGAATGGTGTGTCCAAATTAAAAACTTAAGAAGGCTCCAATTATTACAATTTCACTTACCAGGTGGTATAGAAAGACCTGGAGGCAACTGGATTGTGCTTTGTTGAGCAGGCCGCATAATGAGCTGTGGGGAAACTATTCTCGGTGGAGTCGCCATCGCATGCCTCAGTGATGGCGACAGTGATGGGTTGGACATGACATGTGCAACTATGCTCTGCTGCATGCCACCTGCAGCAGAACATGGAACACCCAACCCAAGGGGTGACGGTGTAATACTGGTGCGCAGGGTGTCGTTGTTGGACACTACAGAGGCAGAACATGGAGTATTGTGCGTTATACTTGTGGGAGGCATCATCATTGGAAGAGACGTTGAGGGTTTGCAAGGCGAGGCTCCTGCAGCATGGTGAAGTTGCACAACTGATGTTTTAGGCTGCATTTGCGAGTCCAGTTTACAGTGAGTTATAGATGGAATCTGGTGGTTGACAACGTGTGTTACTGACGTTGGTGCGTAAGTGCGCCTTGCACAGTCCACATTCTGCATAAATAGAGGGTCGACTGAGCTACAATGCCCATTTTGTGTAATGGCTGCTATGTGAGCTTGAGGTCTTTGAAAATGGACAGAGGACTGGTTGGCGCCATACATCAAGTTGGCTTGAAGCGGACTTTGATGAGCGGCGGGAGATGCACTTTTGGGACTGCATAGAATAGTCATGTTTGAACTACTGCTGCTTGCACTGCCGACTGTCCCTGCAGGATACGTATGCGACGCAGAGCTGTGCTGAGTAGGCTGGTGGAAGTGACTGTTAGCAGCAGACAGAGTCGAGCTCCTGATAGGTGTAGATAAAGAAGGTAGGGGCGCGGAGTTCGTTTTTATTGCAGGGGCAGAAGGGCTCACCGGTGGCAAAGTGGCTGCTGGTGATTTGGAACTTCTCAGCGCTGTGGTTGGGACAGACGGGCTCATTAGTGATACACTGGCATGGGGAGCCATCGATGTTGTGACATGGGGTGCCCCATGCGACGGCTGCTGCTGCCTGCCCTGACTGTTTACATGCGCACCTGCAACAGGCTGAGCACTGACAGTAGAGAGAAGCTGGCTCTTGCCGCCGCTTACAGTCGCTCCTCTACTGAGCACTGAGCCACCAGTTCTGTGCTGCTGCTGAGCAGTGCTCAGCCCCCGAGAAGCCCAAGTTCCACCCCCCGCTGCACCAGGCCCGTGTCCAGTCAGCTGCGATTCCAGAGAACCCACTAAGTCGCTGACGGCTTTTTCGTCCACCTCGGAGAAGAGCATCTCCTCCAGGGGATCAGAGGAGCCCGCCATCTTGCTTTTCTGCACTCGCCGAAGCCTTTGGAGTTTTGTCTCAGTGCGCCTGCGATACAGCCCGGGGCATGATGGGAATCTAGTGACGACATAGGATCCCCATCCCAGCTAATGAGTTTGCTGTAAAGGCGTGTGTTTCTAGTCACGGGTGTCGCAGTTGTAAACACGGCGACGAGCGGAGGTCGGGCCGCTGGAAGCAGCGTGGGGCGTGGCATAGTAACTGCTCTGTCCCCCCCTCCCGAGTCCAAAGGAAAAAGCAAACAGCAACAGAAGCTTTAACAAGGCAGAGCAAAAGGCAAGCACACCACCACCTTTCTCCGAGGCAGAGCAGAAATGCCTCGGAGAAACGCAGCGTCCTTTTCGGATTCGGGGGCGTGTTTTGCTGTTATCTCCTCCAGCCATTGGCTGGAGGAGATAATTAGACTTTCTGCAAAAAACACGCCCCCCGATCCGAAAAGGACGGGGCATGATCGGAGTGACAGGACCTCTTCTCCAGTGGCTGGCCAGCATTGAAGAGGCCAGCCAATGGAGAACAGGGGAGAAGAGGGGCGGGTTCAAGCCCCTCTTCTCCAAAACATTAAATCTCTCGACTTCCGGTTCTGCCTTCGGCAGACCGGATGGTCCCGAGACCTAAAAAGCTATGGTGGCTCCACTATTGAAAACAACTACTGCTGGCTCTTCCAATCTGAATAACTTCCAACCTATTCCTCTTTTGCCATCCCCAGTAAAAATTCTGGAGAAATTTGTGAAAAGGTGCCTTCCCAAATTGTTTGGAACAAAAGCAGCTATTGAATGGTTTGCAATTTGGTATTTGCTTTGGTCATAGCACCAAATCTCACCTAATCTCTATGCTGGAAGACCATCATATGGCGGTATTACTATATGTGTAGGCCGCCTTCGATACAGTCTCTCATACAATCTTGATTAACAGACTGGCAGAGGTGTAGCGCTGAGGTGGTGCAAGTCCGCCTTGGAGAGCAGAAGTCAAGCCATTTAACTTCCCCTGCTTCGTTTGGAGTTCAGAACCATTTGACAGGACGAAATTCAAGGTTTGTCCTTATGTGCCACTTTATTTAAAGTGTACTTAAGACCTCTGGCTCGGCTGATCCGCGATTAAGGGATCGATGTAATGAACCACACAGAGGATACCCAGATGATCATTTCGGGGGATCAATCTTTACCAGCCACTTTTGCACATTTAGGATTTGCTATGATATTATCTCCTGGCTTGGTCAGAACTTTAAAAATTTAACAGGGATAAGACTGAGATACTTTGAGGTTTTACAGTTGGTCTCTTGCCCACCTCCAACAGATGTTTGGCTGGAAGACGGTGACAATATCGCTATATCTGCTACTTCAGTATGAAACATGGGGTTCCACTTTTTGACGAGTCACTCACCTTTTCCGGTGAGGTCAGTAATCTGCTGTCTACCTGCTTGTGCATGCTGGAGCTCCCACGTAATATTCTCCCGCTTCTCTCGAGCCATGCTCGTCCTTTGGTGGTCCAGGCCTCCATCAGGAGTAGGGCTGGATTAGGGTAATGCTCTGTTTTTGGCTGCTCCTATATCACATCCAGACTGCCGCAGCCAGACTTGATGGTCTCTGGCAAAGCCGACCTCTGCCTCCAAGTATCTTTATAACTTACAAAGGCTCCCTGGACCTGAAAGAATTGTGTTAAAAGCGCTCTGCTTGGTTCACAAAGCTTTTCATCAAAGAGGACCCCAGTATCTTTTGCAAACTTTTCAAAACTACTCACCTAGACACATGTGAGCTCAGCGGATGCTAATCTGGCTTATCAACCTACCGCTGGAAGATCATGTTCAGGAGGCAAAGGCTTTTCTGTTCAAGCTGCCTGCCCGGAACAGCCTCCCACAGCCTCCGCGATCTACACACAATCTTGTTTGGTTTAGGAAAGCCTTAAAAACCTGGCTTTGCTGGCGCTGAAACTGCCTGTTTTGTATTGTTTCTTGCGTGCGCTTATCAGTGCCAGGAAGTCTATGATGTGTCAGCTGTGCTTTATAAGTTGAAATACTACTACTGATACTACTGCTGCTGCTGCTGCTGCTGCTGCTACTACTACTACTACTGCTGCTGCTGCTGCTGCTGAGGCGGCTGCTGCTGCTGCTGCTGCTGCTACTACTACTAATAATAATAATAACATGGGGCATAACTGAAATCCAAGACTCATATCAAACAGAAATGGGACGTGCAAAATAAAAGAGGCAAATCCCTTATACCAAGAAGCATGTACATGTAGGTTTATTTGTTCAACTTTGTTCATAAAGATTAAACACAAACTGTTTTACTCTGGGAGGCAAATAGAGATAGAACACAAAAAGCACGAGCTTCCATGTAAGACAAGATCAATAATTGTTTCTTAATACAATGTGAACATTTCTGCTCAAGATATTCCCTGTTGCATAATTCCATTAGCAATGGCTACAGCGCCCGTTACCTAAAAACAGCGGCAGCTGCTGCCAATGCTGCCTGGGGGACAGCCCGTCGTAAAAAAAAAACCCCCACATTTACCTTTTGCCGCTGCGATCTTATGCTCCCACGCTGCTCCACTGCTGGCACTCCAGTACCCAGGAGCACAGGCTCCCAGACTCCCCGCACAATCCCAGCGCTGCTCTCACCCTATTACTCCCAGCATGAGAGAAGCGCTGGGATTGGGCGGAGCGGTCCAGTCTCACGCTCCAGCAGGAGTGGGAGCCTGTGCCCTGAGGATATCTCCATAGAAACAGCCTGGAGATATCCAAGTGCGCATGTCAGTTTGGGCGGCCGCCAGAATCAACATGCGCACTTTCAGTGCATACCACCACTCTCACCGTTGCTGCTGACGGGACCTGGCCCTGCCTTGCTATAGACTCGCGGAGTAGAAATCAAAAATGAAATGACAATAAAATATATTTATTGTCATTTTACTTTTCTTCTGCCTGCTGCATTTCAGAAGTGGGGCGATGCTCCTCCACCGGAGCGGAGGAGCCGCCCCTGCCTAAAAAGACCCCACACTTTCTGCTCACTCTTGCTGCCATGGACACACTGGAAACTCATGGCCCAGGCCCAACCCCCCGCATACCAAACCCAGCGATGCTCATAGCCAGTTATTTGCACACAATTGGAAAGCACTCTGAATCCTGGCAAAGATGTGGTTTGAGCTGCAGCAACATAACACACTCAAATAAAACTAATATTACTACGCCAAAATCTTTGTAACAAATGCGAAAACTATAAATACATTGCCTAACACTCCTATTATCCTGCATTAGAGGGGCAGAGGGCACCTCTGGTCTCGCTAGGGGTGTATCTAGTGGTAGTGCCTGACCATGGAAGACTGGAGCCCTTCTTCAGGTTTCTGTACCAGCCAAAACGTGTGATCTGAAGCAGATCTCTCCATGTGCTCAGGTCTCTCCTCAGTAAAAAGCGCGAGGGCTTTGAGACAGGACGAGCATCACTTTTATGCCCTAAATTTAAAAAAGTCACAACACTTAGAGCCAAATATATAAAATAGGCCCCTTTCCAGTAGAAAGTTAGCAAACAATGTTTTGTTATTGTCGTTTGCACTTCACTTTACACGATTGTTATGGCTTTTAGGCGCTTAGTCAATCGGGGTATCTTTTTGCGTGGAGCTAGGAATGCAAACGCTTGATTGGGTCTTTTATTTTGTTGTGTGGTTATAAGAAGTGTGTTCGATGTTTAGTTTAGAAGTGGTTTGTGTAGGTTAGAGTAGAAGTAAAAAGACACTGATCTTGGAAGAATTCTGCAGTGTTGTATGTGTGTGGATGGGTCTCCCGGAGGACTGGATTGGGCGGCCTCTGGCCCATGTCTTGACCACAGCAAGGAGCTTTGTTTATATGCACCAGATGCTCTCGGTAGGTAATGCTGATGCAGATTTGTGGGTGTAGGTATATGCAGGTTTTATTGGAGTGGTTCTAGAGTGTATGTTGGTGCGGCACCTCACAGTGCTGTTGGTTTCGGTAGCACATTGCAGCATTATTGCTTTGGTGCTGTCGCGTCCACATAAGGGATTTACGGTCTGTGCAAATGTAATGGTCATTTCAACTGAAAATGTGTTGTCTGTAAAGGCAGTGCACTAACACACAATGCGTACTCCACTCGCAACACTCTACTCCACTCTATGACATGTCACTTCATTCTACGCCACTCCACTTCGCTGTACCCCACTCCACTCCACTTTGCTCTATGACACTCCACTCCACGTCACGTCACTCCACTCCACAACATGCCACTCTACTACGACACGTGGCTTCACTCTATGTCCCTCCACTCTACACCACTCTATGACATGCTACTTCATTCTACGCCTCCCCGTTGCACTTTTCTCTACGACACTCCACTCTAGCACACTCCACTCCACTCTGTGCCCTTCCACTCTACGCTACTCTATGACATGCCACTCCATTCTACGCCAGTCCACTTGGCTCTACCCCACTCCACTCCACTGTATGATACTTCACTCTACAATATGCCACTCAATGACATGTGACTCTACGCCACGCCTTTCCACGCCACTCTACACCACTCCACTTAATGCCACTCTACGCCATGCCCCTCCACTGTACGACACAACACCCTACGCCACTCTATGACATTTTAATCAACTGTACGCCACGTCACTTCACTCTACAAGACTTTACTCCACTGTATGTACCTTCACTCTAGAACAATCTACTCCACTCTATGCCACTATGCACCACTCTACCCAACTCCCTCTACATCACTCTACTCCACTGTACTCTAGGACATAGTACTCAACTCTACTACGCAACTCTTTGCCACTCCACTCTCTGCCACTCCACTTTACAACACCCTGCCACTCCAGTCCACCTCACTCTAATCTGCGACACACCACTTTACTGTCTGAGGACGACCATTAGTATGTGAATGTGGAAGGATTTCATGTGGTGATATTGTTCAGTGCCTTTGGACAGCAGATGACACAGATTATGGGATATTGGAAGTATGTTGGATGCATATTGTAAGGGTTACCTCTAATGTACGTATAGAGAGCATGCAAGGTACATTTTGGTTTTGAGTGGGCTGGAAATCCATATAATTAGTTATCCTTCAAACCAGAGCTGATGTTTGATGTTAAGCACAGTGGTCTACTGATGGGGAGCCAGTCCTGTAAAAGAATAGCAGGGTGTGCATGGCGGGCGAGTGTAACCTGGGATTTTAGAATGACCACACATTGTCAGAAAAGGCAGATGCATCAGTATCAATAGAGCATGCTTTAGAGATGACATCACATTGTCTAAAAGTAATGTTAGTGTGACATGATGCGCTCTACACAGGAAGCAAGCCTGTTCTAAGAGACAAAAACACCAGGAGAGGCAACTGAAGGCTCATTATCGGAGGCAAACAGACCAGAAACAACAGTGATCTGACACCAACAAATATAAAAACAATCCTGGCATTGGATGCCCTCCCTCTCGACGGTGTGCACCAGAGGTAAACAAACCCCAAACTATGGACCAACCACCATGCTTCAGCTTTCTTATTAACAGAGAAGACAAAGCGAGCATCATGTAAGAAAAGTCTCTTACTAGAATTGTCCCCTCATGGTCTATAGATGTGTATCACCGTCCTGAGCCTCTCACCTGCAAGTACATTTCTGACTTCTTACTGGCCAAGCTAACAGGCTCCTCTAGTATGTGCATTAATGGCCTATGCCGCCTGCCCCCGGTAATGCTAAAGTCCAGACCTTCAGGGGTGCCCCAAGCGCGCTGTCCTTTGCTGATATGTGACAACTGTTCATGTCCTGGGTTGTTAACATGAAGCAGTGGTGGCAGCGTACTGAGCTTTCAGAATGAATAGCCCTGAATCAGCCTTTTTTCTGTGTCGAGTGCGAACTACTGGCCCCATCTGTGTACATTTCTGCTTCAATGTGTCAGAGACGAGTGTGCGCAACTGGCCCCATCTGTGTACATTTCTGCTTCAATGTGTCAGAGACGAGTGCGCGCTACTGGCCCCATCTGTGTACATTTCTGCTTCAATGTGTCAGAGACGAGTGCGCGCTACTGGCCCCATCTGTGTACATTTCTGCTTCAATGTGTCAGAGACGAGTGCGCGCTACTGGCCCCATCTGTGTACATTTCTGCTTCAATGTGTCAGAGACGAGTGCGCGCTACTGGCCCCATCTGTGTACATTTCTGCTTCAATATGTCAGAGACAAGTGCGCGCTACTGGCCCCATCTGTGTACATTTCTGCTTCAATGTGTCAGAGACGAGTGCGCGCTACTGGCCCCATGTGTGTACATTTCGGCTTCAATGTGTCAGGGACGAGTGTGAGCTACTGGGCCTATCTGTGTACATTCTGCTTCAATGTGTCAGAGACAAGTGCGAGGTACTGGCCCCATCTGTGTCCATTTACTGGCCAAGCTAACAGGCTCCTCTAGTATGTGCATTAATGGCCTATGCCGCCTGCCCCCGGTAATGCTAAAGTCCAGACCTTCAGGGGTGCCCCAAGCGCGCTGTCCTTTGCTGATATGTGACAACTGTTCATGTCCTGGGTTGTTAACATGAAGCAGTGGTGGCAGCGTACTGAGCTTTCAGAATGAATAGCCCTGAATCAGCCTTTTTTCTGTGTCGAGTGCGAACTACTGGCCCCATCTGTGTACATTTCTGCTTCAATGTGTCAGAGACGAGTGTGCGCAACTGGCCCCATCTGTGTACATTTCTGCTTCAATGTGTCAGAGACGAGTGCGCGCTACTGGCCCCATCTGTGTACATTTCTGCTTCAATGTGTCAGAGACGAGTGCGCGCTACTGGCCCCATCTGTGTACATTTCTGCTTCAATGTGTCAGAGACGAGTGTGCGCTACTGGCCCCATCTGTGTCCATTTCTGCTTCAATGTGTCAGAGAACAGTGCGCGCCACTGGCCCCATCTGTGTACATTTCTGCTTCAATGTGTCAGAGACGAGTGTGCGCTACTGGGCCCAAACTGTGTCCATTTCTGATTCAATGTGTCAGAGACGAGTGCGCGCTACTGGCCCCATCTGTGAACATTTCTGTTTCAATGTGTCAGAGACCAGTGCGAGGTACTGGCCCCATCTGTGTCCATTTCTGCTTCAATGTGTCAGAGACGAGTGTGCGCTACTGGCCCAAACTGTGTCCATTTCTGCTTCAATGTGTCAGAGACGAGTGTGAGCTACTGGCCCCATCTTTGTAGTGTCAGAGACGTGTAGTGTCTGAGATGAGTGTGCGCTACTGGCTCCATGTGTGTCCATTTCTGCTTCAATGTGGCACCCAGACCCTTGCGCGGACATTCCGCTTGCATTTCAAGTGCATATGTACATTGGGTTTGTGCTTCACATACAAGACACTGAGACTGTGTGCAATGTGGGAACGTTTTTTGGGATCAGGGGGGTCTATTCTGCAGGGCGCAATATTGCACAAGATGAAAGACAGATCCAGCACCCACAAACAGTGGCAGCGTCGTGCTTGTCCTCCTGTGGCCGTAGGGTGGAGACACAGAAACTGAACTGAGGGGTCATTGTGACAGGGCTACCCTTACAAATTCCAAAAGGAACTTGTAGCTGGGGACTGCTGATAGGTTTCCGGATTACTGTCATTTTGTAGATAGTAGGGGGTGACTTGGCAGAGTCTGTTGTTAAAGGCGGGGAAGATTCTAGGCAGGGACTTCCCTTTTTTCAGTCCCCGACTGCTTCTCCAGGTGCAGCCCCATCTCTTCATTTGGATGCTGCTGCTTGGAGCCAGCATCACCGCTGCCTGCAGTGAGAGCCATCACCGCCGCCTGCAGTGAGAGCCATCAACGCTGCCTGCAGTGAGAGCCATCAACGCTGCCTGCAGTGAGAGCCATCACCGCTGCCTGCAGTGAGAGCCATCACCGCTGCCTGCAGTGAGAGCCATCACCGCTGCCTGCAGTGAGAGCCATCACCACTCATCACCGCTGCCTGCAGTGAGAGCCATCACCGCCGCCTGCAGTGAGAGCCATCACCGCTGCCTGCAGTGAGAGCCATCACCGCTGCCTGCAGTGAGAGCCATCACCGATGCCTGCAGTGAGAGCCATCACTGCTGCCTCCAGTGAGAGCCATCACTGCTGCCTCCAGTGAGAGCCATCACCGCCGCCTGCAGTGAGAGCCATCACCGCTGTCTACAGTGAGAGCCATCACCGCTGCCTACAGTGAGAGCCATCAACGCTGCCTGCAGTGAGAGCCATCACCGCTGCCTGCAGTGAGAGCCATCACCGCCGCCTGCAGTGAGAGCCATCAACGCTGCCTGCAGTGAGAGCCATCACCACTGCCTGCAGTGAGAGCCATCACCGCTGCCTGCAGTGAGAGCCATCACCGCTGCCTGCAGTGAGAGCCATCACCGCTGCCTGCAGTGAGAGCCATCACCACTCATCACCGCTGCCTGCAGTGAGAGCCATCACCGCCGCCTGCAGTGAGAGCCATCACCGCTGCCTGCAGTGAGAGCCATCACCGATGCCTGCAGTGAGAGCCATCACTGCTGCCTGCAGTGAGAGCCATCACCGCCGCCTGCAGTGAGAGCCATCACCGCTGTCTACAGTGAGAGCCATCACCACTGCCTACAGTGAGAGCCATCACCACTACCTGCAGTGAGAGCCATCACCACTACCTGCAGTGAGAGCCATCACCACTACCTGCAGTGAGAGCCATCACCGCTGCCTGCAGTGAGAGCCATCACCGCTGCCTGCAGTGAGAGCCATCACCGCTGCCTGCAGTGAGAGCCATCACCGCTGCCTGCAGTGAGAGCCATCACCGCTGCCTGCAGTGAGAGCCATCACCACTGCCTGCAGTGAGAGCCATCACCACTGCCTGCAGTGAGAGCCATCACCACAGCGAGAGCCATCACCGCTGCCTGCAGTGAGAGCCATCACCACTGCCTACAGTGAGAGCCATCACCGCTGCCTGCAGTGAGCGCCATCATCCCTGCCTGCAGTGAGAGCCATCACTGCCGCCTGCAGTGAGAGCCATCACCGCTGTCTACAGTGAGAACCATCACCGCTGTCTACAGTGAGAACCATCACCACTGCCTATAGTGAGAGCCATCACCAATGCCTGCAGTGAGAGCCATCACCGCTGCCTGCAGTGAGCGCCATCATCCCTGCCTGCAGTGAGAGCCATCACCACTGCCTACAGTGAGAGCCATCACTGCTGCCTACAGTGAGAGCCATCACCGCTGCCTGCAGTGAGAGCCATCACCGCTGCCTGCAGTGAGAGCCATCACCGCTGCCTATAGTGAGAGCCATCACCAATGCCTGCAGTGAGAGCCATCACCGCTGCCTGCAGTGAGAGCCATCACCGCTGCCTGCAGTGAGAGCCATCACCGATGCCTGCAGTGAGAGCCATCACTGCTGCCTGCAGTGAGAGCCATCACCGCCGCCTACAGTGAGAGCCATCACCACTGCCTGCAGTGAGAGCCATCACCACTGCCTGCAGTGAGAGCCATCACCACTGCCTGCAGTGAGAGCCATCACCACAGCGAGAGCCGTCACCGCTGCCTGCAGTGAGAGCCATCACCACTGCCTACAGTGAGAGCCATCACCGCTGCCTGCAGTGAGCGCCATCATCCCTGCCGGCAGTGAGAGCCATCACCGCCGCCTGCAGTGAGAGCCATCACCGCTGTCTACAGTGAGAACCATCACCGCTGTCTACAGTGAGAACCATCACCACTGCCTATAGTGAGAGCCATCACCAATGCCTGCAGTGAGAGCCATCACTGCCGCCTACAGTGAGAGCCATCACCGCTGCCTGCAGTGAGAGCCATCACCGCTGCCTGCAGTGAGAGCCATCACCGCTGCCTATAGTGAGAGCCATCACCAATGCCTGCAGTGAGAGCCATCACCGCTGCCTGCAGTGAGAGCCATCACCGCTGCCTACAGTGAGAGCCATCACCACTGCCTGCAGTGAGAGCCATCACCGCCGCCTGCAGTGAGAGCCATCAACGCTGCCTGCAGTGAGAGCCATCACCACTGCCTGCAGTGAGAGCCATCACCGCTGCCTGCAGTGAGAGCCATCACCGCTGCCTGCAGTGAGAGCCATCACCGCTGCCTGCAGTGAGAGCCATCACCACTCATCACCGCTGCCTGCAGTGAGAGCCATCACCGCCGCCTGCAGTGAGAGCCATCACCGCTGCCTGCAGTGAGAGCCATCACCGATGCCTGCAGTGAGAGCCATCACTGCTGCCTGCAGTGAGAGCCATCACCGCCGCCTGCAGTGAGAGCCATCACCGCTGTCTACAGTGAGAGCCATCACCACTGCCTACAGTGAGAGCCATCACCACTACCTGCAGTGAGAGCCATCACCACTACCTGCAGTGAGAGCCATCACCACTACCTGCAGTGAGAGCCATCACCGCTGCCTGCAGTGAGAGCCATCACCGCTGCCTGCAGTGAGAGCCATCACCGCTGCCTGCAGTGAGAGCCATCACCGCTGCCTGCAGTGAGAGCCATCACCGCTGCCTGCAGTGAGAGCCATCACCACTGCCTGCAGTGAGAGCCATCACCACTGCCTGCAGTGAGAGCCATCACCACTGCCTGCAGTGAGAGCCATCACCACAGCGAGAGCCATCACCGCTGCCTGCAGTGAGAGCCATCACCACTGCCTACAGTGAGAGCCATCACCGCTGCCTGCAGTGAGCGCCATCATCCCTGCCTGCAGTGAGAGCCATCACTGCCGCCTGCAGTGAGAGCCATCACCGCTGTCTACAGTGAGAACCATCACCGCTGTCTACAGTGAGAACCATCACCACTGCCTATAGTGAGAGCCATCACCAATGCCTGCAGTGAGAGCCATCACCGCTGCCTGCAGTGAGCGCCATCATCCCTGCCTGCAGTGAGAGCCATCACCACTGCCTACAGTGAGAGCCATCACTGCTGCCTACAGTGAGAGCCATCACCGCTGCCTGCAGTGAGAGCCATCACCGCTGCCTGCAGTGAGAGCCATCACCGCTGCCTATAGTGAGAGCCATCACCAATGCCTGCAGTGAGAGCCATCACCGCTGCCTGCAGTGAGAGCCATCACCGCTGCCTGCAGTGAGAGCCATCACCGATGCCTGCAGTGAGAGCCATCACTGCTGCCTGCAGTGAGAGCCATCACCGCCGCCTACAGTGAGAGCCATCACCACTGCCTGCAGTGAGAGCCATCACCACTGCCTGCAGTGAGAGCCATCACCACTGCCTGCAGTGAGAGCCATCACCACAGCGAGAGCCGTCACCGCTGCCTGCAGTGAGAGCCATCACCACTGCCTACAGTGAGAGCCATCACCGCTGCCTGCAGTGAGCGCCATCATCCCTGCCGGCAGTGAGAGCCATCACCGCCGCCTGCAGTGAGAGCCATCACCGCTGTCTACAGTGAGAACCATCACCGCTGTCTACAGTGAGAACCATCACCACTGCCTATAGTGAGAGCCATCACCAATGCCTGCAGTGAGAGCCATCACTGCCGCCTACAGTGAGAGCCATCACCGCTGCCTGCAGTGAGAGCCATCACCGCTGCCTGCAGTGAGAGCCATCACCGCTGCCTATAGTGAGAGCCATCACCAATGCCTGCAGTGAGAGCCATCACCGCTGCCTGCAGTGAGAGCCATCACCGCTGCCTACAGTGAGAGCCATCATCACTGCCTGCAGTGAGAGCCATCACCGCTGCCTACAGTGAGAGCCATCACCGCTGCCTGCAGTGAGAGCCATCACCGCTGTCTACAGTGAGAGCCATCACCGCTGCCTACAGTGAGAGCCATCACCGCTGTCTACAGTGAGAGCCATCACCGCTGTCTACAGTGAGAGCCATCACCGCTGCCTACAGTGAGAGGCATCACCACTGCCTGCAGTGAGAGCCATCACCACTGCCTGCAGTGAGAGCCATCACCGCTGCCTGCAGTGAGAGCCATCACCGCACAAAGGCTGAGTCTCACTACAAGCAGGGAATGGCGTTTGAAAGAGACCCACCCCAAACTGTTCCAGGACCACAGGCAGTGGATCCGCAGTCTGAAAACGGAGTGTAAAGGTGGAACCCAAACCGCCCACTTTGTCCATTTCCAAGCTCTTCATGGTCAAGAACAGGAGGCTCTGGAGAGCACTGCAAGAGCTGCTGTTCAACCAGGGCTGGTGTCTGCATGACTGCCAGACTCCCAGAGGTAAGAGGCTATCACCAGATGTCTGTGAAGAAGCGGGGGGTTTGCCTTGCACCCAGAGGCCTGCGGGCCTGCTCTGGGGGGAAGGAGAGTCCATGTGAGTAGGTGGCACCTCCCTAGAACTCCTATGTGAGGTTGCAGCCCTCTAACTGCAGCCTCATTGAAGTGTGTAGTATGTTGTCTTGAGGGGAGATTACTTTCTTTTTTGCCATAAAATATTGAACTGGGCCAGAGAGTAAGTGACTGCGTCTGTTGGTTGACTGTTGAGTTCAGAGCTGTTGAAGCCCACATTACCTTCATGTGAAGCCTTTAACTGCTCGTCCTCGCTACCTTATGAGTCAAGTGTGGAAACGGGGTACTTGGCCCACATCTGAGAGCCACGTAATAGGGTGGCAATTCCTAGGCAGTACCTGATTGGTGTAAATGTGGCTAAACTAGAGGTGAACATGTAGCTCTATTATCTTGGTCACCTTGACAAAGAGGGTGCAACTCCAGGACCCTACAACAGATCATTCATGGACAACGCCATGTCCGCCTTCACGAGTGTGTGTGGATAACGACACTACAAACAAAAAAACGCAATGTGACGCACAAGGATACAAAACATGGCTCACCTGTTTGGTACAAAGCCGGAATCGGTGAGCAGGCCAGCTTGTTCGACGTCCAAAGGGTATCTGTGCAGAACCCATCCCCGCGTGGCCGCCTCCAGTTTGCTGAGGTGTTGTGTAAGGACCTTGACCACAATGTTGTCTGGGACTGGAAGAGAGGAAAGGATAGGGTGACCGGTCAGAGAGTGATCAACAGTGCACTCACGACAAATGGATACACCCAAAGAACTTCTTGGCCTCCACTGATATCTACAAGCGAATCTAACACACATCTGTGGAACCACCTCAGCTAGGGCCACATTGTATGCGGCCTGGGGCCCAAGCGCCAGCAATAACACACCTTGGCAGCCCAAGGGTCAGGCCACACCTTTCACATTATATTTCTTAGCTGGACCTATCTGGGATTGATGTGCTGCCCAACACCTGCTTTCTGAGGGACCGGATTTACATTTAGAGAACTGCACATCCGAGGGTGCCAGGGGGGGTCAGCGACACAGGGACGGGCGCAATCGCAGACCATCTCAGACTTAGCCGGTAGGATAGTTCAGTGAATTGACTGCTCGCCTGCTCTGGAGGTTGTGAGTTCAAATCCCAGACAAGGCAAACTATACCTTCAAAGGTCTGGACATTTACTAGTCATGCAACCAGTGCATTTAGAAACAGAAACATGTAGTGCTATAAAACACAATAATTAGTTATTAGAGTGTTAGCACCCAAGCATTCTTATTTTAAATGCACCGACCATGCCTAACCCCCCTTTTGCTTAATGTTGTCAAAATATTAGAATCTATATGGTCAACCATCCCATAATTTATGAAAAAGATGGGTGTAATATAAAATAAGATAAATCATGTTTAAACATCTTGTTCTTTTCCTAATTGTATTGGTGCTAGGATAACTAGTTTATTCATGATGGGCTTCACATACAGACACCTTGAGCTCTCTGTAATGCATTCGATATCAAACCTTAGAGCTGGCTTTGGGTCTGCTCTTTGCCATGATTGGTCAGCTGTCTTGTCTGTCTCGTTTTCCTGCTTTGCTTCAATAATTTTCCTTCCTCTTTATGAGTTTATCTCTCCATGGCAGCTTAGTTTCTTCACCGTCCTTTTGAGTGGAGGATTTGTAGCCCCCACACATGGAATCAGGAGACACATTTTTAGGGCTGGCCGTAGCCAAGACCGAGTGATTTTATTAATATTATATGCATAGCAGACCTCCTTACAGGTGCTTCTAGTAGTCTACTTCATCCATTGGTCACCTATTGGGCCATTCACCGTTTGCTTCCTCCTACTACAGCAAACAGCATGGGGAATGGTTCCGCCCACTTCAACCATTGGCTAGCTTCGCTGTGATTGACGGCGTTCTGCCCTTTCACAAGGAGAACACACTATAGCTATGGACTGCTATGCCGTGCATGCCAGTGCCATCAGGACTATGGCTATGTGTTTTTCGAGAAACAAAATACATCTTTTTGCTTTTAGCTAATGTTTTTTCTTTCAGATTGATGAGGGCCTAAGAGTTTCCCCAGTTTTGCAAAACCTATGAAAAAAGAATATTAGCATTGACCAATCCAAATGGATCCAGCAAGTACCAGAACTATTGCCCTTGTCAATGCTGGTTTCTTTTGCTCTCAGTAACTCATGTAAGTGGATGGATTTTCCTGCCCTCTCCTGGGTGTGCTGCTTTCCGGCCCACATCCCTGCCCTCAAAGTCTCCATTTTGATCTGCCTTCTTCCTGCCCCCCCAGCACGCTTGTTGCCTCCCCCACCACACCAACTGTGATTTATTAACATTTTGTATTGCTCCGCTCTCAGTTGCTCCCTCACACTCCGGCTCGGCACTGCTCCTCTCCTTTGTGGCATTCAATTGATTGCCCTGCTCTACCACCTCCCCTTTTATTCATATTTCTATATATGTATTTTAACAGTTTGTGAGGGCCCAGCAGCGGCAAATTGTTACAGGCCCTTTCTTATAAATGAGCTTTCACGTACCTTTTCTTGTTTTTTTTTACTTACAGCTCCAACATGGGCATCTGCCACCTTGGAACAAGAAATGTAAACATCCAAAATGGCAGCCACAGTTTCATGATGTATGCGCCAGCATGCATAATGACACACACCATATGATATCAGCCTGGAGCAGGCCATTTTCCTTTTTTGCTTATTTTGAACAACAACGGTCCCTCAAGAGTTCAAGATAAGGAAACGGAATGAATATAGACTCAATCAGTTCTATATGAAACAGACTTGTCGAGCCGGACAGAGGTCAAATATTTACTTATAAGTAGATAAATAAACATATAAACATTAGTACATAAAGTGGGACACAAGCCTGTGTCCTATTCGACCAAGCTAGAAAAATGCAAAACAAAACAAAACAACAGGGGGCTCAGGCAAAGCTCATGGATTGTTTTGAGGAAGCAGTAAACAATTTCAAGGAAACAAATCGCGTAGAACACCTTTACACTTTCAAATGAATTATTTAGGACGTATAAGGTGTTATTAAAGTGTCGACGGCGTTTCGATCCATTGGGGGAATACACGGATCATCATCAGGACAACGGGTATTATGCCTGTGTGATAGAGCCTGAATGACCGGTATGCCAGGTTTTCAGCCGTCCCTCTCTGAAAACCAGGACTTGAGACAAATTTGAAGAAATCGGCGGGAACAGGTGGTGAAAAACCTGGACTGTCTCAACGAATCCGCGAGTCGTCACCCTAGCTTTGTGCAACAATGGTATTCCAGTTACGAAAAAGATGGCTGTCCAGGCAGGAGGACAACAGGAAAAGGAATATTTCTTGAACAAACACATTAAAATTGCAGAATGGCAAACATCAGAAAGAAGGTTGGTAGCCTGGGGTCTGTATCTTTAGCACTAAAAATCGACCAATCAATCAGTAGATTTGTAGAGAGCTTCTTGTCACCCGCGAGGTGATCGTCTGCATCATCTTTCAGGTAGGGTTATTCATCCAACCTTCATGGACCAGTTCCGGTTCAAAGTTCACCCCTTCTTTCTTGGGAGACCCTGATACCTCGGAAGCGGTTTCTTTTGACCCATAGGGGCAGCACCTCATGTCAATGGTTCCACTCTTGGCAGTGGTCGAAGTGGGCGGGATCGGCAGAGCACGGCGTGCCCCTACTTCTTTAATTTCATAGAATCCGTTCCCCTACTTTCTTATTTTAAACATGCCTCAAAGACGACAGAAGTCACCACGGCCGACAGTTAAGGCTCGGCTTTTGGGGACCGGCGGAACGGGCAGAGAAGGAAAAGGACTCTGTCTTTTCCTTCGTGCCCATAGAAGAAAAGGACGCTGTCCAGTGCTCCTGTCGCTGGCAGCTGATCCCCCGCCCCTCTCTTGGTCCCCCCTCTTCCCAGGCTCTCTTTCTGTCCCGATCCTCATTCAGTGAAAACCTTGACTTCAAGAAACAGGTATTACCTTCTCTTTCCTCCTTTCGTTTAGAAAAACACTTTTGTTGGAAACCTCATCTTTTTCTGAAATTTTTCAATTTCTAACTGCAGCCTCAGGATGGAGAGAAATAAAACATTCAAAATATGAAAACAAACTAACTAACTTAAGTAAGGCAGAGTGGTTGCAAGGTGGCCAGATTGATGTATTCACACCTAAACACACTAGCGTCACTTTACAGTGTTTGCCAGTCAAGCGCTATTTTTGTGTTCTTGTCTCTCTTTGAACAACATTAACTTTTCAGGCTAAAGCACTCACTACTTTCGGAATAATGAGTGTAAAAAGAACAAGCATTGGCATAGCCAACACGTCTCGTCTTTGGGACCATATGTGTTTAGCCCGAACTTTTGGCTATGTTGTAGAGCATTGTGGCTGCTGTGCATCATGTTGAAAAGTTATAATAAAAAGTGTTAAGCATTTTTGTTACCTTTATACGAACCAAGACGACATTATATACAACTGAACAACCTGATTAAAAAAAGATTTTAACATACAAAATGTCTTCTAGTTTTTTTGTACTTGCACTGCTGGCAACTTCTCCCTGCCTGTTCGCATGCTTGTTTGTTATATAAAAATATGTTATGGGGTAGCGGGACATAAATAGCGGGGGAGTGGAGGGGGGGGTAAACAGTAATTTAATTAGAACACGAGCAGCAGACGGACACTAGGGGAGAATCAACAGATGCCAGATTCCGAGGGTAGACTGACGTGATGCTTAGGTGATGCTTAGGTGGTCGCTGATGCAAAATGGTGGTGGTGAGTGATGTTTGGTGCTCAGGTGGTGCCACTATATGGTGTAGATTGGAGGTACGTTGTGGATTGTGGAGTTGAGTGGTTGAAATATGTAGTTTGGTGTGTAATTATGTGTTGTGTATTGGAAATGTGTGGAGTTGAATTGTGTGGCCTGGAACTGTGGTGTTGAGTGAAATTATGCTTAGTGAAATTGTGTCATGGTATAGAGTGCATTTATGTTGATTGGTGGCATGTGGCATAAAGTGCATGTGGAGTGTATTTATGTTGCATTGAGTAGAGTGCAATTATGTGCCGTGTAATTATGTTCCACTGAGTGGTATTATGTGGAGTGTATTTATGTTGCATTGAGTAGAGTGTAATTATGTGGTGTGTAATTAGGTGGTACTGAGTGGTATGTGTAATGTTTTTATGTTGCATTGAATAGAGTTTAATTATGTGACGTGCAATTATGTGGTACTGAGTGGTAGTATGTTGAGTGTATTTATGTTGCATTGAGCAGAGTGTAAATATGTGGCGTGTAATTATGTGGCACTGAGTGGTATTATATGGAGTGTATTTATGTTGCATTGAGTAGAGTGTAATAATGTGGCGTGTAATTATTTGGCTCCGAGCGGTTTTATGTGGAGTGTATTTATGTTGCATTGAATAGAGTGTAATTATGTGATGTGTAATTATGTGGTACTGAGTGGGAGTATGTTGAGTGTATTTATGTTGCATTGAGTAGAGTGTAAATATGTGGCGTGTAATTATGTGGCACTGAGTGGGATTAATTGGAGTGTATTTATGTTCCATTGAGTAGAGTGTAATTATGTGGCGTGTAATTATGTGGCATGTAATTATGTGGCACTGAGTGGTATTATGTGGAGTGTATTTATGTTGCATTGAGTAGAGTCTAATTATGTGACTGGTAATTATGTGGTACTGAGTGGTATGTGGGGTGTATCAGTGAGTTCACCTGTCTCGAATGACACTCATGAAAGGGGGCAGTCAGTGCTTTAAATGGGCAGGTATTGTCCGGAACAGAGTACTGCACTTTTTTATTTTGAGAGAGAGAGTACCTGCACTTCTCAAGAAGAACGTAATCATTTTAATTGGAGACTAACAGCACTTCGCAGGTACTCTAGTACAGAGTACCTGGCTGCACTTCTTTTTTTCCATTTCAAGTACTGGGGGCAGTACATACCATCTGACTCAGCTCTCTCTCCTGTATGGGCGAAGTATACACCCGTCCTGCAGAGTAACTAACTGCACCCAACTTGGCTCTAGCTCCTGCAGTGGGAGTGGCGTGCGTCTGTCCTGCAGAAGGACAGTGAATGCTTCAAGCACTGAGGTGTTCATGTAGACGGACAAGGTGCACTCCTGCTAGCTTCCGTAAGAGTCGTGGCAAGGGCCAGTCTTTGGCGCCTAACCTACAGAGAGGGGCAGTCCATGCGCCTGGCCCGAGGTAGTCACTACACACACAGTGCAAGGTCCGCTCCCTGAGGCCCTCTTGAAGACGGGCAGTGCACGCACTTCTCCCATTAGCAGAAGTGTTCGTGCATGGACCAGTCCCTCGCGCCTGCCCTGCACAGGAGCAGTGCATGTGCCTGACCCCCCTCTGTTGCATGCATCCATCTGCAGTCTCTTCCACTCCTGCCTCCTCCGTACACAGAGGCACAGTCGGTGTGCACGCAGCTCGCTCCCCCCTCCATTCATGCAGCCGGCAGATCCGTACCCAGCTCCTCGGGCCTGTCCCCCGCTCCCTGCAGCAGGCAGCGCTGTAAACAAAGGCGACCCGGGGAGTGAGGAGCAGCAGGCACGGGCGCAGCAAGCACGAGCAGGGAAGGCACGGGGTGGAGGGAAAGGACCTGCAACAACCACGGGTGCAGTGAACAGGCAGGGGTGGATGAAACCCCCGCGAGGGGTGAAAGTAGCGGGCACAGGACGTGCAGCAACCTCAGTGGGTGCAGCAAGCAGGTGCTCGGAAGTGAAGTAGCAGGCTCAGGATCCCAGAGGCGCCAGGACCAGGCACAGGGAGGTGCAACAATCACAGGAGGGACAGGGAGCAGGCACGGGAGGTACAGGAACAACAGGGCACAGGGAGGAGCAGCAGTCACGGGAAGAGCTGGCACGGAAAAAGTGAAAGCAGCTGCAGGGGGAGTGGTGCGCGCGCGCTCGGCTCGACCTAAAAAACGCGAGCACCATCTGTTTCCAATTACTGCCAACGCGATAATTGGAAACAGATGGGATTAAAGCTCGCTCCCGCGGACCCTAGGCCAAGGACCAGAGAAGGCGGGACATGCACCCGCCTTGAGCAAATTGCGTGCTGTCTTTCTTAGAAAGACGCATGCAAAGGCCAATCGCGGGTTAATTTTAGAAAAACACACGCACGAGCGTGTGTTCGAAGCTGAAAAGCCTTTTCTAAATCTCTCGCACAGCAGGGCATGCGTTCTGGCTCAGGCGAGACCTAAAAAGGTAACCATGTTGTTCCTGCTTACATTTCACATGCTTTACTTAATCTTGCATTCCCTACAAGTGTTTGCTTTTTCTAGGATGTTGTAAAAAAATGTAGGCAGCACATTGCTCTTATCTAGTGAGTAATTTGAATTGAGTCACTTCCAGGTGTTTATAGCAGGTCAGTGCAGTGCAAGTTTCTCTTGGTGGGGCAGTATGGTGCCCAGTGGGGGGAGAGGATGTGGCACTATGGTCAGAGCTGCTGAATTTTGAACTTGGAAACCAGGTTCAGCCTTCCTGACCGGTCCACCAGACCACTCCCCCTGAGGGAGCACATTCCCATGCTAGACCTTTGAAGGCCCCGCAAGGTCTTAAAAGCCCTGATGTCTTAGCACCAGCAGGTGGACCCTAGCAGTGGCAAGTGTGGGTTGACCTTGGTGGCCTGTCCGCCACAATTCATACAGAAGTTCTCTTCCAATATTACAGGCAGGCCTATGAAGCAGCATACCATAGAGTGAAAGTGACTCTGTCACTGAGGTCACCGGACCATTGAGCAGGGTGGCTCTAGGGCAGTGCGACCACACCAGGCGCTGACCAGCCGCAGTCTGTGCAGGTAACAGCGGTGGGGCAGAGGGGCTGAGTAAGGGGGGATTTTGAGGGACAATGCCGAGGGAAAATTAAATGAATAATTAATTTTTCCTCAGCATAGTCCCTCGAAATCCCCCCCTTACCCAGCCCCAACACCCCACCGCTGTTAGCTGCACGGACCACGGTTGGTGCTGGCTTCAGGTGGGGGCGTCGTGTTTCCAAGTATAATATGGTTTTATAAGCACTTGCTGCCTCCTTCCTGGCCTCCAACAATTTTCGGCAACATTAAAAATGCCATGATAACTCCAGTGAAATAATGTTCCAAGTAGAGAGACATGGTGTTTTGTCTAGTGGACGTTTTGACTCATGGACAGGAAGCCCAGGGGGTTAATGTGCCTGCTGCTAAGAACATGTACCATGCAGGTCACAAAGTGCACATAATGTAAATAGGTCAGTGGGTTACTGCTTTTGTCAGAGAGACCCTATTGTTACTTGCCGTTAATAAGTTAAAATCCTAACACAGAACAGTCAGCAGTTAACGGTCATGTAAGAGCTGCATGCAAACTCCAAGGTATAAATGAGAGCGTTATGGTTTTTTCCCCAGTCTTTGATTATCCTAATGTTGCAAAAAAGGTTCATTAGGGTACAATCAATTCTGATTATTAAAGAGAACTTCCAACCATGGTATAACATTTTACATTCTGAGTTTGTGTTTCTCCAGACCAATCACTATTAAAGTATGCTGCCTACTAGTATGGTTGTCATGTGACTCCTACACCTTGTAGTCCTTTGTCTCATCTAACATTTCCTATACAGGGATTTACACATGTATGATTGATTGTCTCTGTGTAATATGTGTGATGTGTGATGTAAAGTGCTCTGATATCCTACACTGATATTAGTGGTGCTGTAAATTTTCTGATACTTTATTATTTTGACATTTTTACACATTCCAACAGTCTCTGCAAAGATTTTTACTTATTAGTACCAGTGGAACAAACAACTGCAGCAGTGAGAAAGGTGACAATTCAACCTTTGCAAAGGGCCCTCCACTTCACAGCAGCACAAGTCAAATTTTATTGTAACTTTTGATCTGTTTGAGCTATAAACAATTTATTAGTTAAAATCGTCTGATTATGCAGCAGATGATGTATTATGTGGCAAATATGGCAGAGCCATAATTATGTGGAAAATATTTGCAAGCTAGGATATTTTGCCATTCATGTTTGTGGAAAAAAGGGAGGAGAAGTCCTGATGACAGAAACTCCATGGCTGGGAGACAAATGGCTTGCAATTCCACTTTTAAGGATTTTTGGGACATTCTGTGATTGGAAACGTATTCCACTTTGTGAATGTATTTTAATGTCAATGATGATAAACCTTAAATAAACATGTGTATCCACTGGTTAAATTAAATAACGTAATAAGCTGTAATCGGTTAGTGAAATGGGAAACAAATACTAAAAATTAGGATATTTAGCTCTTTCTGCCACACCTCTGACTCCACCCCCTGACCCAATCCACGGGTTATTCCCGCCCTCAGATTCTTTGCCCACAGTTCCCCTATTTTTTATCCCCACTTCGACCACTGACTCTTGGGTAACTTGGCCTTCTCGTACCGGAAGCCAGGTCGCTACCACTGCCAAGTGGAAGAAAGGGCACAAAGGAGAGACCTCTGGGTCCAGTCTGTCTCTGAGCCCATGGGCAGCTGGCAGGGTCATATGACAGCTAAGCAAACAACCCCACTACTGAGGACACACTAGTGACAGGCCCTGCTCACACCGTGCAGGCTGGAAGCAACAAGAAACAAGCACCTGCTGGTGCAGGGTGTGTGCTCACCATCAGAGTCATCACCAGAGGGCAGCTTGTTTGCACCATCGCCACCACAATGGTGAGGTGTGGCCGCTCACCATCAGAGTCATCACTCCAGGGCAGCTCGCTTGCACCATCGCCACCACCATGGTGAGGTGTGGCCGCTCGCTATCAGAGTCAGCTTGCCTGAGGGCAGCTCGCTTGCACCATCGCCACCACAATGGTGAGGTGTGGCAGGAGAGGTTCAGGGAGCTCGAGGCCAGCGTTGAAGGTTTCTTGGAGCTGGTAGGCGATCCTCAATGCAGAGAGATATCCAAACAGGATGCAAGCAGACCAGTAGAGAATCAGACAGAGTTTCAGGTAAAGGGAATGCGCTGAGTTCACCCCAAATGTACAGGAAGGCCCCAAGCACGGCCCATGCTGGCCGTTTCATATATCTCTTCCAGCCAATATTGTGGGTTTGTAAGAAAAAGAAAAGTACTTTACTTTACAATGAATGTTATTGTAGACATTTTAAAAGAGGCTGGATGTTACGTGGCAGAAATGCGAACAGCACCCATGGTGCACTGCGGGCCGTCTTTCAGTTCAATTCAGTGTAACTCAAGCTTGTATGCTATTGTCGTGGTTGGGAAGCCACTGGCATTCTAGATCAACTACAGCATTAAGAGTCGTACTCTTCACGAGTGTGGCGCCACTGGCATTCTAGAGCAACGACAACGTTAGAAGTCGTACTCTTCACGAGTGGGAGCCACTGGCATTCTAGAGCAATGACAGCGTTAGAAGTCGTACTCTTCACGAGTGTGGAGCCACTGGCATTCTAGAGCAATGACAGCGTTAGAAGTCGTACTCTTCACGAGTGTGGAGCCACTGGCATTCTAGAGCAATGACAGCGTTAGAAGCCGTACTCTTCACGAGTGTGGAGCCACTGGCATTCTAGAGCAATGACAGCGTTAGAAGTCGTACTCTTCACGAGTGTGGAGCCACTGGCATTCTAGAGCAATGACAGCGTTGGAAGTCGTACTCTTCACGAGTGTGGAGCCACTGGCATTCTAGATCAATATCAGCCTTAAGAGAAGTACTCTTCACGAGTAGGAGCTATTGGCATTCTAGAGCAACGACAGCGTTAGAAGTCGTACTCTTCACGAGTGTGGAGCCACTGGCATTCAAGAGCAACGACAGCGTTAGAAGTCGTACTCTTCACGAGTGTGGAGCCACTGGCATTCTAGATCAACGTCAGCCTTAAGAGAAGTACTCTTCACGAGTAGGAGCTATTGGCATTCTAGACCGACGACAGCGTTAGAAGCCGTACTCTTCACGAGTGTGGAGCCACTGGCATTCTAGAGCAACAACAGCGTTAGAAGTCGTACTCTTCACGAGTGTGGAGCCACTGGCATTCTAGATCAACGTCAGCCTTAAGAGAAGTACTCTTCACGAGTAGGAGCTATTGGCATTCTAGATCGACGACAGCGTTAGAAGCTGTACTCTTCATGAGTGGGAGCCACTGACATTCTTGATTAACGACAGAGTTAAGAGCCATACTCTCCACACCACAGGCATTCTAGATCAACGACAACGTTAAGAGCCATACTCTTCACGAGTGGGAAGCCACTGGCATTCTAGATCACTAACAGCGTTAAGAGTCGTACTCTTCACGAGTGTGGAGCCACTGGCATTCTAGATCAACGTCAGCCTTAGGAGAAGTACTCTTCACGAGTAGGAGCTATTGGCATTCTAGATCGACGACAGCGTTAAAAGCCGTACTCTTCACGAGTGTGGAGCCACTGGCATTCTAGAGCAACAACAGCGTTAGAAGTCGTACTCTTCTAGAGTGTGGAGCCACTGGCATTCTAGATCAATGTCAGCCTTAAGAGAAGTACTCTTCACGAGTAGGAGCTATTGGCATTCTAGAGCAACGACAGCGTTAGAAGTCGTACTCTTCACGAGTGTGGAGCCACTGGCATTCTAGATCAACGTCAGCCTTAAGAGAAGTACTCTTCACGAGTAGGAGCTATTGGCATTCTAGATCGATGACAGCGTTAGAAGCTGTACTCTTCACGAGTGTGGAGCCACTGGCATTCTAGAGCAACAACAGCGTTAGAAGCCGTACTCTTCATGAGTGGGAGCCACTGGCATTCTAGAGCAACAACAGCGTTAGAAGTCGTACTCTTCTAGAGTGTGGAGCTACTGGCATTCTAGATCAATGTCAGCCTTAAGAGAAGTACTCTTCACGAGTAGGAGCTATTGGCATTCTAGATCGACGACAGCGTTAGAAGTCGTACTCTTCACGAGTGTGGAGCCACTGGCATTCTAGAGCAATGACAGCATTAGAAGTCGTACTCTTCACGAGTGTGGAGCCACTGGCATTCTAGAGCAACAACAGCGTTAGAAGTCGTACTCTTCACGAGTGTGGAGCCACTGGCATTCTAGATCAACGTCAGCCTTAAGAACAGTACTCTTCACGAGTAGGAGCTATTGGCATTCTAGATCGACGACAGCGTTAGAAGCTGTACTCTTCATGAGTGGGAGCCACTGGCATTCTAGAGCAATGACAGCGTTAGAAGTCGTACTCTTCACAAGTGTGGAGCCACTGGCATTCTAGATCAACGTTAGCCTTAAGAGAAGTACTCTTCACGAGTAGGAGCTATTGGCATTCTAGATCGACGACAGCGTTAGAAGCTGTACTCTTCATGAGTGGGAGCCACTGGCATTCTTGATTAACAACAGAGTTAAGAGCCATACTCTCCACACCACAGGCATTCTAGATCAACGACAACGTTAAGAGCCATACTCTTCACGAGTGGGAAGCCACTGGCATTCTAGATCAACAACAGCGTTAAGAGTCGTACTCTTCACGAGTGTGGAGCCACTGGCATTCTAGATCAACGTCAGCCTTAGGAGAAGTACTCTTCACGAGTAGGAGCTATTGGCATTCTAGATCGACGACAGCGTTAAAAGCCGTACTCTTCATGAGTGGGAGCCACTGGCATTCTAGAGCAACGACAGCATTAGAAGTCGTACTCTTCTTGAGTGTGGAGCCACTGGCATTCTAGATCAATGTCAGCCTTAAGAGAAGTACTCTTCACGAGTAGGAGCTATTGGCATTCTAGAGCAATGACAGCGTTAGAAGCCGTACTCTTCACGAGTGTGGAGCCACTGGCATTCTAGATCAACGTCAGCCTTAGGAGAAGTACTCTTCACGAGTAGGAGCTATTGGCATTCTAGATCGACGACATCGTTAAAAGCCGTACTCTTCACAAGTGTGGAGCCACTGGCATTCTAGAGCAACGACAGCGTTAGAAGTCGTACTCTTCTAGAGTGTGGAGCCACTGGCATTCTAGATCAATGTCAGCCTTAAGAGAAGTACTCTTCACGAGTAGGAGCTATTGGCATTCTAGAGCAACGACAGCGTTAGAAGTCGTACTCTTCACGAGTGTGGAGCCACTGGCATTCTAGATCAACGTCAGCCTTAAGAGAAGTACTCTTCACGAGTAGGAGCTATTGGCATTCTAGATCGACGACAGCGTTAGAAGCCGTACTCTTCATGAGTGTGGAGCCACTGGCATTCTAGAGCAACAACAGCGTTAGAAGTCGTCCTCTTCACAAATGTGGAGCCACTGGCATTCTAGATCAACGTCAGCCTTAAGAGAAGTACTCTTCACGAGTAGGAGCTATAGGCATTCTAGATCGACGACAGCGTTAGAAGCTGTACTCTTCACGAGTGTGGAGCCACTGGCATTCTAGAGCAACAACAGCGTTAGAAGCCGTACTCTTCATGAGTGGGAGCCACTGGCATTCCAGAGCAAAGACAGCGTTAGAAGTCGTACTCTTCTAGAGTGTGGAGCTACTGGCATTCTAGATCAATGTCAGCCTTAACCCCTTCAGTGCCACGCCCTTTCCCCGCCCTGTGCCGGCCGTTGCATTAGCGGGCGGGGTTCATGACGAGATAGTCTCGTCATGGGCACAGCGCAACCGCGCTCCATGACGAGACCATCTCGTCATGGGCACTGAAGCGGTTAAGAGAAGTACTCTTCACGAGTAGGAGCTATTGGCATTCTAGATCGACGACAGCGTTAGAAGTCGTACTCTTCACGAGTGTGGAGCCACTGGCATTCTAGAGCAATGACAGCATTAGAAGTCGTACTCTTCACGAGTGTGGAGCCACTGGCATTCTAGATCAACGTCAGCCTTAAGAGAAGTACTCTTCACGAGTAGGAGCTATTGGCATTCTAGATCGACAACAGCGTTAGAAGCCGTACTCTTCACGAGTAGGAGCTATTGGCATTCTAGATCGAGGACAGCGTTAGAAGCCGTACTCTTCACGAGTGTGGAGCCACTGGCATTCTAGAGCAACAACAGCGTTAAGAGCCATTCTCTTCACGAGTGGGAAGCCCCTGGCATTCTAGATCAACAACAGCGTTAAGAGCCATTCTCTTCACGAGTGGGAAGCCCCTGGCATTCTAGATCAACAACAGCTTTAAGAGCCACTCTCTTCACGAGTGGGAGCCACCTGCATTCTAGATCATTGACAGCATTAAGGGCCGTACTCTTCATGAAGGGGAAGCCACTGCATTCTAGATCAATGACAGCGTTAAGATCCATACCCTTCATGAGTGCCGTTTGTGAAAGCTGTAGCGTTCATTCACCTTGTAAAGCAATGAAAGTTACCAGAACCTGGGTCTTTTGGACCCAATTTCAGGCTTTTCCAGGTCAGTAAAAGGATCTCAAAATGTGTTTCTTCGAGTAGTAGACAGATTTATGCGAGGAGTGTAGAAAGTGTGGAAAACCGAGGCCGTGTTTCTGGCCCTGTCTGAACAGCTGTGTTTGCAGCAGAAACGTCAAATCCTGAATATCTCTTAGGAAACTTTTCTTTTAAGGATGAAAGTTTAGAGCTCTCTGTCATAGCTGCTCCATTCCCCCCCACCCACCAGCAAAGAAGGGTGCCACTCTTTAGTTTTTTCACCCAGTGATCACTGTATCTCAGAACCCATTTAGGTGCCAGCTTCAGTTTGCTACCAGAGTCTACCTAGTCCAGCATGCAAAATGCTCCTAGTTTCTTCCCAGGAATAGTCTTCCTGTCAGGCGATATCTTCGGTGCCCTAAGGTATGAGGTCTAGCAATCCCTGGTCCAACATCCGCTTTCAATTCATGTGATCACCAGCCATCTTCACAGCAAACTTTTTATAATGTACTAGGTGTGTGGTGAATGTTCTCAATGAATATAAAACATGGATAAATGCCAGTGACCCGCTTCCTTCAATTCCATCATTCGAGCATGTCCCTGTGCACATCTCTCCACTGGAGGGTCTATGTTGTATTTGACCCTTCTCACATTATCTTGACCGCTGATGCTTTTGAGCTAAAATACACATTCAGTTCCAGATGAATCCTGTTTGTCCTGTCTCTGCTTCACCGGAAAGTCTACAAAGCAGCTCTTGCTCCTGATAGGCTGGCCACCCAGATTTTGAAGCAAGCCACTTCCCTGATTGGAGATAGAAATGTATCCATTTCCCTAAAAAGCGTGAAATTCTGGATCCCTCTGAATGGCTCTGGAGACAGTGTTCCACTAAACAATGTTGTTTTCAACAGTACAGGTTTTCTCCACTCAGACCTCTTGGCATGGAAGGGCTACCTCTACACAGCCCAGGTGTCAGGGTACCCATAGCATGTACCCTTAATATCTTATTTTCTTTTCTTTTGTAGGACTTGGGACAGAGTCCCCAAATCCTAAAAGGGTGGCAGCAACTTTTGCTTCATATTGCGGCCATGGTGGAACTGCGGTACAAAATATACAGACAGTTTGAACCATTGTTTCTCAAAAACTCACTGAACAAATTTGCACCAAATTATAAAAAGCACAATTTCTGAATCAACTTTGGTGTAATTTGTGAAGCCGAGTTTGCGGTATTGCTATTCAATTTTACTATGAAAATTGCAAGGGGAAAACGTATTTTGCACCCCCACCCATCTTCTTGGCCCCTGCTTGGCGGATCACCCCAAAACTTTCCAGGAAGAAGTTGAGGTGGATAGGACTTTTCTTGGAAAGTGTTGTTAACATTAGTCAAACAACACCAAAGTTATAAGCAAACAAAAATAAATTTCCTATGGAACCATCGTTCTAATGATACAATGTGATGCAGGATTTTAGGTCAGCTCATGGCACATCACAGTTTCCTAAATACATAACAAGAAAATCAGGGAGGATGCAATGCAAACACTGATAAATCACATATCAAAATATTCTTCAACCTAAATACATTTTATTAAAAAACAATGTATTATCTGACCAATATTATCACACAAATAATACACATTTTAAAATCGATTTTATAACAGTAACCCATTTGTAGTATTTATGTTATTTAACACACCACATCGTTTTTTAATTGACAGTGCCACCCATCCATTTCGATGTTGGCATTCAATTTTGGTACACAGAGTATGGGGTCCCTAGGGTCACACCCTGTTGCCAACCCCCCACTGGCCGTGGCACAGTGGGATTGCTTATATGGAGGGAGGAGTGGCTTCTGGGCAGGGGCTGCATTTCCGTAAGGTAATTAAGTATTACTTTACATTACAAAATCCATAGAAATTCACTGAAAAAAACAAAGGTTAAATAAAAAGATCTGTTTTCTTTTTTTTAAAACCTTAGAAATTCACTGCAAAAAAACTAAAGGTTAAAATAACTTTATAGTTAGGTGAATTTTCCAATGAAAAACATTAACGTTTTGAACTAAAAAAACACCAAAATTCACCAGTTAT
This sequence comes from Triturus cristatus, assembly GCF_964204655.1. Taxonomy (NCBI): domain Eukaryota; kingdom Metazoa; phylum Chordata; class Amphibia; order Caudata; family Salamandridae; genus Triturus; species Triturus cristatus. The sequence continues at coordinate 1,144,618,649 of NC_140580.1, read as the reverse complement.
AGTTAGCAGCAATAACTATAACCAGGGCCACTGGAATAATGCGATAGTGCGCTGATTTTGGCATAATTATGGGTTTGCCACATAATACATCATCTGCCACATAATATACAGAATTTAACAACAACAAAATTATTTCCATCTCAAAGGGTTTAAAAGTTACAAAAAATGTGATGACATGTGTTGCCGCGCAGTGGAAGGCCCTTCGCAAAGCTGGACAGCACACCTTTCTGTTGCCTATTGCTATATTTGGGTGTTAAAGTGGTATTAATGCGGTGCAACCAGTGCCCAGAGAGTGTTACCAAGTTAAGAAATGATGAAATAAAGAAGTTATACTATTACAAAATGTGCCACATTGTGGCGCATAATTTGCTATTTCTTGCTGCATAATTTACTAAATTCTGCCACATAACTTGACCCTTTCCTGACGCATAATTCTAGTGACCCCGACTATAACTGGGGCCCCTGCCGTGCGCTGCTTATGTACCCACATACATCACTTAAGACATGTTCTAAGTCATCATTTATGGCAGTACTGATGATATCTCAAATGATATCTCAAACCACACCTCTGATAACATCATCCAAACCTCTTTTATACACATTGCTCTGTAAACAGGTATACTATTAAAACTCTGGAAGTAAATGCAGAATAGCTCAGAATACTCAAGCATCATTGCTGCTATCATACATACAACCCCATAGGTAAAGCATGCTTGTGTTATGTGCAAGATTTACCCTATACCATACACTTCATGGGTAGCCAAGTTCATGTTGAATATGAACTACAGATGAAAAGGGTAAAGTATCCTGCACACAGTGTTCAATCTCTATACAACTGTTCAGGGAAACCAAGTTCCTCCAGATACTGAAGCCCTGTTACATAACTAATACCCTACAACGGACAGTCTTTACTTGCATCAAACCACTCAAGTCACTGAACATACATTGAGAAAAGAATTGTATATAAGTAGAAAAGCGGATACTGTTTACTTCATGGAGGGTACTTACTCTGTACCATACTGTTTGCAGACAATTAAACTCTTATGAGAAATACACCACAGAGTATTAAAGAGAATCTACTAAGAAGAGTGTACACTCTGTAGAGAACCTGTCCAAAGAGCGACTATTCACTTAAAATAACCAAGGTCTGAAGCTGCTAAAACTCGTACTACCTGCAGCCTTCATTCTGTGGTGAAAACTTTACAGATAGCCCATGGTCTGAAGAAACACAAGCACACGTACATTGGTTAGTAACTGGTGCACACAGTCTTCCATGTGAAGTAGAAATTGTCATATTTAGACAACTCTGTCTAGTAACTGGATGCTGCTTAGAATACTTAGTATGTAGATTTTTTGGAAACTTTTTCTGCAGTACCAAAAAACTTGTGTAGAACGTAATGAACACAAGTCAACTGTCACCTGCACCCATGGATACTCTTCAATACAAAGCTTTATAATGTGTTCAATACCTCTACACCCCTATGGTACATTAGGAGCACATGCGTTTTGTAAACACTTACACCCATTAGCTGGACACAGGCTGTATAAAATTGGGTAGAAAAGTAATATGGTAGTTACCCACACTATATAACTATAAAACAAACTAGCACACTAATTAGATGATGTAATAAGTGACATCATCAATGATATTATTTGAAATGTCATCAGTGATATACAAGATGTCATAGAATGCGTCATCAGTGATGTTATATGTGAGGTTATAAGCAGTGCATAGTGGGGCACAAGTTATAATTAGCACTGCTAACTATAACTGGTGAAGATCTGTGGGGTTGTTTTCAGTTCAAAACATTAATGTTGATAGTGACAAATACACCTAACAATAACTTTTTTTTACCCTTTGTGTTTTCAAGTGAATATCAATCTATCTTTCTACCTATCGATAAAAACAATATACTATCAGGCTTAGAGAGCAGCAGAAATGATACAAAGAAGAAACAGGAGACCCATTGAATGACATATCCCCATGAAGATGGCCTGCACAAAGGGGAGTAGCTTAGTCCGTGAGATACAGGACACATGCTGGTGCTGATTAATATGCCCAAGCACTCAATAGTGTAGAATCCAGAACAAATTATTTGGTCACATCCTGACCAACCTGGATACTTTGAGGCCAGAAATTCCTCATGGACCGTCAATAAGAGCTTGTTAACCATGTCCTATAAAGCGTGGGAATATCTCTCTAGTGCCCTCTCCCTCGCTAACAACTGACATTAACTGACCAGAAGCCGAGGCTGACTGATGAAAACATCAGTTTCCCAAATGCTTTAATTCTCTTTGACTCTGTCTGGTGAGGGGTCGTAGGGAATGAATTGAAGTTCATCCTGATAGTGAAAGCCTGAACTACCAAACTTTCTGGCATAGGGTGCTGCATCAAGAACTCAGGGATGCCGGACTCTAGTCTATGTGCCTGGCTACCTTTCTGTTAGCTGGATGTCAGGAACAAGACTTAGACCAGGCGCTCATTAGAGTGTCAGTCAGGGCTTCATTGAAGGGCAGTAAAGGCTCAGATGTAACAGCTGCCCAGGTTATAAAACCTCTGTTAAAAAGTGACTTTTAACTTCTGCAGATGGCAGCAGTACATCTCATACCTCTGCGCACGTCCTACCACAGTGAAGGAAGTGCTCCCTCCCAGGTCCAGGGGTACAATACAACCCAGTGTCCAGGGAAGCGTCCAAATCAGCGGACTCCTGCAAATCCATGTATAGATTGTCATCATCATAGTGTGAGGGAAATAATCCCATTGTCATTTCCGAAGTCTAGTTGACTTTGATTAGAGTGGGAACCAAAAAATCGTTGGATTCTGGGGGGTGGCTCTGAGGTAAAAGCATGGTTCTAGCGGAGTAAGACTGGACTGGTACCAGACGTGTCTGTGTAGCTTTGGGATGCCACCTTCGGCAGGGTCAAGACTAATTTGGCTCAGGGTCAGATAGCACTATTGGGACAAGGTCTTCCACTGGCACCTGCAGAGTTGGTGCCGGTGTCAACGGTAAAGGGACCACTGTTGATATTGGTCTGGAATTAGAAGTTCGATCCGAATGGAAACGGAACTCGAGGCAAGTTCAATAGGCACAGACTGCGTCAAGGATGGTTTTGCTGACATTAAACCGACTGGAGGCATCCGACGATCACTGGCTGCTAGAAGGCACGCCTGAAAGAGTCAGAAGAGTGCCAAAATTTCACAATAAGCATTGCCAATGGCCCAGGAAATGCAGGGGGAGGAACTGGCTTCTCTGCATAGGATTGGGAGCAGGACCAAGAGGCACCCTGTTGTCCTCACAACTTCTCTGGCGGAGACAAGCAGGATGAGAACAATTCCCACTTGGCCATGTTATGCTTCTAAAATTGGATTAGATAAGAGGCAATATATAAGCAAATATAATCAAATATACAGCAATATATCAATAACGAACATTTCGCATATGAGTGTTTTCTGGTCTTTTATTTTCTGTTGCACTTCATATAAAAAACAGCCAGCCAACGCGTTTCGCCCAAACATGGGCTTCTTCAGGGCTGTAATGGCATACAATATGAGGATATTTTAGAATAAACGAAGAAAATACCAATTTATTGCAATAGACATACGAGAAAGCGACTCAAATACATAAGCTAGATTAAGTGAATAATAGATACAGAAGACTCATTAAGCGTTTGAGCGACTTAAACCAAAGGGCAAAGTGACTGCAGAATGATCGAACTAGACCGAGCGGTGTAGTGAGTACCTGACTCTGAAAGTAGTGAACGCTTCTGGTAACCAATTTGAGCAACACTATAAATAAATCCAATGAATAGAAAGAGAGCGCATGAAAAAAGGAGACAAGAGTCAGAACAGAACGCTAGTAGTGACATGAAAGCAAAAAAATGCTAGCGATAAAAATATATCAGACTTTTTTAGTAGTAGGGTGCATGTTTTCTTTTTCATTTTTTGATCTTACTATTTTATGATGTTCACCTTTTCACTAATTCTGGTCCTGTTCTTTAGACATCACTTCTTTTTTCTCACGGGTGAAATGTTCAGTTCACTAGATCTCTAGTCTTTTTGGATTCACGTCTTCTTTCTTATCATGCACCTTTTTCTACATTTTTGTCTTGATAACTTCTTGCTTTCCTCATCTCTCTATCTTATTTCATTATCTAATCTCACTCTAAAAATGTTGTTGTTGTAATTCTATGTCTATTGCAATAAATTGGTCTTTTTCTTCGTTTATTCTAAATTATCCTCATATTGTATGCCATTACAGCCCTGAAGAAGCCCATGTTTGGGCGAAACGCTTTGGCTGGCTGTTTTTTAGTATGAAGTGCAGCAGAAAATAAAAGACCAGAAAACACTCATATGCGAAATGTTCTTTATTGATATATTGCTATATATTTGATTAAATTTGCTTATATATTGCCTCTCATCTAAAGCAATTTTCATGATTATATTTGTGATCTACAAGCAGCAGATCGTTTGAGGTGGCCATTTTCGCATACTGCTAGTGACTAGTCCTGGTTGTGCGGTCTTCCATGACCCGGCTGCTTTTGATTCCTTTCTATGTTATGCTTCGACTTTGACTTCAACTTATCAGAAGACTTGGACTGTGACGAGGATCTGTCGTGGGAAGAGTCGAAAGTGGGACCACGCCCTCAACTTTGAGCGTGAGCAGGACTTCTGTGACTTCTTTTGGTGCTCCGCAACATACATCCATCTTCGATTCAAGTACCCAGATCACTTTTGCCTTTATAAGGGCACACTCCTTGTGGGACTTGGAGTCGTGTCCCAAAAAAAACACCAGAGGCACCACCCCTCGTGGGGTTCTGTCAGAGACATCGGTTTGCAACAGTCCCTAAAGGTGTAAACCCTGTTATTCTGGAAGGGAACATAGGAAACTATCAAAATTCAGAGAAAAAAACTTGTCAACTGATGAGGGTGAAAAAGGGAACCAGCGCTGGATCCGCATATAAAAGCCCTGAAAGAGAGGAAGTGATAGCCACACAACTGTGGTGCTTATATGCGGCTCCATTGTCACTTCTGGGTGGGAAGAAAGTTACGGAGCCACCTGTTTACAAGCAGGAGTAATGCTGTTTACATCATCTGGATCCAGCCTAGCATCTGGGGATAGTCTAAAGGTGAGGAATCTGTGCTTAGAAGTGTAGGAGAGTAGGATCTGCTTCTTATAGTTACCCCCACTTGTTGCTGATGTATCACTGTTTTCGACTTAGATTGACTGGGATCCTGCAATCCGGGACCCGAGTCTAGCTGCTTTCTCCTCTAAATTGATTGCATGTACTTTAGGTACACTCCAGATTGGATTTCTGGGGTATCCTTATAAGTCCCTAGTATATGGTATACTTTGTACCCAGGGCATAGGTACCCCAGAGGCCTCCCAGGGGCTGCAGCATGTATTTTGCCACCCCTGGGAGACCATTCAAACTGACACCACTGGTCTGCTACTGCAACCTGTGTAAGGTGGTGCATGCACCCCTTACTTAGATATAGGTTCACTATATCTATTCTAAATCACTGCACATATAAACCTATCAGTCACCCCTATGGCAGGCCTTATCAATCCTGAAGGCAGGGTGTGGGGTTTTATGTGAGAGGGTGCACCTGCCTGAGCAGAGCCCCTCTGCAGCCTTCGGAACCTATTTTCCGGGGTTGTTTGTGATGCAGCCAACCATATATATTTAAGCGCATTACAACCTCGCGGTAAATGCTAACTTTAAAACGGGTGCTTAGAAACATGTCGTGTTTGGTGTCAAACACCTTGGAATCATACCTCCCCGCCAGTAACTGGCTGGGGAGGTATGATTCCACCTTCTAGAGGGACTTATGTGAACCACCGATAGACCCGGTACCAGCTTTCTCGACCAGGGCATCCCAAAATGGATGCTGCCAGCCACAGACACGAGTCTGCTCTCCTGCTGCTGAGCCAAGCTCGAGCAGGGGAAGGCTTGACAATAGGCTTCCTGTCACAGGGAGGTGTGACCACATCCCAGATAGGCTTTAGTGTATTGGGGCTGGGTGGGTGCACTCTGAGAGTGTTTGAAGTCTGCACTGGCGGCACATTTGGTGTCCCTGTGCATAGTCCAGTTCAAAACGGTTGCAGGAGCCATTGGCTCCTGCTCTGGCGCGAAACTGGACAAAGGACATGGGTGTAGCCACCCCTCTGTCCTGACCCTCCTATAGGTGGGTCCCCAGAGTTTGTCCCAACCCTTCCTTGTGAATAAAGTAGGAACCCCTGACTACAGGACTTTAGATTTTACCTGGAGTAAACTCTGCTACAGAAACCAAGTACTTCCATGATCTAGACTACGCTGGATGACTGAAGAATCTCCCTTGGAGTAAAGGAGTTACTCCCCTGCAAGGCAGGCACTAAGCGCATCTGACCGATTCGCATCTCCCGAGCTCCTGAGGACTCCGAAGATTTCTGCAACACAGGAGGTGGGTTCCCGAGCGTCCCCGAGGTTGATCTGACCTCTCAGCAATTCTGAGACCAGTATCCCTCGTGCGGACCATGCAACCCAAACCCCTGTGCACCGTGTACTTTTGCAGCAGCATATGCTTTTTGGCGATCCCTGAGGCTGTGCTTTGGGCTACTTGTTGTCCTAACCCCGAGCAGTAATTCCACCGAAGATTTCCGACCTACAATCCACGAGTGTTCCGTGGGCTGGTATTTTGTGATTCAGCTCAAGGTCCCTTTGCGATCCCTGGTCCGTTGGCCTGTGGGTCCCTGTGAAGGTAACTTTAACTTTCAGTGAGCTTTCCTGGTTGCTCCAGACGTGCCCTGACTCTCCATTGCTTGGAGAGTCCCCAGGACCTTGCTGGTCCTCATCAAAGCTTATTTCCTCTGCCCGCATGGGTTGCAGTTGCCAAGGCTTGTTGGTGTTCAATCCGGACACTGAACCCCAGCACTCGACATCCTTTGTGGGACAGCCCACCTCCGGACTTTGGTTGTCGTCGACGTCTCCTGGTCCCCGTGGCTGCAGAGTCAAGCATCGCATCTTCTCACCTGAAGCACCCGACATCAGTGGGCATTCGTCTATTGTGCCCCAGGTCACCCTGAAGTGACCCAGACTCTGTCCCCTCTGCTTTCAGGTTCTTCTCACCTCGGATCCAGGCTTGGATTCCACCGGACACTTTTCATCTTCCCGCCAGCAGTACTTTTCCGCATCACACCATTGAAAACGACGAAGGTTTCCGACATCACTTGACCCCTATGCACCCGGCTCCTCTGGGATAGGTAACACTGGTATCTCGGTACTCTCAAGGGTGCTGGCCTTAGAACCTTCTATAATTGAAAGGATTTGCTTAAAGTCCTCTCCGAAGTGTCCTTAATCTTTAAAATTCCAACCACGACTTTCCCATAGGATTGTACGGAGCTTGCGCCTGTGTTCACACACTGCACCCATCCTCCGTGGGTCCCCTGTGTCACTACTTTGGGTGATTCCTTGGGGTCCCATCGATTCCACGTGCTCTAGGCACTGTGTCTAGTTAAGTTGTGGTTGTTATACCACTTTCTTAGTATATGGTTTGGTCTCCCCCTGGAGCCCACTGTGTATTGTGCTATTTACTGTTGTTCTAGTGATTTAATATTGTGTACTTTGTGCTCCAATCTCATAAAGAGGTTAGTAGAGAGTGTTTAGTAATAAATACATATATTTTATATATCTCTTGTGTGGTTCTCCCTTCATTTGGTCATTCAGGAGGTTCTGATCTGGTAAAACAAGCTGCTTTACATTCCTTCGAGACTTAGTCTGAAGGCTGCTTTCCATAGCTACCTCTAGGATAGCTTTCAATAAAGGTTGTCTTTAACCTAATCATCAGTAAGGGTTGTTTGGACTGGTACAAGGTGCCCACTTTAATTAGTGGTGAGCATATACCAGGCCAACTTCTCACAAGAAGTATCAAAGAAGTTATTTACAAAAAGAAAATAAAAAAAGGTGCTGGACTCGCCCACATTCTGTTGTTCGTCGCTATTCCATGAGTCAGTTTTCGTGGGAGTGTTATCCTGGGACTTGGCCTTCTGGGCCTGACTTGACTTAACACACCCGTTGCCCCGTGTTTGACCCATACTTGTTACTCACCGGGTCACTGTGTCTATTATTCCTCGCACTTCACACTCCTCCCGAGTTGCTCCATCTGTATATCTTACTTATCAGCAAAGCCCAGACTTCTGCTTCTGAGAAGATTTCTCTCTCCCCTTCTTTTTCGGGCTTCCCAATCCATTGAATAGGATGTTCTTCCCCCGGTAGCCGGCCTCTAAGAAAACTCTCGGCCGGGTTTCGGTCCCCCTTTGTATCATCCAGCTGTGACCCGGCGATCCCATACCCTGGACCATATCTCTACAACCTGTGGGTTTCGCCTAGGCTATCTACCCTTTTTCTAGGTAAGAGTATTTCCAGGTGCGGGTAGCCTTACCCTTGTGTCGGACCGGGTCCAGGCCGATTGTACTTTCTACCTGCGATGTACGCACATATAACACGTGCTTTTTTCATCTTACTACCTCTTACAGAATACCGGTCCATCGGTCTGCCTCCCGGATTCTTAGCCCATTTCTCCTCACGTGGATGTGATCCCTATTGGACAGTCCAGGTAGAGTGCAGTGCTTCTCTTGTCTGGGACCAGCTTCTTTGATGGTATCATGGTAACAGGGTCTAATATTCACTGTATATTGCACTTTCTTTCTGGCACCACTATGTGAAAGGTGAGGAGCCTTAGGGATGTGCATGCACTGTATCTACACTCTCTTTAGTTGTCTTCCTTTTTGCACCCTCTTGTGATCTTCCTATTACTCCATGTTGATGGCACGTCTCCCAATGTTACCCTTTTAATTTTTTTGTATCACTTTCTCCTCAATGTTTACTAGTTCCTCCCTTCATCCCCATATAGTCTATACATGAATTGTTGTTCTTATATTCCCCTGGCGCTTCCCTGTTTGCCTCTCTTGATACTGTGCCCTGAAGAAGGTTAGACTCAATATTGGGGTCACACACCGAAACGTGCATCGGCGCTGGAGTTCTTGTGTTTCTTTGCCTCCCTCCAAGATTGTTTACATATAAGATTTAACTTCTGTGTCAATAAATTATATATCAAAATGTCGATATAACTGATGAAAATAAATTGTGTTGACGCCACTACCTAGTGAATCAGGATCCTGTGGCTTTCCAATATTGTCAACTTTGTTGTTGGAGGGCGGATTATTTACTAGATGTCATTATCTTAGTTTGCTCGCTGGATCTGAGTGTATTTTAGGATATGTGGGAAAGAGTGAGTATGCCTTGGTTTGAATGAACGGGTGTGTGATATTTTACTGGTTGCGCCTGGTTTATTAATGTTCGGTATTATTATGTTTCATTCTATTTATTACAATAAACTTGATGCAATTGATTTTCAATATATTTGTTGACTCTGTCTTACCATTCAAACATTGTTTTCTAATGAGTGTGTTTTCGTGGGGGAACAACCTTTACAACGCAACTTTTACAACGCACTACACTTACAGCGCATTTTTTACAACGCAACATCCCCTACAACGCATTCCATTACATCGCATGACACTACAACGCATTTTTAAAAACTACCTTTACAACGCATTCCATTACATCGCATACTACCTTTACAACGCATACCATTACAACGCATAACATTACACTACACTATCCAACACTTACCCTACTGTTGCACCCCCTGGAGTTAGAATAGTAATTTTTACCCCTATACTATCCAACACTTACCCTACTGTTGCGCCCCCTGGAGTTAGAATAGTAATTTTTACCCCTATACTATCCAACACTTACCCTACTGTTGCACCCCCTGGAGTTAGAATAGTAATTTTTACCCCTACACTATCCAACACTTACCCTACTGTTGCACCCCCTGGAGTTAGAATAGTAATTTTTACCCCTACACTATCCAACACTTACCCTACTGTTGCACCCCCTGGAGTTAGAATAGTAATTTTTACCCCTACACTATCCAACACTTACCCTACTGTTGCACCCCCTGGAGTTAGAATAGTAATTTTTACCCCTATACTATCCAACACTTACCCTACTGTTGCACCCCCTGGAGTTAGAATAGTAATTTTTACCCCTATACTATCCAACACTTACCCTACTGTTGCACCCCCTGGAGTTAGAATAGTAATTTTTACCCCTATACTATCCAACACTTACCCTACTGTTGCACCCCCTGGAGTTAGAATAGTAATTTTTACCCCTACACTATCCAACACTTACCCTACTGTTGCACCCCCTGGAGTTAGAATAGTAATTTTTACCCCTATACTATCCAACACTTACCCTACTGTTGCACCCCCTGGAGTTAGAATAGTAATTTTTACCCCTATACTATCCAACACTTACCCTACTGTTGCACCCCCTGGAGTTAGAATAGTAATTTTTACCCCTATACTATCCAACACTTACCCTACTGTTGCACCCCCTGGAGTTAGAATAGTAATTTTTACCCCTATACTATCCAACACTTACCCTACTGTTGCACCCCCTGGAGTTAGAATAGTAATTTTTACCCCTATACTATCCAATACTTACCTTAAATGCAATGTAATTTTATGCGTTGTAATTGTATGCGTTGTAAAGGTAGTATGCGATGTAATGGAATGCGTTGTAAAGGTAGTTTTTAAAAATGCGTTGTAGTGTCATGCGATGTAATGGAATGCGTTGGAGTGGATGTTGCGTTGTAAAAATTGCGTTGTAAGTGCATGCGTTGTAAAAGTATGCGTTGTAACGTCATACATCCGTTTTCGTGTGGGGGTGCAGGCTTCCTTTGTCTGTTCATATATATATGTCAGTGACGGTTAGCACTGCTACAATAAGCTGCTAGGCAGTGGGGTTACTGCTGGTGAGTATTACTGTGCTTTCCCCTGCTCCCCCTGCTCCCCCTGCCTACTTATCTGACCAGGGCCCCCTTCTGTGCGACTGACCTCGTTGGTCTCTAAAAGAACGGTCTGGTAGACACAGTGCAGTTGGACACACACACGTACACTCTTGCACAGACACCGCACAACACAAAAAGGAGAATGCTTTAAACCAGGTGGAATGTGCCACAGGTGATCTGTTACTAAGGGTTTGAAACTCGGATCTCGCTGAGAGGATAATTCACATTTCCCACCCGTAGTGAAGAAGGGACATTTCACCCGTCTCCATAATTCTAAAACGCTGTACGTCATCGGTAATTGTATCTCGTGTTTTGTGCACGTGCGCTGTAGCTTTGTAAAAGAGTTGCTGACGGTGGCATGAACTGTGCTGAGGGCCCACACATTACCTGCCCACCTACCTGTGCACCGAGAAACACACACACACAAAACCGAGCGAGTCCTCAATGTGAAGAGCTGAGCGGGGGGCAGCGCAGGAGAGAGCACTCACGGGGGGGGGGGTGGAGAGATGTAAATAGATGGGGGGGGGGGGGCGCACGGCCACTGAGGCTTGTGAAAAATTAAACTCGGCGCATTCAAACTGCCCTATTTCCACTTCAAAAGGGACGAGCGCTGCGCGCCCCACGCGGCTTCAAACACCGGCGCCCGCCAAGGCTTCCAGGAAGGAGCGAGGGCCGCGGCTCCCGGGCCCCGAGCACGGGCCGCGCCGGCAGCCGCCGCTAATTACACCCGAGGGGGACTACTAACTAGGCGCTAGGGCCGGGGAGGGAGGCTCGCGGCCTCGCGGAGGAGGAGGGCACGGGGAGAGGCACCGTCAGGGCAGACTGGCAGGGCCCGAGTGCTCACTGGCAAGGGTCTCAGGCAGAGGGGAGAGGGGAATCACGAGGAGGACTGGTAGTGCACAAGTGCTCACTGGCAAGGGTCTCACGCAGGCGGAAGAGGGCCAAGGAGAGGTGCAGAGGCAGACTGGCAGGGCCCGAGAGCTCACTGGCAAGGGTCTCACGCAGGAAGAAGAGGGCGAAGGAGAGGTCTGGAGGCACACTGGCAGGGCACGAGAGCTCACTGGCAAGGGTCTCAGGCAGTACAAAGAGGGCGAAGGAGAGGGGCGGAGGCAAACTGGCAGGGCCCGAGAGCTCACTGGCAAGGGTCTCAGGCAGAGGGGAGAGGGGAATCACGAGGAGGACTGGTAGTGCACGAGAGCTCACTGGCAACGGTCTCACACAGGAGGAAGAGGGCCAAGGAGAGGGGCGGAGGCAGACTGGCCGGGCACGAGAGCTCACTGGCAAGGGCCTCACGCAGGAGGAAGAGGGCCAAGGAGAGGGGCGGAGGCAGACTAGCCGGGCACAAGAGCTCACTGGCAAGGGTCTCAGGCAGGAGGAAGAGGGCCAAGGAGAGTGGCAGAGGCAGACTCGCAGGGCACGAGAGCTCACTGGCAAGGGTCTCATGCAGGGGGAAGAGGGCGAAGGAGAGGGGCAGAGGCAGGCTGGCAGGGTACGAGAGCTCATTGGCAAGGGTCTCGGGCAGAGGGGAATCACGAGGAGGACTGGTAGTGCACAAGTGCTCACTGGCAAGGATCTCACGCAGGAGGAAGAGGGCCAAGGAGAGGGGCGGAGGCAGACTGGCAGGGCACGAGAGCTCGCTGGCAAGGGTCTCAGCAGGAGGAAGAGGGGAATCACGAGGAGGACTGGCAGGGCACAAGAGCTCACAGGCAGGGGTCTCAGGCAGAGGGGAGAGGGGAATCACGAGGAGGACTGGTAGATCACAAGAGCTCACTGGCAAGGGTCTCGACTCACGCAGGAGGAAGAGGGCCAAGGCGAGGGGCGGAGGCAGACAGGCCGGGCACAAGAGCTCACTGGCAAGGGTCTCAGGCAGGAGGAAGAGGGCCAAGGAGAGGGGCAGAGGCAGACTGGCAGGGTACGAGAGCTCATTGGCAAGGGTCTCGGGCAGAGGGGAATCACGAGGAGGACTGGTAGTGCACAAGTGCTCACTGGCAAGGATCTCACGCAGGAGGAAGAGGGCCAAGGAGAGGGGCGGAGGCAGACTGGCAGGGCACGAGAGCTCACTTGCAAGGGTCTCAGCAGGAGGAAGAGGGGAATCACGAGGAGGACTGGCAGGGCACAAGAGCTCACTGGCAAGGGTCTCGACTCACGCAGGAAGAAGAGGGCCAAAGAGAGGGGCGGAGGCAGACTGTTAGTGGCATAGTGATCAAGAGCTCACTGGCAAAGGTCTCACGCAGGAGGAAGAGGGAGAAGGAGAGGGCCGGAGGCAGACTGGCAATGCCCGAGTGCTCACTGGCAAGGGTCTCAAGCAAGAGGAAGAGGGGAATCACGAGGAGGACTGGTAGTGGACAAGAGCTCACTGGCAACGGTCTCACACAGGAGGAAGACGGGAATCACGAGGAGGACTGGCGGAGCACGAGAGCTCACTGGCATGGGTCTCACGCAGGAGGAAGAGGGCGAAGGAGAGGGGCAGAGGCAGACTGGCAGGGCACGAGACCTCACTGGCAAGGGTCTCAGGCAGAGGGGAGAGGGGAATCACGAGGAGGACTGGTAGTGCACAAGAGCTCACTGGCAAGGGTCTGACTCACGCAGGAGGAAGAGTGCCAAGGAGAGGGGCGGAGGCAGACTGGCAGGGTACGAGAGCTCACTGGCAAGGGTCTCACGCAGGAGGAAGAGGGCGAAGGAGAGGGGCGGAGGCAGATTGGCAGGGCACAAGAGCTCACTGGCAAGGGTCTCACGCAGGAGGAAGAGGGAAAAGGAGAGGGACGGAGGCAGACTGGCAGGGTACGAGAGCTCACTGGCAAGGGTCTCACGCAGGAGGAAGAGGGAAAAGGAGAGGGGCGGAGGCAGACTGGCAGGGTACGAGAGCTCACTGGCAAGGGTCTCACGCAGGAGGAAGAGGGCAAAGGAGAGGGACGGAGGCAGACTGGCAGGGCACGAGAGCTCACTGGCAAGGGTCTCACGCAGGAGGAAGAGGGCCAAGGAGAGGGGTGGAGGCAGACTGGCAGGGCACGAGACCTCACTGGCAAGGGTCCCACGCAGGAGGAAGAGGGCGAAGGAGAGGAGCGGAGGCAGACTGGCAGGGCAGAGGAGCTCACTGGCAAGGGTCTCACACAGGAGGAAGAAGGTGAAAGGAGAGGGGCGGAGGCAGACTGGCAGAGTACGAAAGTTCACTGGCAAGGGCCTCACGCAGGAGGAAGAGGGCCAAGGAGAGGGACGGAGGCAGACTGGCAGGGCACGAGAGCTCACTGTCAAGGGTCTCACGCAGGAGGAAGAGGGCCAAGGAGAGGGGTGGAGGTAGACTGGCAGGGTACGAGAGCTCATTGGCAAGGGTCTCGGGCAGAGGGGAATCACGAGGAGGACTGGTAGTGCACAAGTGCTCACTGGCAAGGATCTCACGCAGGAGGAAGAGGGCCAAGGAGAGGGGCGGAGGCAGACTGGCAGGGCACGAGAGCTCATTGGCAAGGGTCTCGGGCAGAGGGGAATCACGAGGAGGACTGGTAGTGCACAAGTGCTCACTGGCAAGGATCTCACGCAGGAGGAAGAGGGCCAAGGAGAGGGGCGGAGGCAGACTGGCAGGGCACGAGAGCTCGCTGGCAAGGGTCTCAGCAGGAGGAAGAGGGGAATCACGAGGAGGACTGGCAGGGCACAAGAGCTCACAGGCAGGGGTCTCAGGCAGAGGGGAGAGGGGAATCATGAGGAGGACTGGTAGATCACAAGAGCTCACTGGCAAGGGTCTCGACTCACGCAGGAGGAAGAGGGCCAAGGCGAGGGGCGGAGGCAGACAGGCCGGGCACAAGAGCTCACTGGCAAGGGTCTCAGGCAGGAGGAAGAGGGCCAAGGAGAGGGGCAGAGGCAGACTGGCAGGGTACGAGAGCTCATTGGCAAGGGTCTCGGGCAGAGGGGAATCACGAGGAGGACTGGTAGTGCACAAGTGCTCACTGGCAAGGATCTCACGCAGGAGGAAGAGGGCCAAGGAGAGGGGCGGAGGCAGACTGGCAGGGCACGAGAGCTCACTTGCAAGGGTCTCAGCAGGAGGAAGAGGGGAATCACGAGGAGGACTGGCAGGGCACAAGAGCTTACTGGCAAGGGTCTCGACTCACGCAGGAAGAAGAGGGCCAAAGAGAGGGGCGGAGGCAGACTGTTAGTGGCATAGTGATCAAGAGCTCACTGGCAAAGGTCTCACGCAGGAGGAAGAGGGCGAAGGAGAGGGCCGGAGGCAGACTGGCAATGCCCGAGTGCTCACTGGCAAGGGTCTCAAGCAAGAGGAAGAGGGGAATCACGAGGAGGACTGGTAGTGGACAAGAGCTCACTGGCAACGGTCTCACACAGGAGGAAGACGGGAATCACGAGGAGGACTGGCGGAGCACGAGAGCTCACTGGCATGGGTCTCACGCAGGAGGAAGAGGGCGAAGGAGAGGGGCAGAGGCAGACTGGCAGGGCACGAGACCTCACTGGCAAGGGTCTCAGGCAGAGGGGAGAGGGGAATCACGAGGAGGACTGGTAGTGCACAAGAGCTCACTGGCAAGGGTCTGACTCACGCAGGAGGAAGAGTGCCAAGGAGAGGGGCGGAGGCAGACTGGCAGGGTACGAGAGCTCACTGGCAAGGGTCTCACGCAGGAGGAAGAGGGCGAAGGAGAGGGGCGGAGGCAGATTGGCAGGGCACAAGAGCTCACTGGCAAGGGTCTCACGCAGGAGGAAGAGGGAAATGGAGAGGGGCGGAGGCAGACTGGCAGGGTACGAGAGCTCACTGGCAAGGGTCTCACGCAGGAGGAAGAGGGAAAAGGAGAGGGGCGGAGGCAGACTGGCAGGGTACGAGAGCTCACTGGCAAGGGTCTCACGCAGGAGGAAGAGGGCAAAGGAGAGGGACGGAGGCAGACTGGCAGGGCACGAGAGCTCACTGGCAAGGGTCTCACGCAGGAGGAAGAGGGCCAAGGAGAGGGGTGGAGGCAGACTGGCAGGGCACGAGACCTCACTGGCAAGGGTCCCACGCAGGAGGAAGAGGGCGAAGGAGAGGAGCGGAGGCAGACTGGCAGGGCAGAGGAGCTCACTGGCAAGGGTCTCACACAGGAGGAAGAAGGTGAAAGGAGAGGGGCGGAGGCAGATTGGCAGAGTACGAAAGTTCACTGGCAAGGGCCTCACGCAGGAGGAAGAGGGCCAAGGAGAGGGACGGAGGCAGACTGGCAGGGCACGAGAGCTCACTGTCAAGGGTCTCACGCAGGAGGAAGAGGGCCAAGGAGAGGGGTGGAGGTAGACTGGCAGGGTACGAGAGCTCACTGGCAAGGGTCTCATGCAGGAGGAAGAGGGCCAAGGAGAGGGGCGGAGGCAGACTGGCAGGGCACGAGAGCTCACTGGCAAGGGCCTCACGCAGGTGGAAGAGGGCCAAGGAGAGGGGCGGAGGCAGACTAGCAGAGCACAAGAGCTCACTAGCAAGGGCCTCACACAGGAGCAAGAGGGCCAAGGAGAGGGGCGGAGGCAGACTAGCAGGGCACGAGAGCTCACTGGCAAGGGTCTCACGCAGGAGGAAGAGGGCCAAGGAGAGGGGCGGAGGCAGACTGGCAGGGCACGAGAGCTCACTGGCAAGGGTCTCACGCAGGAGAAAGAGGGCGAAAGGAGAGGGGCAGAGGCAGATTGGCAGTTCACGAGAGCTCACTGGCAAGGGTCTCACGCAGGAGGAAGAGGGCGAAGGAGAGGGGCAGAGGCAGACTGGCAGGGCACGAGAGCTCACTGGCAGGGTCTCAGGCAGAGGGGAGAGGGGAATCACAAGGAGGACTGGTAGTGCCCAAGAACTCACTGGCAAGGGCCTGACTCACGCAGGAGGAAGAGGGCGAAGGAGAGGGGCGGAGGCAGACTGTCAGGGCATGAAAGCTCACTGGCAAGGGTCTCACGCAGGAGGAAGAGGGCGAAGGAGAGGGGCGGAGGCAGACTGGCTGGGCACAAGAGCTCACTGGCAAGGGACTCACGCAGGAGGAAGAGGGCCAAGGAGAGGGGCGGAGCTGACTGGCAGGGTACGAGAGCTCACTGGCAAGGGTCTCACGCAGGAGGAAAAGGGCAAAGGAGAGGGACGGAGGCAGACTGCCAGGGCACAAGAGCTCACTGGCAAGGGTCTGACGCAGGAGGAAGAGGGCCAAGGAGAGGGGCGGAGGCAGACTGGCAGGGTACGAGAGCTCACTGGCAAGGGTCTCACGCAGGAGGAAGAGGGCGAAGGAGAGGGACAGAGGCAGACTGGCAGGCCACGAGAGCTCACTGGCAAGGGTCTCATGCAGGAGGAAGAGGGCCAAGGAGAGGGGCGGAGGCAGACTGGCAGGGCAAGAGAGCTCACTGGCAAGGGTCTCACACAGCAGGAAGACGGTGAAAGGAGAGGGGCGGAGGCAGACTGGAAGGGCACGAGAGCTCACTGGAAAGGGACTCAGGCAGGAGGAACAGGGCCAAGGAGAGTGGCGGAGGCAGACTAGCAGAGAACGAGAGCTCACTGGCAAGGGTCTCACACAGGAGCAAGAGGGCGAAGGAGAGGGGCGGAGGCAGACTGGCAGGGCAGAAGAGCTCACTGGCAAGGGTCTAAGGCAGAGGGGAGAAGGGAATCATGAGGAGGACTGGTAGTGCACAAGAGCTCACTGGCAAGGGTCTCGACTCACGCAGGAGGAAGAGGGCCAAGGGGAGGGGCGGAGGCAGACTGGCAGGGCACGAGAGCTCACTGGCAATGGTCTCACCCAGGAGGAAGCGGGCCAAGAATGAGGCCTTGTGAGGCAGACTGGCAGGGCAAGAGAGCCAACTAGCAAGGGTCTCACCAAGGAAAAAGCGGGCCAAGGATGAGGCCTCGCGAGGCAGACTGGCAGAGCAAGAGTGCGCACTGGGAAGGGTCTCACACAGGAGCAAGAGGGCCAAGGAGAGGGGCGTGAGGCAGAGTGGCAGTGCACGAGAGCTCACTGGCATGGGTCTCACGCAGGAGGAAGAGGGCAAAGGAGAGGGGTGGAGTCAGACTGGCGGGGCACAAGAGCTCACTGGCAAGGGTCTCAGCAGGAGGAAGAGGGGAATCACGAGGAGGACTGGCAGGGCACAAGAGCTCACAGGCAGGGGTCTCAGGCAGAGGGGAGAGGGGAATCACGAGGAGGACTGGTAGATCACAAGAGCTCACGGGCAAGGGTCTCGACTCACGCAGGAGGAAGAGGGCCAAGGAGAGGGGCGGAGGCAGACTGTTAGTGGCATAGTGAACAAGAGCTCACTGGCAAGGGTCTCACGCAGGAGGAAGAGGGCCAAGGAGAGGGGCGGAGACAGACTGGCCGGGCACAAGAGCTCACTGGCAAGGGTCTCAGGCAGGAGGAAGAGGGCCAAGGAGAGGGGCAGAGGCAGACTGGCAGGGCACGAGAGCTCACTGTCAAGGGTCTCATGCAGGGGGAAGAGGGCGAAGGAGAGGGGTAGAGGCAGGCTGGCAGGGTACGAGAGCTCATTGGCAAGGGTCTCGGGCAGAGGGGAATCACGAGGAGGACTGGTAGTGTACAAGTGCTCACTGGCAAGGATCTCACGCAGGAGGAAGAGGGCCAAGGAGAGGGGCGGAGGCAGACTGGCAGGGCACGAGAGCTCACTGGCAAGGGTCTCAGCAGGAGGAAGAGGGGAATCACGAGGCGGACTGGCAGGGCACAAGAGCTCACTGGCAGGGGTCTCAGGCAGAGGGGAGAGGGGATTCACGAGGAGGACTGGTAGATCACAAGAGCTCACTGGCAAGGGTCTCGACTCACGCAGGAAGAAGAGGGCCAAGGAGAGGGGCGGAGGCAGACTGTTAGTGGCATAGTGAACAAGAGCTCACTGGCAAGGGTCTCACGCAGGAGGAAGAGGGCGAAGGAGAGGGCCGGAGGCAGACTGGCAATGCCCGAGTGCTCATTGGCAAGGGTCTCAAGCATGAGGAAGAGGGGAATCACGAGGAGGACTGGTAGTGGACAAGAGCTCACTGGCAACGGTCTCACACAGGAGGAAGACGGGAATCACGAGGAGGACTGGCGGAGCACGAGAGCTCACTGGCATGGGTCTCACGCAGGAGGAAGAGGGCGAAGGAGAGGGGCAGAGGCAGACTGGCAGGGCACGAGACCTCACTGGCAAGGGTCTCAGGCAGAGGGGAGAGGGAAATCACGAGGAGGACTGGTAGTGCACAAGAGCTCACTGGCAAGGGTCTGACTCACGCAGGAGGAAGAGTGCCAAGGAGAGGGGCGGAGGCAGACTGGCAGGGCACGAGAGCTCACTGGCAAGGGTCTCACGCAGGAGGAAGAGGTCGAACGAGAGGGGCGGAGGCAGACTGGCAGGGCACAAGAGCTCACTGGCAAGGGTCTCACGCAGGAGGAAGAGGGAAAAGGAGAGGGGCGGAGGCAGACTGGCAGGGTACGAGAGCTCACTGGCAAGGGTCTCACGCAGGAGGAAGAGGGAAAAGGAGAGGGGCGGAGGCAGACTGGCAGGGTACGAGAGCTCACTGGCAAGGGTCTCACGCAGGAGGAAGAGGGCAAAGGAGAGGGACGGAGGCAGACTGGCAGGGCATGAGAGCTCACTGGCAAGGGTCTCACGCAGGAGGAAGAGGGCCAAGGAGAGGGGTGGAGGCAGACTGGCAGAGCACGAGACCTCACTGGCAAGGGTCTCACTCAGGAAGAAGAGGGCGAAGGAGAGGAGCGGAGGCAGACTGGCAGGGCAGAGGAGCTCACTGGCAAGGGTCTCACACAGGAGGAAGAGGGTGAAAGGAGAGGGGCGGAGGCAGACTGGCAGAGTACGAAAGTTCACTGGCAAGGGCCTCACACAGGAGGAAGAGGGCCAAGGAGAGGGACGGAGGCAGACTGGCAGGGCACGAGAGCTCACTGTCAAGGGTCTCACGCAGGAGGAAGAGGGCCAAGGAGAGGGGTGGAGGTAGACTGGCAGGGTACGAGAGCTCACTGGCAAGGGTCTCATGCAGGAGGAAGAGGGCCAAGGAGAGGGGCGGAGGCAGACTGGCAGGGCACGAGAGCTCACTGGCAAGGGCCTCACGCAGGAGGAAGAGGGCCAAGGAGAGGGGCGGAGGCAGACTAGCAGAGCACAAGAGCTCACTGGCAAGGGTCTCACGCAGGAGAAAGAGGGCGAAAGGAGAGGGGCAGAGGCAGATTGGCAGTTCACGAGAGCTCACTGGCAAGGGTCTCACGCAGGAGGAAGAGGGCGAAGATGAGGGGCGGAGGCAGACTGGCAGGGCACGAGAGCTCACTGGCAAGGGTCTCAGGCAGAGGGGAGAGGGGAATCACAAGGAGGACTGGTAGTGCCCAAGAGCTCACTGGCAAGGGCCAGACTCACGCAGGAGGAAGAGGGCGAAGGAGAGGGGCGGAGGCAGACTGTCAGGGCATGAAAGCTCACTGGCAAGGGTCTCACGCAGGAGGAAGAGGGCGAAGGAGAGGGGCGGAGGCAGACTGGCTGGGCACGAGAGCTCACTGGCAAGGGACTCACGCAGGAGGAAGAGGGCCAAGGAGAGGGCGGAGCTGACTGGCAGGGTACGAGAGCTCACTGGCAAGGGTCTCACGCAGGAGGAAAAGGGCAAAGGAGAGGGACGGAGGCAGACTGCCAGGGCACAAGAGCTCACTGGCAAGGGTCTGACGCAGGAGGAAGAGGGCCAAGGAGAGGGGCGGAGGCAGACTGGCAGGGTACGAGAGCTCACTGGCAAGGGTCTCACGCAGGAGGAAGAGGGCGAAGGAGAGGGACAGAGGCAGACTGGCAGGACACAAGAGCTCACTGGCAAGGGTCTCATGCAGGAGGAAGAGGGCCAAGGAGAGGGGCGGAGGCAGACTGGCAGGGCAAGAGAGCTCACTGGCAAGGGTCTCACACAGCAGGAAGACGGTGAAAGGAGAGGGGCGGAGGCAGACTGGAAGGGCACGAGAGCTCACTGGAAAGGGACTCAGGCAGGAGGAACAGGGCCAAGGAGAGTGGCGGAGGCAGACTAGCAGAGAACGAGAGCTCACTGGCAAGGGTCTCACACAGGAGCAAGAGGGCGAAGGAGAGGGGCGGAGGCAGACTGGCAGGGCAGAAGAGCTCA
Organism: Triturus cristatus; assembly: GCF_964204655.1. Taxonomy (NCBI): domain Eukaryota; kingdom Metazoa; phylum Chordata; class Amphibia; order Caudata; family Salamandridae; genus Triturus; species Triturus cristatus. The sequence continues at coordinate 1,144,597,722 of NC_140580.1, read as the reverse complement.
CTGGCAAGGGTCTAAGGCAGAGGGGAGAAGGGAATCATGAGGAGGACTGGTAGTGCACAAGAGCTCACTGGCAAGGGTCTCGACTCACGCAGGAGGAAGAGCGCCAAGGGGAGGGGCGGAGGCAGACTGGCAGGGCACGAGAGCTCACTGGCAAAGGTCTCACCCAGGAGGAAGCGGGCCAAGGATGAGGCCTCGTGAGGCAGACTGGCAGGGCAAGAGAGCCAACTAGCAAGGGTCTCACCAAGGAGGAAGCGGGCCAAGGATGAGGCCTCGCGAGGCAGACTGGCAGAGCAAGAGTGCGCACTGGGAAGGATCTCACACAGGAGCAAGAGGGCCAAGGAGAGGGGCGTGAGGCAGAGTGGCAGTGCACAAGAGCTCACTGGCAAGGGTCTCACGCAGGAGGAAGAGGGCGAAGGAGAGGGGTGGAGTCAGACTGGCGGGGCACAAGAGCTCACTGGCAAGGGTCTCACGCAGGAGGAAGAGGGCCAAAGAGAGGGGCGGAGGCAGACTGGCAGGGTACGAGAGCTCACTGGCAAGGGTCTCACGCAGGAGGAAGAGGGCAAAAGGAGAGGGGCAGAGGCAGACTGGCAGGGCACGAGAGCTCACTGGCAAGGGTCTCACGCAGGAGGAAGAGGGCCAAGGAGAGGGGCGGAGGCAGACTGGCAGGGCAAGAGAGCTCACTGGCAAGGGTCTCAGGCAGAGGGGAATCACAAGGAGGACTGGTAGTGCACAAGAGCTCACTGGCAAGGGCCTGACTCATGCAGGAGGAAGAGGGCGAAGGAGAGGGGCGGAGGCAGACTGGCAGGGCACAAGAGCTCACTGGCAAGGGTCTCACGCAGGAGGAAGAGGGCGAAGGAGAGGGGCGGAGGCAGACTGGCAGGGCACGAGAGCTCACTCGCAAGGGTCTCATGCAGGAGGAAGAGGGCCAAGGAGAGGGGCGGAGGCTGACTGGCAGGGTACGAGAGCTCACTGGCAAGGGTCTCACGCAGGAGGAAGAGGGTAAAGGAGAGGGACCGAGGCAGACTGGCAGGGCACGAGAGCTCACTAGCAAGGGTCTCACGCAGGAGGAAGAGGGCCAAGGAGAGGGGCAGAGGCAGACTGGCAGGGTTCGAGAGCTCACTGGCAAGGGTCTCACGCAGGAGGAAGAGGGCGAAGGAGAGGGACAGAGGCAGACTGGCAGGGCATGAGAGCTCACTGGCAAGGGTCTCACGCAGGAGGAAGAGGGAGAAAGGAGAGGGGCGGAGGCAGACTGGCAGGGCACAAGAGTTCACTGGCAAGGGCCTCACGCAGGAGGAAGAGGGCAAAGGAGAGAGGCGTGAGGCAGACTGGCAGAGCACGAGAGCTCACTGGCAAGCGTCTCACCCAGGAGGAAGAGGGCCAAGGAGAGGGGCAGAGGCAGACTGGCAGGGCACACGAGCTCACTGGCAAAGGTCTCAGGCAGAGGGGAGAGGGGAATCACGAGGAGGACTGGTAGTGCACAAGAGCTCACTGGCAAGGGTCTCTACTCACGCAGGAGGAAGAGGACCAAGGGGAGGGGCGGAGGCAGACTGGCAGGGCACGAGAGCTCACTGGCAAGGGTCTCACCCAGGAGGAAGAGGGCCAAGGAGAGGGGACTCACGAGGCAGACTGACAGTGCAAGAGAGCCAACTGGCAAGGGTCTCACCAAGGAGGAAGTGGGCCAAGGATGAGGCCTCGTGAAGCAGACTGGCAGGGCAAGGGAGCTAACTGGCAAGGTTCTCACCAAGGAGGAAGCGGGCCAAGGATGAGGCGTCGCAAGGCAGACTGGCAGGGCTAGAGTGCTCACTGGCAAGAGTCTCACACGGAAGCAAGAGGGCCAAGGAGAGGGGCGTGAGGCAGAGTGGCAGTGCAAGGGAGACGACTGGCAAGGGTCTCACCCAGGAGGAAGAGGGCGAAGGAGGGGGGCGGAGGCAGACTGGCAGGGCACGAGAGCTCACTGGCAAGGGTTTCATGCAGGAGGAAGAGGGCTAAGGAGAGCGGTGGAGGCAGACTAGCAGGGCACGAGTGCTCACTGGCAAGGGTCTCACCCAGGAGGAAGAGGGCCAAGGAGAGGGGCGGAGACAGACTGGCAGGGCACGAGAGCTCACTGGCAAGGTTCTCATGCAGGAGGAAGAGGGCCAAGGAGAGGGGCCTCACAAGGCAGACTGACAGTGCAAGAGAGCTGACTGGCAAGGGCCTCACCCAGAAGGAAGAGGGCCAAGGAGAGGAGCCTCACAAGGCAGACTGGCAGGGCACGAGAGCTCACTGGCAAGGGTCTCACGCAGGAGGAAGAGGGCCATGGGCAGGGGCAACATGAGGTACACTGACAGTGCACAAGGGCTCTGGGGACTTCAGTGGATCACTCATTCTTTGACCGCACAGCCTGTTCCTCATCCCACACATGGGCATTCCTCAAGGCTAAGATCAGGTTTTCTGTGTCTTCACCATGGGCAACGCCGCCTCTCAAGGCAGACTCTTGAGTAGAACCCCCAGCTCCTGAAATCTTTTACCACCTTCTGTTGTTGTTTTGGACAGAAGAATGGCAGCCTTTCTCTTGAGTTCTTGCGGTGCTTGAGGATTTCTACTTTTAGTTGAGGTTTCAGAGGTGTGTTGATAATCTCCAAAGGCAGACTCTTTGGTGATCCGATGATCACTCAGCCAGGGTGCTTGAATATTCTCAATGCTCACTCCCACGTGCAGGGAGGAGGGAAGAACGTCACTTTCATGTGCTCATTTTCTTTATGAGAAGCCTGTTGTGGGCTCAATAGATTTCCAGGTCTGTTTTTGAGTCGAGGTCCTTGACCTGTTGGCTACTATTGATGATACTCATGTTGGTATGGAGAACACCCTTGAGTAGGCGGTCCTTGACCTGTCGGCTGCTATTGATGATACTCATGTTGGTATGGTGAACACCCTCGAGTAGAGGTCCTTGACCTCTCCGCTGCTATTGTTGATACTCATGTTGGTATGGTGAACACCCTTGAGTAGAGGGCCTTGACCTCTCGGCTTCTATTGATGATACTCATGTTGGTATGGTGAACACCCTCGAGTAGAGGTCCTTGATCTCTCGGCTGCTATTGATGATACTCATGTTGGTATGGTGAACACCCTCGAGTAGAGGTCCTTGACCTCTCGGCTGCTATTGATGATACTCATGTTGGTATGGTGAACACCCTCGAGTAGAGGTCCTTGACCTCTCGGCTGCTATTGATGATACTCATGTTGGTATGGTGAACACCCTTGAGCAGAGGTCCTTGACCTCTCGGCTGCTATTGATGATACTCATGTTGGTATGCTGAACACCCTCGAGTAGAGGTCCTTGACCTCTAGGCTGCTACTGATGAAACTCATGTTGGTATGGTGAACACCCTTGAGTAGAGGTCCTTGACCTGTTGGCTACTATTGATGATACTCATGTTGGTATGGAGAACACCCTCGAGCAGAGGTCCTTGACCTCTCCGCTGCTATTGATGATACTCATGTTGGTATGGTGAACACCCTCGAGTAGAGGTCCTTGACCTCTCGGCTGCTATTGATGATACTCATGTTGGTGTGGTGAACACCCTCGAGTAGAGGTCCTTGACCTCTCGGCTGCTATTGATGATACTCCTGTTGGTATGGTGAACACCCTCGAGTAGAGGTCCTTGACCTCTCGGCTGCTATTGATGATACTCATGTTGGTATGGTGAACACCCTCGAGTAGAGGTCCTTGACCTCTCGGCTGCTACTGATGATACTCATGTTGGTATGGTGAACACCCTTGAGTAGAGGTCCTCGACCTCTCGGCTGCTATTGATGATACTCATGATGGTATGGTGAACACCCTTGAGTAGAGGTCCTCGACCTCTCGGCTGCTATTGATGATACTCATGTTGGTATGCTGAACACCCTCGAGTAGAGGTCCTTGACCTCTAGGCTGCTACTGATGAAACTCATGTTGGTATGGTGAACACCCTTGAGTAGAGGTCCTTGACCTGTTGGCTACTATTGATGATACTCATGTTGGTATGGAGAACACCCTCGAGCAGAGGTCCTTGACCTCTCCGCTGCTATTGATGATACTCATGTTGGTATGGTGAACACCCTCGAGTAGAGGTCCTTGACCTCTCGGCTGCTATTGATGATACTCATGTTGGTGTGGTGAACACCCTCGAGTAGAGGTCCTTGACCTCTCGGCTGCTATTGATGATACTCCTGTTGGTATGGTGAACACCCTCGAGTAGAGGTCCTTGACCTCTCGGCTGCTATTGATGATACTCATGTTGGTATGGTGAACACCCTCGAGTAGAGGTCCTTGACCTCTCGGCTGCTACTGATGATACTCATGTTGGTATGGTGAACACCCTTGAGTAGAGGTCCTCGACCTCTCGGCTGCTATTGATGATACTCATGATGGTATGGTGAACACCCTTGAGTAGAGGTCCTCGACCTCTCGGCTGCTATTGATGATACTCATGTTGGTATGGTGAACGCCCTCGAGTAGAGGTCCTTGACCTCTCGGCTGCTATTGATGATACTCATGTTGGTATGGTGAACACCCTTGAGTAGAGGTCCTCGACCTCTCGGCTGCTATTGATGATACTCATGGGGACCTTACTGCTGTTTGTTTGTGCTGGCCCTGCATTCCAGAGGACATTTGCCGTTTTTTATTCCACGCCTCGCGGTACCCGCTGCGCGGGTCCCGCTTCGCTGCGAGGCACTATCCAACACCAGGGAGCAGCTGACTGGGGCGTACCTGGGGCTGAGGGCTGCGAGCACAAGGGATAGGACTCCATCTCCCAGGAGTCTCTGGTCATCCCCCGCCCGCTCCACCTGGGCCGCTCTCCCTCATCGCCCCGCCCCCAACAGATCTGAGCACGGATTTAAGCAAGGTGTGCTCATTGCTACGTGGGACCTTACTGCTGTTTGTTTGTGCTGACCCTGCATTCCAGAGGACATTTGCCGTTTTTTATTCCACGCCTCGCGGTACCCGCTGCGCGGGTCCCGCTTCGCTGCGAGGCACTATCCAACACCAGGGAGCAGCTGACTGGGGCGTACCTGGGGCTGAGGGCTGCGAGCACAAGGGATAGGACTCCATCTCCCAGGAGTCTCTGGTCATCCCCCGCCCGCTCCACCTGGGCCGCTCTCCCTCATCGCCCCGCCCCCAACAGATCTGAGCACGGATTTAAGCAAGGTGTGCTCATTGCTACGTGGGACCTTACTGCTGTTTGTTTGTGCTGACCCTGCATTCCAGAGGACATTTGCCGTTTTTTATTCCACGCCTCGCGGTACCCGCTGCGCGGGTCCCGCTTCGCTGCGAGGCACTATCCAACACCAGGGAGCAGCTGACTGGGGCGTACCTGGGGCTGAGGGCTGCGAGCACAAGGGATAGGACTCCATCTCCCAGGAGTCTCTGGTCATCCCCCGCCCGCTCCACCTGGGCCGCTCTCCCTCATCGCCCCGCCCCCAACAGATCTGAGCACGGATTTAAGCAAGGTGTGCTCATTGCTACGTGGGACCTTACTGCTGTTTGTTTGTGCTGACCCTGCATTCCAGAGGACATTTGTCGTTTTTTATTCCACGCCTCGCGGTACCCGCTGCGCGGGTCCCGCTTCGCTGCGAGGCACTATCCAACACCAGGGAGCAGCTGACTGGGGCGTACCTGGGGCTGAGGGCTGCGAGCACAAGGGATAGGACTCCATCTCCCAGGAGTCTCTGGTCATCCCCCGCCCGCTCCACCTGGGCCGCTCTCCCTCATCGCCCCGCCCCCAACAGATCTGAGTACGGATTTAAGCAAGGTGTGCTCATTGCTACGTGGGACCTTACTGCTGTTTGTTTGTGCTGACCCTGCATTCCAGAGGACATTTGTCGTTTTTTATTCCACGCCTCGCGGTACCCGCTGCGCGGGTCCCGCTTCGCTGCGAGGCACTATCCAACACCAGGGAGCAGCTGACTGGGGCGTACCTGGGGCTGAGGGCTGCGAGCACAAGGGATAGGACTCCATCTCCCAGGAGTCTCTGGTCATCCCCCGCCCGCTCCACCTGGGCCGCTCTCCCTCATCGCCCCGCCCCCAACAGATCTGAGCACGGATTTAAGCAAGGTGTGCTCATTGCTACGTGGGACCTTACTGCTGTTTGTTTGTGCTGACCCTGCATTCCAGAGGACATTTGTCGTTTTTTATTCCACGCCTCGCGGTACCCGCTGCGCGGGTCCCGCTTCGCTGCGAGGCACTATCCAACACCAGGGAGCAGCTGACTGGGGCGTACCTGGGGCTGAGGGCTGCGAGCACAAGGGATAGGACTCCATCTCCCAGGAGTCTCTGGTCATCCCCCGCCCGCTCCACCTGGGCCGCTCTCCCTCATCGCCCCGCCCCCAACAGATCTGAGCACGGATTTAAGCAAGGTGTGCTCATTGCTACGTGGGACCTTACTGCTGTTTGTTTGTGCTGACCCTGCATTCCAGAGGACATTTGTCGTTTTTTATTCCACGCCTCGCGGTACCCGCTGCGCGGGTCCCGCTTCGCTGCGAGGCACTATCCAACACCAGGGAGCAGCTGACTGGGGCGTACCTGGGGCTGAGGGCTGCGAGCACAAGGGATAGGACTCCATCTCCCAGGAGTCTCTGGTCATCCCCCGCCCGCTCCACCTGGGCCGCTCTCCCTCATCGCCCCGCCCCCAACAGATCTGAGCACGGATTTAAGCAAGGTGTGCTCATTGCTACGTGGGACCTTACTGCTGTTTGTTTGTGCTGACCCTGCATTCCAGAGGACATTTGTCGTTTTTTATTCCACGCCTCGCGGTACCCGCTGCGCGGGTCCCGCTTCGCTGCGAGGCACTATCCAACACCAGGGAGCAGCTGACTGGGGCGTACCTGGGGCTGAGGGCTGCGAGCACAAGGGATAGGACTCCATCTCCCAGGAGTCTCTGGTCATCCCCCGCCCGCTCCACCTGGGCCGCTCTCCCTCATCGCCCCGCCCCCAACAATCCTCCCACCTCTGCAATATCCACAAAGGAGTCTGCATCTGCCGCTGCGCGGGAGCGCGCGGGAGCACGCCGGGAGAAGCCCGGGACAAGGGCGGGACCGTCTGTGGCCGTCCGGGGCCGGAGGAGGCCGGGCTGGGCCCTATTATTAACATTTTCTTCCTAATTACGTAATTTTGACCCTTATCAACTGGTATAATTATTATTGTTACTGATTGTGTCTAAAGTGACGTTACAGTCCCCATATTTGGAAGGATAAATACTGTGGCCTGAGTGGCTTCGCTGATTGAGCATTGAGGTTGGTGATATCCCCGCCCGCTGTATTTTAATAAGAATAACAAAAATGCCTTTAAGGTCTGGTAAGGAGAGGCAAGTTCAGGTCTCAACCTCTAATGGTACTTTTACTGGTACAATTGATCAGTTTTTTAAACGGTCTACTGCTATATTAGAGAAGGAGATCGCCCTGGTTGAAAAACGCCTCTCGCTTGATATTATTACAGGCAAGCGGTCTTCACTAGGTAAAATCAATGAGGCTGTCTCCCCTGTCCCACTTTTCACGTTGAACTCGGACAGTAATGTAGAAGTAATGTTGGTAACTGCTCCTGAGATTCATACTGTGGAGATAGTGGATTCTAACCAGGAAAATGCTTTTAATACTGCGCGCGTTAACCTACTAAATAGCGGGACCACTTGCCTAGATCAGTCCAGGGATAATTCTGGTCTTTCAGACTCCCCAAATTTCAATATTAGTGCTGAACTAATGGATTCCCTTTCCCATCCACAACAAACACCCACTCATAACCCTGGGAAACGCAAGAGGGTAGACTTACCGGACATGGAGGAACAAGCTGAGGGGTTGGGAAATGCCTCACCATCCCCCCCACAGCTACCCAATACTAACACTACTGCCCAGCAAGGGGGAGGTGAGACTATGATTAGTATTACAGAAGAGATATTTTTGGCTAAAATTGAGTTGCTATTTAAATCTCTACTTTTACCTCTTTTTGAAAGGACAAGGTTATTAAATACAAAAATGGATTCCTTAGATCTGCTAGTGAAGGATAATATAGCGACCTCTGACAGAATCCTCGCCAGCTTAGAAATTGCTGGTCCGACCCCTTCTGTCCTGACCATTCCAAAGCCTATGAACAATAAAGCGGGGGGTAATAGTTCACAAGTGGGACCCTCTATACCCAAGGCCCCGCAAAAAACTGTACCTGCCCCTAAGAAAGCAGTTTCTACAGAGAACCCTGCAAGGCCAAAGCCTGTAAAAAACCAGCAGGTTCAGAAAAACCTAACTTCCGTTAGGGACAAAAATATTAGTCATCAGTCCACCGCCAAACCCATCCCAAAGAAACAGTGTGTGAACCTTCCACCGGAGTCAGTGCCTTATACAATTGTTTTAACTGGCGTGGCTCCGCTAGTAGATGGTAAGAGGGAAACAGACGAGGATCTTTACAATAAGGTTACATTTTGGCTTAATAAAAACCGGCCACTCCCTCCTAACCTAAACCCTGAAATACTTAATGTAAGGAGGGTGGATTGGATAGGTTTTGGTAAGAAAGATCTTGAGGGGGATTGTGTGGTGGTTAGCTTTAGAGAGCCTTGGGTTGCCGAATACATTTGCAGGGAACCAAGATTCGGTAGAGTTGGGGATGTACAAACTTTACTATTGCATTATTTTTATCCAGCTTTATATGCAAATAGATCCCACACCCCGTTTCATCACTCAAGAAGGGACAGGCCTAGAGGGAGATTCCATTTTGACACTCCGCTCTATCCAATGTTTTATCCCCACCTTGCGAACCGGTTTGCTCCCCTTTCCGGCCTGGAAGGTGTGGATTGACATGATGTAGAACAATCGATTACTGGGTGTTCTAGGGCTGTAGTAACTTGCTCTTTAAATAATGTAAGTGTCCCTGGGGTAGAGACTGTCCTTGTGTCTAGCGCAAATTCACAGAGGGTGGATATAAGGGAGACATTCTTGTCAGGTACCCATAGACAGACGATCACAAAGGCTGTCGCCAACCCAACCGCCATGATGGCAGAGAGAACAAATTACACCCTCGTAGTCTTGTCTTGGAATATAGCGGGCTTAAGGGGGAAAGCGTCAGAGGCTGACTGGGGTTCCTTTGTGGATTTACATGATGTTATTATCCTGCAGGAAAGTTGGTCAACCGACGCTATTTATCGGGCTGGCTACCTTAATTACTACAAACCAGCTAGTAAAGGACCGAAGGGTCGCCCTTCAGGAGGTCTAGTTATTTGGATTAGACAATCCTTAGCCATTACTATCACGGAACTCCCTACACTGAGTAATGACATCCTAGCGTTGAAATTAACCGGTAAAAATAACCAGGACATTTGTTTGTTCAACATATATGCTAGAGGGTTACCAGGTGGGAAGCCTGCGGGAGTGGTAGCTGAACTTGACTCCCTACTGAATAACATTAGTAGTGACAAATGTGTCATGGTGGCAGGTGATTTCAACTGTTGTTTTGAACCGTTTCCTAATCTTGATAGCGGGGGATATGGGGAAATTGATCAGATTTGGAATATTCCCCCTTTGTCTATTCCTCCAATTAAAAAAGTCACGGAGGCAGTTATGCAGTGGTTGGGTCTTTGCCTTGAATGGGATTTGCGTGCAGCGAATGGAAGGACCAAATCAGACCAGATGGGAAACGTTACATTTGATAATTTCCTAAACTCGAGCCGCATTGATTATTTTTTGTTAAAGATAGAGTTTTGGAAAATATTGGTGGACATGGAAATAGTCACTAGATCCGAGAGTGATCATAACCCCCTGGTTATAAAATTATCAGTGGATGAGGGTCTCCGCATGAATACTGCAACAAATATTGATACAGCAGATGCTGGTCTCACAAATGATTGCAGAAGGGTAAGATGGGCTGGGCTCCAAGACAATACTGCTATTATTAGCGGGATTGCCATGGAGGTCCTTGCGGCTACAAAACAGATGGTACCCATACTTGAAGCTGGAACCCCACTTGACCAAATCGGGACAATTCATGAGTCTCTTTTTAGTAAAATTAAGTCTTTTTTTATCAAACCCGTAAAAGGAGGAATTAATGGCCCAGTACAATCTAGGTCGAAATGGTATGATAAGACCTGTAGTATTGCCCACAGCTCTCTGTTAAGGGCTATTAAATCTAAATCATGCCCGGATATAAGAATAGCCAGGGTGAATTATAAGAAAGCATTAAAAGAGGCAAAAATCAAATGGGATGATCAGCGTTGGTTAGATTTATACCAGGCAAGTACCTCATCTAACCAACAAAAATTTTGGGAGGTTGTGAAATGGGGAGGGCCGGGGGAATTACATACTCCAGTAAACCACGTCCCTGCAGAGCAATGGGTCAAGCATTATGAGGCACAGTTCAGCCACACGGAACGGATCTCCCTTACTACCATTAGGGAAGATGCCAGTGTGCAGTCTGAGGTGTCCTCACTTGATCACATTGTTTTCACTGAAACTGAAGCTATTTCTGCTCTTAAACAAGTGCAGAATGGCAAAGCCCCCGGCATGGACTGCATCCCTGCGGACCTCTTCAAATACGATCAAACACACTGGGTCCCGTACATATTAGTCTTAGCAAATGCCATAGCTAGAGGGACCAGGATCCCAAACTCCTGGAAAGGGGCTGAGATTCTGCCAGTGCACAAAAAAGGGGATAGATCTGATGCGGGAAATTATCGCCCCATCAGCCTTATCGATGCCCTACAAAAAGTAATAGCCAGAATGCTGTTAGGGAAGATCCATTCGTGGATGTCAGAAGTAGATATTCTGTCTCCAATGCAGGCGGGTTTTAGAGCACACATTAGCACAGTTGATCAGATATTAAGATTTGTCATGATCTATTGGAAAACCGTGTTATTGAGAGACGGGAAGATCTTCGCTGCATTTGTGGACCTCAAATCAGCGTTTGATCTGGTCCCCAGAGGGAAGATGTGGGCAGCATTGAGAAGGATGGGGGTCCCTAGTGCACTATTAGAACTTACCATCAGGATGCATGAGGGTAACTTTGCAAGAGTCAGATGGGGTTGTCAGGGCCAGGTTACCGATTCCTTCCCCGTAACTCGCGGTGTGAGGCAGGGTTGTGTCCTGGCCCCCACCCTATTTGTACTCTTCATTAATCAGGTGGTTAAGTTCCTCTCAGACACCCCCACTGATGCTCCTTCACTGGGTGGGACCAAATTCCCTCTTTTAATTTTCGCAGATGATACTCTCATATTGGCCAAAACACAGAAGGGTTTACAGGTAGCAATAAATAAATTCATGGACTTTTGTAATATGAATGATCTTGAGATCAATATTAATAAAACCAAGTTCATGGTCCTGACTAAGAAAAAGCCACTGAGGGGCCATGTTTTAATGAATGGGTCTAGATTGGAGCAGGTTGATGTAATGACTTATCTTGGTGTTACCTTGGATTATAGGCTACAATGGAAAGATCAGGTAGCAGCACTCTGTTTGAAATTTGCCCGCCTGACTGGTTGTTTAGTAAAAGAACAGCGGTGTTCCCTGACTAAAAGAGTACTGCCCGCTCTTAAAATTTATAGTGCTAAAATCAGCTCAGCCATATTATATGGGGCCGATATTTGGGGATGTGTGGACCTGGTTGCCTTGGATAGGATACAGAATAAATTCCTTCGAAACCTAGTTAGTCTCCCCCCCTCAACACCAGTCCTTCCACTTTTGATGGACATGGGCATGCATACCATTAAACACCAGGCCCTCTATAGGATGGTGGCGTTATGGAGACGCATATGGTCCACCCCGGAGTTGGCCATGTTTGCCCGTGAATTACAGGATGTGAGAATGCAACAAGGGGCAGGTGACGTACCGTGGCTAAAGCTAATTAAGAACACTCTTACCGAAATGGGTCTTCCCTTGCTTTGGTCGGAGCCGGGTTCTCAAATCTTCCCTACTAAGAATGAATTTAAACTTCTCTTTTGGTCTATGGTAAAAACGGAACTTGTGGCTCTTTCTGAGAAAATGAATCTGACAGGCCAGTGTTTGCTCCACAAAATAGTACCTAACAAAGAAGTATACTGGGATGTTATCCTTAAAACATTAGATAGGAAACTATACCATCAGTTCCGTGTAGGTACACTGCCTCTGAGGGCTTTTACTAATGGCTGGCAGAGGTTGGAGTCAAGTTTTTGTCCCTGTTGTACCGTTTGCAAAGAAACACTAGGTCATTTTTTATTTGTCTGCACTGCTTATTGTGAACCACGTAATAAGTGGCTGAAACCTATATGTTCTAGACTAAACACCCGAGTGAGTAGTGAAGCATTGTACATCTTGAGAACCAACACTTCTGAATGGCTAACCATAGGATTGGCCAAATTCCTTGGGTGGGCTTGGCTGATAAGGATTAAGTCAGTCAGCTCATAGTATCATGACCCAAATAACTGGTATATTGTGTTATCCCACTGTTTTTTTTTTTTTTGTCCCATGATTTTATTAGTATTGATGATCTGCTATTTTTTTATATATGCCCAAATGTTTATACAATTTTTTTTTTTGACGTCTTTATAAGTATGTTTAATTGAGATTTTTAACTAGTTTTGCCTTGCCTTCATTTTTCTTGTTTTGTTTCTTTTTGATTTGTTTGTTAGTATGTGTATTTAAATATTTATGATTTTATGACTTTGGCGCACTAATTGTATCTAATGTAATTTTGTGTATATGTGTGTCTTTTATGATGAAAAAATCGAAATAAAGACGTTAAAAACTGAAACTGATACTCATGATGGTATGGTGAACACCCTTGAGTAGAGGTCCTCGACCTCTCGGCTGCTATTGATGATACTCATGTTGGTATGGTGAACACCCTCGATTTGTCAGTTAGAAAACCACTGCCTCTTTGATAATATATTCTATTGCGATAGCCTTTTGTAAGTGTAGTAATCCTGCCTCTTGAAATGAGCGGGCTGTATCCACATCTGTCTCTATTGCCTAACTGGCCTCTTCTGCTTGTTTTCCCCATCAATGTCCAGTATTTTCACGAGTAGCTCAGGCCTAAAGCTAGTGCTTTGACGCTATCCCCATGTACTCACCACAGCAGAAGGTGCTACTTGGCTGAAGCCGACTACGAATAAATCCATTGCTTAATGAATAAAGATGTGCATGCCTGCTTCCCTTCTTTTAATATAGTGAGGACTTGCACACTGTTGGCAGTTTTTGAAGAAATGTGGAACAGTCATTTCAAAGTTGCTTATTGACCCTGCCAAATATGGCAGAGGAATTCACCATTTATATACTTGTGTATGAGTGCATTAACTCCTTTCCCATAGCACCCATCTTCTTGCTGCTGCGGAGTGCCTGGTGCTGCGGAGTTTCTTTGGCACCTCTTGAAATTACTGAATCTGCCTCCGTTGGGTTCAGCAGACATAACATTTATGGTTCTTGTGCTTTGCATTTCTTCTCTAATATTGAGATATTTAGTGTTGAAGATGTAGGATTTTTCATATGCTGAAGGCCGTCCTTCCATAGATGATGTAGATCTGGAATTGTTTGCACTGTTTACAGCGATTTCTCTGTAAAGCAATGAAGAAAACATGTTTTTCCTACAGCGGCAGTGTGTAGACCATGGGTACTCACAAATATTATGTCAGGGACCACAAAGAACTGCATCTGGCATGCCCGAGGGCCGCACCGAGGCCAGCAGGGCGAGGGTTGGGGTGATGAAAGGTGGCCATAGAGGGCCGCAAAGCAGATGCATGGTGTGGACAACAAACCGAGCCTTCACTTAACTCCTGTCTGCCACCGACAGACAAAGCATCAACTTCTAATGTAAAACGTGAGAGAGAAAAAGATACTCTTCTGGCAGCTGAATTGCAAAATGTGAAACCAAAAAACCTGGGATCAGTCCTGCCTTCCCCACTTGAGCAAATTGTGCAATCCTAGGCAATTACTTTGCCTCCTTTTACTTCATTACCACATATGAGAGCCCCTTGAATTACACTGGTACAGGATGTGTGCTGTACAAAAGATTCTTGTGCTTTATTTAATAAACTGTGTTGTTTCAATTGTAAAACAACTGAGGCTACACACAAGGTGCATCTGGCAAACGATTTACCTCTTTATTCACCAATGACATTGTTTTCCGAATGGGGACAGAATGAATGATTCCGAGTTCATGTTTGAAAACGTTCACTTCTAATAAATGCCACTCAATGCAGTAATATAATCTGATCTACTAAGGTAAAACGCTCATGCATGTTATTAAAATACACTTTTTTGAAGTTTGCAGAGAGTTTATCATGTTTTTACACGTCTAATGCAAGATGTCTTTAAAACTAAAGCTGTTCCTAAACATAAGTTGTCTAGGGCACCTTCTTTGCTTCTTTACAGTCACTTTAGTTAAGGTGTTAATAAAGTATGTCCGATTCACAGCTTTATGAATGTTCTTTGTTCTTGCTCTGTCAAATGAACAGCAGCCGAGTGCTGCTGTTCACCAGGGGGCCACAATTAAAGGTCAGGAGGGCCGTACTTTGAGTATCCCTGGTGTAGACTGAACATATTCGATGCTTGCTCCCCAAGGCATGATATCGGCCAATAAGATCAGGTGCAAAATCTTGAGGCATGGGTTTCAGGCATCTGGTACTATTCTGACATGAAGTCTGTCTTGTGGTCAAGAAACAGCTGTTTCTTGGTGATCTTAATCACACAGGTCCTGCTCATCACTAACATCTTCATCACTATTAGATCAGATATGCCTTGTCGCCATCAGCATCTTCTGCAAAAGGACCTTGTGTCTTTTTTGGTGATTCCGCTTGCAGACAGATGTCTTGTAGTTGGAGATGTATAGTCTTGAGTGAGACTTATGAAGTTCTATCCACCAAATATTTTGCAGCACTGATGAATACTTACCTTTGAGAATCACTGGGCCTTTGCGAAAGATAATGAGAAGCAAAGGTTGTACATCCTTTGATGCAACGAGAACAGTAAATCTACCGGAACTTGTATCGTTGAATATACGTGGGTTGTCTTGCAAGCATTACTAACTCGGATAGCGGTAGTTGGTGACATGAAATAACCCCGTTGACTCATGCTATAGGAAGGAAGTGTTGCACGCTGGGGTATGAATTCAGTATGCAGCTTCTCTGGACTCGAGCTTTGCCTGTCCTCTTCACCTTCATCTTTTCAGAAGAAAGCTTCAATCTCTTCTTAGTTGCTGTCTTGCTCTTGAGTACTGGCTCCTGCAACAATACTTCTGGTAGTTGCAAAGATATGATTAGAGGTAAATTCAAAACGGATTGTATTGGTCATGTAGCTGAAGTCCTCGTTGATGACGAAGCTGTAAATGTGGTCTTTACGTCCAAAGGTGATTCTTTTGTCGTCGATAGTAAGGCATCCATTGTTGAAGGTGAAAGCTGCCATGGGGACATGAAGATGGCCTGCTCCATGGATGGAGGCGGTTTGGTCATTGCTCAGGCTTCCCTTATTAAAGTGTCTGGAATTGTTTTCTGTCGGTGGTGAAAGGTTCAGCTCCAAAAACGATGGCACCTTCGTTGATGATGTTGAATCAGGAGGCGGCAACTTTTCATTTAATGGTGCTTTCAGTTGTCTACGATTGTTTTGGGATATGGGTACAAAGTTTGTTTAGTCATCAATGACTGGTCCTGCAACAATTTCTTGGACAACGAAGAGTGTCCAATCTTTTTACTTGCTGTCGATTCTGATGGTTACTTTTGGTGACGGGAGTGTCGACTGAAGTCTGTGAAGCTACCTATCAGTCTTTCTTGAGTGTCTGGAATGTAACTCAGTCCTTGGTTGCAGGGATCATTTTCATGTCTCCCTTTTCAAAGAAAAAATGGCTATACGGTTCTGTCTTCACCCTTCTTCACTTGGCAGGGGTTGTTGGTACCGATGCATCCGCACCCAACAGCTTAAGGGCTAGCCTCCTGCTCCGATGCTTTATTGTTTTTGTTGAGGAAAAGTAACACGAATGGCACAGTTGTTGGGGTCATGGTCCAGGGGAACAAAAGCTATACAAAAATAGGTTTGTCCTTCACAAAAAATGACCTTTTGCCCCATGAAGAACATGATTGCTTTTTCTCTTTCTCCTCAGCAGCCATAATGAAGTAGCCTGGCAATAAACAGAGGGTCCTTCTTTGGCGCACTACCTTCCAAGTAAATGTGAGCTTTTTGTTGAAACAACTTATCAAACTTAGAGCGAGGCTGTGGAGGTGTCTCCCCACAGACTGCAGTAGAAACATCTGGGAGCGGAGGGGTCTCTCCAGGCTCGAACAGGCCCTTTATTCCACTGGGCACCCCCGGTGGGCTGCAGTATTTGGAGCCAATGGCTGCTCCTGGTGCTCCGGTCTCTTTCCCACCTCCCTAAGGGTAACTTCAGCAGGCACTGGGAAGCTTGCAGAGAAAGACAGAGAGGGCGCAGGTGGATGGTAGAGCGCAAGCAGTCAGAGACTGAGGAGATAGAGAAAGAAAATGGATGGATGAAGGAGAGACTAGCACAAGGAGATGAATGGAGCGGGGCTGGTGTGAGCATTTTAGCCAGCGTTGCTTCTGGATCCCCCGTCTGGCCCTGGATCGCTCACTCCAACATTGATTTTCCAAGAGTTGGAACATTGTTGCTGGTAGGAGTTGCATCAGAGGGCAGCCCTACTTAGGATGGCTCCACAGATGCCATTCGTGCTGGCGTCCAATCTGCCTGGGAGTCTGCAGATGCCCTTCATGGTTTGGGCAAAATCTCCACTGCGCTCCTGGTTTGAGGGTCTGTCATTGCAACCAACATGAGTACAGACAGGTCATCATGTGGGCTAGGTACTGCAGACTGGGGGCCAAACTATAAAGAAACTATTAGCATACAAACCAGCATGAGCACCACTTTTTGTTAGACGTACATGTGCATGTGATGTCCCCAGCTCTCCTAGAAAGTAAATCTCACTACAAAGCAACAGTTTAGGCAGTGGGGAATTGGCTCTAGGAAGCCCATCCCCACGGCCTTTATGTTTTTTTGTTATTTGAATGAAGGGGCGAAGCTTGCCACCCCCCCCCCCCAACCCCCCGCCCAAGCCATGTAATGACCCTGGGGACCCCATCTCCAATTTTTTTTAAATAAAGGGGGTCGAGCTTGACCCCCATCCCCAGGCCGATTTCAGCCCCGGGGACTTTATCCCCGGGGCCCAGCATTATTATTAGAGTAGAGGCATCACATGTCCCCCCTTCCCCTCCCCAGGCTGGTTTCGGCCCTAGGGCCCAGTGTAATTTTCATGGGGAGGAGGGCCAATTAAGGTCCCAGGTAAACTATCCAGCAGGGCCTGGCATTATTATTAGGGGGGAGGGGGCACGTGTCCCACTACCTGGGCCCTCCTCATTTGATAAAGATTGGGCCCGGGGCTGCGCCCCCTGGACCATAAGAGGCTCAGCAGGGGAGCCGCACTGCCTCCCTCCCTTTTATAATCACAGCCCTGGGAATGGGCTCTCTAGGGTATAATGTAATTAAATGCGGACCGCTCGCCATTTTTTTTCCGATTTCCACAAGATTCTCAATGAGAGATTTGTGAAGCACGCTACTCACCCGTGAGGGTCTCAAGGCACTGGGTGGGGGTGGGGGGGGGGGGGGGAATAGTGCAGCTCCGTCTCACCCAAAGAGCCAGGTCTTGAGGTTTTTCCGGAAAGATTGCCGACTGGGGGACTGTCTGATGCTGAGCAGGAGTTAGTTCCAGGTCTTTGCCACGATGTAAGAGTAGGCTCTTCCACCCGTTCTGAAACTGCAGATGCGAGGGGTTTCAAGGGCGAGGTTGGCGGAGCGAAGGCTTCTCTTGGGTGCGTAGAAGAAGACTCTTTCGTTGAGGTATTGGGGTCCGGTGTTGTGGAGGGATTTGTAGGCGTGAGTGAGTAGCTTGAAGGTCACTCTCTTCTTGACAGGCTGCCAGTGGAGGTCTCGTAGGTGCTGGGTGATGTGGTCTTGTTGTGGGATGCCGAGGACGAGTCTGGCGGCGGTGTTCTGGATGGTCTGGAGTTTTCGGAGGAGGAATTTGTTGATTCTGGCGTAGAGGGCATTTCAGTAGTCCAATTTGCTGGTTATGAGTGTGTCGGTGACGGTCTTTCTGGATTCGGGGGGGGATCCATTTCAAGGTATTGCGGAGGATGCAGAGGGTATTAAAGCACGTGGAGGAGATGGCGTTGATCTGTCGGGTCATGGTGAGGGAGGAGTTGAGTATGATGCCGAGGTTGCGGGCATGATCCGTGGGAGTGGGGGGGTTGCCGAGGGCAGTGGGCCACCAGATGTTGTCCCATGCAGAGGGGGTAGATCCGAGGACGAGTAACTCTGTCTTTTCCAAGTTGAGCTTTAGGTAGCTGCTGCTCTTCCAGGCTGCGATGTCTTTCATTCCTTCTTGGAAGCTGAGTCTGGTGGCTTTGGGGTCCTTAGTGAGGGAGAGGAAGAGCTGGATGTCATTCGTGTAGGATACTATGCTGAGTCCATGCTGTCTGACGATGGCAGCGAGGGGGGCCATGTAGATGTTGAAAAGCGTGGGGCTGAGCGATGATCCTTGGGGTACACCGCAGCTGATCTCTGTGGGTTCGGAGACGAAGGGCGGGAGTGTGATAGTTTGGGTTTGGCCGGTGAGGAATGAGCGGATCCAGTTAAGGACGGTTCCCTGTATTCCGGCATTGTGGAGTCTGGCGGTGAGCGTGTCGTGGGAGACAATGTCGAAGACTGCAGAGAAGTCTAGTAGGATGAGAGCTGACATGTGGCCCTGATCGAGGAGAGTACGATGTTGTCTGTGGTAGCTAGGAGGGCGGTCTTGGTGCTGTGGTTTATGCTGAATCCGGATTGGAAGGAGTAGAGGATGGAGTTAGCTTCAATGAAGATTGTGAGCTGGATGTTGGCGATCTTCTCAGTGACTTTGGCTGCGAAAGGGAGGAGCGAGATGAGTCTGTAGTTTTTGAGGTCCGTCGGGTCTGCGGAGGGCTTCTTGAGGACTTCTGCACGTTTCCAGTCGTCAGGGAATGTGGCGGTTTTGAAGGTGGAGTTGCTGGTGCGTCGTAGTTTGGGTGCTATGGCAGAGGCACTGTGAAAGAGGTGCGGTGGGAAGGGATCCATGGGTGCTCCCGAGTGTATGCTCTTCATGGTCGTGGCGGTGTCTTCTGTGGTGACCGGGGTCCAGGTTGAGATGGTAGGCCGGCTGGCATTGCAGGAGGTAGGTGTGCTGTTGGTGTCTTGCTCCTCTTCGTTGAAGTTGTCTTAGAAGGACTTGACCTTGAGATGGAAGCAGAGTTTGTTGCAGAGGTCCTGGGTGGGCGTGATGTCTAAGGCTTTGCTGGGGGGTTTGGTGAATTACTGTATGATGCGGAAGAGCTCCTTCGGGTTGCTGGAGCTGGCAAGGATCTTGTCCTGGATGAAGTTCCTTTTAGTGGATCGGATGCATTAGTGATATTCTGTCATGGCGTTCTTGTAGCTGGTGTGTGCTTCCGCGGTTTTGCTATTTCTCCATACTTTCTCGAGACGTCTGAATTCTCGGAGGTCGGTGGTGAACCAGGTGGCTTCCCTGGGGCGCTGTCTGTCGGGGTTCCGGAGGGGGGCAAACTTGTCTACGCAGTCAGTGATCCATCTGTGGAGTTTGTTGGCTGCAGAGTTGGCGTCGGTCGTGGCGTGGAGTGTGGTTGATGGTGGAGTTGAGGTGCTCTTTGCTCCTATTCCTGCACGGGCGTGGTGTAGGTTTGTGTGTGGTGGGTTTTGAGAAGGAGAAGTGTACACAGTGGTGGTCTGTCCAGGGGAGTTGCGTGGTGTGGCTGAAGTGGATGTTGTTTCCTCTTGCGAAGATGGGGTCAAGGGTGTGTCCTGCCTTGTGGGTTGGGGTGGTGACGAGCTGTTTCAGTCTGATGTTGGCGAGGTTATTCAGGGGAGCGGTGGAGTTGGGGGGTCGCGGAGGTTGTCGAGGCGGAAATTCAGGTCTCCGAGGAGTACGTAGTCCATGGAGGCGAAGGCGTGGAGCGCAATGAGGTCTGTGATGGTAGCGGTGAATGCAGTGTGAGGTCCGGGAGGTCTGTAGGCAAGGGTGCCACGTAGGGTCATACTGGGGATGGTCTGGATCTGGAAATAGAAGTGTTGCTGTTACCTTGTTTAAAGAAATCTATAGAAAATGCATGGGAATTTGGGGTTTTAGGACCCCCTCTTTTTTCTCTGCCCCTGCTTGACGCATCACCCCGAAAGATTCCACGAGGGAGCTGAGGTAGATGAACTTGTTTGTTTTGGAAAGATTAGAGAAACGGGGTCAAAGTTATTAACAAACTAAAAACGCTCTGTCTATGGAAAAGCAGACTTAACTATAACAACCTAGTGGTGACCGCCAATAAGTAATAAATGTGTATTCACGTTGTTGATTCCCCTACTCATGGTACGGCGGCACAAAGCACAGAAAAAGTCACAGCAGCTGGTGGTGCAGAATACCAGTGTGCTTTATTGAAAGCCTCTGACAAGCTCTTCAATAGAGTGAAGAATACTAAGGAAAAATATTACGGCCGACGCTTTTCGGCTGGATGCCTTCTAATGGGCCGGTGTTACCGTCATGGTGGACATTGTTCATTATATAGTCCTACAACACTTTTCATGACCCACTAAGCACTACAGCATTCAATATCTGGCAAAGCGACCCACTCTGATCGCCATATTATCACATTGTCGGCAAGCAGTATCTCATGACAATACACTTCATTCATTACATCAGATGTACAAGATTACGCGCCTCCCGACATTTATGCAGAGAAACCATAATTTCCTTCCCATTTCCAAATTCAATAAGTTCATGCATTTCTCTTTGTCTGTTTTTTTACATATGCGAATGTCCCTCGTCCATTTCAACAACCCCATAAGCCATTGCGGCTTTCATAACTTTGCAGTTCCATCTTCTGCTTACAAACAGGAGATGTTCATACAGCCGAATAGTTTCCAGGTACGGTGACACCTATTGTGCTTTTCTAACACCCTGTTATGATGGTTTATCATACACAACAATTGTCAAGAACATTGGGGGTTTCCTCCGTTGCCTTTCTATACACCGTGTATCCGGTACATTTGGAATGCATGCCTCATCCATAGCATTGAAGGGCAGTGTCAGATTGTATGTCAGTAAACTGGCATGTGCTTCCTGCAGGGTGACATACATGTAATATATATTGCACATTTCACACGATGTAAGCCAATACATTTAAGGCTGAACCTTAATAAAGTGAAATGTGCTTCTTGTAAGGCGACATACATATGCTATCGATTGTACATTTCTCTCCATGTAAACAAATGTGTCACAGGCTAACTCAAGAACAGCTGCCCAATGGGCTCATATACACACTTCCTCTATTCGATTCAATGGTGTGTGGCCATCATGATACTCTGAGTTGTTTTGTAAAGTGACGTGTATTTTGTGTAGGGTACTTTAACAACACAAAGGGACGAACTGCACATCTGTTCAATATATATTATACATTTCCCTTAGCAGCAGAAATGGACGGCCTGTGCAGGTGTACAAAGTTCTCTTCATGAAGTGACAATCATGAAACACACATTGCACAGTTCCCTCGATATAGGCTAAGTTCCCATGAACCGCCCGGGTCGAAATCTAGGACTCATTGTGCTCACAGTACTTTGAATTATGCTATAAAGTGACAAGTACTTGTTTTTAAAATGCCATCAGCATAACGTGCATTGCACATTACCATTGATGATAAAGACAGACTGCCCGTGCAAATATGCATTATCTGCTTTATGAATGGGGGAGCAGTCATAGGTTTTGCCACATTACACGGCAATAAGCCGACGTTAACATTTAGTTGATCGGGACGATAGGTACAAATGTTATGTGGGACCTTTCCCAAATTTGGGACCTGTTCAAATTAAATATCATATACCCGATTGACATGTGAATGGGCCACATGCCAATAATAGGAGACACTTGTTCTCAATCGGGTGCTTATACGCCATAAAAGGTTGTCCTTGTGATCAGGTGTTAAGTGCACTATTAAGCTATAAGTGAATCCACATTTTTACAAGAAGTAAGGAGGAGGGGGAGGGAGAGAATGGAGGGGGGAGGGAGAGAATGGAGGGGGGAGGGAGAGAATGGAGGAGGGGGAGATGGAAAAGAAAGGGCAGGGGAAAGGGAGAGGGGGGAAGTAAACAATAGAGACAAGAGACAACATAGATGCCAAGGTAGAAAGTGCATGCAGAGAGTTTTCAATATCATATTCGGTGCTATGTGCTCAGACTATTGCTAACCAGTATCACAATCCCACCCATAACGGATAGGAGATGTAACCATGCAGACATCCAACGGAGACATCCAACCTGCCCCGAAGAGTGTGGGGTGCTTGCTGCAACCACGAGGGCTAAGGTTATTTAGCAAAACATGGTTAAAAATACATACCAAATGGGCAAAGAGGACAAAGTGGGGAGGTCAGGGGGAATCAAGAGGACAGAGGTCAAGGTGAGTATCAACTGTCCATGAAGCATGGTCCATATCCAAGGTTCAGACGTACATGGAGCTCTGCATCAGTATTGTGCCCCCAAGGGGCCCCAGGGCCCTTTATCACAATCAGTTTAGATTCCTCTCTCCTCAATGCCTTCTCTCTGTCACCCCCGGGCTCATTTTAACATGTTTAATCCAAAAGTATTTAAAGCCTGCCAAGGATCACTCATGGTGTTGTTCAAAATGCGAAGCCATGAGATAACTCTTGCCCCCAATCTTTAAATCTCGCATGTGTTGCAGAATCCTGATTCTCAAACTGTTGATGGCAATGCCCACATACAGTTTATTACAGTCACACCACAGCACATACACAACACAGTCCGTATTGCAGGTGAGCCAATCCCGCATTATAACATTGCGGCCCTCAAATGTCTGGTATGACCTTTGCTTTGACCCATACTTGCAAGCTTTACAAGAGTTACATTTCATGAAGCCATTCATGTTGTTTCAGGAGGTCACCTAATGATCTTGTTTTCCTCAAGGTTATTCGGGGACCAGAGCCAATGACTTCTTTTAGATGATCATTCCTCCCAAGGATACGCCAGTTTCTTTGTAGGATCTTTTTAATACTGGGTTGAGCCTGATCATATTCTAGAAAAAGTCTCTTTACCTTCTCACTTTTTTGTGTTGGATCTTTAACTTGTTGGTACAGTAGATGATCCCTTTGCTTTTTACTGGCTTTCTCTCTTGCAGCCATCAAGACACTGGACGGATTGCCACGCTGAGCAAATCTTTTGTCATTTTGTTTTCACTTCCTTATCAAATTTATTATCTGTTGAACAAATCCTCCTTGCTCTCAACATCTGACCATATGGTATACTCCATTTTAACACAGCTGGGTGACCACTGTTTGCATGCAGAATTGAATTTGTGGCGGTTGCCTTTCTGTGTATTACAGTTGTTAACGTCTCATCATGAACATTTAGCTCGATATCCAGAAAATCCCAATGTATTTTTCAACGCACTGCAGTAAACTGGATATTAGATCTGTTAAAATTCAGTTTCTGTGTAGTTCCTCTCCTAACCATAAGATAAATGTATCGTCAATGAAGCCTGTCCATAGCATGACATTTCTCATGTAGTGATCATTCTCCGTGACCCAGGCTACCTTTTTCTCCCACCACCCCATGAACAAGTTTGCATTGGTGGAGGCAAAGGAGGTACCCATTGCTCTGCCTGTGTTTGGGAGAGCTACCTATTAAAAATTAACATATTGTGAATGAGACAGAAACGTAGCATATCAATCATCATTCATGTGTGTTCTAGATGTTCTATCGATCTATCCCTCAGAAAGTACTCACATGCACGTATTCCAACTTCATGCTTCATTGAAGTGTACTACATCAAGTGGGATCATGGTATATCCAGATTTCCAAGATACTCCCTCCATTGTTTACTTAGAAAATCAGTAGAATTCCTTAGATAGGATGGCAAGCTAGTAACATAAGGTTGCAAGAATAAGTACCTCAAGCTTTTCTCTGGTAGCGAACCAATGGAATTGACAACTGGTCTGCCAGCTGGTGTCTTGATATTTTTGAGGATTTTAGGGAGGAAGTATATTGTGGCTGTCTTTGCATGTTCTGTACGAAGATACTGGCATTCATCCCAGTCCAAGAGGTCCTTCTCGTGCCACAATATTAATTTCTGATGGTATCCCTTTTCAATTGATCTCACTGGACTCTGGGGGAGACACTTGTAATGGGTCGTGTTGTTCAACTGCCGTTTTGCTTTCATCAAATATGTATCTTGATCTATCAACACAATGTTACTTCCTTTATCTGAGATATATATATATGCGTGTGTGTGTGTGTGTATATATATATATATATATATTTGTTTTTTAAACCGGGACAGTATAGTTAGGCTGACATTTCACTCATACAAAACCAGAGAAATTCAGCAGTTACAGTTAGCTGACCTAACTATAACTCATGCCCCCGCAATGCACTGCTTATGACCTCACATATTACATCATTCATGACATGGTCAGTGACATCACTGATGACATCACTGTAGTTTGTCTGGTGCCAGGACAGGGGAGACAGGAAACCTGTGCACTTCCAAGGTGAACCTTCAGGAGCTTCTTTCACTTCAAATGAGGCACCTGGTAGACATATTGGACCTCAGACACCAGCTCTTCAGTACACTTCTGGACTTGTGGAGACTCTGCCAGGAACAAGGACTGCTGTGCTGTGGAATGGACTGCCACTCTGCCAGACTGCTGCCCTTGTGGCTGATTCAGAGGAATCGGACCTGCACCTGAACCCAGGACTTCCAGAGTTACTCCAAGGGCTAGTCCGCTGGCCTCCTTTTCAGAGCCAAAGGGACATAACAGGCTCACAACCACCAGAACCAGCTCCTGGGTTCAGCTGGAGCAAATCCCTGACCCCCAGGTGGTGCCCTTCAGGACCCGGAACCTTGATGTGGCCTCAGAGAAGCTGAATTGATGTTTTTGGGCTCTCTATGACTGCGCACAGGCCAGCTGGCGCCAAAACTTTGTTGCTCGCACAGCCTGCCAACGTGACGTTCCATCAACTCAACTCTTTACGCTACAGCATCGACTGCTTGTGGAGACCTGCTGTTTCTGCAATATCGATGACCGCCCAAGGCGCTTCATTCTCCTCGTGGCCCCCTCCATCGCGAACGGGACTCTTTGTGCTGGACTGAGACGGTCTCCCATGTCCAGATGGCCGCGAGTGGCGCTTTGGGATTTCTGGTGCTATTTTCACTTAAACCTTTGAAAAAACTTAATTTCTCCGGTTATACTAATTGGATCTTTGCCGTTGGGTAATGATTTATTACGTTTGCTCTATTTTTTTTTATAGGTGTGGGATTTGTCTTGCGCTGTGCCTATGTTGTTTTCTTGAGAGCTCTTTTCTTTTATCTCTTGATGGACAGCCCATCTGAGCAATGGCAAATCTTGAAAAAACATGTGAAACAGCTGAGGGAAGCGCACCCAGAACACACAACAGCCAGTGGATGAAGGGGACTTCATCAAAGCACACTCTCTTGCTCTCTGTACCTTTTAGAATAATTGATGATATGAGGTAGAGAAACAGCTAAAAATGTCCAAAGCCAGACTTAATGAATAAGTGCATACTGTATTCAGTTTTCTGTGACGCCCCATTTCATGTGCATGAGCTTAGAGTGTGAGGATGTGTCAAAGACCTTATCCTCTCCTCTGCTACCTGTCGGGTTCCTCTGTTGTTCCGAGTGAGGAGGATACCTACAACAGTGGTGGAGCGTCCATTGGGGGCGTTGGGGCGTTGCCCCCCTGCCCCGCCCGCAGCTCCCGCAGCGCTGAGGGAGAACTGACAATGCATGTCAGTCAGCATGACGTCGGACCGTGGGCGGTCCGGCGTAATGTTGACTGACATGCATTGTCAGACCAGCCAGGGACAGGCAGCACTGCAGCACAAGTGCGCATGAGTGGGGACGGTGCGCACATTTTTAGCCCGTGCCCAGTCATGCTCACTTGTGTTTTCACTGACTTGCGCATGCCCATTAGGAGCCCCTCGGTCCCCTAATGGGCAGGCGGCGGGCGAAGAGTAAGCTGTGCCCTCAGCCAATCCTGGCACTGCAGTAGCGACAGGATTGGCTGAGGGGTTGCCACTCCAGTGCTGTTCCTGTTTCAACTCAAGAGGCGCCATCGCCAACGCAGAGCTGAGGCGGTCAGGTAAGTTGTCATCTTAATTTTATTCTCCCTCGGCCCCGCGCGACCACCCCTTACAACCCCCCATCGCGACTGCCTCCTCGCTCTTTGAAGAATGTTTTTGCGTGCATTGAAAAATAAAATGCATACTGCGCGCGCGGCTCTGTATTCACAAACGTGGTCTTTTTAAACCACCCTACTTTCGTTTTTTAATGATATAAGCAATGGGCATTAGGTCTCACTAGGCGCTATAGATAGATAGTTCATGATGTTCAACCGATTGTGAGATGTGCTCTGTCGTAAGTCACTGCTTGAGTCCAGTTCTCCAGCTGCTGGCAGCTGCCTCCCTCCTCCTTTGTTCCCCCTCTTCCCTCTCTGTCTCGCTCCTCCTCATGTAGAAACAGGTATTACCTTCCCTTTCCTCCTTTCGTTTATTTGCTTCCTTGTGAAATGGATCCAAAAAGATAAACACTTGCTGGAAACGTAGTCTTTTGCTAACATTTTTCAATTTCTAAGTGCAGCCTCAGGGTAGAGAGAAATAAAACATTCAAAATATGAAAAATAACTAACTAACTAAAGCAAGGTGGCCATATTGATTTATTCACACCTAAACACATTAGCGCCACATTAGTGTTTGCCAGTGAAGCCCTACTTTTGTTGCCTCCTCGCTCTTTGAACAGCCATGTTTTCCCTGGGTGGGAAAGCACACTATTCCTGGAGGTACTGAAATACCTGCTTGTTGGGTGCGTGCATTGGAAAACAGAATGCATACTGCGGCTCTGTATTCACAAACGTGGTCTTTTTAAACCATTCTGCTTTCGTTTTGTAATGATAAAAGCAATGGGCATTAGGTCAGCTCCGTTACTCTCACACGTTCCTTTCTGCACCCTTGTTCCCTTATGTCACTGTTTCTTTCTCTTTCTATTCCCCGGTTAACTGACTTTTCTCTCTTACTCTGGGTGTGAAGGTCGATGATGAGAATTACGCCCCGGACTAGACGCCGGACCTTAAAAGAGTGGCAGCGCTAAGTGCCCACCACCTGCAATCACCAGTACATATTAGGCGCTATAGTAGAGTCTAGGGATAGTTCATCCGATTCTTGTGTGAGATGTGCTCTGTCGTAACTACTTGTCATTTGCTATGATGGGGGAATGGAGGTGCGGAGACAAAGAAAGAGACGAGGGAGGAAGGGATACTGAGATGTAGGGAGGGATAGCAAGCAAGATGGATGTGACAGTAACAAGATAGGAAGAGATATCAAGATAGAAAGAGGAAGCAAGATAGGGAGAGAGAAGAGCATGGGGTGTTGCGAGACAATGGAAGGGGCAGCAAGAGACAGTCACCGGGCAGTGTCAGCAGCACCCAGCCAGTGACAGAGGAGGGGAGATGCTCAGATAGTGAAAGAGATAAGGTAGGAAGGGATACTTAGATGATGGGAAAGTGAGAGTGTCACTGGAAGAGAGTGACGCCGAGAGAGCAGCTTGCAGCCACTTACAGGTGAAGGTGGTGAATTCTGGGAGAGAGATAGGTAAAGAGAAAAGTGACAGTTCACAGAGGCACTTTCACAATTGCTTTATTAACCTTCCTGCTTTCTCAAATTTGCTTGAAAATGTACCATTTTTCTTCTCTTTTTTCAAAATTTTCAAGGGAAGAGAATCGCAATGAACCCCCCCTTATGGTGGTTGGGGCTCACTCGCTACGCTCGCTCGCAACGGTGCAGTATACCAATCATTTTACGCCTCACCACTTTCAAATGTCACCAGCCGTCCCTGACATACAACCATTGCTTCCTGTAATGTGCTTACACACACACCCATGCAACCCCAAGCACGCAGTGCCTCTGGTAAAAAGCACACGCACTTCACTGCACAGCACACGCCGCTGCTTTTAAAAAGCCAGTGGAGCGCAAAACGGTCATTTACTTGTTGTGGGAGAGTAGTGGCAGCGATCTCAGGAGAGCGTGGCCTACCCAACACTACTTGCGATGGCACTAGTCAAATGTACATTACAATAGTGTCAACATCAACAGGTGACGGTCAGGTTGGTCATGAAGCCCCTTCCGGGTCAGAGGGCCACTTCTGTTGGGATGGCCCACAGGATAGTGACAGCGCTCCTATAAGCCCCTAAGGTACCAACAGGGTTCTAGCTGCTCCAAGTGGCATTTGGCCTCAAGCAGGAGGCTCGCAATTTGTAGCGCCTACATGCGCTTTCTGCATCTCTGACTGGATGATGAAAGCAAGAACAGTGTGTCCAAGACCTGCCATGAACAGTCATGTGGGGTTTCCCTGCCTGAGGCAGCAACATTTCTATTTTTTGGGGATTTTGCATCCCTTTCAGCATAGTGTGATAAGACTGGGTTTAAAAAAATATAGATATATTTGCGGATTTAAAAGCTCAAACCCGACCAGAGGTCTTTAGGGTGGGAATGTATGTCGTTACAACGAATTCCGTTGCAACGCATGCCTTTACCACGCATGCGTTACAACGGAATGATTTTTCCTCGCATAATCTTTACCACTAATATTCCTTTACCACGCATACTTGCATGGTAATGGAATACTCTTGGTAAAGGTTATACCTCTCCCCTGTACCCTTACGTTATCCCCCTTCCCCCAATACTTTTTATAATTACCCCTGCCCGTTACACTCAATTTATATATATATATATATATATATTTTAAATTTGTATTTCCCTTACCTCTTCACGTCGTCTCTTCGTTCTTCCTTCGTGACTGACGTTATACGTCTTAAATTTGAAGCGTCATTTCCTTTCTCATAAAACGACGTCGATTTCCTCTACTTCCCCACTTTTTTTTAAAATTATTTTTTTTGGGGGGTGGGACCCCACCCACCCCCCTTTCTTTTCTTATTTTTTTTCTTTTTTGGGGGGGGGAGACCCCCAAGGCCCCCTTTTTTTCTAATTTTTGCCTTTAACTCAGGTCTTCAACAAGCTGAAAACACACAGAAAGTAAAAAAGGACTACACTAATGACGTTAACGCAGGACGTAGCAACGTAGAAGACGATGAAGATGGAAGAAGACTTGCGTGGTAAAGACTATCGTGGAAGAAGAACGCGTGGTGAAGACGTCTTCGAGGTAAGTGTTGCGTAGTAAATGTTCCTCGTTGTAACGCAATCGTGGTAAAGGATGTTTCCCTTAGGGTGGTTTATATAAGCACTGGGATGTGTTACATATTTCTTTTGTGCTCGGGAACAGTAAGTGACTTGCCCAGAATCACAGGATGTTGAGCGGAGGCCGGGATTTCCCCAGTACCAGAGTCAGCAGGTGTAGCCGCAATGCCATTGTCGTGAACCCACCAGGCATTTCAGCAGATGCTGAATTAGGCTCAAGGCTGGCAACACCAACTGTTATGTCATTTCTCCCTAAGACCTACTGACAGCTTCGCACTATAGCGGGGGAGAACCCAGTGCCTCGGTGCTTTTCATGGCACCCCGCACCATCTTCCAAAATTGACTAATTTCATTAGGATACAACATTCAAAACCATATCCCAATTTTAAGAAATCGTTACCAAGGATTTGCAATAGCAGTAAACAAACAGTGCAGTAGTTTTTATAGCATCCGCTGCAGAGTGCCTTGTATATCCAGTGGTCTTCAGGCGACAATAAAAGTGTCACGATAATTAAGGGTGATTAATGTACCTGCTGGAGAGAGATCCGAGTTTTGTCTTGTTCCAGTTTTGACTCATCTAAGGTAGCACAGAGGGTTAATATGCCTGCTGCAAAGGACGTGTACCATGCAGATCACAGAATGTGCATAGCTCAGTGGGATACTGCTTTTGTCCCAAAGACCCTTTTGTTAGTGTGCAGTTCATAAATTACACTCGTAATCTAGCACAGTAAGCTATGAAGTGTCATCAAAGAGCTGCATGCAAACTGCATGGTACAGGTTAGAAAGTTATATTTTTTTCATGTCTTTCATAATCCTAATGTTGCTAAAAAGGGTTTGGGTACAAATACATTCTTATTAGTAAAGCCAACCCTAACCACTGTGTTATATTCTCAATCCTGAGTTTGTTCCTCTCCAGAACAAGCACTCTTAGAAAATGCCTAACAGTACGGATGATATGGATCCAGCACCTTGTAGACCCCTGTGTCTAACGTAACATTTTCTACACACTGATTTACACATGTATGATTCACTGTCTCTGTATGTGTGTGTGATAAAAGTGCTCTGACTTCCTACGCTGGTCTGAGAGGCGCTATAAAACAAACAAAATTCATGTAAGAGAGGGGCAATGGAGAGATGAGGGGCACTGTTGGACGGTGATAGTGAGGGAATCATTGACGAGTCCCAACAAAGATTGTTGAATCCTGGTGCCCTCCGAGGTCATCATTTACTATGCTTTAAAAGGTATTTCAAGTGAAAACATCATGAAAAATATGTTGTAGAATGCACCATTTCCCCCTAAACCTTTTAGGGAGAAGAACCCTCCCACCTTAATACTCCTTGTATTGGTCCGGCTGACTTGCTGCACTCACTATGCACCCTACAGAGGTTGGTCTGACAATTTGCCAGGGCTGCTTTAGGTTCCTGGTCGGGTCCTGTGTAGGACGAGGCTTATAATGGTACAAACGTTGGGAGTCCTGTGGTTTTCTAAACGCAGAGTGTATTTGCCTGTGTAACCAATTCATGTCATGGCGTGTGTATCTAAATTGCAAACCTGTCTTGAGACTCCCTCACGTGGTGCTGTTTGTGTGGAAATGCACCTTCTTTTCACATTTTCCGAAGCAGAAATTTGGAGTGGTATTTGGACTGATTTGTCGCTGCACTCGCATGCATGGTCGGGTTCTTAGCGCACATAGCCTTGGCTGCAGCGCACAGAGAACATACACGGCCGCACAAGGAGGATACAAAATTAGAGGGAACATTCCATACAACGGGTCTTACCTTGCTGCCTCCGCTCGATGTACGGCCTAATCAGCTCCCCGAGTTTGGTCTCATCCGCCACCTCTTGTTTTAGAACTTTCCCGCAGCTGACTGCAAGTGAGTGTAAACAAGACAGCGCAGGTTACATTTAAAAATGAAAGGGGGCAATAAACCTGCACACAGGCAAAGCAGACTTTGAATAAAATTAACAAGTTAATTACCTTTGGTAACGCTCTTTCTGGTGGATACTCTATCTAACTGCAAATTCGTCACCTTATAAATATCTCCAGGTGCCCGATTTGATAAGGAAAATTAAAGGCAATGCTCGTCCACACCAACGGTGCTACTGTGTGACTCCGCATCAACGCCATTCTGTGTCGGAAGTGACAAACAGAGCCGTATATAAGCTCCATCCGTGTGCGCTGTCAGTTTCTTTCATGAACTGTTCCACACCCTAAGG
Source organism: Triturus cristatus (assembly GCF_964204655.1). Classification (NCBI taxonomy): domain Eukaryota; kingdom Metazoa; phylum Chordata; class Amphibia; order Caudata; family Salamandridae; genus Triturus; species Triturus cristatus. The sequence continues at coordinate 1,144,566,250 of NC_140580.1, read as the reverse complement.
CGCAGAGCCTCTCAGCAGATTGAACAAATGAGTGTGCAGATTCCTAGGTTGGGATTTTATTAGATAGAAGAGTTCATGCGACAGAACAGGGAGGTGGGAGGGCAGCGAGGAATCTTTGCTTGGTGGAAGTATCCACCAGAAAGAGTGTTACCAAAGGTATGTAATTGGTTTTTCTGACCGCAGATTCCTCGCCTTGTGAATAGATACCAAAGCAGTACCTATTGGTTTAAACTAATAAGTCCAACAGTATTGAGCGGGCAAAATGCCCATCTCCACAAGGTTGATTGTCGTGACTGAGGGCTTTATGAAGGTGTGGACTGATGACACAAACCACAGAGGTAGGGACTGGGAGCGAAAAAAAGAAAAAAAAGAGGTCGAGTACCCATGCTCCCTAGAACATGTGTGTACAACACTCAAGGGAAGCTGTTCCTAAAGGAGATTCCAGCCCAATAGGCAGCGGACAGGGTGAAGATCGGGGGGGGGGGGTGGGGAGAGAAAAAAAGGGGGATTGAAATTTAGTTTGTCTCTGGATGGATGTATAGGTCGGGGAGAACTTCCTTATTTGGAAAAGTTGCCCTCACACACCCGTGAAGGTGTCATGCTTCATGATTGGGAGTTTTTGCTTCTCGTGGGGTCGGCGCTGCAATACCCCATGGGCCCGCGAGAGAGCTCTTTGGCGGAGATCCTTTTGAAAAAAACACAGTTGTGGTGAGTGCGGGTGTGTGGAGCTAGTGTGATAGTGAGTTAAAAATTCCACGGTGGGATCCAATAAAAAGGTTTTTATTCCTGTGTCCACCGTGTAGAGTAAAACCAGAAACCAAACTGCTGCTTTTCACTAATGAGGAAATATAGTTTGGTTCAAATAGTACGTGCAGTGAGTGAGGTCGACATGTTTCACGCCCTATTGGTCCTTAAAGGATCCTTGGCGTTTCATCAGGACCAGGTATAATGGGAAAAAATGTTTTAAATTAGACAAAAGTTGCTTAAAGAAACAGGGGAAGTCTCCCTGAGTCTTAGTCTTAGAAAGACTAATTGTCATGGTGCCAGAAAAAAAAATTGTATGTCTTCAGTCACCCAAGAAAAAGAATCCAACCTGAAAGAGAAAAGAAAAAATAGTGTGAGTATGCATCTGCCACATGGAATCTATAGTGGCTAAAAGAGAGTTAGCACGTGAAGAATGAGTCTGTGCTACATGTGTGAAGGGTGAGATCGTATCACAACTTGTGTCATTCTCCTAGAAAAGTTACTTGAGTGAGAGATCAATGATCGGATGGCCAAAGACATAAATATTATCTTTAGCAAGATCAAGCGTGCTCATCCCATTGTATTTATATCAAAGATGTATGAGCAAACATGTAGAAATGGTATCTTGCGTACCCTCTTGAAATGAAGGGGAGGGCTTCTATGGTTATGGCAAGGTGTACACTATAGGCAACCTGTCAGGTGAGGTAACATGAAAGAGTTCAGGATCATCAAAGGTGAGTGAATAAGTAAAGAAGTTGAGCGCTCAGGAGAACGTCCTGATCATAAATAAAATCGGACTCACAGTGACCCATTGGAGCGTGACCCGCGTCTGCTACAACTGGAGAAACTGGCAACAAGGCACAGACGCACTATTATAGTCAAGAGGCTGTGACTCCCTTCACCGGCTCCACGCAGGACGTGGTCCGGAAAGCCAGAAGTGACGTCGGATAGGAGGGAGTGACAAAGAGGCATCTGGGAGAGGCTCAGTAATGTAGCTGCCATCTTAAAGTGGCAGAGTTGATAATGAAGCCCTCTGACTTCCTCTGAATGGCAGTGATCACTTCTGTGTACACCTGACAGGCACTGGTGAGGCCGGAAGGGAGCACAGCAAACTGGAAGTGCTTAAGGTCCACCTTCAACCGAATTTAGTATCTGTGGGCCTGCAGGATGCGGATGTGAAAATAAGTGTCCTCTAAGTCCAAAACCACAATCCAGTCTCAAGATTCAGGGCAGACAGAACCTGGTACATGGTGAGAATCTTTGCACAGGAAAGGCATTTAAATTGTAAAGATCCAGGAAAGGGCCGAGGCCTCCATCCTTCTTTGGCACAAGGAAGTAGCAGGATAACCCCTAGGCCCCACTTCTGAGGCTGGTACCCTCTCTATGGTTCCTTTGGCCAAAAGAGCCTGCACTTCCTAGCACAAGACATATAACTGGTCCTCTGACAGGTGTTCCACTGTAGGTGGAAGGTGTGGTAGGTTGAAAAGGAACAGCAGGATGGAACCCAACTGGGTAATCTGCAAGACGCATTTGTCTGATGTAATGTTTTGTCACTCCGGTTGGAGGTGGCTGATCCTGCCTCCCTCTGGATGGCTGTGGCCGCTAAGGGCATACTAAAGACGCTTTGTGTTGTGGTGATTGCCGGAGGGGTAGTAGATTGGGATAAACCTGGTGGCCGAACCATTGTCTGTCAGACCCATAGCCCATTGTCGAAAGGGCTGGGAAGCCTGTGGTGTGGGCAGTGGGGGCTGGTAAAGTTGATACGCCAGGCCCCTGTAAAATTGACTAAAAGGACAAAACTGTTGTGGAGACTGCCAGATTGGTGCTGAAACGCTCTGAGAACGTGCCGTGGCTCGGCTTTCTTTAAAACGATCCAGGTACAAACTCGCCTTTTCACCAAACAGATGGCAGCTGTAGAAAAGCATGTCCATTAAGGATGCCTAGTTGGCGCCGGAGAAGCTCGTGGACCTCATCCATTTGTGGCACCAAAGCACCGCACTAATTCCCACAGTCCTGGCGAGATAATCTGTATTATCTAGGCCTAAGCGGATGACTAATGTGACTGCATCTAATCATCTTGAATGGTTTGGACGAGTGAAAGTCAGGTGTCTTCTGGGATCGCAGGTAAGATCTCACCCACCATGTCCCAAAGTGCATAGCTATAACACCCCTTAACTCTCCTCAGAGCAAGGGGGGCCGAGGAGAACATATGTTTGGCAAACGCTTCCGTTCATTTCGGAGGAGTGGTTGCAACGGCATTAGGGTTTACTTTACTGGTGGACGCCTGTACCACAAGCTCTCTGGTGTTGGATGCTGGATCAAAGAATCTGGGTCACCTGGAGCAGGTCTGTGGTGACTGGCAACTTGTTGGTTGACTGGGGGCCCAGAGCATGGCTTAGCCCAAATGTTCCAACAGTGTGTCAGTAAGGGCTTTAGTAAGGGGCAATAGATGCCAGGTCGGTGCATAGCCAGGCTGTAGGGAATATGTAAAAACGTTTTTTTAACTTACATAGTTGGAAGGTGAGGATTAGGGACCTCAGCAGCCCTTCTATGTACTGTGACGAAGTAAGTGCTCTACTCTGTTGCTGGTCGGGGGGGAGAAGGAGAAACCAACCCAGTGTTGGGTGAGGTGTCCACTCCACTGACCTCCTGTAATTCCATGTACCAGACGTCTGCCTCATAGGGAGGTGCAAGTTATTCCCTGTCCCTCCATTTTCCTCTCCATATGGCTGGCTCTGATCAGAGTCAAAAAGCTGGTGTAATGTATGTGCACACCTGCATGGCAGGGGGGTGGTATGAGAGCCTGATGGGGTCAGTATTGGCTGTGGTACAGCAAGATCTGGGCGTGGCCTCGGTTGCAGTCAAGCCAAAGCTGGTTTGAAGTCTGACAGAACAATGGGTTTGGAGGGTGCAAGCAATGTCGAAGCAGAAGTCAATTAACGAGGGGCTGGCATAGGTTTTGGCGCCAAGCCCGAGGCCAATACAGAACCCGAGGTGCATTTTAGTGGTCCAGAGAGTGCCAAGGGCAAACCCACTGGCAGTAATCCAACTACAGGGCCCAGCGGATCCTTGAGGAAGCCAGAAGCATGCCAAAGATACCCAGCATAGCCTCACGAAAGCCTTCGACTTACTGATAAGTCACCAATGGGCATGGGAACTTGGGGTGAATTATACCAGGAGAAGGGATCGGCTCTTCGGAGGAACGGATGCGAGAACGAGAGACACTGTGACACCCATTCACCTTATGCAAAGAGTGGCGGGAAGGGGCCAAGTCCTGCTTGGACTTTTTAATGTTTTTTCCTCGACTTAACTGAAGACTTCGACCTAAAGGAAGATCGGCCTTTGGAACAACTTAAGGAGTGAGAAAGGGCCCGGAAGGAGGTCCGCACTCTCGATCTATACTTGCAGCAGGACCTGCGTGGAGCCTTTCGGTGCATTGCTACGCATTGCTTCACGTGATCCCGGATGGCTCTCCGATTCACCAGGACGCAGCCGTCGCAGGCCTTGGAGCCATGCAACAAACCCAAGCACCAAAGGCATAGCTAGTGGGGATATGTCACAAACATCTGTTCCCGACAGTCTCCACAAGGCTTGAATTCTGTAGTCTTAGGGGCTGACATCCCTTGCACACTGGTAAACTATGAAGGAAAAGAAAAAAGAAAGAGCGGAGCTCCGGATCCGTGTCTGAAGACGCAGAAAGAAAGGCACCGACGTCAGTGCACTTGGCAGACGCGTATATGCGGCTTTGCTCGTCACTTTCGAAGCAGAGCCGCACTGGCGCCGAGTCACACGGAGCCACCTGCCGGATGCAGTGTTGGGTCTGGGGATATTCACAAGGTGAGGAATCTGCAGTTAGAAGTATCCATCAGAAATCTGGAATTTTTATTTTAGGCCAAAGCAGCACAAAATCAACAGACAATAGAGAGCAGGTGCTGTGCTAGACAGGGTACAGCAAACAAGAGGGTCCCTGGGCTCTGCTGGAAATCACAGAAAGGCTTTCAGAACAAGAGGTTTTTGACCAGAATTCCACATTTTGCTGGGTGTATTTTTGAACAACAGTAATCACAAAAGTTCAATTCAGCCCTGGTGACTCGGACTCAAACTCCGACCTGTGGGGTCGAGAAGCTCTGGGTGTCAGTAGCATACCAGGGGTACCCTGGGCAGCAATGTGAGCGAGGGAAACTGACTTGCTGTCCCATTATCCAGCATTAAATACACCCTCACGCCAGTGCGACTGAACCTGCTGCACTATTGAGGGCCACACTGCTCCTCATACAAACGAGCGGTCATCGAACCCGGCAGACACAGATGTCAGTGCACCCAGGGGCCGGAGCCCACTGAGCACCTCCATTCATTCATTCATTCATTCATCATTCCCAGCCTGAATCTACAGCTCTGGGTACCAGAAGCCCTGGTGGCAGCCGAGGTCCGTGCAGGTAACAGCGTTTGGGCCGGGCAAGGGGGTATTTCCAGGGACGATACCGAGGGAAAATTAATTCTTTATTTAATTGTCCCTCGGCATCATCCCTCGAAATCCCCCTTACCCGGCCCCACCACTGTCACCTGCACAGCCCGTAAGCTCGATGCACTTTTGTGTTTGCACCAGGTCATTAATGTCTCTCTCGCTGGTGTCCTTTTCCAACACTGCTGGTTTTAGTAGTGCCGATTTCCCGTACCATGCCCACTCTGACGGATCCATGCCCACTCTGCAGGGGGGCTATGCCAACTCTGCAGGCTAACAGGGCAGAACATGAAGCGCTCCAAAGCAAAATGCAGGAAAGCCATGCACAGAGAGGTGAGATGTTAACAGACCAGTGAGGCACAAAGAGGGGAGATGTTAACAGTGCAGTGAGGTACAGAGAAGTGAGATGTTAACAGAGCAGTGAGGTACAGAGGGGAGATATATTAACAGAGCAGTGAGACCCAGAGGGGTGAGAGGTTAACAGCGCAGTGAAGTACAAAGAGGTGAGCTGTTATTAGAGTAGTGAGGCACAGAGGTGAGATGTTAACAGAGCAGTGAGGCAAAGAGAGGTGAGATGCTAATGGAGCAGAGAGGCACATAGGTGAGATGAATAGAGCAGTGAGTCACACACAGAGATATGATGTTAACAGAGCAGCGAGGCACAGAGGGGAGAGATGTTACTAGAGCAGTGAAGCACATAGAGAGATCAGATGTTAACAGAGCAGTGAGGCACAGAGGGGAGAGATATTAACAGAGCAGTGAGACCCAGAGAGGTGAGATGTTAACAGCGCAGTGAAGTACAGAGAGGTGAGCTGTTATTAGAGTAGTGAGGCACAGAGGTGAGATGTTAACAGAGCAGTGAGGCACAGAGAGGTGAGATGCTAATAGAGCAGAGAGGCACATAGGTGAGATGTTTATAGAGCAGTGAGTCACACACAGAGATATGATGTTAACAGAGCAGTGAGGCACAGAGGGGAGAGATGTTACTAGAGCAGTGAAGCACATAGAGAGATCAGATGTTAACAGAGCAGTGAAGCACAGCAGTGAGATGTTAGCAGTGCAGTGGGGAACAGAGGTGAGATGTTTAACAGACTAGTGAGGCACCGAGAGGTGAAATGTTAATAGAGCAGTGAGGCACAGAGGTGAGATGGTAATAGAGCAGCGAGGCACAGAGAGGTGAGATGTTAACGGAGCAGTGAGGCACAGAGAGGTGAGATGTTAACAGACCAGTGAGGCACAAAGAGGGGAGAAGTTAACAGTGCAGTGAGGTACAGAGAAGTGAGATGTTAACAGAGCAGTGAGGCACAGAGAGGTGAGATGTTAACAGCGCAGTGAGGTACAGAGAGGTGAGATGTTATTCGAGCAGTGAGGCACAGAGAGGTGAGATATTAACAGAGCAGTGAGACCCCCGAGAGGTGAGATGTTAACAGAGCAGTGAGAGACAGAGGTGAGATGTTAACAGTGCAGCGAGGCACAGAGAGGTGAGATGTTAATGGAGCAGTGAGGCACAGAGAGGTGAGATGTTAACAGACCAGTGAGGCACAAAGAGGGGAGAAGTTAACAGTGCAGTGAGGTACAGAGAAGTGAGATGTTAACAGAGCAGTGATGCACAGAGAGGTGAGATGTTAACAGCGCAGTGAGGTACAGAGAGGTGAGATGTTATTCGAGCAGTGAGGCACAGAGAGGTGAGATATTAACAGAGCAGTGAGACCCCCGAGAGGTGAGATGTTAACAGAGCAGTGAGGCACAGAGAGCAGAGATGTTAACAGCGCAGTGAGGTACAGAGAGGTGAGATGTTATTAGAGCAGTGACGCACAGGGAGGTGAGATATTAACAGAGCAGTGAGACACAGAGAGGTGAGATGTTAACAGAGCAGTGAGAGACAGAGGTGAGATGTTAACAGTGCAGTGAGGTACAGAGAGGTGAGATGTTATTAGAGCAGTGAGGCACAGAGGTGAGATGTTAACAGAGCAGTGTGGTACAGAGAGGTAAGACGTTAATAGAGCAGAGAGGCACAGAAGTGAGATGTTAATGGAGCAGTGAGTCACACACAGAGATAAGATGTTTACAGAGCAGTGAGGCACAGAGGGGTGAGATGTTACTGGATCAGTGAGGCACATAGAGAGAGATCAGATGTTAACGTAGCAGTGAGGCACAACGGTGACATGTTAACAGTGCAGTGAGGGACAGAGAGGTGAGATGTTAATATAGCAGGGAGGCACAGAGAGGTGAGATGTTAATAGAGCAGTGAGACACAGAGAGAGATGAGATGTTAACAGAGCAGTGAGGCACAGAGAGGTGAGATGCTAATAGAGCAGTGAGGCACACAGGTGAGATGTTAACAGAGCAGTGAGGCACAAAGAGGTGAGATGCTAATAGAGCAGTGTGGCACATAGGTGAGATGGTAACAGAGGAGCGAGGCACAGAGAGGTGAAATGTTAATAGAGCAGTGAGTCGGAGAGAGATGAGATGTTAAAAGACCAGTGAGGCACAGAGGGGTGAGATGTTAACAGCACAGTGAGGTACAGAATGGTGAGATGTTATTAGAGCAGTGAGGCACAGAGAGATGAGATATTAACAGAGCAGTGAGACCCAGAGAGGTGAGATGTTATTAGAGCAGTGAGGCACACAGAGAGATGAGATGTTAACAGAGTAGTAAGGCACAGAGAGGTGAGATGTTAATAGAGCAGTGAGGCACAGAGAGGTGAGATGTTAATAGAGCAGTGAGGCACAGAGGTGAGATGTTAACAGAGCAGTGAGGCACACAGAGAGATGAGATGTTAACAGAGCAGTAAGGCACAGAGGTGAGATGGTAACAGAGTAGCGAGGCACAGAGAGGTGAAATTTTAACAGAGCAGTGAGGCACAGAGAGGTGAGATGTTAATAGAGCAGTGAGTCGGAGAGAGATGAGATGTTAAAAGACCAGTGAGGCACAGAGAGGTGAGATGTTACCAGCACAGTGAGGTACAGAGAGGTGAGATGTTATTAGAGCAGTGAGGCACAGAGAGATGAGATGTTAACAGAGCAGTAAGGCACAGAGAGGTGAGATGTTAACAGCGCAGTGAGGTACAGAGAGGTGAGATGTTATTCGAGCAGTGAGGCACAGAGAGGTGAGATATTAACAGAGCAGTGAGACCCCCGAGAGGTGAGATGTTAACAGAGCAGTGAGAGACAGAGGTGAGATGTTAACAGTGCAGCGAGGCACAGAGAGGTGAGATGTTAATGGAGCAGTGAGGCACAGAGAGGTGAGATGTTAACAGACCAGTGAGGCACAAAGAGGGGAGAAGTTAACAGTGCAGTGAGGTACAGAGAAGTGAGATGTTAACAGAGCAGTGAGGCACAGAGAGGTGAGATGTTAACAGCGCAGTGAGGTACAGAGAGGTGAGATGTTATTCGAGCAGTGAGGCACAGAGAGGTGAGATATTAACAGAGCAGTGAGACCCCCGAGAGGTGAGATGTTAACAGAGCAGTGAGGCACAGAGAGCAGAGATGTTAACAGCGCAGTGAGGTACAGAGAGGTGAGATGTTATTAGAGCAGTGACGCACAGGGAGGTGAGATATTAACAGAGCAGTGAGACACAGAGAGGTGAGATGTTAACAGAGCAGTGAGAGACAGAGGTGAGATGTTAACAGTGCAGTGAGGTACAGAGAGGTGAGATGTTATTAGAGCAGTGAGGCACAGAGGTGAGATGTTAACAGAGCAGTGTGGTACAGAGAGGTAAGACGTTAATAGAGCAGAGAGGCACAGAAGTGAGATGTTAATGGAGCAGTGAGTCACACACAGAGATAAGATGTTTACAGAGCAGTGAGGCACAGAGGGGTGAGATGTTACTGGATCAGTGAGGCACATAGAGAGAGATCAGATGTTAACGTAGCAGTGAGGCACAACGGTGACATGTTAACAGTGCAGTGAGGGACAGAGAGGTGAGATGTTAATATAGCAGTGAGGCACAGAGAGGTGAGATGTTAATAGAGCAGTGAGACACAGAGAGAGATGAGATGTTAACAGAGCAGTGAGGCACAGAGAGGTGAGATGCTAATAGAGCAGTGAGGCACACAGGTGAGATGTTAACAGAGCAGTGAGGCACAAAGAGGTGAGATGCTAATAGAGCAGTGTGGCACATAGGTGAGATGGTAACAGAGGAGCGAGGCACAGAGAGGTGAAATGTTAATAGAGCAGTGAGTCGGAGAGAGATGAGATGTTAAAAGACCAGTGAGGCACAGAGGGGTGAGATGTTAACAGCACAGTGAGGTACAGAATGGTGAGATGTTATTAGAGCAGTGAGGCACAGAGAGATGAGATATTAACAGAGCAGTGAGACCCAGAGAGGTGAGATGTTATTAGAGCAGTGAGGCACACAGAGAGATGAGATGTTAACAGAGTAGTAAGGCACAGAGAGGTGAGATGTTAATAGAGCAGTGAGGCACAGAGAGGTGAGATGTTAATAGAGCAGTGAGGCACAGAGGTGAGATGTTAACAGAGCAGTGAGGCACACAGAGAGATGAGATGTTAACAGAGCAGTAAGGCACAGAGGTGAGATGGTAACAGAGTAGCGAGGCACAGAGAGGTGAAATTTTAACAGAGCAGTGAGGCACAGAGAGGTGAGATGTTAATAGAGCAGTGAGTCGGAGAGAGATGAGATGTTAAAAGACCAGTGAGGCACAGAGAGGTGAGATGTTACCAGCACAGTGAGGTACAGAGAGGTGAGATGTTATTAGAGCAGTGAGGCACAGAGAGATGAGATGTTAACAGAGCAGTAAGGCACAGAGAGGTGAGATGTTAATAGAGCAGTGAGGCACAGAGAGGTGAGATGTTAATAGAGCAGTGAGGCACAGAGGTGAGATGTTAATAGAGCAGTGAGGCACACAGAGAGATGAGATGTTAACAGAGCAGTAAGGCACAGAGGTGAGATGTTAATAGAGCAGTGAGTCACATACAGAGATGAGATGTTAACAGAGCAGTAAGGCACAGAGAGATGAGATGTTAATAGAGCAGTAAGGCACAGAGAGGTGAGATGTTAATAGAGCAGTGAGGCACAAAGAGGGGAGATGTTAACAGTGCAGTGAGGTACAGAGAAGTGAGATGTTAACAGAGCAGTGAGGCACAGAGGGGAGAGATATTAACAGAGCAGTGAGACCCGGTGAGATGTTAACAGCGCAGTGAAGTACAGAGAGGTGAGCTGTTATTAGAGTAGTGAGGCACAGAGGTGAGATGTTAACAGATCAGTGAGGCACAGAGAGGTGAGATGCTAATAGAGCAGAGAGGCACATAGGTGAGATGTTTATAGAGCAGTGAGTCACACACAGAGATATGATGTTAACAGAGCAGTGAGGCACAGAGGGGAGAGATGTTACTAGAGCAGTGAAGCACATAGAGAGATCAGATGTTAACAGAGCAGTGAAGCACATCAGTGAGATGTTAGCAGTGCAGTGAGGCACAGAGGTGAGATGTTTAACAGACTAGTGAGGCACCGAGAGGTGAGATGTTAATAGAGCAGTGAGGCACAGAGGTGAGATGGTAACAGAGCAGCGAGGCACAGAGAGGTGAGATGTTAACAGAGCAGTGAGGCACAGAGAGGTGAGATGTTATTCGAGCAGTGAGGCACAGAGAGGTGAGATGTTAACAGACCAGTGAGGCACAAAGAGGGGAGAAGTTAACAGAGCAGTGAGGCACAGAGAGGTGAGATGTTAACAGCGCAGTGAGGTACAGAGAGGTGAGATGTTATTCGAGCAGCGAGGCACAGAGAGGTGAGATATTAACAGAGCAGTGAGACCCAGAGAGGTGAGATGTTAACAGAGCAGTGAGACCCAGAGAGGTGAGATGTTATTAGAGCAGTGAGGCACAGAAATGAGATGGTAACAGAGCAGTGCGGCACAGAAATTAGATGTTAACAGAGCAGTGAGGCACAGAGGTGAGATGTTAATAGAGCAGTGAGTCACATACAGAGATGAGATGTTAACAGAGCAGTGAGGCACAATGGTGAGATGTTAACAGTGCAGTGAGGCATAGAGAGGTGAGATGTTAACAGAGCAGTAAGGCACAGAGAGGTGAGATGTTAATAGAGCAGTGAGGCACAGAGAGGTGAGATGTTAACAGAGCAGTAAGGCACAGAGGTGAGATGGTAACAGAGGAGCGAGGCACAGAGAGGTGAAATTTTAACAGAGCAGTGAGGCACAGAGAGGTGAGATGTTAATAGAGCAGTGAGTCAGAGAGAGATGAGATGTTAAAAGACCAGTGAGGCACAGAGAGGTGAGATGTTAACAGCACAGAGAGGTGAGATGTTATTAGAGCAGTGAGGCACAGAGAGATGAGATATTAACAGAGCAGTGAGACCCAGAGAGGTGAGATGTTAGCAGAGCAGTGAGACCCAGAGAGGTGAGATGTTATTAGAGCAGTGAGGCACAGAAATGAGATGGTAACAGAGCAGTGCGGCACAGAAATTAGATGTTAACAGAGCAGTGAGGCACAGAGGTGAGATGTTAATAGAGCAGTGAGTCACATACAGAGATGAGATTTTAACAGAGCAGTGAGGCACAATAGTGAGATGTTAACAGTGCAGTGAGGCACAGAGAGGTGAGATGTTAATAGAGCAGTGAGGCACAGAGAGATGAGATGTTAACAGAGCAGTAAGGCACAGAGAGTTGAGATGTTAATAGAGCAGTGAGGCACAGAGAGGTGAGATGTTAATAGAGCAGTGAGGCACAGAGGTGAGATGTTAATAGAGCCATGGGGCACACAGAGGTCAGATGTTAAAAGAGTAGTGAGGCACAGAGAGGTCATATCTTAACAGAGCAGTGAGGCACACATAGAGGTCAGGTGTTAACAGAGCTGTGAGGCACACAGAACAGAGTGAGGCAGACAGAGCAGAGATAAACAAGGCTCCTCATTTCATCTCTTACAAAGTGAGAACAACAAGTGTAAGTGAAGGTAGAAAGGTAGAGATTTAACGGACGGCAGAGAGAGTCAAAGGGAGCAAGGTATGGTTGTAAGAGAGAGATAGCGAGAGATGTATTTGAAAGAACAGTAGACACAGATGTGGGCTAGTGAGTAGATTCATATGGAAGCAGGGACAGAGAGGCAAGACAGATGTGAGGTAGAAGAGATGAGCTGAAGGAAGGCGAGCGACAGGAGACAGACAGGTGAAGCAGAGAACGACGGAAGGTGGGAGAGGAGTGACACAGAGGTAGTCATAAAGAGGTGGAGAGAAGTGAAGAAGAGAGGGGATGTTAATTCAGTGAGTAGTGAGACGGAGAGCGAGAGGTAACGTACAGAAATGTGGGATAAAACTTGTGAAGTGGTAGAGAGAGCGACAATGTAGACAGAGAGAGGGAGGAGAAGAGTACGTTACAGGGAGGTAGACTGAGAAGCAGAAAGGTAAACGGGTGAGACGATAGAAGATAGTAGAGAAAAGGTGGGTGAGGTAGGGTAAGATGTCGAAAGATAAAATCTGGTGCTGTAAGGATAGAGAGATTCAGAGGTGGAGATAGGCAGAAAGTGGGAGAAAGATAAGCAGAGAGACAGGGAGAGGAGAGCGTGAGAGAGAGGGGGAGCCCTGAGAGAGATGAAGATCTGAGAAAGAGAGCTTGGGATTCCAGCTCCTCCAGTGGCATTGCTTTTTACGGCGGGTACATCTTCATATACCCTGTACCCCCCCCCCCCCCCACCCCCTCCACCCCCTCCCTCCTCCTTCCCCAGCCCGTCTTCCTGACCGCCCCTGGGTTGGCGCTGATTCCAGGCCCCCCCTGCCAGGACACACAGCCCCTGCAGCCCCCGCCCTGCACCTCAGCTGCTGCTCCACAAAATGGCGCCCGAGTCAAAGGGCAGGAAAAGCAATCATGGGAGGAAACGGTGGGACCTGCGCTTGACGAGGGCCCCGGCCTCCGCTGGGGGAGTTTTACTGAACCCTGACGGCGGCGGCGGCGAGTTATGAGCAGGTTGGCAGGAGCACAGGATCGATATCACAGATTACTGGCAGGCGCAGGCAGCATGCTTACAGAGAGGACTTACTGTTGACAATGTTGTATTTCTGCGCCAGGAGCGCGGCCTGCAGGCTTTTGCCGCTGCCTGGGGGCCCGTAGAGCAGGATCCGCGGAGTGTGTGGGGCCACAGATCGATGGCGGCTCTGGACGAAGGTCAGCACTACGAATGAAAAGAGGGCTCTCGATCAAGGCTGGGGAGACAGACAAGGCAACGTCCCAGGCCCCCCCCCCCCCCCATGCCCCCACCCACGCCTCAACAAGCTCTTACCCTAGCATCGACCTAATACATGTATTAATTAATCTGAAGATTGCTGGGAGATGGCGTGTTCAAGGAGGTCACTACCTTTACTGCATCAGTGGAGATTCATTCCAGTGCTATCGGCACCCATCACTGCGTCCTAGTGTATGTGTGCGCGCCTCCTGCCTGTATGGTCTCGACTGGGGAGCTTCAAAGCGCTACCACCTACAGAGAATAATACAATTCTTGGAGTCGCTAACCCTTCCTTGCTTCTACGATCCTTTCTATCCAAGAGCTCCAGGGTACACACCTGCCTCACTGGCAAGTACCCAGAGTGCTTCGAGACCACCGTGGTGCTCACACTGGCTCCTCTCCTCACTGTGGCCCTGTCTCCCATGCGCCCCTCTCTCAACAATCCTGGAACCGGCAGTCCTCAACAAGCTCCCGCAGGTAGTACGATTTGAATCAAGAATATGTCTCAGGGGGGTTTAAATCCCCACCAAGGCCACAGATCCCGACCTCAGCTCCAGATACAGTTCCACCCCGCTAGTCACTCCTAGGGGCGTAGCTACCAAAGGCGCGGCTTGTGCAGAAGCACCAGGACACCGAGGCCTGAGTGCCCACTGAATGCTGTATTTTACCACCTACAGCAATCAGAGGGCCCATATGCATTGTTTGCAGTGGGGTCTATGGCACCCTTGCTACGCCTCTGGTCACTCCCTGATTCGCTGGCTGCGATTGTGACAGCACACTTGTCGGCTTCACAAAGTACGCCTTTGCCTCTATTGACAGAGTGCGAATCTATGTAACTTGCCTAAGTTCACAGCAGCAGTCCACCTCTCAGGATCAGCAACAAGCAGCTGAGCTCTGCCAGGTACAGAGCCCAGTGATCAAGCTCCTCGCCTTGGTTCCCAAGGCGATTCGCACCACATCTAGCACCCGCCTGCCTCCTACATTGGAGACTCATCATTCTGCACCATCAAACTCCATCAAAAAGCTGGCACTTCATCCCACTTCTGGGTAGTCCACTTGGAGTCACTGACAATAAAGTACCCTCGGGGTTGATACGATGACCATTCCCTCCCCTCCCCACCAGCTTTCAATCTCGAGTGTCGCAGAAAACCATCCTACTTGGAGTCCTTGCCAATGAAATAGTCTCCTGACAGATACGATGGCTGTTCCCCCCCACCAGCTTTCGATCTACAGTGTCGCTGTTCCCCCCTACCAGCTTTCGATCTACAGTGTCGCAGAATACCAGCCTACGTGGGGTCTGTTCCAATGAAATACCCTCAGGTTGATATGATGACTGCCCCTCTCACCCCCAACAGCTTTCAATCTAGTGTTGCAGAAAACCAGCCTACATGGGGTCCCTGCCAATGAAATACCTTCAGGGTTGATATAATGGCTGTCCCCTCCCAACCAGCTTTCAATCTACAGTGTCGCAGAATACCAGCCTACGTGGGGTCTGTACCAATGAAATACCTTAAGGGTTGATACCCTGGCTGTCCCCTCCCAACCAGCTTTCGATCTACAGTGTCGCAGAACACCAGCCTATGTGGGGTCCCTGCCAATGAAATACCTTCAGTGTTGATAAAATGGCTGTCCCCTCCCAACCAGCTTTCAATCTACAGTGTTGCAGAAAGCCAGCCAATGCATGCACACTTCGTGTAACAACAGATGAGCTTCATTTAGTCAGCACAGCCCAATTTATGCTGTACAACGTTTTCGTTTACTTTGCTACATGTGTTCTGGATGTACCTCTTTCACTTCACAGCCCTGTACATCATGTGAGAAGTTGGCCTGGTGTATGCTGTCCACTTTTTACAGTGGGCACCTTGCACCAGTCCAAACAACCCTTATTGATGATTAGGTTTAAGACAACCTTTAAAGAAATCTATCCTAGTGGTAGCTATGGAGAGCAGCTTTCAGGCTAAGTCTTGAAGGAACGTAAAGCAGCTTGGTTTACCAGATCAGAACTTCTTGAATCACTAAATGAAAGGAGAACCACACAAGGTATATATATAAAATATATGTATTTATTTCTCAACACTCTCTACTAACCACGGGTCACTCGAGGAGTGTAGGCCAGCAATCTTCAGTGGAATCACTGCTCGGGTCTGGACTACAAGTAGCCCAAAGCACCGCCTCAGGGATCGCCAAGAAGCATATGCTGCTGCAAATGAGCACGGTGTCCAGGGGTTCGGGTTGCACGGTCCCCACAAGGGCTTTGGATCTCAGGATTGCTGAGAGCACGGATCGGCCTTGGGGAAGCTTGGAAACCCACCTCCTGTGTTGCAGAGTCTTCGGAGTCCTTCAGGAGCTGCGTAGTTGCAAACCGGACTGATGCGTCGTTGGTGCCTGCCTTGCAGGGGAGTAACTCCTTTACTCCAAGGGAGATTCTTCGGTCATCCAACATTGTGTAGATAGTAGAAGTTCTGGGATTCTGTAGCAGAGTTTCATCCAGGTAAATCTAAAGTCCTGTAGCCAGGGGTTCCTACTTTATACCCAAGGAAGGGGTGGGACAAACTCTGGGGACTCACCTATGGGAGGGTCGGATCAGAGGGGTGGCTACACCCATGTCCTTTGTCCAGTTTTGCGCCAGAGCAGGGGCTGAGTGCCCCTGCAACCGGTTTGAGCTGGACTATGTACAGGGACACCAAATGTGCCCCCAGTGCAGACATCAAAGCACTCTTGGAGTGCACACACCCAGCCCAATACACTAAAGCCTGTCTGGGAGGTGGTTACACCTCCCTGTGACAGGAAACCTATTGTCCAGGCCTCCCCTGCCGGAGTTCCGTCCAGCAGCAGGAGGGCAGACTCATGTCTGTGGCTGGCAACATCCATTTTGTGATGCCAGGGTCTGTGAAGCTGGTACCGGGTGTACCGGTGAAGTCATGGTTCTCCCTCTAGTAGGGTGGAATCATACCTCCCACACCAGTTACTGGTGTGGAGGTATGATTCCTAGGTGTTTGACACCAAACACAACATGTTTCCATGCAGCCATTCCAAAGTTAGCATTTACAGTGAAGTTATAATGCACTTAAGAGTATATGGTCTGGCTACATCACAACCAACCCCGGAATAAAGGTTCCGAAGGCTGCAGAGGGCCTCTGCTCATGCATGGGCACCCCCTCACATAAAACCCAGCACCCTGCCTTCAGGATTGATAAGGCCTGCCATAGGGGTGACTGATAGGTTTATATGTGCAGTGATATGGAGAGATATATGGAACCTATATCTCAGTAAGGGGTGCATAAACCACCTTACACAGGCTGCTGTAGCAGCGGTGGCATAATACATGCTGCAGCCCCTTGTAGGCCTCTGGGGTACCTATGCCCTGGGTACATAGTAAATAGTATACCATATACTAGGGACTTATAAGGGTACCCCAGAATCCAATCTGGAGTGTACCTAAAGTACATGAAATCAATTTAGAGGAGAAAGCAGATAGACTGGGGTCCTGGTTAGCAGGGCCCCAGCCAGACTAAAGTCGAAAACCAGTGAAACATCAGCAAAAAGTGGGGGTACCCATAAGAAGCAGATCCTACTCTCCTACACATCATTACTGGGTACATCTCTCAATGTAAGGCACTTCAAGATTCAAGATGCACCCTGTGCACGTCTGGAAAAAAGCTGACAACAAGCTATGCCCATCAGAGAAGGAACTCTCCAAACCCAGCTTTCCTCCATTAACGGCATCTTTGCCTTTGACCCTGTACAGCGATCCGCTGCTTTGATGTGTTTACATGATACAAATATCACATACAAACAAACAAGATATGGGACCTTCAGTAGGGATGCGTCGTGTCTGGGATTCTTCTAAACTCTGAGTGGCATCTTGATATAACCGCTGCTTTGAGAACAGAGTCTCTGAACTGGACATGAACTTGTGTGGACAGTAAAAACCCCATTGTCACGACAAAGAAGGAATCATCACTCCTACTCTCTCTGAACTGCATTTATGTGTTTCCAATGTTTTTTTCTTGATGCAGTTAATAACTATTCCCCATTCCATAAACTAGGGCAGCTCGCACCGTCCAGGCACAACTTGCTCCTCTTTAAGGGTCTAAACACAGCAGTCCACAGATTGTCTTGTATTAGTATTCTACGGTGCCTTCCTTTCCCTTATCATGAGAGGTGACCAGTTCCAAGGCGCACAGTGTCAGGCACAGGGGTTCAGCCGGTCGTACCTATGCTCGGCAAACCACGGCTGCACAATAGTGTTTATCCAGTGCCCCCCCCCCCCCCCCCGAAGAGACTCGGGAAGATTTCCTAAAGCGGGGGCCACAGAACAGTAGGGGGAGAGTGCGGGCCTGCTTTAGGGCTGTGGACGGGTTACTTTGTGTCACGGATATCTGCGAGCTCCTCCTCGGGATGGCACTGATGCTAAGTAAGGCCCCCCTCCCATCCGTCCCCAGCCCGGAGTATGTATGAGACACGCGGACTAGGGGGACGGGTGAGCGAGGGAAAACGGGACAGGAACAGCCGGGACAGAGAGACCTGGAAGAGAAGATGCACAGGGTGAGAAGAGGAACGAGGATCCCCGCACCCTTCCCGATAGCTCTCGGATAGTATAACGACCCTGGTACCTTCGCGCTGTAGATGAGGGTCACCTCGACCAGGAGAAACTGGAAACGGAGCTGGCGCTACCACTTCCACGCTCGGAACTCCGTGAGCGGAGGAGCGCCAGTCAGGAAGGTTCTCTCCTCCTCACCCTTCACAAGGAGGGAGGAAGTGGAGCGAAAGCTCGGTTTCACTCGTTGGTCAAGCGGGGATTACGGACAGCAAGCAAAGTAAACAAAAGGAGTTGCGGGTGATCCCCGGCAGAGATGTTCGCGCTGCTACTCAAATACTCACGGTACTACCGTGAGTAGAGGAGCGCACTCAGAGGAGTTGGCAAGCCCGGAAATCCGTGGGCGTAGAGGAAGAGCAGGGAGTCCGTCGGGTTGCTGGCCGTTAGGAGGACGGCGGATGAGGATTCGGGAGAGAGGCGTCTGCAAGGGTTGCTGATAGAACCGGAGACACTCACCTCTCTGCGAAGGCGTCGGTGATGTCGCTCTGGCAAAGAAGGGCAACGGCTGCAGGGGCCGCTGGAAGCTCTGGAACGCTGTGGAGGACGGCGGGCTGGAAACCGCGTAGGCTGGCAGTCGGGGAGCCGATGATGAGTGTAGGAATCATAGGCAACGCCCCCGGGTAGTCTGCGGTCTTTTGTTGGCCGAAAGGTGATTACGTGATCGGGTGGCCGCGTTGCCTCTGGGACCTGTAGTTCTTTCGGGCATTTCTGTGGCGGGGTCAGTGCGCTCGGATCGTGACAGCACATCCCCCTTTACCCCGGCACCGCCGCCCCCGGGCCCCCGGGCTTGGCCGGACAGCGACGGTGAAAGGCTGCCACCAGGCGGTCGGCGTGCACCGCGGAGGCGGGCTCCCAAGAGTCTTCTTCAGGACCGTACCCCTTCCAGGACAAGAGGTACCATATCTTCCCCCTCAGCAGTTTGGAGTCCAGCACTCGGCGAACCACGTACTCCCGATCATGATTGATCCACACCGGAGCAGGAGCCCTCCGCGCTGGACAGCGCGAGGGCTTGAGGAGAGAGACGTGGAACACCGGGTGAATGTGCATGTGTGGTGGAAGGCGCAGTTGCACCGCTACGGGGTTTACGTGTTTAACCACCGGGTAGGGTCCAATGTATTTCGGATTGAAGACACTGGGTTTCCGAAACCGGAGGTTCTTAGTGGATAGCCACACTCTGTCCCCCTTGTGGTACACCGGCGGGGGTCTGCGGTGTTTATCCGCCTGCGCTTTGTATCGGGCCTTGGCTAACAGGAGATGCGACCGGGCCTTTTTCAGGGCCGAGCGTATGGAGTGAAGCCGGCTCTGGAGATCAGGAAGGCAGATGTTGTCTCGCGGGAGAAAGAAGGGGATAAAGCGTGGATGGAACCCCGTGGCGAGAAAGAACGGAGACTGCTGGGTGGAGGAGTGTTGTGCATTGTTGTATGCCACCTCAGCCACCCAAAGTAAGTCCACCCAGGTGTCCGCAGCTTGGTCAGCGTAGCATCGCAAGTACTGCTTGAGCGTCTGATTCAATCTCTCTGTTTGTCCGTCTGTCTGTGGGTGGAAGCTCGTAGAGAGGGAGGAGTGAATACCCAGCGCTTCACACCATACCTTCCAAAACCGTGCAGTGAACTGCGACCCTCTGTCAGAAACAATCCCCGTCGGTAATCCGTGAAGTCTCACCACGTGTTGCAAGAGGAGTTTCGCTAACGCTCCCGCTGTGGGCACCTGTTTGCAGGCTATAAAATGTCCCATCTTTGTCAGATAGTCGACGACTACAATTATGGCTGTGCACCCTTGATCTTTCGGCAGCCCCACCACAAAGTCTATGGATATGCGTTCCCAGGGGTGCAGAGGAGTGGGTAGAGGCATCAGGAGACCTTGGGACTTTTGGTGGTCGCTCTTCATCTGGGCGCAAACGGCACATTCCTTCACCCACAGCAACACGTCTGGTCGAACGGAGGGCCACCAGAATTGACGCATCACTTTCTCCAGCGTCTTGGTGCCTCCCGTATGACCAGCACACGGCAGGTCGTGACACCAGGAAAAGACGAGTTTGCGGAGTTTGAGCGTAGGGATCAGGATCCGAGATCCGTTCATCGGGAGACCGTGGTGCAATCGCCATTCTCTATGTCTTTTTAACCATGTGGACCATGCACAGGTACGTATCCCTCGCTTCACTCCTTGCAGGAAGGATTCGGTGTGCGTGTTGCCGATGACCTGTTCCGGTGATAGGATGGGCTGATCTGGTGTTGCCAACGGGAGGTGCGAGAGGGTCTGTCTTGAAAGGGCATCGGCTTTCTTGTTTTGCGTTCCTGGTCGGTAGGTGACCACGAAGTGGAATTCCGCAAAGAAGAGCACCCATCGCTTCTGCCTGGGAGAGAGGTGTCGGGCTGACCGCAGGAACTGGAGGTTGCGGTGGTCCGTGAACACCGTTACCTGATGTTGGGCCCCCAGTAGCCAATGGCGCCATTCCTGGAACGCGTCTTTGATGGCAAGCAATTCCTTCTCGGAGACGGTGTAATTACGTTCCGCTGGATTCAATTTCCTGGACATAAAGGCCACTGGGTGTAGTTGGCCCGTGTTGGGGTGGCGTTGGGAAAGAATGGCTCCCACTGCTTCATCGGATGCGTCTGCTTCCACTATGAACGGAAGATCTGGTTGCGCGTGGCGCAAGATGGGAGCAGTGGTGAAGGCGTGTTTGAGCTGGTCAAACGCTGTCTGGGCTTCCAACGACCAAAGGAAGGGGATGCCTTTCCGTGTTAGTTTCGTGAGTGGTGTCACCATTTGTGAGAAGTGGTGTATAAAACGCCGATAAAAGTTTGAAAACCCAAGAAAGCTTTGGACCTCCTTCACTGTTTTCGGTGGGGGCCATCTGGTTACCGCCTGGACCTTGCGGTCAGTCATGACTTGTCCATCGGGGGTAAGCAGGACACCAAGGAACTCCACCGTGGTGACATGGAATTCGCATTTCGTAAGTTTACAAAACAGGTGGTGTTTTTCTAAGGCTTGCAATACCGATGTTACATGGCCCACGTGTTCTTCTTCCGAGGATGAAAAGATGAGGATGTCGTCTATGTACACCACTACATAGAGGTCCAGAAAATCCCTCAATACTTCGTTCAAAAAGAACTGGAAGGCGGCTGGGGCGTTGCAGAGCCCGAAGGGCATCACCAGATATTCGAACAGGCCGAATCTTGTTTTGAAAGCCGTCTTCCACTCATCCCCCTCTCGCATTCGCACCAGGTGGTATGCCCCCCTGAGGTCTAGCTTGGTGTATATGTGCGCTCCTCGCACCTGTTCCAACAATACCGGGATCAGTGGTAGCGGGTATTGATTTTTGATGGTCATGGCGTTGAGGGCGCGATAGTCTATGCAGCAGCGTAGTTCCCCATTGGCCTTCGGTATAAAGAAGAGGGGGGATGCTGCGGGCGATCTGGAAGGGCGAATGAACCCCAACTTAAGGTAGGTATCAAGATAATCCCGGAGATGACGGGTTTCTGGACCCGTGAGAGCGTACACCCTGCTACACGGAACAGCGGCTCCTGGGGTGAGATCGATCCTACAGTCATAGTCGCGATGTGGAGGAAGAACCTCGGCTTTCTGTTTATCAAACACTCCTTTGTAGTGGTGGTAACATAGAGGGAGCTCTACGTCCTTCTCTGCAGCTGTAGCCACGTGGTGTGCCTGTGGTTCGTTAAGATCTGGAGCGGCCTCACGGCGTTGACATCGCGTGCGGCAGAAGAGGGAGCAGAAGGTTACAGAGTTGGTAGCCCACTGTATCTGGGGCTCGTGACGACGTAACCAAGGCAATCCAAGGATTAGATGGCAGCGGGGCGCTTGGATGATGTTAAACGCGAGTCTCTCGCTATGGTCTTCTCCAATGGACACCTGTAAGGTGGGTGTGGTATACCGTATGGGGCCGGATTCCAGCTCCTTGCCGTCCACGGCGTAGACGAGTTCCGGGGTGTCTTTCGCCACCAGCGGTATCCCCAACCGGTGGGCTTCACGGTCATCCATGAAGCAGCCCGTTGCTCCAGAGTCAATCATGGCCCGTACTTGGTGAGTTTTGGGACCGATAGCGAGGAGCACGGTTAGGAAGAAATGGTCTGGCTCTATAGAGGCGTCTGCTTCCAGGGAAGGGATGTAATGACAGCTCGAAGGGGCCCTTCCTTGCTCCTTCAAGCGTTCAGGTTTCCCACCGGTCCGGTGTTGGTTACGGTGGCTGCTTGTCCCACCTGAGGCCGGCGGTTCTTTGGACGGACGGGGCATTCCCTCAGGAAATGGCCTTTCTTGCCACAATACAAACAGAGACCCTGTGTGCGCCGGTGGTCTCTTTCGCTGAGGGTCAGGGACGCTCTCACCGCTCCGATGTCCATGGGAACCGGTCTCGGGGAGGCTGGTTCCTGCAAGCGAGGGTGTTCCAAGGACATGGGTGTTTTCTCCTTGCGCTTGTTTTCCCCTTTTCTTTCTCTGAGCCGGTATTCCAAATCGAGAGGCCAGTTCGATCATGGCCGAGCATGTGCTGGGCTGGGGGTCTATCTGTGCGATAACGTCCTTCAGGTCCTCGGTGAGTCCTCGATAGAAGATAGCGGCCTGCTTCTGTTCGGGCCAATCCGTTTCCGCCACTAATCGTCGGAAGCTATTGACGTACCCCAGAAAATCCGAACTCTGTTGGCGTAGATCAAGGAGGTCTCGATCCGCAGAGAAGGTATCCGCCCGACGGTCGAAGGTCTTCTCGAACTCCTGGTGAAACGTGTCCCAGTCATACAGGAGTGCGTCGTCCCGGCGAACGATGGGGACAGCCCATTGCGCCGCTTCTCCCGTCAAGTAAGAAATCAGAAACGCCACTCTGGCCTGGTTCGTGTGGAACAGTTTGGGCTTGCAGTGGAAGTGCAAGAGCACCTGGGTCATGAAGACTTGGACTTTCTGGATATCTCCCTGGAATCTCTCCGGAGGGGCCAATGGAACGTGTGAAGGCATTTCCACCACTACTTGCGGGGTCGAGGACGGGAGTATAGGCCCAGCGTCAAACGGGTTTCGTTGAAGGCGGTCCAGGCGTGTATGCAAGGCTGCTGTTTCCGCTCGTGACGTTGCTAACTCCTGCTGGACTTGCGCTAAAGCAGCTAACACGTCGTCCAACGAGGCCATTGTAAGTGATCAGTGCTATCAAGAGGAGAGGTAATTTCGTGGGCCTATGATTCTGTCACGGATATCTGCGAGCTCCTCCTCGGGATGGCACTGATGCTAAGTAAGGCCCCCCTCCCATCCGTCCCCAGCCCGGAGTATGTATGAGACACGCGGACTAGGGGGACGGGTGAGCGAGGGAAAACGGGACAGGAACAGCCGGGACAGAGAGACCTGGAAGAGAAGATGCACAGGGTGAGAAGAGGAACGAGGATCCCCGCACCCTTCCCGATAGCTCTCGGATAGTATAACGACCCTGGTACCTTCGCGCTGTAGATGAGGGTCACCTCGACCAGGAGAAACTGGAAACGGAGCTGGCGCTACCACTTCCACGCTCGGAACTCCGTGAGCGGAGGAGCGCCAGTCAGGAAGGTTCTCTCCTCCTCACCCTTCACAAGGAGGGAGGAAGTGGAGCGAAAGCTCGGTTTCACTCGTTGGTCAAGCGGGGATTACGGACAGCAAGCAAAGTAAACAAAAGGAGTTGCGGGTGATCCCCGGCAGAGATGTTCGCGCTGCTACTCAAATACTCACGGTACTACCGTGAGTAGAGGAGCGCACTCAGAGGAGTTGGCAAGCCCGGAAATCCGTGGGCGTAGAGGAAGAGCAGGGAGTCCGTCGGGTTGCTGGCCGTTAGGAGGACGGCGGATGAGGATTCGGGAGAGAGGCGTCTGCAAGGGTTGCTGATAGAACCGGAGACACTCACCTCTCTGCGAAGGCGTCGGTGATGTCGCTCTGGCAAAGAAGGGCAACGGCTGCAGGGGCCGCTGGAAGCTCTGGAACGCTGTGGAGGACGGCGGGCTGGAAACCGCGTAGGCTGGCAGTCGGGGAGCCGATGATGAGTGTAGGAATCATAGGCAACGCCCCCGGGTAGTCTGCGGTCTTTTGTTGGCCGAAAGGTGATTACGTGATCGGGTGGCCGCGTTGCCTCTGGGACCTGTAGTTCTTTCGGGCATTTCTGTGGCGGGGTCAGTGCGCTCGGATCGTGACACTTTGTCACAACAATGAGATCTGAAGCAGGCCCAAGTCCTCTGTGAGTGAAGGCCTACCATGCCCAAGATCAGGGGTACCCAGTGATGGTCGAGCAGGGCAGGGTCCATGTCAGATCTGGAGCAGGCCCAAGTCCTCTGTGAGTGAAGGCCTACCATGCCCAAGATCAGGGGTACCCAGTGATGGTCGAGCAGGGAAGGGTCCATGTCAGATTATCAAGCTATCCACATAAGATAAAAGTGCTTATATAGAATCGAGATGTTTAGAGCTCGGTGGACGGGTTACTTTGTCACAACAATGAGATCTGAAGCAGGCCCAAGTCCTCTGTGAGTGAAGGCCTACCATGCCCAAGATCAGGGGTACCCAGTGATGGTCGAGCAGGGCAGGGTCCATGTCAGATTATCAAGCTATCCACATAAGATAAAAGTGCTTATATAGAATCGAGATGTTTAGAGCTCGGTGGACGGGTTACTTTGTCACAACAATGAGATCTGAAGCAGGCCCAAGTCCTCTGTGAGTGAAGGCCTACCATGCCCAAGATCAGGGGTACCCAGCGATGGTCGAGCAGGGCAGGGCCCATGTCAGATCTGGAGCAGGCCCAAGTCCTCTGTGAGTGAAGGCCTACCATGCCCAAGATCAGGGGTACCCAGCGATGGTCGAGCAGGGCAGGGTCCATGTCAGATTTTCAAGATATCCACATAAGATAAAAGTGCTCATATAGAATCGCGATGTTTAGAGCTCGGTGGACGGGTTACTTTGTCACAACAATGAGATCTGAAGCAGGCCCAAGTCCTCTGTGAGTGAAGGCCTACCATGCCCAAGATCAGGGGTACCCAGTGACGTTCGAGCAGGGCAGGGTCCATGTCAGATCTGGAGCAGGCCCGAGTCCTCTGTGAGTGAAGGCCTACCATGCCTAAGATCAGGGGTACCCAGCGATGGTCGAGCAGGGCAGGGTCCATGTCAGATTTTCAAGATATCCACATAAGATAAAAGTGCTCATATAGAATCGAGATGTTTAGAGCTCGGTGGACGGGTTACTTTGTCACAACAATGAGATCTGAAGCTGGCCCAAGTCCTCTGTGAGTGAAGGCCTACCATGCCCAAGATCAGGGGTACCCAGCAATGGTCGAGCAGGGCAGGGTCCATGTCAGATTTTCAAGATATCCACATAAGATAAAAGTGCTCATATAGAATCGAGATGTTTAGAGCTCGGTGGACGGGTTACTTTGTCACAACAATGAGATCTGAAGCAGGCCCAAGTCCTCTGTGAGTGAAGGCCTACCATGCCCAAGATCAGGGGTACCCAGCGATGGTCGAGCAGGGCAGGGTCCATGTCAGATTATCAAGCTATCCACACAAGATAAAAGTGCTTATATAGAATCGAGATGTTTAGAGCTCGGTGGACGGGTTACTTTGTCACAACAATGAGATCTGAAGCAGGCCCAAGTCCTCTGTGAGTGAAGGCCTACCATGCCCAAGATCAGGGGTACCCAGCAATGGTCGAGCAGGGCAGGGTCCATGTCAGATTTTCAAGATATCCACATAAGATAAAAGTGCTTATATAGAATCGAGATGTTTAGAGCTCGGTGGACGGCTTACTTTGTCACAACAATGAGATCTGAAGCAGGCCCAAGTCCTCTGTGAGTGAAGGCCTACCATGCCCAAGATCAGGGGTACCCAGCGATGGTCGAGCAGGGCAGGGCCCATGTCAGATCTGGAGCAGGCCCGAGTCCTCTGTGAGTGAAGGCCTACCATGCCTAAGATCAGGGGTACCCAGCGATGGTCGAGCAGGGCAGGGTCCATGTCAGATTTTCAAGATATCCACATAAGATAAAAGTGCTTATATAGCATCGAGATGTTTAGAGCTCGGTGAACGGGTTACTTTGTCACAACAATGAGATCTGCAACAGGCCTAAGTCCTCTGTGAGTGAAGGCCTACCATGCCCAAGATCAGGGGTACCCAGCGATGGTCGAGCAGGGCAGGGCCCATGTCAGATTTTCAAGATATTCACATAAGATAAAAGTGCTTATATAGAATCGAGATGGAAATAAGTGACCTAATGATTGAATTAGCGTTTATTTGAAAATTCTATCATTTTCATAATCTGCTGTCATCCTGAGAACCGGACATGGATCAGGAATTCCTGGGCTTCAGTCGGATGGCCCGCCCTAGGGGGGCAGTAAGAATCACAGAGAATCTCTTGTAGGGGAAGGCCCTTTGGGGTACATGTACAAAGCATTTTTGCTGTCGCAAACGGCCCGATTAACAGAATGCTTTTTGTAATGTTCAAACACCAAATTGGGATTCGGTAACTTGTGACAGTTTTGCAGTCTGGATTTGCACAAGTAAACAGATTTGCTGTTTGGAAGGGGTGTGTTCAGGGCATCCCGTCCAATAGGGAATCTGAATGGTATGTACTAATGTTTGGAGACAGAAATGCGGTCGCAAAACATTTGCACTTTACCACCAATTAAAAGTCGTTGGTAACACATTCGCAAATGAGAACAAGGCCTCCTTTGGGAATGTTTGAATTTTATTTTTTTTAAGAGCAGGCAGTGGTCCCCCAGTCCTGTAAGGAAAATGGGCTGCGTTTGAAAAACAAAAGATTGCTTTACTTAACCCCTTCGTTGCACCCGTCTGGCAACGGCCGTCGCGAGCACTACCTCGGTAGTGCTGCGCATGTCTGTTGGCCGACGCGGCCCCGCCCACTTAATAGAACGCCCCGCACCGCAGCGGAATTACCGTCACGGTAAACGGGTTAAAAGCAATGACAGACATGGAGGTGTGCTGACCCCAGCCGGCCACCCTCCCTATGATGGCAGCGAATTCTAGTGGGTCACAAATTGCGAACTACCTCATTAAAATTCTTGCGGTAGGTCTACTAGCGACCCGCTAGGCATCACTAATTTGGAAATCAGGCCAGATTTCACTTGAGTAGATTAGTAATAGCGATCCCAAAACATTGCTATTTGGTCATCGTTATAAGTGATGCTCGTACATCTAGCCCGTAGTCTCTTGGTCTAGACATTCAACACATAAGCAACAAGCGTGTCTCCCTGCGGTGCGCGGCACACACGGAGCTACTCGCGGTCAGTCACATGGCCCAGCCCAGGGCGTTTATCTATACAAAGACCACAGGTGGTAGACGTGCTTGAACACAACATACTACCTGCTCTTTCGCACTATAAACAGGATACAACTTGAATCACTCTTGTTTGTGAACACCACACCAAGGTAAACACGGAGACAAAAACACACACCAACAGAAAACACAACAGTACGTTATTATCGATGAGTGGAGGCGGTCTCACTTTATTTATTGTGGGGTTCTGTAGATCACCGTAAGTTGCCCCCACTTCAGAAAGCTTATCTGTCCCGTTAGTGTCAACATTTCGTGTTATTTTATGTTGAGTGCCTTTTCCTTTTATAACATATAGATTTCCGCAGAGTACGATGATTGCATTGCATACGCTTGTCCCAGTGGCGTAACGAAACTTGAGGGGCCCACCTGCAAAGTGCATGAAGGGGGCCCCCTCCGAGCACATTCAGGAGCTCTGCTAACAGGGTACTGGGCTGAAGGGGCCTCCTGGAGCTCGGGAACCCCCCGCACCGCGGGTGCTGAGGGGGCCTTTGTTACGCCCCTTGCTTGTCCAAGCGGGTACAATAAAATAAAAATACACCCCTCTTTGAACTACATAGCACACAGTGAGCTGGACACGTGTGGGCATCTCTGTCTCTGGGAGTTCGGGGATCAGAGGGAAATTGTCCACTGAGAACATTTTGGGTAAAAAAAATGCCAAATTGTGCATTCTAAACACAATGTTCAAAGAATTTAGCAACAACGTTACACGTTGGCTGTCGGTTGTGAATGGACACTCGTGAAACAGTCCAAGAAATCAAACACGGTCTATTAAGGAGACCTTCAGGGCACAAGTGGAAGGGAGGCCAGAGAGTTCTTTTTGACATTTTCGAAAAACAAGCCAATCTATGAATTTTACAGCACACATTTCTAATACTTTGGCTACTACGGCTATAGGATTGATTCACAATTGTAGAGGAGCAGCCATTACATATGTTGATACTTTAATGGCGGGACAGGCAATCCTGATCCCACCTCAGGGGTGCAGGAGGGGTAATCCTCCCAGAAGACTTGATAGAAAAGGGCACGCGCGGAGCATCTGTGGTACCATTCACCTATAGATCCGTTAACAAAGCAAAGGGAGTTAGAGACACTTTATGGATCTGCGTATGCAACTTGACATTGGCACGCTATGTACAGACCACCTTTCTTCAGTCCGACCTCAAGCTATGTACAGACCATCCGACCTCAAGCTATGTACAGACCACCTTTCTTCAGTCCGACCTCAAGCTATGTACAGACCACCTTTCTTCAGTCCGACCTCAAGCTATGTACAGACCACCTTTCTTCAGTCCAACCTCAAGCTATGTACAGACCACCTTTCTTCAGTCCGACCTCAGTCCTACCTCAAGCTATGTACCGACCACCTTTCTTCAGTCCTAGCTATGTACAGACCACCTTTCTTCAGTCCGACCTCAAGCTATGTACAGACCACCTTTCTTCAGTCCGACCTCAAGCTATGTACAGACCACCTTTGTACAGACCACCTTTCTTCAGTCCGCCCTCAAGCTATGTACAGACCACCTTTCTTCAGTCTGACCTCAAGCTCTGTACAGACCACCTTCCTTCAGTCTTACCTCAAGCTATGTACAGACCACCTTTCTTCAACCTATGTACAGACCACCTTTCTTCAGTCCTACCTCAAGCTATGTACAGACTACCTTTCTTCAAGCTATGTACAGACCATCTTTCTTCAGTCCTACCTCAAGCTCTGTACAGACCACCTTCCTTCAGTCCTACCTCAAGCTCTGTACAGACCACCTTTCTTCAGTCCTACCTCAAGCTATGTACAGGCCACCTTTCTTCAAGCTATGTACAGACCACCTTTCTTCAGTCCGACCATAAGCTATGTATAGACCATCTTTCTTCAGTCCTACCTTCCAACTCCTTTCCAATGACCTATATTATACCTTCCAACTAGATTTTCAGTCTTATGCTATTATTATGAATAAACGTACTCAGGCAGTGTGGGAAATGATAATGTCAGAATAAATGTCAATATTGGTTAAGAAACGCCTTTACATAAATGATATATCACAGCAGCTGGAGTTCTCTGGGGCCAGGAAACTAGCATCAGCAGTCAGCGTGAAGTATCACTCAAACCTCGTATTTGAGTATATGCTGGAATTGCAATAATTTTGTCCCCAACATCAGCTTCACACTTCTTCAAAAGACATGTTTTGTTACCATCTAGATCTTATCATTTTAGGTGAATAGATCCAAATCTCATAGACAAACTTGTAACGTGTACAGATTTTTTAGATAACTTTTTGTCACAAAAAACAAGCATTGGCAAAGTCAATAGGTTTTGCCAATACAAGAGCTATTGGCTTTGCCAATGTGTGTAGCCATGTTGTACACCAGCATGGCCGCTGTTCCGCATGGCTAAAAGTTAGTGGCATAGAGGAGAGTGATATGGAGTGTCATAGAGTGGAATGGCAAAGAGTTAAGTAGAGTGTCGTAGAATGGAGTGCAATAAAGTGTTGTGTACTAGAGTGGCATAGAGTGGAGTCGCGTAAAGTGGCGAAGGGTGGAGTAGAGTGCTGTAGAGTGGAGTGGCATAGAGTGTTGTGTATTGGAGTGGCATACAGTGGAGTTGCATAAAGTGGCTTACAGTGGAGTGATGCAGAGTAGAGTGGACTGGTGTAGAGTGCATTGGTGGCGAGTGTTGCAGAGCATAGTGGTGTAGAGTGCAGTGGTGTAGAATGCAGTGGCGTAGAGGGAAGTGGCACAGAATTCAGCAGCGTACAATGCAGTGTCGTAGAATGCAGTTGCATAGATTAGAGTGTTGCATAGTAGGGTGCAGTGGTGCAAAGTGCAGTGATGCAGAGTAGAGTGCAGATGCGTAGAGTGGTGCAGAGTAGAATGGCATAGAGTGGTGGAGTAGAGTACAGTGCCCTAGAGTGCAGTGGCATGGAGTGGAGCGCTGCAGAATGCAGTGGCGTAGTGTGGCGTGATGTAGAGTGTTGTAAAGTGCAGTGGCGTGGAGTGCATTGGCATAGAATGCAGTAGTGTAGAGTAGGGTACAGTAGAGTTCAGTTGCAAAAAGTGAAGTGTTGCAGAGTAGAGTGTCATAGAGTGCAGTGGTGTCGAGTGTCATAGAGTGCAGTGGTGTCGAGTGGCATAGAGTGCAGTGGTGTCGAGTGGCATAGAGTGCAGTGGTGTCGAGTGGCATAGAGTGCAGTGGTCTCGAGTGTCATAGAGTGCAGTGGTGTCCAGTGTCATAGAGTGCAGTGGTGTCGAGTGGCATAGAGTGCATTACCGGTGAGTGCAGTGTCATTGAGTTCAGTAGTTTACTGCAATATACCATTGGGTATTTCACCCGGTAACTAAACTCTAGTCCTGATGATGATCCTATAGTAGAATGCAGTGGGGTAGATTAGATTGGTGCATAGGAGAGTGCAGTGGCATAGAGCCAGTAGTGGACGGTGTTGCAGAGTAGAGTGTCATAGAGTGCAGTGGTGTCAAGTGGCATAGAGTGCAGTGGAGTCGAGTGGCATAGAGTGCAGTGGTGTCGAGTGGCATAGAGTGCAGTGGTGTCGAGTGGCATAGAGTGCAGTGGTGTCGAGTGTCATAGAGTACAGTGGTGTCGAGTGGCATAGAGTGCATTAGCGGTGAGTGCAGTGTCATTGAGTTCAGTAGTTTACTGCAATATACCATTGGGTATTTCACCCGGTAACTAAACTCTAGTCCTGATGATGATCCTATAATAGAATGCCGTGGGGTAGATTAGATTGGTGCATAGGAGAGTGCAGTGGCATAGAGCCAGTAGTGGACGGTGTTGCAGAGTAGAGTGGCATAGAGTGCAGTGACATAGAATACAGTGGCGTGGAGTGCAGTGGTGCAGCTTGCAGTGGCATAGAGTACAATAGTGTAGAGTGGTGCAGGGCAGAGTATAGTGGAGTTGCATAGAGTGCTGTGGCTTCGAGTAGAATGGTACAGAGTATGTTATTTTATTAAAATTTTGAGGGCGCACGAATACCAAAACGGTGTCTTGGCGCTAGCGTTGCTGAGTAAGCTAAGATCTCAACTTGTTGAATAACCAAGTTTTGAGAGCCTTGCTGAAGGCTGTCAGAGAGGAGAGAGTCCTAATGGAACTGGGAAGTTTGTTCCAAAGTTTCATGGGCCCTATTGTGAAGCTTCTATCGCCCCAGTTAGTTTTACGAAACCTGGGGAGAAGCATCAGTTTCACTCCTTCCGAGCTGAGGCATCTAGTTGGGGAGTACCATTGCAGCAACCGCCTCAAGAACTGAGGACCAGTACCGTGAAGCGCTTTATAAGTAATGCATTAAGCTTTGAAGCTGATATGGTTTTTGACTTGTAGCCAATGCAGGTTTTGAAGGTGCTTTCCTACTTATTGGAACTTAGAGATCCCTAACAGAAGCCTAGGAGCAGCATTCTGAATCATCTGAAGTTTTCGTAGCTGCTTCTCGGGCATGCTAAAATAGACCAGTTGCAATAATCCAGCTTGGAAAGAACTAAAGATGTTGCTAAGATTTTTCTGCAATCTACAGGAATAAAAGGCAGAATTTTCTTCATCACTTTAAGTAGATAGAAGCTGAATGAGGAAACGGCATGGACTCGAGCCTCGAAATTTAGATTTGCATCGATGATCACTCCCAGATTTTTCGCTTTGGGAACAGGAATGGGTCCTACCCCCAATTCGTCTGGCAAACATATATGCGACCAGTTGGGGAAAAAGTTGCCAAAGAGGACTGAGTTCAGTTTAAGACAGCGTGAACTCATACAGGAGCTGACTGCCAACATACAGTACCTAAACCTAATGACTGAAGGCGGACTGTTTTTATGAACGGACAAGACAATTTGAGTGTCGTTCGCATAACATGTTAGTGCCAAACCGAAGGATCTGATTAGTGCTGCTGATTCTGATACATAAAGAAGAACCCTGCAGAACCCCACAGGGGAGAGCAAAGGAGGGATATTCATAACTGCCCAGAGCAACCAATTGTGCTCTTCCTGATAAGAAAGAGGAGACTGTTGCAGGGATTCTGCACATACACAGAACTATGCGCAGGAATATGGGACCTCGGTGTATAGGGGCTAAGCCTTCCCACCATCATAGTTCCCACGAACCCAAGACCGACTAGCTATAGTGGCTCACTTGCTCTCCTACACATTCATAAAGAAGCAAATGATTAGACACCCCCAGAAAACAACACTCCTGAATCTCTAAGGAATCGCAGTAACAAGACACACCTTTTCGCTCTTGTACCGGTCCACAATAAGAAATGACTGAAACACGTATATAGTTTAAAATGTTTATTTTACCTATCGTGCTCTAAAATGCAGTATACGAGCCTCAACCAGCAGAAAATACATAAAACTAATACAGTTAGCATTGCAGCAAGGCCATATATCATAAAGGGAGATGTCATTATATAAAGACAGTGGATAAAGGATCATAAAGCCTAACCACCCTTCCCTTGGTAAGAAGAAGAATTATTATATAATAGAAGATCTCTGGGTTTTGTCAGCAGACCCCATACCTTAGTGCGTAGATGGTATATCTACATCATAGGAACCGCATTGCTCTTCTCCCTGGAAAGCTCCCTCTCAAAATGTGTTTTACCTAAACATGCATCCCCATCATATCAAAGTACGAGTTTACAGCAGCAGCTGCATCAGCATGTTTTGTCGAGGTGCGAGGGACTGACCAGAACAGAATAACACGGCCATTGTTTATCGACCTTGCTCACAGTGTTCAGACTAAACTCCAGGAACAGGCAGAGAACAGACAAAGCAGAAGGTTATCATGTGAAAGGCATAAACAGAGTCTTGCAAAAATAAAGCCATGTAGTAACATGCTCAAAAGCAGCATGGCTGCTGGGCTCATGCTAACTTTGCGATGTCGACAATGTCCCTATCGGCCACGTGACAAGACGAGTGATAGTGCATTATCCTTGATGCCCAAAGTACTCAAATGATTGAGTAGCAGATTATGGCCGACTGTGTCGAACGCTGCCGAAAGGTCGAGCAAGGTCAGAGCCGCAGCATCCCCTTCATCCAGAACTGCCCTGATTTCATCAGTGGCTTTGATTAGGGCCGTTTCAGTGCTGTGGCCTGCCCTAAAGCCAAACTGGGTCTCATCCAAATAATAATTTTCTTGAAGATAGTTTGATAGCTGTTCATTCATGACTTTTTCCACCACTATAGCCGGAAGTGGAAGACGCAAATAGGCCGATAGTTATTGGGTTCGGCTGGGTCAAGACTGGGTTTTTTCAAGAGATGCAAAATTGATGCCCTCCTTCCAAATGGAAGGGAAAACTCCTTCCTTAAACATAGAAATAAAGATGGTAGTTAAACATGATCCTAGAATTTCCGCAAACTGTTTGAATATTGTGGGAGAAGAGGGTCATAAGGAGAACCTGATTTGGCCTGGTAGATTAGAGCTAATATCTGATCATTGGTTTCTGGAATAAATTCCGTGAATACTGGAGAGCTAGCGGATCGCGGTTCTGCTGAAGCTTGAGCCTCTGATCTGGGTCTATTCTCAAAAGTGGAGTAGATTTGATGGCTACGTGCCCGACAGCACTATTTCTCTGATTTATAAGAAACTCATTAATGATCGCGCGGACTTGCTGCTCCGTCTGCGGGAGGCATGGACGGGCGATGGCCTGGAACTGGACGATGAGGACTGGGTATCGGCGGTGGCCTCCCCGAAGGAGGTCGCGATCCCGGCCCGCTTACGATTCGTACAGCTGAAGATCCTTCATAGAGTGTATGTCACGGGGCCCGGTTTGCTGCGTATGGGTTACTCGATGGATGGATTGTGTAAGCGTGGATGTGGCCTGCCGGGTACCTTTCTTCTTATCTTATGGGAATGTTTGGAGGTTGCGCGATTTTGGAACGGTATCCACACCGTAATGGAGGAGGTCACGCACGTTGCCCTGTTGCCAGAGGCTAGGAGGTGTTTGTTGAATGTCTGGGAACCGAATGATTGTAATGCGGCACAGACGCAGTGGGTGACCTTGGGGTACATGGTGGCTAAGCGTAACATTGCACAGCTGTGGGGCTCCCCGAGGCCGCCCACGATCGAGGTATGGAAGGAGAATATGGACTGGTGTATGTTTCGGGAAAAGACGGTGTATGTGGCGAGAGGCAAGCCAGGGAAATGGACTAAGGTATGGGGTCCATGGAATTTATATCGTGGACGTATCTGCACCCCGCCTCTGCCGTTAGAGGTCGATATTGCTTTGTCCCCCTAGACACACATTCTGCGGGATGGTGTGAGGTTTGTTCCATGCTTTGCTTTTCCGTTGCCCCCCTCTACCGCTTCCAGACAAGAACTGCTTTGGACACTGTACGTTGTTCCCCGTCCTGGGAAGAGCACGCTGCTATTTCGGACTCTCATTGCCTTGAGTGTGTTTTATATTTAATAGAAAATGAAACTGTTTTTTCCGATTGCTCCTGGCCTATGGCCACAGCCTGTTACATGTGCTCACGAACTGCCGTAAGCTTTGCCTCTGGTTCATTTGAATGTGTGGCGTTGCACTGCGGGCCCTCGGGCTCTATAGCGGCCGGCCCTCGTGGTTGTAGGCCCTTGTCTGCCCTTGTCTGTATTTTATTGTGTACCAACGGTTTCTAATAAAAAAAAAAAAAAAAAAAGGAGTAGATTTGCTCCACTTTATTTTAAAAGTTCTGGGCTAGAGAGTTACAATAAACTTGAGAATGTTCTTGAACAGCTTTGTAAGATAGTGTAGTCTTTTTAGTTACCACCTGGAATAATTCCTTGGTGGAGTTTTTGCCTTCTCAATTAGCTTAGAATAATGGGACCGCTTTTCCTTAAAGATGAGATATTTACATTCGGATAGTAATAAAGTTTTGTACAAGGAGAGCTCATTCTCATTGTAATTAGATCTCCAAAGTCTTTCCTGTCTTCTGCATTCTTGTTTTTTGGTTCTAAGAGCTTCTGTGAACCAAGGAGCAGACAGGACTTTCCTATTGCTTGAGCCTTTTTTGTAAGGAGCTAAGCTGTCGGCTACCGATGTGAGCCAAAGGTTAAACTGAGCGGAGGAGAGTTCTGCTTTCTCAGGCAGTTTAGTTTGGGAACGAGAAAGATGGTGACTAAGCATGTTGTTGTCCACCTGCTTCCAATTACGGTAAGACATGTTAGGCATATTAGAGGTGAGTGCCTGAACAGTGAAAGGAACATTGAGCTTGAAGAGAATGGCTAAAGCGTCGGTCAATGGTAGTGGTAACATCTCTTTAATATTAGTTGACTCACTGTTAGTAAAAATTCCATCTAGGGTATGGCCCGCCTGATGCGTAGGGCCAGTGAGCTTTTGACTTAGGCCTGCCATGTTCATAATGTCTAATAGTGAGGCTGTGTTAATATTAGTAACGGCCTCTAGATGAGAGTTAAAATCACCCAGAGCACAGGATTCTAGAAGTGGGTTAAGAGTGGTAAGAAACCCATTTTTGGCCCCTGGCGGGTGGTAGAGTAGCACCCCTTCAAAGGAAAATTGGTTAGCTATTTTTAAATTAAAAAGAAAAGCTTCGCATTCTTGGGAGGATATTGGCTCAAAGGTGGCTTTGTAAATATCACAGTAAATCCAAGCTAGTCCTCATCCTTTTTTGTGTGTCCTGTCACCTCTGAATAGGTCTGGTGGCTCAGTGGACTAATGCATCCACTGCAGGGGCCTGTGTTCGACCTCAAGGTCACAGGTTCAAATCCCGGCGGGTTCACTCAGCCTTTCAGCCATTTGAGGTCGATAAAAGGAGTACATTGAGTTGGGTAACAATATACATCTGTTATTTCAGCGCCAAGATGCCCCGTTGCTGGGGTGAACGTGCGCTTTACAAATACACCTGTTAAGTTATGTTATGAATACTGTGAAACCAGGAAGGACTGCAGTACAGAAATCTGGGCCTGCTGCCTGGTCTGCCCATGTTTCTGTAATAAAAAGCAAATCTAAACCTGAGCATCAATTAGTTCAGCGATATCGAGTTTGTGCTTAGGCAAGGAGCGAGCATTTAGAAGTGCACCACAAGTGCAGTGGCATAGAGTGGAGTGGCATAGAGTGCATTGGCGTAGAGTGTTGCAGAGTGAATTGGCGTACAGTGGAGTGGAGTGGTGTGGAGTGGAGTGGTGTAGAGTAGAGTGGACTGGTGTAGAGTGCATTGGCATAGAGAGTTTCAGAGCGAATTGGCATACAGTGGAGTGGTGTAGAGTAGAGTGGACCCGTGTAGAGTGCATTGGCGTAGAGTGTTGCAGAGTGCGTTGGTGTACAGTGGAGTGGTGTAGAGTGCATTGACGTAGAGTGTTGCAGAGTGCGTTGGTGTACAGTGGAGTGGTGTAGAGTAAAGTGGACCCGTGTAGAGTTCATTGGCATAGAGTGTTGCAGAGTGCGTTGGTGTACAGTAGAGTGGACCGGTGTAGAGTGCATTGGCATAGAGTGTTGCGAAGTGCAGTGGTGCATAGTATTGCGGAGTGCAGTGTCGTAGAGTAGTGTGGATTGGCGTAGAGTGTTGCGGAGTGCAGTGGCGCATAGTATTGCGGAGTGCAGTGTCATAGAGTAGTGGACTGGTGTAGAGTGCATTGGCGTACAGTGTTGCGGAGTGCTGTGGCGCATAGTATTGCGGAGTGCAGTGTCGTAGAGTAGAGTAGAGTGGACTGGTGTAGGGGTTTGCAGAGTATAGTGAGGTTGAGTGCAGCGGCACAGATTTCAGAGACGGACAATGCAGTGTTGTAGATTATAGTGGTGCATAGTAGAGTGCAGTGGCATAGTGTGGAGTGGTGGAGAGTGGAGAGGTGCAGAGTATACTGGCATAGAGTGCATAGGTGTAGAGTGGTGCAGGGGTGAGTACAGTGGCGTAGAGTGGTATAGCATTCAGTGGTGTAGAATGGAGAGCTGCAGAGCGCAGTTGCATAGAGGTCAGTAGTACAGAGTAGAGTGGCAGAGAGTGCAGTGTTGCAGAGTGTCATAGAGTGCAGTGGTGTAGAGTGGCATAGCGTGGTGTTGAGAGCAGTGACATAGACTACAGTGGTGCAGAGTAGAGTGCAGAGGCATAGAGGTCAGTGGTTCGGAGTGGTAAAGAGTCGAGTGGCATAGAGTGCAGTGGCATAGAATACAGTGGCGTAGAGTGTAGTGGCATAGAGTGCAGTTGCGTAAAGTGCTGCAGAGTGCAGTGGCATAGAGAGCAGTAGTGCAGAGTAGAGTGGCGGAGAGTGCAGTGTTGCAGAGAAGAGTGTCATAGAGTGCAGTGCTGTAGAGTGGCGTAGAGAGCAGCAGCATAGACTACAGTGATGCAGAGTAGAGTGCAGTGGTAGAGTTCAGTGTCGTAGAGAGCAGTGCTGCAGAGTAGAGTGAAGTGGTGTATAGTGCAGCGGTGTAGAGTACAGTGGCATAGAGTGGAGGGACATAAAGTGACGTAGAGTAGATTGTTTCAGAGTAAAGTGAAGTGGTGTAGAGTGGAGTGGTGCAGGGTAGAGTACAGTAGTTTCGAGTGACCGGGTAATGGCATACAGTGGTGTAGAGTGCAGTGGCATTGAGTGCAATGGTGCAGAATAGATTAGAGTGGCGTAGAGTGGATT
Organism: Triturus cristatus; assembly: GCF_964204655.1. Taxonomy (NCBI): domain Eukaryota; kingdom Metazoa; phylum Chordata; class Amphibia; order Caudata; family Salamandridae; genus Triturus; species Triturus cristatus. The sequence goes on along the minus strand of NC_140580.1, from coordinate 1,144,528,405 downwards.
GGAACAAAGTGCAGTGGTATAAAGTGAGGAGGTAGAGTAGAGTGCATTGGCATAGAATGTATTGGAATAGAGTGCAATGGCGTAGAGTGCAGTGTTGCAGAGTGGCGTGGTGTGGCATGGAGTGGTGTAGAGTAGAGTGGCGTAAAGTGGCGTTGTGCAGAGTAGGGTGCAGAGTGGAGTAGAGAGCAGTGGCGTAGAGAGCAGTGGCACAGAGAGCAGTGGCACAGAGTGCAGTGCTGCAGAGTAGAGTGGCATAGAGTGGAGTGACAAAGTGGCATAGAGTAGATTGTTCCAGAGTAGAGTGAAGTGGTGTAGAGTGGAGTGGTGCAGGGTAGAGTGCAGTGGTGTAGAGTGGCGTAGAGTGGTGTAGAGAGCAGTGGCATAGACTACAGTGGTGCAGAGTGCAGTGGCATAGAGGTCAGTGGTGCAGAGTGCAGTGGCATAGAGGTCAGTGGGGCAGAGTGGAGTGGTGAAGAGTAGAGTGAAGTGGTGTATAGTGCAGTCTTGTAGAGTACAGTGGCATAGAGTGAAGTAACAAAGTGGCATAGAGTAGATTGTTTCAGAGTAGAGTGAAGTGGCGTAGAGTGAAGTGGTGAAAAGTGGAGTGGTGCAGGGTAGAGGGCAGTAGCGTAGAGTGACAGAGTAATGGCATAAAGTAGTGTAGAGTGCAGTGACTTAGAGTGCAGTGGTGCAAAATAGATTAGAGTGGCATAGAGAGGATTGGAATAAAGTGCAGGGGTATAAAGTGAGGTGGTAGAGCAGAGTGCATTGGCGTAGAATGTATTGGAATAGAGTGCAATGGAGTAGAGTGCAGTGTTGCAGAGTGACGTGGAGTGCAGTGGTGTAGAGTGGCATAGAGTGGTGTAGACAGCAGCGGCATAGACTACAGTGGTGCAGAGTAGAGTGCAGAGGCATAGAGGTCAGTGGTTCAGAGTGGAGTGGCGTAGAGTGCAGTGGTGTAGTGTATAGTAGCATAAAGTGAAGTGGCATAGAGTGCAGTTGCGTAAAGTGCTGCAGAGTGCAGTGGCATAGATAGCAGTAATGCAGAGTAGAGTGGCGGAGAGTGCAGTGTTGCAGAGTCTCATAGAGTGCAGTGGTGTAGAGAGCAGCAGCATAGACTACAGTGATGCAGAGTAGAGTGTAGTGGTAGAGTGCAGTGCCGTAGAGAGCAGTGGCACAGAGAGCAGTGCTGCAGAGTAAAGTGAAGTGGTGTATAGTGCAGTGTTGTAGAGTACAGTGACAGAGTGGAGTGACATAAAGTGGCATGGAGTAGATTGTTTCAGAGTAGAGTGAAGTGGCGTAGAGTGAAGTGGTGTAGAGGTGCAGGGTAGAGTGCAGTAGCATAGAGTGACAGAGTAATGGCATAAAGTGGTGTAGAATGCAGTGGCATAGCGTGCAGTGGATTAGAATAAAGTCCAGGGGTATAAAGTAAGGTGGTAGAGTAGAGTGCATTGGCGTAGAATTTATTGAAATAGACTGCAATGCATAGAGTGCAGTGTTGCAGAGTGACGTGGAGTGGCGTAAAGTGGAGTGGCGTAGAGTGGACTTGTGCAGTGTAGGGTGCAGAGTGGAGTAGAGTGCAGTGGGGCAGAGTGGAGTGGCATAAAGTAGATTGTTTTAGAGTAGAGTGAAGTGGTGTAGAGTGGACTGGTGCAGGGGAGAGTGCAGTAGCGTAGAGTGACAGAGTTATGGCATAAAGTGGTGTAGAGTGCAGTGACTTAGAGTGCACTGGTGCAGAATAGATTAGAGTGGCATAGAGTGGATTGGAATAAAGTGCAGGGGTATAAAGTGAGGTGGTAGAGTAGAGTGCATTCGCGTAGAATGTATTGGAATAGAGTGCAATGGTGTAGAGTGCAGTGTTGCAAAGTGGCATGGAGTGGTGTAGAGTGGAGTGGCATAGAATGGAGTATGCACTGTGTGGTAGCACACTACCGTTACAGACAACACATCTTCAATTGAAATTACCATTACATTTGCACAGACATACAGTTTTTTACTAATAAAACTATGCAATGCACAAACGATTGTAGTGCAGTTCCTATATCCCTGATAGGCTCTGCGCATTGGAATAACATACACTATAGATTTGACATAGGACTAAAGTCAGTATGTCTCTATTGAGTATATTAAAGTTAATTACTTGTGTGTGCCAGCTAACTCAGAGGTCACTAGAAACTTCTCGAATAGACAAGAAGGGATTAGTCTCTGACAACCACATAAACATGACAACTTTGTTTCCTTTTAGAATCGGAAGAGTCTCAGAATCGTGGAAACAATAGATAACAGTTTCACTCAGTCAATCGTGCAAGCTTCGTTTCTACAGAGTTGCACAGAAATAGAGAGACAGGCGTTTCAATAAAAGGGTTTATTGAACAGTCTTATTTCTCATGCAAGAGATATGAATTGCTACAATCGTAAGACAGACTGCAAAGTACAATATGTACGAGGTTAGCAGTAAGATAAAATAATACTGCAATAGCATGGTTTGTAGCTATGACATATATTAATCAAAATACATACATAAATAACATAAGCTAAAATCTGATACTCATCTGATGCTTCTAAATTGTTCTACCCCAGTGTACCTAGCCTAGGTGCAGTACGAGGTTTGAAGTGGGCGCCATTTCTAAAGTATAACTAGCTATATTTTAGTTTAGCCAAGAGTTGCCAAAAGTTTCTCTAAGTTCTAGTCACCTCCATACCTTAGAATTAGAGAGGTTGGAATCTCTTTTCTGGACTCAATAGTCTAACCCCCTGCAAGGGTAGTCAGAGAGCACTGGAGCTGGATTCTCTGCAAAGGATGGCAGCGTCAGGTCATGGCGAACCGCTTAGTCTGGGTTGGATCGAATCCTCCGGGAACCGCAATTTGCCAGGGCAAGTGCTGGTATATTTATACCTTGAAGGTGTCTATGAATGCCAGTATTGACGTAAAAGTTGGGAAGAGGAACGTCATGAATGAACCCCTAAGGAATAGATGTTCATGCATACTTAATGAGTTCTTGGAGAAATCAATATTCAAGCTGAGGGAAATTTCTAAGGGCTTAAGGGTCTGGATTTCCAAGAATTCGCTGTGACGTGGATGGACGGATGTAGGTGGCCATGCCTGTATTTGGTTTGTACGGATGATGTCTAAATAAGGGCCGGATTTCTATGTCCAAATAAGGGCAATGTGAATTGTACCTATATAAGGGCATAAATCGGGAAACCAATATACGGAATCTAAATCTGCACACAACACCCACTCCAATTTCGTATGAACGACGTTACTAAATCCTAAACGTTCTAAACATATCTTAAAACAGAGTATCGCATGGGTTTGCTAAAATAAAAAACATATCTAAATAAGTTTGTAGTGGAACCATCACAGGCCCGTGTAAGTTAATACCCTGACAAAGGAGAGAACCGCTTAGTGCGTGTTTACAGTTGTCACCGCTAAGAAACACTTCACGTCCCCCACTCAACATCTGTGTGTGTAAGGTAAATCCCAGGATGTCTTGATGTATTCTTTACCCAACCTTTCATATTTGCCAGCCGATAGATTTTTTAGGCAATACTGAAAATAGAAAGTCGTAACAGGCAGAGTAATCTTACCATGTATGATCCACTCAGTAGCTGGTTTTTCTGCCACTGTGAATGGTAATTTCTCCAGTTTTTCACTGCTCAGCACCGTATAGTCTGTTCCCCTTTATGCCAGTTTGATCTGTCTATCAGTGAGATTGAATTCTGGAAACAGTGAGGTAGCATTGATTAAACGCCAAGGCACATAGTCAGAATGCAGGTTTTGAAGCATCCAGCCTAATAGCATGATAGAACGTAGCTGTGACTGACCATGTTGCAACATGACCAAGTCTTGTTCCATGATGTCTATGACACAGGATACAATGCTGTGCAAAGAATATATCCTGGACGACAGAGTCGTTAACCCATTGTCTACTACAGAGAGAGATTTCTCTAAATTAATACGATCAATTTCTTGTATCTGTTCTGCAGTCTCTGCTTGGGTGACCTTCCATGCTTCATTATAAGAAGCGTAGATACCGGCATATATGAAACGTTTTTGACGCGGTTTTCTTGGTCCTAGCATGAATTCCTCAAGGTCTGCGCCTTCTTGAAGTAAAGTTAAGTGTTGTTTTACATCCTCTAGTGTAGCTTTCTGTAGCCAATCAAGGCAAAGTTTCCCTACACTGTAAGTTGTTACTACCCCGGATGCTGTCTTTGGACATAACGTGGGTGTGGCCTATGAAAGGTAAAACCTTGTATTTTGTTTAGGAATCTATCTTGACAGTTGTTTGTGTCTAAGGGCCAGAGCAACCATTTTTTCCATTCAGGATCTGATCTGTTATTATTCAAAATAGTATGTACGTCGACCTCCCCCTGTGTAGTGCTTTCACTTGTAGGTGCAGGTATAGATGGAGTGTTCATGTCTTTTATCTTGGCTATTCCAAGGCATGATGTTTGTTGGACAGTGTCGTTCAAAAACATAATTTGCTCAGGGATGATACAGGCTCTAAACAAAGCTTCTATTCCCTTTACTTCCCACTCTTTAGTACCCCAGACAGTTTTTGTCTCAATGTGGTCTTTCCAAAAGTCGTAACCCTGTCTAGACAGTTGGGCAATAAAGGCTGTAGAATAAATCTGTTTGGTATTCGTTAACATATTTTTCATTCCTGTCTTGTTGACATTCTTAAAGTAAAATGTCTCTGCATTCGAGATATTAAACCCTGAAAAATATGGAAATTTCATTGCAAATGTTTTCGAGCTACCCTTTGGTGGCGTAGGACAATGTTCCCATTGGTTATACATAAATACATTTCTAGGTGTTGCAGATTTATGCAAGAAATGATGACCATAGTGGTTATAACAATACATGTGTTCATAGTCTGATGAACCCTGTAAATCTTCATTATTAGTAAATGCAGTTGACATCTCTAGATCAGACATCATATTATTAACAGTCTCGAAGTCCCAATCATCAGAAAAGGTACTGGAGGTAATAAAGTCACTTAATGAAATTTTAAATAAATGTGGAATCTTCAAAAGCTCAGACGGGCCAAAAATGTCATATTCGGTTTTGTCCCAAACTATACCATCAGGTATAAGAATCACTGTGATGTTCACTGCTGACAAGTCTCTTGCTTCACGATGGGATGATTTGTGTGGCTAGAGAAGTTAGTTCACTCTTTTACTTGCTGTGTCCATTTGAATATATCTTCCATTAATCAGCATACCAAGAGTTATTACCAGAGCTATCCAAAGTAGAAAGAAGAATATTCCCAAAACAATCCATACTTCAATCCATGGTGAAACCAGATAAGTTTTTTCCAGCAGTTGAAAAAAGTCTGTTGCTTGTTCTTTGAAAGTTCTTTGTACCGGCGTCGTTTCAGGCTCACTGGGATCCTCAGAAAACATATCAAAGTTCATGAAATAGCCAGAAGCAGTTCTGTCAATGGTTGGAATTGTATCCGCATTTGATGAAATTGCTGGAACCAGTTGATCACTTGTTACTTCGTTGTAAACAGGTGTATCTGAATGAACTGTTATTTGGGTCTCAAGAGGTACAAGGTCCATAGCATTGTTGCTTAGTCCTCTATTTCTTATTGTCGAATCTTCAAAGGTGGTGAGTCTCTCAGTTTGAACCTCTTGGATTGAAGCTAGAGGAGTGCCTCTGCTACATTGGCGGAGTTCACTTGGCCTACTGTTCAGTATCGGCCACATAGTGTGGTTTGATCTGGTCGATGAACACAAATCTTTTCTCCTTTTTACCAGCAAGGGGCAGCAAAAGTACTGTTCTTGATCCGTGGATTGCGAGGCAGGTACTGGTTGTCTGTATGAAGGCCCAAAGAAATTCTTTCTTATCCGTGATCTTTTCTCTGACTAGATCCCCAAGCTTTGGGATCCAGACAAGCCTTGCTGGGACGGCCGGATTTTTCTCAGTGGTGGTTGGCTTCAGGACCACGTTGCTTTGTTGCGTACTTAGTTCATTTAAGTCCTGTAAAACAGCCAAACGATCTTTGATATCAAATTGTTAGTTTAACACCACTGTGCCTTTCATATCTAATCCAGAACCAACATTCTAGTCCCAAACAGGACCTCATATGCAGTGACACCCCCTAGAGAACTTCTTGGCAAGTTGTTTATTGCGCGCTGGACCCCATGTAAATGTTTGACCCACCCATCACCCGAACCTAATACCCTAGCTGTTATAGACTGCTTTATGTCCCGGTTTTTTCTTTCCACAACAGAATTTCCCTCAGGATGGAATGGAGAAGAATACCGCAATGCTACGCCCAGACTGGCCATGGCTTCATTGTAAGCCCTAGAGCTAAACGCAGGACCCTGGTCAGACTGTAGTGTGCCTATTGCGTATGTGCTGATAAAGACTCGCAAATCTTTTATAACAGTTCGAGCGTCAGCCGAGCGCTGAGGCCACATCCATAGGAACCTAGACTTAGTGCTTCTGGGATTGCATTCGTCCATGAGGACGCATGTATATCGTTAGTCTGATGCTATCTAACAATGGTGTCTGAACTGGGCTGGCTACATTGTAGTCATGTGTCTGGTGGCATTCTGTACTGCGATCTCTATTGCATGCTATACAGTTATTAATGAAGATGTGAATGAAAGTATTCATCCCTGGCCACCAGTACATCTCTTTGAACTCTAAAATTGTCTTTGAGATCCCCTGATGTATCAGGTGCGCTTCGTAAATCAAAGCTGCTCTATGTTCCCTGTTTGGAATTACTCTATCCCCCACTCCAGGGATTGGAGCAAACGGAACGCCATTCGCATCAATTATATATGAGTGAAAACTTTTTAGGTAATGCCGCACCTCTGCCTTTGCTTGATGCATTGACAGCCAGCATTATTTCACTGTCTATTTTCGTTTTTGAACGAGTGATTGCAGCTACGGAAGCCGTTTGCACAGCCCCTTTCGCGGCTTCATCAGCCAATGAATTCCCTTCAACGTGAACGCCATCACGTTGGTGACTCAGCGTGTGTATCACGTGAGTGTTTTGTAGTCCCTTTCGCAACTGAACTACTTGTTCCCAAAGCAATTTGTGCTTGATTGTGCCACCTTTTGCATCTTTGAAACCATTTTGAATCCAATTCTGTCAATATTCATTGTAAGATTGAACACAGTAAAAAGAATCGCACACTATCAGTGTGGGGAATTCACGATCTGTATTTTCAAGTGCCATCTTAAATGCTTGTAGTTCAGCTCGCTGAGCTGTACAATCTCCTAGAGATTGGGATTTTTGTGACCATTGGTCTGAATTTGCCATCTCGCATGCGACCTTTAATGATAGCACTGTAAGCTTGTTTACTCCCCTTAGCGGGCTGTGCAGATCCGTCAGTATAAATTATAAATTCGTACTGGTCAAGAGGGAGAATTTCAGTAGGCAGAGGACATTCGTGTTCATATTGCAGGAATGCTTGTGTTTTTAAATATGGATCAAAAACATATTCAACATCAGTTGCAGCAAGAGAATTAACACATTGTATCATCTCGGATGTAAAGCTTTTGCATTTGGAATGCTAGCCTTTGTAACTGCCTCTAGGGCTGGTACAGGAGTCACAAACACAATGCGTTTCCCCTGTGCTAGGGCTCTTTCTTTTGCTACAGCGGTTTGAACTGCTGTCAGAATTTTTTCTGTAGAAGTGAATTTCATTTCTTCTTGTGTATACAAGTGGGATTTGTATGCAATTTGTACTTTTTCACCTTCGTTAAAAGTTAAGTAGGTGAATCCGCATTGACCTGGAATTATTCGGATCACTAAGTTGCGTACGTTTACGCGTGTTTGCAAGTATTTTGTTGCTAACTTGTCTGTTTGGAGTGAACGCAAAATTTCTGTGTGTTTTTGTGTCCAATGTGTTATTTTAAAATCAGGTTTGATTAATCCGTAGAGAGGTTTAACCCTTTCTGCGTAATTTAAAATGTAAGTTCTTCCAAAATTCAGGAAACCTAGAATCGACTGTAAATTTTTCAGCGTTTTTGGCGGTTGGAGCAGCTCACACTTTTCTAAAAAGTTGGCTGCCAGGATTTTCCCTTCACTTGATAGTTCATATCCTAGGAAAAGGACGTTGAGGTGGGCAATTCTTGACTTTTTAAAGTTGAATTTGTAACCCTCTGAGGCGAAGCCCAATATTATGGTGCTCATCCTGTTCAAGTGCCTATCCAGGTCATCGTCTGTCAGATATATATCATCGACATATGACAATGCCTCGTCATCATAAGTTTGTAGTAACTCTGTTACCCTTGCTGAGAACAACCCCGGGCTGTTTTTGAATCCCTGGGGCAGTCGACAAAATTGACGCTGAGTCCCCATTATTGAGAAAGCGGTCAAATATCTGCTTTCTGGTGCAATATTTTGACAAAAGAAACCATTTAAAATGTCTAATGGGGTTTTATATTTTTTACGCACGTTATTCATTAATGCTGTACCATTTGCATTTTGCACTGCAAATGTTTTGCAACAAGAATTTAAGTGTCTGTAATCCAAAACTAGACGATATGTAGTGTCTGGTTTGGAGACAGGAAACAAACGATTTTTCATTGATGAGGTGCATGTTTCAATCACCCCCTGATATTCAAGTTGATCTAAAATCTCCCTGACCTGTTTTTTAGCTTCTTGCTTAACTGGGTACTGCCTTTGAGCAGTCGGTTGATTTTTTAACTCGATTTTATGGTGAGGTGAGTCCTCATCCCATCCTACATGATTTTTATACAGTGCTGGGGCTTGGGCTACTACCCATTTCCTGGCTAATGTATATTTTAAATGAACTGGAACATGGTTAGAGAAGGCAGGCATAATGATGTCCTCGCCATGTGGGCACTCCCTGACAAATTCTGGTGGCCAGTCCTGTTCTGCTAGAAGCACATCATAACCCTTTGAAAGATGCTCCCAAAAGAGTGCTTTCACTTTTCTTGGTATGTCTCCCTCCATCCGGAAGGTTATTTCATATAACCTATGTGGAGAACTAACCCTGGTGTCTACAGTCTCAACTTGTATGTCTTCATTCAAGTCCACTGTCTCCAGAAGTCCATTCAGGTTCTGGCGAGCTATTGTAACTTCTGCTGCACTGTCCAGCATGGTCTGGGCCCATTCTCCATTCTTGAGTTGGGTTCTCAGTATTCTCGGCATGTCTGATCTTCAGACCTGCTACCTTTTTCTTGGAGAATTGTGGTTTTGCTTTATTTTTCTGAACGTGTTGATCGTTTTTGGACTTCACGCGGTCTTCCTTGTTTTCTGGTGGAGAAGTGTGGCTCAATGGTTAGAGAGGCAGACCCTGAAGCAGAGGTCTGGCCCAGGACCAGGGTTCAATTCCCGCCTCAGCGGGTCTTGGGGCTCAATTTCCTCGGACCTGTTAATTCTCGCCTCGGTGCCTATTTTAATCATGGGTCCCACTCTGCAACTCTGGGCAATAGCTTGCTTAATCTCCACAACGGCCCCAACAGCGCTGGGATGCCTGGCTTCACCTTGGGGGTGCCCAGGAGTGGACATTTCACAGGGAAAAGCCAGGAAGGGTTCCACAGCGGTATGAGTACAGCGCCAGGAAACCCCAGGGTAACAGTGCGCTATACAAGTACAACACATTTACATTTACATTTTCTGACTGTCCTCTTCTTTCAGATGTCTGTGACGATATCTGAAAGGTACGAGAGGGACGTGTATCATTATCTTGATATCTGTCAGGTTTTCTCAAACTATCCCTATTCCTGAGGTTGTATCTCCTCTCAGAGGGATCCTTCTGTGGAGGAGACCTGCCTCGGGAATGAGAACGCTTCTCTTTGGAATTCTGTTTACTATTTTCCCACTTCTTTTTAGAAGAGGTAGGAGTGTTTTTAGGAAAGACCTTATCAAGACTTTCAGACAGTTGTTGTTTTACTGGTTTCCCTCCCAGACTGTCTCTGCCTAATTCCTCATAGGATTTTTCAATTATTCTGGCTAGTTCTTGACGTTGTTCTGTTACATAAAATTCCCTTCGTTTCTGGCGGATCGCCACTGATGCTGCTTCTCCTTTATTATTAGATAATATTATTGCTGACACCTGGTCGAAATTCTTAAGTAACTTCATATCTAAATTCAGAGCAGGCTCTGCCCCGTATTCATTTGAATCTGTTTCAGGACATCAGGTATTACCGCCATTGATGGAACACCATGTGTTTTTGTGTAGCTAGCAGCAAATACTGTGCCCAAAGAGGTGCAGTCTTCCAGATGTGGTGCGATCCCCATTAGTAAACAAATTGTTAAAATTCTGTGTTTTTCATAAGGGCTAGTATTAGGAAATACTGCTTCGATTTGAGTAATTTTTTGAGCTAACCAGAATGGAATTTGTTCGCATTTTGCGGGTAATTTACCCATGACTGAGTGCAAAGTCTGTGGAGTAATTTTTAACGTATTCCCGAAGAGGGGCTGGATTTTGAATTGTTAATGGTTGTTGGACTGTGAAAGTCCGCATGACATATTGAACCAATTGTCTATATATCTTGATTAACTCCTTGAGTTGAGCAAGTAAATCTATGTCTGACATAGTTTCAATGTCAGGATGATGTGTATAGCCGGCTAAAATCGGCCACGTTGTTCCTGACCTACCTAGTGGACCGAGCCTGGTAATGTGATTGTAATGTTTTAGGGCGCCTTTAAACCAGAGCTCATGCTCCTGGTATTTGAGTGGAATTTAAATATCCTCGAAAGGAATATATTCCTCAGGTGGTTCATCTTCTTTGTAGAAGTGAAACACGTGTTACTGGATTTGATTCTGGGAATGCTATCCATGAATAGAATACCTCTGTCTGGTGAGATTCATGTATCTCTATCACGAAAACTGCTCTACCACCTCTTGGTTTCAGACCATGTTTTATAAGTTTTAGAGTGATGGCTCTCCTCAAATTTGGTGGGATGTGTATAACACCCACCTCGTCTTCATTAAGACCTGTAAGGTCAGCCGCAGCTTGGCCGTTGTTGACGATAGGATCGTCGTTTTCCGACATTGTTTAATGAAAGTTGCAGAGCCAGTTTCAAGGAAACAAAGATAAGGTGCACAATATTTTGGAACACTGTATCCTTCAACGTTGAACAAAACCAAACAGCTAATACATAGGACTTTCGTCCTACTCAGCAATGGCGGATATTATCCCTACCCACTCCAGACGTCTTATGGAGTTTTACGAGTAGAGAGTCTCTGAGAAAAGCACGACTGAGTTACTTCAGTATCTAGCGTTAAATTAGTGCCTTACCAAACCGTTGGGCACCATGTAGTGTAGTTCCTATATCCCTGATAAGCTCTGCGCATTGAAATAACATACACTATAGATTTCACATAGGACTACGGTCAGTATGTCTCTATCGAGTATATTAAACTTAATTACTTGTGTGTGCCAGCTAACTCAGAGGTCACTAGAAACTTCTTGAATATACAAGAAGGGATTAGTCTCCGACAACCGCATAAACATGACAACTTTGTTTCCTTTTAGAATCGGAACAGTCTCAGAATTGTGGAAACAATAGATAACAGTTTCACTCAGTCAATCATGCATGCTTCGTTTCTACAGAGTTGCACAGAAATAGAGAGACGGGCGTTTCAATAAAAGGGTTTATTGAACAGTCTTATTTCTCATGCAAGAGATATGAATTGCTACAATCGTAGGACAGACTGCAAAGTACAATATGTACGAGGTTAGCAGTAAGATAAAATAATACTGCAATAGCATAGTTTGTAGCTATGACATATATTAATCAAAATACATACATAAATAACATAAGCTAAAATGTGATACTCATCTGATGCTACTAAAATATTCTACCCCAGTGTACCTAACCTAGGTGCAGTACGAGGTTTGAAGTAGGTGCCATTTCTAAAGTATGGCTAGCTATATTTTAGTTTAGCCAAGAGTTGCCAAAAGTTTCTCTAAGTTCTAGTCAGCTCCATACCTTAGAATGAGAGAGGTTGGAATCTCTTTTCTGGACTCGATAGGCTAACCCCACGCAAGGGAAGTCAGATAGCACTGGAGCTGGATTCTCTGCGAGAAGGATGGCAGCGTCAGGTCAGTGCATCAGGCTGGAACTCGATCTCCTTCCGAACTTGCCGTGGCGAACCGTGTAGTCTGGGTTGGATCGAATCCTCCGGGAACCGCAATTTGCCAGGGCAAGTGCTGGTATATTTATACCTTGAAGGTGTCTAGGAATGCCAGTATTGACGTAAAAGTCGGGCAGAGGAACGTCATGAATGAACCCCTAAGGAATAGATGTTTATGCATACTTAATGAGTTCTTGGAGAAATCAATATTCAAGCTGAGGGAAATTCCTAAAGGCTTATGGGTCTGGTTTTCCGAGAATTCGTTTTGACGTGGATGGACGTATGTAGGTGGCCATGCCTGTATTTGGTTTGTACGGACAATGTCTAAATAAGGGCCGGATTTTTATGTCCAAATAAGGGCAATGTGAATTGTACCTATATAAGGGCATAAACCGGGAAACCTATATACGGAATCTAAATCTGCACACAACACGATAATGTGTGGAAATGGCATCACCAAGTGTATTGATTTGTTTTGATCATATTAGAGTATTTCTTTCCAACACACTTCATATTAACAAAATATGTGCTTCATTTGTGCTTTGCTAATTCCGATATATTCTGAAATACTTTCACAGCTCATTCAAATGGTATTGTGCGCTAGAAAAAAACACCTCTCCTCTACCCCCAGTATCCAGCAAGAGGGTCACATAAATCCCCTCACTTAGAGGTCAGAGAAAGAAAAGTAAAGTAAACACCAAGCTCCCTTGAAAGACAGATCCTGACATTTGACCCCTGACTTTGATTGGACAGCAAATGTGACAAGATAAGAACAAGTTGTACATGCCTGTTGACAAAAAGGAGCACTTCTGGAAGAATACAAGGAGAGGTAGTGTGAAAAGGTTTTGCTCCTTGGAGAGAAGAATTGAACCTGCACAGCCTAAATTAAACACATAAAGACAGCAAACAGAAAGCCAGAAAATGTGAGTTATAAACCACAAACCCAATGGAAAGAAACGGGCGGAATGCATTCCCAGGGAAGCTTTCAGAGGGTCCCCAAGAAGAATTTAGAAAACTAGATTTGCTGTCTGGAAGGTTTCAACCTAAACTGATTTTCATTTTCAGAAAACCCTTATGTACTACCGCCCACTGTGGATAGAATCTGCCCCACATGAATTACTGCCCATTGTGGACAGAATCTGCCCCACATGCCATACTGCAGAATGTGGACAGAATCTGCCCTAAATGCACTACTGCCCATCGTGGATAGAATCTGCCCCACATGCAATACTGCCGAATGTGGACAGAATCTGCCCTACATGCACTGCTGCCCATCGTGGACAGAATCTGTCCCACATGCAATACTGTAGAATGTGGACAAAATCTGCCCTACATGCACTACTGCCCATCGCGGACAGAATCTGCTCCACATGCACTATTGCCCAATGTGGACAGAATCTGCCCCACATGCGCTACTGCCCACATGGACAGAATTTGCCCATTGTGGACAGAATCTGCCCCACATGTGCTACGGCCCAACATGGACAGAATCGGGCCCACATGCGCTACTGCCCATCATAGACAGAATCTGCCCAACATACGCTACTGCCCACTCTGGACAGAATCTGCCCCACATGTGCTACTGCCCATCATGGAAAGAATCTGTCCCACATGCGCTACTGCCCACCGTGGACAAAATCTGCTTCACATGCACTACTGCCCGCTGTGGACAGAATCTGCCCCACATGCACTACTTCCCACCGTGGACAGAATCTGCTCCACATGCACTACTGCCCACCGTGGACAGAATCTGCCCCACATGCACTACTGCCCTCCGTGGATAAAATCTGCCCCACATGCGCTACTGCCCACATGGACAGAATTTGCCCATTGTGGCCAGAATCTGCCCCACACGTGCTACGGCCCACCGTGGACAGAATCTGCCCCACATGCACTACTGCCCACCGTGGACAGAATCTGCCCTACATGCACTACTGCCCACCGTGGACAGAATCTGCCCCACATGCGCTCCTGCCCACAGTGGACAGATGCTTTCCTACATGCCCATGTACTGCAAGCTCATTGCAGGGATGCGCATCGTATGCTTGTAGTGGTGACTAAATGCCAGGATGCGCATCATGAGCCATTGCTGGTCGCCATCTGCCAAAGATGGCCAAGGACATGGCTTGGTTGGCCTAGATAACGGTAAGGATACCAATGAGATATCTAAAACTGCCCCTTTTTATTCCAGGAGCCCCATTGCCAGTAAAATACTGACACACTTCTCAATGATTCTTTCTTCTTCATATGTCTACTTTCTTTCTTCGTTCTAGCTTCTCACCCTTTCTTTTTTGTTCCTTCTCACTGTTGCTTCATTCCTCACACTTTCTTCTCTCTTACTTTGTTTGTTTCACATTCTTTCATGTCCCCTTTCTTTCTTGTCCCTCATTACAGTCATCTCCCCCTTGTTGTGTTCTTCTTCCCTTCTTTCTTCTCATCTACTTTGTTTCAATACCCTATCTTTCTTCTTCTTTCTTTGTCTACCTTCCTTCCTTCGGTGTCCCCTTCTTTCTTTTTTAATGCCTTCTTTTTTTCATCTGTTCCTTTCATGTTCTTCCTTTCCCCTTTCCTTCCGTTTTTTTTCTTACTTCATTCGTCCATCTCTTTTTGTTTGCATCAATTCTCTTTCTTTCTATTTCTTTCCTAATTTACTTTCTTCTTTTTTATCCTGTTTCTTCCTATCTTCCATTCATTTTTTCCCTGTCGTCATTTTCCTTTTCTTTCTTTCTTCTTTTTTCTATGACGTCCTTGCTTCCTTCTTCCCATTTACATCCTTTGCTCCTTAACCCTTGCATTCTTCTCCCACACCACCCTTCATTGTTTCCTTCAGCCTTTGTTCCTTACTTAAATTATTAATTTCCTTCTTCCATGTTTTGTTTCTTCCACCCTTCTCCCCTCCGTTCCTTCATCATACCCTTCTCTTTCTTTCTCTCCCTTCGGTCCTTTCTTTTCCTTCTTTTAATAATCCCATGTGTCCAACTTCTGTTGCTTTCTTGTTCCTCTGCTGCCTTTCTTCCTTCCTTTGATTGTTTAGTCTTCTCAGTATCATCCTTTCGTTTTTCCTCCCATCTTTCTTTTCTCCGTGCCTTGCTTATTTTTTTTATTCCCATTCATGCACCCTCTCTCTCCGTCTGCCTTTTATTTTTTACTCTTCATAATTTCACTTCCTTCCTGCTACCGGGTTTGCCCCCTTTGAAAACAGTTTTACTTTGTAATTTACATGTTTTATGCAAATATGATTTTCATGTGTGTAAATGTCCTACAAAAGGCCGGGAGGCCCACCCTTTAGGCCGAGGTCAGGCCACGAGCAAGTCCCTTTCCAGAGTGATAGGGGTCTCATGTAAAGCTAGACAAGACCCTTTGTAGTAATGCAGGTGAGCCTATCCCGTGGCTACAACCCAAAAACCCTCCACCATGGAGAATAATTGTCAAAGTGAGGACAGCTCCTGCCGTTATGCAGTCGTTTCTAGAATAAATTCTTCAAAGGACCGAGAGACTTTCGACGTCACATGTTGTTCCTACAGGACCTAGAAGAAGTGACTTTGAGATAAATGCCTTGAGAAAGCCCTTGGTGGATTAGCCAGATGGGTGAAACGCATGTCGGCTCGTCATTCCATATATTTTTTGATCTTGTGCTTCCGTAATTAAATGAGGAACCATAACACATTGATTTTTTTGTAACATATTTTTATTGACATTTTCAGATGTTATCTACTGTACAGTATACCTATCCATCCATCAATTATGCCGTATAGCACAGTATGCGGTATCACATTTCGTCTGCAAAGACTGAAGGAAAATTGGCAAGGAAAGGAAACAATAAAAATACAAAAACAATGTGTGGACCCTATGGGCTCTGATAGAAAATATGTCACTTGAACTGGGGTGTAACACAGGTAAAAACTAGGGGATGTGCATGGAAGTTCATGTCCGGGCCTCTCAAACTAATGCTCGAACAGTCGTGTGGGTGTGGCGCCCCAATGAATTGCGAGTGAATCGACTCTTAGGCCCGACCGGCCATTGTGACAGTATGCGCTATGGTGCTACTTTGTATGCGATCATATCCCCAACATGTGAAGGGGTTGGGTGGTCAGGATTTAAGACACCATTAACACATTGATGTTGCAATTTGGAGAACTTATTCTATCTAGGAACCGCTGCATTAAAGGCTGTCCTCTCTTTGACACTCATTCCGTTCCAGAGTGGCAATGGGCGGGAACCCCCATGTATCTTGGTGGGGCTGCTGGTAAAAAGGCTTCTCCACACTAAAAAACACTTCCTCTCTATGGGAAAACCCCCCAGACAAAACAAGCACTGGCAAAGCCAACAGACACATATATAAACAGCGTTGGTAGATAGATGCTTGTGTTGCAATATATAAGCCACACCTTTTCATTTGCCAGTGCTTGTCTGACAGTGCTTACAGAGTTCTACGATAGGTAAAGAGTCTACATTCAAACATGTCGCTGCAGTGAAAAGAACAAGAGTCAGGAATGCTTTCTGCAATCAATATTGTGATATGCTGCTGGCTTAACGTGCCTAATCCTGGCCTGATGCCAACATAAAGCTATAAGTGGCACCGGGGGAACCATACCTGCCAGCTTGAAGAACACAGTGTGAGGAGGAGGAGGGGGCGGGACGGGGCCTCGTGCCGAAAAGTACCTACGAGGCACCCTTTGAACCCCGGCCCAAGCTCCCGCCCTCTCCCCACCCCACCCCAAAATAAACAAGCTTGCTAAGGCTGGTGCCCGTGTCCTGGGGGATCTTCACACCTGTTAATGAACGTCAGCAGTTCAAAGCTGCTCGAAAACGAGCTGAAACCAATGTTTGTAGTGGTTTCCAGCTAGTTTTCCCTGCCACAGTGTGCTCCTCACCGGGAGATGGGAGCCGATATCGTGTGTCACACTGTGGCACCGTGTGAGTTGGCAGGTACGGGCTTTAATTGCCTTATTCTCCAGGGTGCTGGCCAGGTGTTTGTTACCTCCCGTCATTAAACCACCTCGTTTTTAGCCACGGTCCTGAACAGCAAAGCAGACAATTAATTACCTGGGGTTAACGCCCTCACCTCATCGCAGGGCGAGAAGAGTAAGGGGCGGGGCGAGAACACGCAAGGAAGCGTGCCACTGAACAGGGGCAGCTAGAGAGTGGGGCAATCATTCAGTTAACAGGAGGAACCCACAGTTTTTGGAAGAGAGCGCATCGCAGGAGCCGGAGAGACCCCCCCCCCCCCCTCCCAATCTTCACAGCAGCTGACGACGCCAGGCAGACAGACCGCATCCAATGGCGCTACTTCCAGTAAATAACGGAGTTAATTAGCAGTAATGATTCCCCGAGTACTGAGGCTAATTACTGAGTGAAGTGAAACGGGGCCGGCGCTTGAAGTGATCTGCCGAGAGCTTGTTTAGTGCCCGTTTCCCACACTCCGCTTTCAATTTACCTCTCTGCATTATTAATTAGTCATAATTAATATTCAAGCGCCCCCAACTTTACTTACAATTCCAGGCATGAATTCTTTATGACTTCTGATATAAACTTTTACATTTAATGAAGCGATTTAGGAGATAATTAATGAATTTGTGTTTCCGGTGCCAGAGAAACAAAGCGACGCTGCGGAAGCGCAGCACGCGGTGTGAAATGTTCTGCTGGGCACCAGGTACCCGACTCTAGGGGTGCAGTGACGTCACGGGTGGGCAACGAGTGCCAGAACTTTCTACCTGCAGCCTGTAGCGGTCTCGTTGTTGCGTGAGCTGACGACCCCAGGAAGCACACACACACTATGTATCACTCTCTGGCCAGGCGTGGCCAGAGAGACTATAAATAAAAGGGCGGAGGTCGCTCGGGACCTTCCGGCCCAGACCAGTACACCTGCCTCATGTGTATTCTTTACCCCCGCTGTATTCCCCACGTGGCACACACCCTGGTAGGCCCCATCACGCTGCAGCGCCCTCACACACGGGCGACTCTACACTGGCGACGAAGTTGGGCCCATATACCTGCATCGTCGATTCCCCACACGGCGGAGGAGCACCTCCGGGGCCGCGCGAGCCTGCCGCAGTCTGTATGTTCCGGCACTGGCCAGCGGCACTCCAGAAGACCTGCGCTGCATCCTGCTGTCAGACGGTGACTGCCCAGACCCGGCGAACAACATCGCGCAGGCTGGAAGACGCGCGTTCAGGCGGGAAGGTGTGCGCGAGCCTGGCGTCTACCTCGTGAGTACAGCGTACTGCCGGTAAGCCAGGGGGCGGTCCTGCACGCTAATGAGTGCGCGAGCTGCGTGCTTCAAGTGAAAGTCTGGCAGCCTCGAGACGGCAATGACCCCACCAACAGTAGATGATACTGGGGATGTGTATGGCCTGCATAGGCACTTTTAAGCCTTCAGTTCTGAGCGTCTGCCTCACTAAGCATTGGCAACTGCAACCGGTCTACACTGGAGCCACTCCCAGCGAGGCTCACCAAACACGCGGAGGAATGCGCACAGCTTGATGTTGGCAGGCAGCACGAAGGGGAATAACACAGCTCGCCCCGCGCGCACAGGGCGACTCAAGCATTGGTACCTGCAAATAGCACAGACAGCGCAAGTTGGGCTACACCTGAGCAGTCGACATGGTGGACCAAGCAGCAGCAGGGTCAGGCAAGCAACCGGTGGCACCAGCTCTGCTAGCGACGCCAACACACTCGCAAGTGAGCGCGTTGCCCCCATTCAGTGAGCTCATTGACCCCGCAACAGCGTCTCCAAGATGGAAGATGTGGCTAAGCCGCCTCAACAACTATTTCATCGCCACAAGGGAAACCGACGACAAGGTCAAACGGTCGCTTCTACTACACTTTGCGGGGGATGAAATCTACAAACTGTTTGCACACCTACCGAACACAGGGCCTGCGATGGACTATGACGCAGCTGTCAGGGCCTTAAACGCACACTTCGATCCTCAGCTAAACCCAGACTAAGAGCGGTTCAAGTTACGACAAGCACGACAACGGGAGGGCGAATCCATGGATGCGTTTCACGCCCGCCTTCGTGAACTGGCGAGCACATGCACTGAGGATGACCCCGTGAAGGAAGCACGTGCGCAGTTAAATTCAAGGATGCCGAAACAAAACCCTGAGAACTCTTATCCTCCGCCAACCTCGTATATCACTGGAAGATATCCTTATCTTGGCACGTTCACACGAGCTGTCGGACGTCCGGGCGTCTGCGATGGAAACGGCCCTTCATGCTGCAGCAGAACCGACGGTAACAGTCAAGACGGAGAGAGCTGATGCGCTACGCACAATGCCGCGCGGGGCCCGTGGGAGGTGGCCCAACCGGACGCCACGAAGATCGCAATGTGGGTACTGTGGAAAGGAAGAACACCCTCAAGACAGTTGCCCAGCACGAGGGAAAATGTGCACCAAGTGCGGCATCCCCAATCATTTCGCGAGCGTGTGCAGAGGAGGAGCAAGGCCGAAAGGATTCTCAGGGAGGAAAGCGTCATACAAGCAGGTGAAACAACTATCGCTTGATGAACCAGCTCAAGCTAAGACACACAGCTCACGGCCGGGACACCGGCAATATGTGGAAGATTCGTCCTCAGAGGAAGAAGAAGAGTGCCATTTCGTGTCGTTTGTGAACGATTTAAAGAAACAACGGCGCCCACAGCCAACCTGTGAGGTCAGGATAGCGGGGACACCTGTCACTGCCCTAATAGACACAGGAGCATCCGTCAATGTCATGGGCTTCCAACATTATCAGACCCTCACATCCAAACCTCAGCTGACGCCGTCAAAGGTGAAAATCCTCACGTACGGGAGCCAGGTCCCGCTCCCGCTAAAAGGGAAGATACTAGTAACCGTCCAATCGGAAGACCATGAGGTCACCACGACGTTCCATGTGGTAGACAAGGAAGCCGACATTCTACTCTGAAGCCACACGGCCGAAGACCTCTCGCTAGTCACATTCGCCAACGCGGTGAAGACGACACAAACGGAAGACATCTTAGCACAGTTTCCACAACTGTTTCAAGGTCTAGGCACCATAAAAAGACCTCCTATCAAACTACACATTGACACTGCCGTCATGCCGATAGCACTACGACACAGGAGAATACCTTTCCCTTTGAGGCCACTAGTAGAGCAAGAACTGGTGAAGCTCGAGCAACAAGGTGTCATAGAAAAAGTGTCGGGGCCGACCCCGTGGGTGTCTCCAATGGTGATCGCAGAGAAACCCCGCCAACCAGGGAAAATACGATTATGCATCTATATGAGGCAGCCAAACCAAGCCATCAAGAGGGAGCGACACCTGACGCCCACAGTTGATGATATCCTCGCTGATCTGAACGGTGCACAATGGTTTTCCAAGCTAGACTTGAACGCTGGATACCACCAACTAAAACTGGATAAAGACAGCAGGTATATAACTACGTTCTCGACACACTTAGGCCTGCGGAGGTACAGACGGTTTAACTTTGGAATATCTTCCACTGCGGAAATATTCCAGAATGCAGTAAAGGAAGTGCTAACGCGATTGGGAGTCATGAATGTGAGTGACGACATCCTGATACACTCAGCGACACTAGAGTAACACCACCGCCGACTAAAAGCAACCCTCAAACGGCTAGCTGAACATGGGGTGACACTGCATAAGGAAAAGTGCCAATTCTTCCAGCGCTCCAGCAAATTCTTTGGATATGTGTTTGGTCCTGAGGGAGTGAAAGTTGACCCAAAGAAATCGGAGACCATTCAACTAGCGCCAGCGCCGAGCACCTCGTCGGAGGTGAGAAGCTTCATGGGCATGGCAACGTACTGTGGGAGATTCATCCCGAATTTGGCAACGATAGCTGAACCCCTGCGCCAGCTAACAAAGAAAGAGGCCGGGTGGCAATGGGGCCACAAAGAAGAAGAGGCTTTTCAAAAGATCAAGTGAGCGTTGCTAGCCAGTACAACGATGGCGTACTTCGACGTCAACCGGCAAACTGAACTGATAGTGGATGCTAGTCCCGTGGGACTGGGGGCGGTGCTGACCCAAGAAACGGAGCCAGGAACCTGGGCACCCCTAGCATTTGCCAGCAAAGTGCTCACAGCGACTGAAGCCAGATATTCACAAATTGAGCGAGAGGCCCTCGCGATCAAATGGGCCTGCAATCACTTTCACTTATACATAAGCGGACACTCGTTCCGAGTGGTGATAGACCACCAACCACTCTTACCACTATTCCGAGGAACTGCACCGAATCCTCCCCCGCGGATTGAACGATGGGCTATACAACTTTAGCATTACCAGATGGAACTGGTCTACCGCCCTGGCGCCAAAAACCCAGCCGATTTCCTATCGCGACACCCGGCGCATCAAGAGGATTCAAACATGAAGCAAGAGCGGAGAACTGAGGAGTTCGTAAGCATGATATCGCAATGGGCCTGCCCGCAGGCAGTGTCAAGAGAGGAAGTAACGTCACATATAGAATCGGACATGGTCCTCAAAAGAACAGTAGACGCAATAACAAGGGGATCATGGGATGGTTTTCTCAGCATCGGCCAAGGGTGGAATGAGGCCGAAAGAGCACGGCTGGGGAAAATGTGGAGAGTACGGGATGAGCTGAGCACGACAGAAGACGGAGTCCTACTACGAGGATCCCGGATTGTCATCCCGCAGAGCCTGCAAGACCGAATCACTGTCCTAGCACACGAAGGACACCAAGGGTCCGGAAGAATGAAATCCCGGTTGCGGGAGAAACTATGGTTCCCCGGGCTAGAAGAAGCTGTGGACAGGACGGTAAGAAACTGCCGGGCATGCCAGCTGACCGGAAACGCAGAAGTGCCAGCCCGGGTGATCACAGAAGATCCCGCACCTGCACCCTGGGCGAGGGTAAATTTAGATTTTGGGAGCTTCCAGGACGGGAGAGTCACCGCGGTACTAGTGGACAGCTATTCAAAATACCCCTGTGTGGAAATACTGCCATCCACAGCGTTTAATCACTTAGCCCCAGCTCTCCTAAAAGTGTTTGCACTGTTTGGCCTACCGCAATCGATCAAGACGGACAATGGACCCCCCTTCCAAGGTTGTGATTTTAAGGAATTTCTATCTAGACTTGGAATAAAACACCACCGCATAACCCCTCAATGGCCTCAAGCCAATGGCGAGGTTGAACGATTTATGCGGACCATCAACAAAATCCTGCGCATAGCGGTTGCGGAACAAACTGACCCGGAAGTAGAGCTTCACAAGTTTTTGCGAGAGTATCGCAGCACACCACACTGCACCACCCAAAGAACACCTTGGTCGTTAATGCTAGCCGGACCCCGGCGAGACAGTTTTCCAGTGTCTGACAACTGGGAGCCGGAGCCGTACGACGCATCGGCGACGCAGCACCGCAGAACCATGACCAATGAGAAGGCAAGCCACCGACGGAGAGCAAAGAGCCGGACTCTGAGGCCGGGCTGCAGGGTCCTAATAAGAAATCGAAGGAATGGGGGAAAGTTCCGAACGCCCTACGAAGTTGGATCATGGCTGGTGCAGGAAGTCAGAGGTACAGCAGTAACGGTGGAGCGGAACGGAGAAGTTGTAACCAGAAACATTTCTTGGTTCAAAGAAGTTCCGGAGGAGGCACAAGAACGCCAGGCGTCAAGAGAGGCGCCAAGCGCAGACATGACCCTGAATGACTCAGGCATACCTTGCCCCGACGAAACACAACAAGGTTCACAACACACAAGAGAAGAAGGAGAGGCTGTGGTACCAAGGCCAACTGGTGAACCGGGAACCGGTAGTCCTACCAGAGGAATGAGCACCATGCAACACAGATACAACCTGCGTCCCAATCCGCGACCAAACAGCCAGCTCACTGACTTTGCATGGAGTGCACAGGCTGGCTGGAAAAGAAAAGAACTAAGTTGGAATGGGATGTAGCGGTCTAGTTGTTGCGTGAGCTGACGACCCCAGGAAGCACACACACACTATGTATCACTCTCTGGCCAGGCGTGGCCAGAGAGACTATAAATAAAAGGGCGGAGGTCGCTAGGGAGCTTCCGGCCCAGACCAGTACACCTGCCTCATGTGTATTCTTTACCCCCGCTGTATTCCCCACGTGGCAAACACCCTGGTAGGCCCCATCACGCTGCAGCGCCCTCACACACGGGCGACTCTACACAGCCCACAGTGTTCACTGATGAGGTTTCTGTTAGGCGCCACCAGTGTCAGAGGGAGAGCCGAGCCAGGGGAGGAGCCGAGCCACTGAAAGGCACACATTGTATTTATTTAGGGTCTTTGTAACGCGCGTCAAGAGATCCTGGGCAGAGCGCCCACCAGAGACTGGCATAGGAAGTACAGAGAATCACAAAAACTAGGTCATCCAAGCAGGAAGGGTGCATTGTAAGAGCAGTCACACCCTGTGCTCATCTTCAAAATTACACAAACCGCGCAACCATGTGGGAGACCATCATGAGAGCCGGTGTAGACAACGAGGTGCCTGTGCTGAACACCGGAAAGCAGTGCTACAAATTAAGCACTGCTCCCTGGTTCTTCCTATGGCGTCGCTGTCTTTGGACCACACTGAATCCATACGCTCTGGGGCTTTGCCTGCTCCTTTCCTGCTTTTTGACTCCACCGACCACTGTACTCCCGGGATCGGCCTGTTCATTCATTGCCTTTTGTAACGGTCTAGTTGTTCCGTTAGCCAGCAACCCCCGGAAGCATACACACACTATGTATCACTCTCTGGCCAGTCGTGGCCAGAGAGAGTATAAATAAAAGGGCGGAGGTCGCTCGTGGCCTTCCGGCCCATACCAGCAAACATGCCTCCTGTGTGATTATTTCCCCGTCCTATTTACCACGTGGCCCCGTAACTGTAGGCCCGCACTAGCAGCAGTGTCCCCATGCTGGGGGACCTCTACACCTTTCGACCTCGGCAAACCCAGTGCTTTCTGTTCCGTCACTGTCCCAGTACCCCCTGGTTCTGCCTGTTCCTTCACTGCCCTCTGGACCTCATTGGCCCGCGCGCCCTGGTGACAGATGAAGAGGTTATGGAGCAAGCCAGACGCTGCTCTGATGCGACAAATCTCTTTCTAAACCAATCACTAACCCAGCTGAGGTCGTTTGATCAAAGTGAACCTAACGAGCAGACTTGGAGGGTGGTGTACACCCCCTCCACACCAGTGAACCCAGGCCGGGGTCCATGGTGCAATGAAATATACTGTACTGATATATTCGACAGAACACAAGCTGCGTGTTCCTGATTACATGGGGGATGAAGGCTGTCCTCTGATTTGTTACCTTTTTCGTCCTGAGGAAGACACGATTTAATGCATAGTAAACACCTGATCTTAAGGTCGAAACGCTGAAAACATTGTTTTATGTCCTACGTCAGCTATCCTATGGTAAATAATGAAGATCTAAGGATATCCTGAACTTGAATCCTTGGACATTTGACAGTATGTGTTCCATTGTCCCAAGTTTTGTGTGTGAACACTGTGAGTATTTCAGTTTCACTATGTATATGTTTGCGTGATTTCTTGTATGTATTTTATGTGTTATGGGCATCTGATCATTTACAAAAACAAACAAGCATTTTCAATGCAAAAGGTCTTGCATTCGCGAGAGTTTGAGCTATTGGCATTGCAGATGGCAATGCCTTTTATTTATGTGTTTTGAAAACCTGCAAGCGGTGCATAAACACACAATTTGTACTTCTGCTTGTTGCTTACTGGAAGCAAGGCTGGCAGAAACTGCGCCTGTTTTACTGCCAGCCTTGCTTCTCGTAAGCAAGGACTATAAGTACAAAGTGCCCCCTGTGCCTCATATGTGCAATAAAAAAACCTTCAAAATAAACATAGATGCACAGATTGACACGCTAAACGTGCAAGCACAGATACAAAGAAACCGCACACACAGACACAAACGCACACACAGACATGCACACATTTGGGAACACAGCCACCTGCAGCCGCATACATAGATACACAAACACACAAGCACATACAAGCACATACAAAGACTCGCACGTGCACATACAGACTCATGCGCACACAAACATGCACAGAAGCAAGCATGCATATACATGTACAGCATTACTAAGAGGAAATACATTTACACACATACGCAGGCACATATACAAGCGCACACACACAGGCACTCCTACATACGTACACATATGTGCCCACTTAGACACACATGCATGCAGACATGCACGTTCATATATACATGCACACACTTTTGTGTCTCTTGTCTTACCCCTGTGAGGTGGCTTCAATGAAATATTTATTTTACACCTCTGAAAAATGAAAGCATTTGAAGTGCTCTGACTGGGGCAGCTGGTTGGTGGAAGCAGCCTGGTCGTGGGAGTAGTGTGGGAGGCGGGTGCAAGTAAGGACGGGGGAGGAGCGGAGATGGCTTGCTAGAAAATGTACTCTAATTGAGCAAGACAACAGTGACACGTCAATTTTTTCCCTGGTCTTGTATGTTGTATGAGCACCAAACTCAAATAAGACCGCGGGAGCAACACAATTGTGTGGTTGGTTGAAGTAGGGTTGAGGGGAGGAGGGCGAAGATGGCGGCCAAGCTGAGGGTCGAGCGCAGAGACCTGAATTTTTAGGAGAATGCTGCGTGTGTCACAAAGCCCTTTTCACGTAAACTATGTAATGTATGGTAAAGAGTTGGAAGCACAGCTTAATCAAGAGGGGATCGGGGTGTAGGGGGGCACTGCGTAAAAACATTTTGAAAAATAATGAAAATTCAGTATTTTTTTTATCCTTTTAAATATAAACTTGAAAACAGCAAATGCAAGAAGAAACCACTTTGAACGTTTCCTAGAGCTCTCCAAACTAATTACAAGTGAGCATGAAAACAAAGCAAGTCAGAACCGTCAAGTTAAAAGGGAATGTAGAGAGCTTTCCACCACGTGCTAATCAAGGACAGGCTTCTGGGCCTACCAGAATCTCAACACATGAGCAAATTGACTGGCTGCAGCCCTGGTGTGAGCCCCCCTCTTGGGACCCCACATTCTCAGTCTCTTCGGAGAGTCCTGTATACCTTTTTGCTTGCTGGAAACTGAGGAAGAGAAACAAACATGGAAAATGTCTAACATCCATGGGGAATTTCCAATATACGCTGAAATAATAAATCCGCATTTTACACTGAAATGTCTGCACAGTCAATGTACTCAAATGAACGTGTCTTTGTATAGTTTGTGTTTACCCAGAAGGCTTCCCTGGAAGTATAAAGCAGATGTGTATTGTCAATCGATTGGAACATGAGACTAAAACATCACCACGTTAAATACAAATTCTTGTTGTGGCTTCATCAAACCCGGGTACTTCATGGAACGTTTGCTTAGTTATGTCTGTTGGAAGCCAGAAGACAAGCAATAAGCATTGGTGTCTTTTTGGGTGGCCTTGGACAACCGTAAACAAAAGGTTCCGAAATATATGGAGAATCCCCCTTCAACCAAGGTTTTATACAACATGGCCGCCCCCCTGTGCAGGCAAGGGGCTGCGGTTCACAAATGGTGCTTCACAGTTCCTCCCCGTGAGGGTTTAAACTGTCTGTGCAACGAGGGACGTGCTCTCCAGGTGAGGGTTTTACATACTCCGTGCAGTGGGAGGCATGCTCTCCTCGTGAGGGTTTACACTGCCCATGCTCTCGTGAGCGTTCACACTGTTTGTGCAAGTGGTGACGTGCTCCTGTCCGCGCAAATTACATTGTGTTTTTCCCAAGCACTGTTTAGACTTTAACCTGAGGGGAGGTGGGTGAACCAACAGATTAGCAGGGAGAGCGGACCAAGAGCCGAGCCAAGGGACGGGCTTGGTTCTAAGAGCCCAAACATGAGCCGAGCAGAGGGGCAGGTTGGGTTTTTAAGAGCCTGCTAGGAGCGTGCGCAGAAACCGAGCCCCGAAAATATTTGCGGTGTATCCTTCAAACGAACAAGTTACTTACCTTCGGTAACGTTTTTTCTGGTGGATACAGGATCTGCCTGTGGATTCCTCACCTTGTGAATATCCCCTGCGCCAGCATTCCACTGAACCTTTTTCCCCAGCTCTCTACGCCGACGTGGACGTCATAATGCTTCGGCTCGGCTCGCGACTCCGTATGACGTCACCGGAGCCATAAGAGAGCCACGTCGGCGTGATGACGTCAGTTCCACCCATTTTTTCCGTGCCTCCGAGGCGCACAGGTGGACCAACAACAGATTCAAAGTATACACAGTATACAATATACAATCAAATATACATAGTACATAAACAAAAGGAAAGCTAAAGAAAACAAGCATTTCCTACCAATGTACCAGAAAGAAAGAAGCTACGAAGCATAACAACATCTCAAGCAAGACATCTTTTAAGGTATACAAAGGTGGACAACGGGGAGGCGGGTGGGCCAGTGAGGAATCCACAGGCAGATACTGTATCCACCAGAAAAAGCGTTACCAAAGGTAAGTAACTTGTTCTTCTGATGGATACATCTGCCAGTGGATTCCTCACCTTGTGAATAGATTCCCACAGCAGTCCCACTCCCGGAGGAGGGTGTCCACCTTCCTATACCAAAAAATCTTGCAAGACAGAGCGCGCAAAGTGGCCCTCCCTCCTCATCTCAGAGTCTAAGCAATAATGCTTTGCGAAGGTATGGAGGGAGGCGCAAGTCGCGGCCTTACAAATGTCTGCCACAGGAACACCCCTGGCCAAAGCAGAGGTCGAAGACTTAGCCCTAGTAGAATGAGCTCTAATACCCTCAGGAGGAACCTTACCAGCCAGGGCATAGCAGATCTTGATGGCAAGGATGATCCATCTTGATAGAGCGCGCTTGTGCACAGCTTTTCCTTTAGAATGCCCAACATACCCCACGAAAAGCTGATCGTCCAAACGAAAGTCCTTCGTTCTGTCCAAGTAAAAGCTCACAGCTCTTTTTGGGTCCAGACGATGAAGCCTTTCCTCCTCCTTGGAGGGATGAGGAGGTGGATAAAAAACAGGGAGAGTAATAGACTGCCCCAAATGAAACGGAGTAACCACTTTAGGCAGGAAAGCAGCCCTGGTCCTGAGTACCATCCTTTCAGCATGTAATGTTAAAAACGGGGGTTTAGAACTAAGAGCTTGAAGCTCACTCACCCTCCTTGCCGAGGTTATGGCTACAAGAAAGACCGTTTTAAAGGACAACAGCCTCAAAGGACAGCTATGAAGAGGCTCAAACGGAGTCCCTATCAGAAAAGTTAAGACAAGATTAAGGTCCCACTGTGGCATTACAAAAGGAGTAGGTGGAAACTTGTTTGTAAGTCCTTTGATAAACCTTAGTACAATAGGAGATTTAAATAATGACGGTTGATCAGGAAGACATAGAAAAGCCGATAAGGCCGATAGATAGCCCTTGACCGTGGCCACAGCACAGCACTGCTGAGCCAAGGAAAGAGCAAACTGAAGCACATCAGAAAGATGGGCTTTTAAAGGGTCAATGGATCTCTTTCCACACCATTTAACAAACTTAGACCACCTATATGAGTAAATGGACTTGCTGGAGTGTCGCCTGGCCGATAAAATAACATCCACCACATCAGGCGGGAGAGAGAAGGAATTCAGGTTGCCCCGTTCAATCTCCAGGCATGAAGGTGTAAGCTCTGGAGGTGGGGGTGTAGAACCTGCCCCTCCGACTGCGAGAGGAGGTCTGCCCTCAGAGGGAGACGGAGCGGAGGGCACGAGGAGAGGTGGAGAAGATCTGTATACCACACCCTTCTTGGCCAATCCGGGGCGATCAATATGACTTGGGCCCGGTCTTGGCGAATCTTCCTCAGAACCCGAGGAATCAAGGGAATGGGAGGAAACGCGTAAAGGAGTTGTGAGCCCCAACTCAACTGAAACGCATCCCCCAACGCTCCCTGCATCGGATACTGGAGACTGCAAAATGACGGGCAGTGCGCGTTCTCGCGGGTGGCGAATAGGTCCACCCGAGGTGTCCCCCACGTCCGAAAGACATGACGAACCACCTCCGGATGGAGCCCCCACTCGTGGTCGGCGGAGAACTGCCGACTGAGACTGTCTGCACGTACGTTCAGCACCCCAGCCTGATGATTTGCCATTAGACAAATCTGATGTTCCTGAGCCCAGGACCATAGACGCAGAGCCTCTCTGCAGAGACAATGCGACCCCACTCCTCCCTGCTAGTTGACATACCACATCGCGGTAGTGTTGTCCGTCAGGACTTGAACAGACTGACCGCGAAGGGAAGGGAGGAAGGCCTTGAGCGCCAAACGAATCGCCCGCAATTCCAGAAGGTTGATGTGAAGCAACCTTTCCTCTGGAGACCAAAGACCTTTGATCTCCAGATCCCCCAGATGAGCACCCCACCCTAGGGTGGAGGCATCCGTTATCACTGTGGCCACCGATGGAGACAGATGGAAGGGCTTCCTTGAGGCAGATTGCCCTCCACGCTCCACCAAGACAGATCCGCCGCAGCTTCTCTGGAGATCTTGATCGACTCCCTGAGATCTCCGTTGTGCTGATACCACTGCCTGCGGAGGCACCACTGGAGCGCCCTCATGTGCCAGCGTGCATGGTTGACCAACAGAATGCAGGAAGCGAACAGACCGAGCAGACGAAGGACCTTCAGAACTGGTACACAGCTCCATTGTGGAATAAAGGGATCATCCCCTGAATGTCGAGAATTCTTTGTGGAGGAGGAAATGCTCGACACACAGTAGTGTCCAGTACCGCCCCAAAAAACAGGTTGCGTTGAGAGGGCACCAGGTGAGATTTGGACACATTGATCGAAAAACCCAAGTCGAATAACAGCTGAGATGTTACCTGCAGATGATGTTGCACCATCTCTGGGGACTCTGCCTTCAGAAGCCAGTCGTCCAGGTAGGGGAAAACCGGAATCCCCGACCTCCTGAGATGAGCAGCCACCACTGCCATCACCTTCATGAAGACTCGAGGTGCGGTAGTAAGACCAAACGGGAGGACCGCAAACTGATAATGTTGCGACCCAACCGTAAAACGGAGATACTCCCTGTGCGACTTCAGGATTGGGACATGGAAGTACGCGTCCTGCAAGTCGATCGACACCATCCAGTCTCCTTGCTGCAACGCTTGAAGAACCTGCGCAAGGGTCAGCATCTTGAATTTCTCCTGTTTCAGGTAAAAATTCAAGACTCTGAGGTCCAGGATCGGACGCAATCTGCCGTCCTTCTTGGGAATCAGGAAATACCGGGAGTAGCATCCCTGACCCCTTTCCTGCTCTGGAACCACCTCTATCGCACCCTTTTGTAGCAAAGCTAGAACCTCCTTCTGCAAAAGAAGTAGATGGTCTTCTGAGCAGTAACCCTGGCAAGGAGGGGAAGGGGAAGGAAACTCCTGAAAGGGAAGGGCGTACCCAGTCTCCACGAGGTTTAAAACCCAAAGGTCGGTTGTAACAGATTTCCAACCTCGCAGAAAGTGGGACACCCGACCCCCCACAGGTCTCACATGATCTAGGATGGGGGATCTAGGGCTGCTTCCCTGAAGCTTCATTGGGAGCAGAGGAGGCCGAAGATGAAGATGGGTTGCAGCCAGAACCTCTCCGTCCCCTTTGCCTTCCTCTATACGACCTATAGAGGGGATTCTGCTGCTGCTGTTGAGGCTGCCGGAAGGAACGAAATGAGGATCTCCCAAAGCCTCTGAATTTCCTAAGACCAAATCCCTTAGCAGGAGTCTGTAATCCTAAAGATTTAGCCGTTACCCTGCCATCTTTAAATCTTTGCAAAGCGGAATCAGCCTTTTCGCGAAAAAGTTTTTCTCCGTCAAAAGGCAAATCTACCAAAGTGGCTTCAACATCAGTAGAGAAGCCAGAAGAACGAAGCCACGCTTGCCTCCTAGAGGCTATCGACAATCCCATTATCCTTGCCACAGAATTAGCCGTGTCAAGTCCCGACTGAATTACCTGCCTTGCAGCAGCCTGAGTGTCAGAGACCACCTTCATAAAAGAAGCTTTATCTCCTTCTGGCAGCTTAGGGGGTAATGATTTCATAGAGTCCATAAGAGCATGAACGTAGCGCCCTAGTAAGCAGGTGGCATTAGTGGATTTAAGCGCCATGCTCCCTGAAGAAAAGGTCTTTTTAGCTGCCTGATCAGTCTTTTTAGACTACCTATCCGCAGGAGTCTGAGGGAATGCGCCTGAAGAATGCTTCAACATGAAGCTTGCACCACCAGGCTTTCTGGAGAAGGGTGGGAAGATAGAAAACTTGGATCCCCAGGAGCCACCCTATATCTCCTTGCCACCTGTCTGGAGACTGCCGGCGAAGAGAGTGGCTTATGCCAGACGTCCATAACTGGCTCCAAGATAGCCTCATTAAAAGGCAACAAGGGTTCAATAGTTGAAGCTGGCGAATGTAGTACTTCAGTTAGAAGGCTTGGTTTATATTCAGCAGAGGGTAACTGCAAGTCCAGAAACTCTGCGGCCTTCTTAATAACTAAATGATATGGAGCCAGTTCTTGCGGTGGAGAGGATCTAGTAGAAGAATGCTCCCACTCGGAGTTGTATCAAGACCACTAGCATCTTGAATGCCTTCAAAGTTGTCAGAAGATGTATCCACCTCACCTTCTTCCACTTTCTCCCTATAACGTTCCTCTTCCAAGACTCTCTGGGCCTCTCTCCTTGAACGGATCCGAGGAACCGGCGCCGTACGCGGAGTCGGTGGAACCGAACGTGGAGTCGGCGGCGTCGAAGTCGGAGGCGCCGGAGTCGGTGGTGCCGGACGTGGAGCCGCGGGAGTCGGCAACGGCATCGAGGAGGGCTCCGAAGAAGGCCGATCCAAACGAAGCCGAGATGGATCCCCAGACGGCGCCGGAAACTGCCACGAAGGAGCCATCGGCAAAAAGGGCATAAATGGGGCTTGAGCATAATGCTGCGGCACTCCCAAGGTGTATGCCATAGGACCCACGGGACCAGATGGTGCACTGGATGGGAAGGAAGCCAGTTGAAAAATCCCATACAAAGCATTCAGAAAATGCGTCGAATCCGCACCCGGAGTCGGGAACTGCGGATAACGGACTGATCCCGAATCCGGCTGAGGAGTACCTGGAACCGGAGCCGAAAAGTCCTCGACAGGAGCCACAGGATCAGCCGGCTCTGGAGAAAGCTCTTTCTCTTGTTCTTGCTCGACGTCAGAAGCAGAAGACTCCACTGGCGCCGGAGACTGCGCCGGTGACTGCGCCTGAGACTGCGCCGGGGACCGCGCCGGAGTCCGCTTCGGCGAAGGTGACCTCTCTGGGGACTTCCCAGGAGATGGAGAAGGAGATACAACATCCCTACTTCGACGTCGAGGAGACGGCGATCTCGAAGCCTTGCTCTTCGAAGACCGGCGCCGAGAGCTATGCTTTCTTTTCTTGTGATGCTTCTTCGACTTCGAAGAGTGTGAAGTCGACGACTCCGGCCTCGATCTCTCCTTCTTCCTACCCCTCTTTTCCTTCTTCGCCTTGGCCATGAAGAGCTTCGCCTCTCTCTCCTTCAAGGCCTTGGGGTTCATTCTCCTGCAGCTGGAACAGTCCTCCACGTCGTGGTCAGAAGAAAGGCACCACAAACAATCTTCATGGGGGTCAGTCATTGACATGTGGCCCCCACATTCCCTACAAGGTTTGAAACCTGACTTCCTAGTCGAAGACATGGCAAATCCAGAAACAGTAACCCACTACAAGACTACAAAGTAGCAGGAGAGTGCTGGAAAACCGTTACGCGTCGACAGCTAGGAAAAAAGGGAACTGACGTCATCACGCCGACGTGGCTCTCTTATGGCTCCGGTGACGTCATACGGAGTCGCGAGCGGAGCCGAAGCATTATGACGTCCACGTCGGCGTAGAGAGCTGGGGAAAAAAGTTTCGTGGAATGCTGGCGCAGGGGATATTCACAAGGTGAGGAATCCACTGGCAGATGTATCCATCAGAAATCAGATTATATCAGTGCACTGACAGGCATTTATTAAAAGTAAAATATAAATAAAGTGAGCGCCGTGTCCAGTGGCGGGCGCCGCTCCTTTAAATTAATTTAAAAACATACAATTTATAAATACAAGCTGTCGCCATTGCGCGAATAAAGAAACAAAAAAAGTGCTCACCGACTAAGGTAGGAGACCGTGTCACGCACATTGCCACGAAACTTATTCGGCTGTGAATGCAGGCCCGCGGACAGCTGAGCGCACCTAGTGGGCCCTGACAAACGAATACGTTGAGGCGGAAGCTCTGCTCCAGGGCATCGGCAGTTGACCTGATGCACTGTCGGAAGACTTGGCTGCACACGCGGGACACAGCGGTGAGTGTGCGGCAGCCTGGGCAGGCTGCGGGCATGACGGCGGACTGTGTTACGAGACTGCCTGAAGGTCCTGTGTTGCGCTGATGCCCCAGGCGAGAGAGAGAGCCACTGCTCGTGCCTGCACTAACTGGTGCTGTGCACAAGCAAAATCTCCGGTCAAGGTGGGCGGGGCCTAAGGGAGACAGGGCGGACACAAACCCCGCTTCCAAAGAAGCCCGACACAAAACCAACGACAATAGATCTCGCCAAGGCGAGCAGCGCATGCGCTGCAACGCAGGCGAGACCTAAAATGTGAGACAATGTTAGATATATGACAATAAATATATTGAATTTGAAACTGCTTTGTGTTGCGGTTTCTCTTTCTGATTTGATTTATCTTTCAAAGGTGGTTGATATTCTTCTTTGAAGGCACCATTTCTTGACTCTTCTAAGCCAATGTTGAATGGTCAGCCTTGTTCACAATTCTCGGTGAAGTATTGTGTCACCGTACAGAACTCTTTGTAGTTTGTCACTGCTTTTGGACATCATTGGTCCCAGAACACCCCGGTTCTACCTGGCCCATCACTGCCTTTTGACCTCACTGGACCAAGGCCCACCTCGTCTGTCTTTTCACTGACCTCTGGATCTCACTTAGCCCATTACACACTGATTCTCTCTTTCATTACTGCCCTCTGGAGCTCACTGGGCCCAGGACACACTGATTCTCTCTCTTTCATAACTGCCCTCTGGAGCTCACTGTGCCCAGTGCACACTGATTCATTACTGCCGTCTGGAGCTCACTGTGCCCAGTGCACACTGATGCATTACTGCCCTCTGGAGCTCACTGGGCCCATGGCACACTGATGTATTACTGCCCTCAGGAGCTCACTGGACCCAGTGCACACTGATGCATTACTGCCCTCTGGACCTCACTGGGCCCGGGGCACAATGATGCATTACTGCCCTCTGGAGCTCACTGGGCCCAGGGCACACTGATGCATTACTGCCCTCTGGAACTCACTGGGCCCAGGGCACACTGATGCATTACTGCCCTCTGGAGCTGACTGGGCCCAGTGCACACTGATGCATTACTGCCCTCTGGTGCTCACTGGGCCCAGTGCACACTGATGCATTACTGCCCTCTGGTGCTCACTGGACCCAGTGCACACTGATGCATTACTGCCCTCTGGAGCTCACTGGGTCCAGTGCACACTGATGCATTACTGCCCTCCGGGGCTCACTGGGCCCAGTGCACACTGATGCATTACTGCCTTCCGGAGCTCACTGGGCCCAGTGCACACCGATTCATTACTGTCCTTCGGGGCTCACTGGGCCCAGTGCACACTGATCCATTACTGCCCTCTGGAGCTCACTGGGCCCGGTGCACACTGATTCATTACTGCCCTCCGGAGCTCACTGGGCCCAGTGCACACTGTTTCATTACTGCCCTCCGGAGCTCACTGGGCCCAGTGCACACTGATTCATTACTGCCCTCTGGAGCTCACTGGGCCCAGTGCACACTGATTCTCTCTATTTCCTAACTGCCCTCTGGAGCTCACTGGGCCCAGTGCACACTGATGCATTACTGCCCTCTGAAGCTCACTGGGCCCATGGCACACTGATGTATTACTGCCCTCAGGAGCTCACTGGACCCAGTGCACACTGATGCATTACTGCCCTCTGGACCTCACTGGGCCCGGGGCACAATGATGCATTACTGCCCTCTGGAGCTCACTGGGCCCAGGGCACACTGATGCATTACTGCCCTCTGGAACTCACTGGGCCCAGGGCACACTGATGCATTACTGCCCTCTGGAGCTGACTGGGCCCAGTGCACACTGATGCATTACTGCCCTCTGGTGCTCACTGGGCCCAGTGCACACTGATGCATTACTGCCCTCTGGTGCTCACTGGACCCAGTGCACATTGATGCATTACTGCCCTCTGGAGCTCACTGGGTCCAGTGCACACTGATGCATTACTGCCCTCCGGGGCTCACTGGGCCCAGTGCACACTGATGCATTACTGCCTTCCGGAGCTCACTGGGCCCAGTGCACACCGATTCATTACTGTCCTCCGGGGCTCACTGGGCCCAGTGCACACTGATCCATTACTGCCCTCTGGAGCTCACTGGGCCCGGTGCACACTGATTCATTACTGCCCTCCGGAGCTCACTGGGCCCAGTGCACACTGTTTCATTACTGCCCTCCGGAGCTCACTGGGCCCAGTGCACACTGATTCATTACTGCCCTCTGGAGCTCACTGGGCCCAGTGCACACTGATTCTCTCTATTTCCTAACTGCCCTCTGGAGCTCACTGGGCCCAGTGCACACTGATGCATTACTGCCCTCTGAAGCTCACTGGGCCCAGTGCACACATGCATTACTGCCCTCTGAAGCTCACTGGGCCCAGTGCACACTGATGCATTACTGCCCTCTGGAGCTCACTGGGCCCAGTTCACACTGATTCATTAGTGTGCTCTGGAGCTCACTGGGCCCAGTGCACACTGATTCATTACTGCCCTTTGGGGCTCACTGGGCCTAGTGCACACTGATTCATTACTGCCCTTTTGGAGCTCACTGGGCATAGTGCACACTGATTCATTACTGCCCTCTGGAGCTCACTAGGCCCAGTGCACACTGATTCATTACTGCCCTCTGGAGCTCACGGGGCCCAGTGCAGACTGATGAATTACTGCCTTCTGGAGCTCACTGGGCCCAGGACACACTGATTCATTACTGCCATCTGGAGCTCACTGGTCCCAGTGCACACTGATTCATTACTGTCCTCTGGAACTCACTGGGCCCAGTGCACACTGATTTATTACTGCCCGCTGGAGCTCACTGTGCCCAGTGCACACAGATGCATTACTGCCTTCTGGAGCTCACTAGGCCCAGTGCACACTGATGCATTACTGCCTTTTGGAGCTCACTGGGCCCACTGCACACTGATTCTCTCTATTTCCTAATTGCCTTCTGGAGCTCACTGGGCCCAGTGCACACCGATTCATTACTGCCCTCTGGAGCTCCCTGAGCCCAGTGCACACTGATGCCTTACTGCCCTCTGGAGCTCACTGGGCCCAGTGCACACTTATGCATTACTGCCCTCTGGAGCTCACTGGACCCAGTGCACACGAGTTCTACCTTCTGCTTCATTTCCAGTGACATCATTGGACCCAGTGCATTGTGGTTCGACCTCTTCCTCCACTGCCTTTGGGCATTACTAGTCCCAGAACACCCTGATTCTAATGTCTCTTCCTTCAGGGGTCTCAGAACCTCAATTCACCCACAGCTCTCTCAGTCTACTTGTTCCCTCAAGGCTTTGTGGTCTTCGTTAGAACGAGTCCAACCTGCTTACGCCTGTTCCTTCACTTGTCGTACTTTAATCTCTGCGACCGCGTAGGGGACAGGGCCCCACCCCTGTCTATCCTGGTATTAGCAAACCGCAAATGGTTAATGCGGTATGTACGAGTGCTTTATATATCGTTCTAGCTATGAATGCACTGTGTACACGTTATTCTGCTTCACTACGCGGGTTCCATTTTGGAGGCAGTGGCCATCTTGTGATTGCCCTCACATAGGCTATAATGAAGCAACTACGGGCCTTGGTATCCATGTGCCTTTCCATGACTCTTCTGTGACCTGGGCGGCTCGGTTCTACTGCCCCAGGTCAAACTGGTCTCACGAGCTCCCCTTCCTCCGGCCACCTGTGATTAGCATCAGGGCTCAGCGCACCATAAAGTCCTTTCATCACACACAAGCCTCCGGCTAATCACTTTCGCACCTGCTTGTTCCTGCTTTATGGCTTGTTTCCCAAAACAGGAGATGCTCATGTTTATTGGGGCCTATCGATTATCTAATGTGGGATCTGAACCTTGCTGTGTAAATAATTGTGGGCTGGTTTAGCTGGAATGTGGGATGGTCATCATGACTCTGCCTTTTCGTTTGTAATGTACACGTGTATATTGCCGTATCATAAAACCTAGGAATGTATGCCTGAGGCAGGGAAAACTGTATTTAAGATGAAGTCCGTTTCTATGATTTTCAGCAGTCTCCTGAGAACATACACGCTGTTGTACTTCTAGGATACCTGTAATTGGTCTGCAGCCAATAAATGAATCTTTGACTTCACCCAGAAGACTCTGTGTTTCTATAGGTCTGGAACAGGGTGAACCCAGAAGTCATAGGGTGTGTGCCCCTGCACCGCTGGGTCTAAAATACCCAGTACTTCAGTTTGGCGCCCAACTCGGGACGATTTCAACGGTACCGGTCCAAGACAGAGGTTCGTGAGGAGCTTCGTGTGGAAATTCTGGAGGAAGGCCGCCACTTCATCGACCCCTGCATGTCGACGTGGTCCGAAAGTCTTTTCTGCGAGGTTCTCCGCGTCCCGACGGCTACGAAGGACTGCTGCCCTGATTAATCGACCTGTTTTGGACCCTTGACGAGTTTTGAGAGAGCGAAACAATCGAGAGAGTCTTCTGGTGACACCATCGATCAGCAATATTCAGTTAAGTATAAGTGGAGCGTCTCCCATTTGTTTGGTATCCCTCGGGATCGTTTTGATTTGGAAATTTGGAGTTTGCAAACGCCAAAGCCAGAGGACTCGTGTATTCACGAGACTATCGTAATCGATAATCCTCTGACGTTTAGATCTAGACTAGTGAGCGAAGATGCCTGGTTCTAGAATATTTGGTAGAATATTTTGTTTGGGTTGTGGAAGAGATTTCCAGCTGGAGGAATCATGTCCGGTTCCTCCGGTTGGAACTCCAACTTATGAGCTCTATGTAAAACATGGCGTAGGCCCTATTGCATATAACGAAGTGTGGATCCACTACACCAGAAAAGACGGTGTTTTAAAATGGCCCCAAAATGGTAGTTTCTTTTTTTTTTTTTTTGAAACCGTTTATTACAAGACTCAAAAATATACAAATATGGGCCTACAACCTTCCGGCCGGCCGCTAGCAATGAAAGGAGCATACGATATACATTTATAAAACACATGGTGCTGCGGCTGAGCATGCACAGGAGTTAACATCGTTGCGAGCCACACTATCCAGACCCCACTATACGGTTCCATTTTAAACTTAAAGAACGACAAATACAAACAAACCCACAAGGCAATCCTCAATCGGAAATAGCAACACGTGCTCCCCCAGAGGGGGGATCCTAGCCATCCATAGGAATCTCAAGAGGGGGGAGAGATCAGAACCCAAAATGGTAGTTTCGATACCGATATTTTAGATAATCTGGAAATTAAATTGTTTAAAAAGAAAGCCCGGCCGGCGATGTTTGATTCTTTCCGCTTGTGGCAAAAGGAAGCCAAACAGAAGGAAATTAAGCTAGCGAAAAAGAATAAAAGGGAGAGAGGTATGACAGTAATGCAAGCAGCTGTACAATTCAAAGACAATGAGGAGGAGCAGATGAATGAGCAATTGCACAGGCAGCGTAAGTTAGGGATCGACAAATGTTACCCAGCTTTACCGCACTCTAAACAGAATGAGTTAGAAGAAAAGGAGAAAGATCCCCTGATGTCGCATTTGTTGAGTTCGCCACCCCCGTATGCTCAAAATGCCACGGCGCCTCCCCAGCTTGTGAATATGCCACCTCCAGTCAATATACTGCAAGCCTTGCCGCTACCGCCAGCTGCTTTGCAGCCGGCTCCTATCCCTATAGCGCAGCCTTCTCAAGGGCCGCCAGTTGTGTTTCCAACTGCCCCCGCGCTTCCTGCGACTTTGCCTAGCATATTGACTGCCTCCCCTGATACTCTTCCTTGCACCACTCCAGTACCTGTTTCTGCATCCTCTTTTCTCCCCTCTGTTTATCCCCCTGTTTTCGCCTCAGCTTCTCCTTCAGCGCGACAGCGCTTAGCTAATGTGGTTACTACACTAATGTCTCCTCTCTTTGAGTCATCTGGTGCGACTCCTGGTTTACAGCGTAAGCAATTGCGCAGTCAATTGCCTAACCCCGATGAGAAAAAGGTAATAGATCGCATGGCGCGTAGATGGATTGTTTTCCCTTCACTGTATGATGTGGAATCAGTTGTCAACGTTTTCCATCAATGGGATGCCCCAAAACAGAGATATGTGTTTGAGAAAATGTGCGAAATTCTCTGTGAAGAATTGGAGGATAGTGGTAAAGACCCGAGCCCGCAGGAGTTGTGTAGAGTGAGGTTTGATTTTGGAACTGGTACAATTGTGGATCGCGAGGTAGATAAAGCAGTTGCGGTTGTATTATCCTTCAGGAATGATGATTGTCAACAGTCATTGTTTGAACAAGATGTCCTTGTGGGGAAAAAGGTAAAAGCGCGACAATACCCCATGAGAGAAGTTCCCCCGGTATGGTAGGAAGCAGTTGCCGCTGATGCCGGTGCCGGTATCGCTGCTGTGCCAGCGCATTTCCAGCGTGTTTGGGTGCATGTTCCATGGAAGCGTTCTGAGGTGTTAGCGCTTAAGCAGACATTGCCTGATCCCCGTAAAAACCCTGCAGGATATTATAAAGAGTTGTCACAGACGGCAGGGTCATGCGTTATGAATCTGGCCGACATAGACATGTTGTTTGGTAATGTTGTTCCACAGCCCCTATGGGGATCAATTCGTAATGCAGATCACGATGCAGAACTAGGTGCTACATGGGCTGACATTATTGCCGCTGACGCTAGACAAACTGGTGGCGCGAAACCTGAGCCATTAATAGCAGAACTCCCTGGTAGAATCATCACGTATATGAAGACAATAATGCCCGCGATGCGCGTAAATTGGGACAAGCTATCTGCATGCAAGCAGAAGAAAGATGAAACAGTGTCAGACTTCTTTACCAGGTTTGAAGAAACGTTTATTGATCACAGTGGGCAAGATATGAGTACTGAGGGTGGCCAACGGTTATTTGTGGATACATTTGTGCAGAATCTACTTCCTGACCTGTGTAAAAAGTTAAAAGATTCAGAAAGTTCTTGGGCTGTTTCTTCTTCAGCGCAAATACTGGCTACTGCACAGTATTATGAAAACAGAGATAAAGACGAGAAAGATAGAACAGAAAAGAAAACGAAAGAGTTAAAAACGAAGGTCCTTTTGCAGCAGGCCTATCCGCCACGTGGAGGTCAGAATAATTATAGGCAACCCCAAGGTGTCTATCACCAACCCCAACAATTTCAGAACAATCAGCAAATGAATGGGTATTATCAACCACGTGTCCCTGTAGGTCCCAACCAATGTTCATACTGCAAAGAGGAAGGTCATTTTAAATATAGTTGCCCTAAATTAATGCAGCGGAACGGTAATGCGTATGGCGCAAGAGGTAGGGGTGGTCAGCAAGCTCCTAGAGGCAGAGGGCGTGGAAATGCTCCCCAGAACGTGCGTCCTCTGCCGCCTCAAAATACCATCAATAGTTTTGACCAGCAAGCTAACACAACTAGTAATACAGCTCAGTATTACAATAATGATTATTATGCAGAGGACGGCGATGCAGAAAATAATGATTACTAGGACAGCCGTAGACAGAGAGAGGGAGTTGTTTCAGTGCCAGTGGATCAGAGCGGACCGTATGTTGAGGTGACTACAGCAAATGTAACGGAGCCCTTTCTGCTAGACACTGGTGCTGCAAAGAGTTCAATCATGCATTCAAAACTCCCTGGCGCACCTTTGTCTGGCGATATAAATGTTTCAGTAGGTTTTTCTGGCGCCCCAGTTAGAAACCCGATTTCTAGTCCCATGTCACTTTCTATTGGACCTTGCGAGCTGAAAGCACCCCTGATTCTAACAACAGGTTGTGGTGAGAATTTGCTAGGGTTAGATTTGTTGAAAAGATTACATGCTACACTGTATTGTTCACCGTCAGGGGTACAACTTACATTAGGCAGGAAAGTGATTTCCCCGATGTACTTGTCTAAAAATACAATGCCACCTGAATTGTCATCCCTTCCGGATGTCCTTTGGGCTACTGGTCCCAATGATGTGGGCCTCTTGGAGATACCGCCATACGTGGTAACTTTAAAGGCTAATGTCAGACTGCCACGTATTCCCCAGTACAAGATTTCTAATGAAGGCCAGAAAGCATTGTTAGACATTGTCAGCGACTTGATTAAAAAGGGTGTAATTGAAGAGACAAGAGGCAACGTTTGCAACAGCCCGATTTTACCTGTTTTAAAACGAACGGACCCTTCACAGCCACCTGTTTACAGATTTGTGATTGATCTTAGAGAGGTTAATAAGATTGTTGTGCCACAGTTTCCAGTTGTCCCTGATATAACTGCCTTGTTAACGATGATTCCAGCCTCTGCTGCATGGTTTTCAGTGATCGATTTAAAGAATGCTTTCTTTAGCATCCCAATTGCAGAAGAGAGCAGAGACATTTTTGGCTTTAGTCTGGGAGGCCGAAGCTTCCGCTTCAAACGCGCTCCCCAGGGCTACTGTGAGAGTCCATCCATATACAGTCAAGCTTTGAAAGCGCAGCTTGATGCACTTGTTTTACCTAGTGGCGCTATTCTGATTCAGTACGTGGACGATTTACTAATCGCCGCGGATACTGAAAAGATCTGCAAAGAAGCCACATTGTCATTGTTGCGCCATTTATCTGCTTTCCATCATAAAGTGTCTCTCTCCAAGCTGCAATATTGTCGACAAGAAGTGACCTACTTAGGTCATCTCTTATCGAAGGAGGGAAGGAAACTGACCCCAGAAAGAATTCAAGCCATTGCGCAGTTGAGTGTGCCAAGAACACAGAGAGAAGTGCGTGCTTTCTTGGGCATTACCTCATACTGTAGGCACTGGATCCCAAATTTTTCCTTGTTGGCAAAACCTTTGTTAGCCTTAACATGCAAAGACACACCGAATCCTATCCCATGGTCTGAAGAGTGCCAGAAAAGTTTTGTGGAATTGCGCAATGCATTGTGTTCAGCACCTGTGTTGGGTACTCCTGACTACAGCAAGCCTTTTACATTGTATGTTCACGAGAAAGATGGTTGCGCATTATCAGTGTTAACACAGCCTTTTGGTGACAGACCGCGCCCATGCGCATATTTTTCATCAACCTTGGACCCTTTAGCGAGGGCATTGCCAAGCTGTCTGAGAGCGACAGCTGCTGCAGCTATGTCTATCCGACAATCTGCTGGTTTGGTAATGGACAACACATTGATCGTTATGGTTCCACATGCTGTAGACACATTATTAAACAGAACCAAGACACAACACTTGACTAGTGCGCGATTATCAGGCTATGAGCTCACACTGTTAGCAAATCACATACACATAAAGAGATGCAACACGCTGAATCCAGCTACGTTATTGCCAAATCCAGCAGACCTAGATGAGAATGAGCAACATGACTGTCTGTTCAGAACAGAAGAAGAGACGAAAGGGAGAGTAGATCTAAAAGATACTCCCCTGACTGAGTGTGATGGTACTTTATGGGTGGATGGTTCGTGTTTCAAGCTCCCTAATGGTGATACGACTGCTGCATATGCTATCACGACGTTACACACGGTCGTGGAAACTGCACGAGTGCCACATAATTCGGCCCAAGCAGCAGAATTAATCGCTCTCACGAGAGCGTGCGTGTTGTCTGAAGGAATGAGAGTGAATATATACACAGATAGCCAGTACGCCTTTGGCGTGGCTCACAATTTTGGACGACTGTGGAAAGAACGTGGGTTCCTGACGTCGCATGGAGCTAAAATTCAGAATGGCAAGTTAGTGAATGATCTCCTTGAATCACTGACCCTACCATTACAAGTTGCGATTATGAAATGCAGTGCGCACAGGAAAATCACAGATGATGTTGGACGTGGGAATGCGTTTGCTGATGAGATCGCGAAAGAAACAGCACAGAATGTAAAGACTAGAATGTATATTGCAGGCCCCGCAAGATGGGTTGATGATGTTGGGATGTGTGAAAACACAATAGAGAGTGTGAAGTCGCTTCAAGCTGAAGCTACAGAGAAAGAATTAAGCAAGTGGAGAGAAAGTGTGGGTAAGTTAGATGAGAATGGTTGTTGGATTGATCTGACAGAACATAGGCGATGGTTGTTGCCTGATGCATATGTGCTTCCAGTAGTTACAATGGCACATGGGATGGCACATATCAGTACGAAAGGAATTTGTAAGTTGTTGGCTCCAGTATGGCAGAA
This sequence comes from Triturus cristatus, assembly GCF_964204655.1. Lineage (NCBI taxonomy): Eukaryota > Metazoa > Chordata > Amphibia > Caudata > Salamandridae > Triturus > Triturus cristatus. The sequence goes on along the minus strand of NC_140580.1, from coordinate 1,144,485,003 downwards.
TGCTGGGATTCCCAAGTGTGCAGAGAATGTGGTCAAGAATTGCATGGTATGCTTGAAATACAACCCTGGTAGGGGAACCCCAACTCCAGCTGGTCATTTTGCACCCCCATCATACCCATTTGAAGTTTTGCAGCTGGACTTTATCCACATGGAAAGGTGCAACAACCTGAAATATGTACTGGTGGTTGTTTGTGCTTTCTCGAAGTGGATAGAGGCTTATCCTCTGAAAGATAACACTGCCCTGTCCACAGCCAAAGCTCTTGTGAAGGAGTTTTTTCCCAGGTTTGGAATGCCAAGAATGGTGTGGTGTGATAATGGAAGTGAGTTCGTGGGTAAAGTGATGAAGAATGTGTGTGAAGGGCTAGGTATAAAGCAAGCAAAAGTTCCACGCCGCAAATCACCCCCAATCAGCGGGGTTAGTAGAGCGCTACAACGGTGCTCTAAAACTTAAGCTGGCCAAAATCCAGGCGAGCACCGGTCTTAAGTGGCCTGACGCTCTGCCTTTAGCACTCCTGTCCACCAGAATGACCATACACTCACGAGTGGGACTTAGTCCCTATGAGGTCGTCTTTGGCCGCCCGGCTAATGTATGGGGCGTGCCAAGACCGGCGAAATTCAGTGAGATCGAGCATCCAGTACTACTCGATTATTTGTATGATTTGACTGTTAAACTGCGTGTTTTACATCAACAGGTGCATGATACTCTTCCTCAAGCTTCTGAAACTCCTGGACACCCTATCGACCCTGGCACATGGGTGCTGATTAGAAACTTCCAGCGCAAGAGCAACGACGAGCCTCGCTGGATCGGCCCTCACCTTGTACTTTTATCAACAAGATCAGCGGTGCGAGTGAAGGGGAAGAAACACTGGATCCACGGCACCCACTGCAAGGTACTTCCCTTGCCCCTGCCATATGACCGGTGGGTCCAGGAGGGTATCGCCGACTCTGAGACAGACACTGTACCTCGTTTTGTATCATTCAGTGATGCACGCATAAAAGGCACAGTTTCAGACCAAGAGAGTGACAATATTCTGCAAGAGGCTGTGCCACTGTCAAATCGATTGGACACCACAGAGCCTGAACTTTTGTTCCAAGACCAAACAGCACCTGGCCGTCTCCGCTATAATTTGAGACCAAGGCCTATGGACAAATAAAGATTTCCTTACTATTTCCTTTTTGACATTTTAGCTCTCCCATCTGAAGGACTTTCTTGATTTTTGTTTTTCGAACCACCATCCGGGTTCAGCCGCAGGGTCGCGGTGCCAAGACTTTGGGGTACAGGCCGAAGACGTTAGGTCAACGGTTCTGGTTGGTCTAGGGCGTTTCCCTGGACTGACAGGCGTACTCCTCAGCAGAAGAAACTCATCCGCCGCGAGCGGCCCGATTAGAGGATGGAGTTTTTTAAGATGGAGAGACCCGTTGAGGAAATGAACTTTAAAGCAAGGATGTGTAGAATTGTAAAAAGTAAATGTTTTGTATTTCTGTGCCTATTTATACTGTGTAGTATGATAATGTTTACTGTGGGATTTGTGTTTTTCTCCTCCCAGGAGCCCATTGCACCCACTGTACAGCCTATACCTCTTTCTACTGCCTCCTCACACTCTTTTCACCCTCTGCCTGAACATGAACAAACCAGACGATCAGAATTTGTAAATAACTCGTTTATTCAGCTCTTGCACCAACACCAACTAGTAATGAATACAACCAATTGCTGGGTCTGTGGGTTAATGCCACACACCATTAACAAGGGTATTCCCTATTTGGTGCTTCCCTTTAGTTACAATGGATCGTCATGGGCATTCCAGACCATGTTCCTCTACGCTCTAGATGCCTACTCCCCGCGACAACCGCGTTCCATCAGACCTAGTACAAATAATAAAGCCTTAGTGAGAGGAATTGCCGATATGAGTAGGGATATTGATGCATACTCATCCATTCCCAAAGAAGAGCTGAGAGCTTATGTAGGGTGGAACGCGACGGGGTATAGTATTAGTCTGGGTGAAAGACAGCGAAAAATCTCATCTTCAATCTGGGTCGTACCCCACATAGGTCGGTTCTGCTTACAGGGTAATGGTCAGAATCCTAGAGCCCAACTGGGAAGAAGTGACTGTACTGAAACGTACACTTTCCCGTCACAGTTTTCCCCTGCGTTTTTGGCTGCCAAGGGTACATATTTCATCTGCAATGACCGAGCATACACATGGTTGCCCCCTGATTTCTCGGGCACATGTTATATTGCGAACTTGCTACCGCCAACATTTACTGCTGCCTCTGATTATCACAAGACCAGAGTTGTGAGAGGTGTGATTAGTAAGGAGGATACTGCCGGTCAGGAAGCAGGAGACTTCTTCTTGGGTTTCCTGCCGTTTTGGGGACCTATGGTAAATAGTAGGAACCTGAGACAACTGACTCGTGTGTTTGAATCCACTGTCAATGTAATGGCTGGTGCCCTTGGTAATCTGACCGCTGAGCTCCAAGCGGATCGCCTTATGACTTTGCAGATACGCATGGTTCTAAACGTTATTCTTGCAGACCGCGGTGGGGTATGTAAGGTTATCCAATCCAGTTGTTGCATTTTCATACCAGATAACGCTCCAACAGTCTATCAAGCCATCTCCAAACTCCATAAAATATCTGAATCCATACACGTGGATAAGGGAGACTGGTCACTGGTGGGGTGGTTCTGGGAACTGATATCTGCCTGGGGTTGGAAAGTTCTAATGGTCATTGGAATGATCTTAGCCATTCTTTTCCTGTTCTGTCTGTGCATACAGTGTGCTCCTGCGATATGTGGCCTCTGTGCTACCTTATGTGTAAGGAAACCTGTATCGAGGGACGAGCTAAGTAATAGGATGATGCTACAGCAACATCTCCATGACTTTGTGAACATTGACCTAGACTCGGATTAAGATGAATATAGTGATTGCCTATGTAAGGGCAAAAGGAGGGTCTGTCGTACTTTAATCTCTGCGACCGCGTAGGGGACAGGGCCCCACCCCTGTCTATCCTGGTATTAGCAAACCGCAAATGGTTAATGCGGTATGTACGAGTGCTTTATATATCGTTCTAGCTATGAATGCACTGTGTACACGTTATTCTGCTTCACTACGCGGGTTCCATTTTGGAGGCAGTGGCCATCTTGTGATTGCCCTCACATAGGCTATAATGAAGCAACTACGGGCCTTGGTATCCATGTGCCTTTCCATGACTCTTCTGTGACCTGGGCGGCTCGGTTCTACTGCCCCAGGTCAAACTGGTCTCACGAGCTCCCCTTCCTCCGGCCACCTGTGATTAGCATCAGGGCTCAGCGCACCATAAAGTCCTTTCATCACACACAAGCCTCCGGCTAATCACTTTCGCACCTGCTTGTTCCTGCTTTATGGCTTGTTTCCCAAAACAGGAGATGCTCATGTTTATTGGGGCCTATCGATTATCTAATGTGGGATCTGAACCTTGCTGTGTAAATAATTGTGGGCTGGTTTAGCTGGAATGTGGGATGGTCATCATGACTCTGCCTTTTCGTTTGTAATGTACACGTGTATATTGCCGTATCATAAAACCTAGGAATGTATGCCTGAGGCAGGGAAAACTGTATTTAAGATGAAGTCCGTTTCTATGATTTTCAGCAGTCTCCTGAGAACATACACGCTGTTGTACTTCTAGGATACCTGTAATTGGTCTGCAGCCAATAAATGAATCTTTGACTTCACCTAGAAGACTCTGTGTTTCTGTAGGTCTGGAACAGGGTGAACCCAGAAGTCATAGGGTGTGTGCCCCTGCACCGCTGGGTCTAAAATACCCAGTACTTCACACTGCAAGGCCTCAGAACACCAAGCTTTAATCTTTTCACTCACTCAACTCCGGACGTCACTGGAATCAGTACAGCCAATTACTCCACTTCCTTTTCGACCGCACTAGATCCAGAACATCCTGGTTTTTATCTGTACCTCTACTGCCTTTGGGCCTTACTGGCCAAGTATCACCCTGTTTTGACCTGTTCCTCAAAATGACATTCGCACATCACTGGGCCAAGATCATGCCAGTTTCACTGCCCTCTGGACGTCCCTGCGCCCACAAGATCCTGGTTCTACCTTTTCCGTCCCTGCCCATCCGTCGTCCCAGGGCCCAAATCATCCTGGTTCTACCTGTTGCTTCACTGCTCTTTAGATCTCACTAGACCCAGATCGTCCTGGCTCTACCTGTTTCTTCACCTCCCTTTGGACATCACTGGGTCCAGCACATCCTGATTTTACCCATTTCTTCAATGCCCTTTGGATGACAAGGGGCTCAGCCCATCCCAGTTTATCCTGTTGCTTCACTGCCCTTGGGCAACAATAGGACCAGATCATCCTAGTACCTTCTGTTCCTTCACTGCCCTTTGACATCACTGGACCCAGATCATCCTAGTTCTACCTGTTCCTTCACTGCCAATTTGGACGCCGCTGGACCCAGATGAATATAGCACTTTATTACATCGCGTGCTATTACAACGCAGTCGTTACAACAACCGCCTTGTTAGTACGCGATGCATTTACATCGCAAGTCTTTAAAACGACTTCCACTAGGGGGCGCGCTGGACTTAGGAATATTATTATTTACTATTCCTACTCCAGTTTGCACAACAGTAGGGGAGGTGTTGGATTTCATTTCCAATACCTCAGCGCCCCCTAGTGGAATTTGTTGTAAAGACTTGCGATGTAAATGCATCACGTACTAACAATGAGGACGTTGTAACGACCACGTTGTAAAGGTATTGCGGTGTAATAACTGCGTTGTAAAGGTTGTTTCCAGACCCAGATCATCCCGGTTCTACCTGTTCCTTCACTGCCCATTTGGACACCGCTGGACCCAGATCATCCCGGTTCTACCTGTTCCTTCACTGCCCTTTTGCTATTTCACAGTAAATTTGGTTGTCTTGTTACAACTGCCTTCTCTGCACCTTGACTTTAACTGTCCAGGATACAAATGTAAGCTGATAAAAATGCTACAGTGCAGGCACACATGTCTGATTCACAACAATACCTAATTTCGTGAATGTGTTGTCATACATTAGTACTACTGTTTCCTACCTAAACATAAACATTATGCATCAGCTCTGACCCCTTCAGCAGACATGGCTGACGTCCATGATCTCACAGACTTCTACAACGTCACTATGTAAATGTAAATGTTGTAGACTTGTAAAGCGCACAGCTGCCCCAGCAACGGGGCGTCCCGGCGCTGTAGACCGCTGGGGAACCCGTCCTGGCTATCCCTGTGAGATGGCCCCTTTCTGGGTATCTCCAAGGTGAAACCAGGCATCCCCGGCGTCTGTGGGGGGCCGTTGTAGAGATGAGGCAAGCTTAATGCCCAGAGTTGCCGAGTGTGTTCCTGGTTAGAGTAGGTACCGAGGCGAGAATTATCGAGTCCGTTTTGACCCTGGTCTACGACCCTGCCGCGTCGGGAATTGAACCCTGGTCCCTGGCCGATTCTCTGCTTACGGGTCTGCCGCAACTAACCAGTGAGCCACACCTCTCCACTATGCTTGAAATCCTTGATACCACAGCGCCCCTCCAAGAGAAAAATATCTCCTCCAAAATCTCCAAACCATGGTTCAACGAGAATCTAAACTCGGACCGGCGCAAGTTAAGACTAGCTGAGCGAGCTTGGAAATCAGCACCTTCCACTGATCACCTATACGAACTTAGGGTATTGAGAAACACTTACAACAGAAAAATCTTAAAAGCTAAAGCAGACTTCTTCAAAACACAGCTGAACAAAGCCATTAACCGTCCCAAAAAGCTATTCGAAATTGTAAAACAACAATCGCTTAACTCTACAAATGTAGTGGAGCTAAGCAACCCAGCTACCCCGAGTTGCGACGAGCTTGCCAAATTCTTCCTAGAAAAGACTAGAGTCATTGAAAATGACATTCAATCCAAGAAGGTTCCCCAACAATTTACTGACCAAGAATCTACTCTTTACTCACAGATCAAGGACCTCTTTAGCTTTCCGATCGAAGTTCAAAAAAACAATGCCAACTGGCACTCCTTCTCACCCATCCCTGAACACGAAATCTATAGCACCCTGCTAGCGATCAACCCTGCCAATCATTTCTCCGATCCCCTACCACCATCTATATTCAAAATGATAAAGACCTCTATTCTACCACTATGAGCAAAAATTGTTAACGCCTCTCTGAGGCAAGATTCCTTACCTGACTGCCTTAAAATAGGGCAGGTAACGCCTATACTAAAGAAAGTCAACTCCCTCTCCACAGATCTCAACAACTACCGCCCTATATCCACCATCCCCACTCTGGCGAAGTTATTGGAAAAATGTGTTCAAATTCAACTTCGCAAACACATCGAGAACTTCAACCTCCTAAATAAACACCAATCCGGCTTCCGGCAAGGCCACAGTACTGAATCAGCACTCACTCATATAATGGATGACATCTTAAAAATGTTAGATCATAACGAATCGTGCTTACTGATACTCCTTGATCTATCTTCCGCTTTCGACACGGTTAAACACGACAATCTACTGGCCCTTCTTGAACAAAGGATGGGCCTTACCGGTCCAGTGTTACAATGGTTCACCTCCTTCCTAAGCAACAGAACCCAAAGAATCAAGATGAAGCAATCACTCTCTCAACCATCCATGGTCTCCCTAGGAGTCCCACAGGGATCAGCACTATCACCAATCCTTTTTAATCTACTCATGGAACCCTTAGCCAATGCGCTGAACTCCGCAAACATTCTATATCATCTATACGCGGACGACACTCAAATATATATGAAAATCTCCTCACCAGATGACCTCATTTCCCTCAACGCCATTCTACATAATACCCAAAACTGGCTCAATGGCAACCACCTCATGCTCAATACCAAGAAAACTGAGTTCCTCCTCATCTCCCCCCCCCCCCCCCCAATCACACACCCAAGATAGACTTATGGCTGAAGCATCTAACCTCCTTTGATTGCGCCCCACACATCAAAATCCCTGGGAGTCACCTTTGACAAACATTTAAATATGCAGGCACAGATCTACAATGCCACCAAGGGAGCCAATTTTCAGCTGAGTATATTAATGAAACTTAAACCCTTCCTCCCACAGACTGATCTAAAAATGGCGGTTCAAGCGCTAGTACTACCAAGACTGGACTATGGAAGCACCACGCTCTGCGGTCTTCCAAAATACAAGCTAGCACCGATCAGGGCATCGCTTAACGCTGCGGCCAGGCTGGTCTCCGGAACAAAAAGAAATAACCACATCACACCGGCCCTGAAGGCTCTGAACTGGCTGCCCTACGAATCGAGAATACAACTAAAGATCGCCTACATGACACATAAAGCCCTAAATAGCAACACCCCCAGCTATCTAGCGCAAAAGCTAGAGCGGTCAGGAGGTTGCAGACGTACACGAAGCGCAAGCTCACTACTACTAAAACCTCAATCCTTACACAAAAAGAGAACTGGGTGCAGAGCTTTCTCAGGTATCGCACCGAAGATCTGGAACAACCTTCCACCAGACATACGTAGAATCTCCTCTTTTACCACCTTCAAAAAAGAAGCAAAATTGTTTCTAATGAACAAATTAACATCCTAAATATTTAACGCTTTGTTGCCTATTTGCCACCAATTATATCCAAACACCAATATCTACCTCTTTTGTATTACATGCGATTTCCGACTGTATGTATAACTTGTGAGAATTATGTACTGTAAAGCGCTCTGATACCCCCGTGGGTCATGTTCGCGCTATATAAAACTTTAAGAAGAAATAAAATAAAACAGGTATTTTTTGCCACACACTTCAGGTGATGTCACTTAAAAACCATGTCTCAGTATTTCGTGATCACTAAAACATCTTGACAGAATGATAGCAGTGTTTTCAACATCCGATTCTGTGCGTTTCAGAGATTTTCTAGAATCAATACCAACTCACTCTGAAAGTACACAATCAGACTTTCAGGAGTTGACATCTACGCCCCACAAGAGTGAATGTCCAGACTGTCAAGCGTTGACATCCACGCCCCACAAGAGTGAATGTCCAGACTGTCAAGCGTTGACATCCACGTCCCACAAGAGTGAATGTCCAGACTGTCAAGCGTTGACATCCACGCCCCACAAGAGTGAATGTCCAGACTGTCAAGCGTTGACATCTACGCCCCACAAGAGTGAATGTCCAGACTGTCAAGCGTTGACATCTACGCCCCACAAGAGTGAATGTCCAGACTGTCAAGAGTTGACATCTACGCCCCACAAGAGTGAATGTCCAGACTGTCAAGCGTTGACATCCACGCCCCACAAGAGTGAATGTCCAGACTGTCAAGCGTGGACATCCACACCCCACAAGAGTGAATGTCCAGACTGTCAAGCGTTGACATCCACGCCCCACAAGAGTGAATGTCCAGACTGTCAAGTGTTGACATCTACGCCCCACAAGAGTGAATGTCCAGACTGTCAAGCGTTCACATCTACACCCCACAAGAGTGAATGTTCAGACTGTCAAGCGTGGACATCTACGCCCCACAAGAGTGAATGTCCAGACTGTCAAGCGTTGACATCTACACCCCACAAGAGTGAATGTCCAGACTGTCAAGCGTGGACATCCACGCCCCACAAGAGTGAATGTCCAGACTGTCAAGCGTTGACATCCACGCCCCACAAGAGTGAATGTCCAGGCTGTCAAGCGTTGACATCCACGCCCCACAAGAGTGAATGTCCAGACTGTCAAGCGTTGACATCCACGCCCCACAAGAGTGAATGTCCAGACTGTCAAGCGTGGACATCCACGCCCCACAAGAGTGAATGTCCAGGCTGTCAAGCGTTGACATCCACGCCCCACAAGAGTGAATGTCCAGACTGTCAAGCGTAGACATCCATGCCCCACAAGAGTGAATGTCCAGACTGTCAAGCGTGGACATCCACGCCCCACAAGAGTGAATGTCCAGACTGTCAAGCGTTGACATCCACGCCCCACAAGAGTGAATGTCCAGACTGTCAAGCATTGACATCCCCTCAACCGAAGACTATGCGTCCAGGCTTTCCATCCACTCCTCCTGAAAGCACAAGTTGGGATTTTAAGAGTGCGCATCCAAACTTTGCAAAACTGGTATCTACTCATCTTGAGCATACACATCCAGAGTTCAAGAGTTGATACCCACTCACAATGGGATTACAGGCCAGACCACCTAGAGGTATCTACTCAACCTGAGAGCACACTGCCAGACTATCAAGAGTTCAGATCCACCCCTCCCATCCACCCTGGGAGTAAGTAGCCACACTTTGCAGAGTGGATATCTGACTTGCCCTGAGAGTGTATATCCACCATTTAAAGCGCCCAGACTTTCTGGATGTGATATCCGAGTGACCTTGAAAGAACATGTCCACACTTTCAGAGTTCACAAACAGACTTTCAAGAGCTCGGATCCACTCCTCCCATTCATCCAGAGAGTAAACCTCCACACTTCCTAGAATGAATCCCTGCTTCACCCTGAGAGTCCATAGCCACACTTTAAAGAGTGGATATCCACCCGCCCTGGGGAATCCATTCAGATTTATCAGAGCTGGTACCCTACTCACCCTGAGACTACTCTTCCAGATATTCATTCCACATCCAGAGATTTAAAGGTTGACACCCTCATCGCTGTGAGAGAAAATGCCAAGCTTTCACTCGCTAATAATCACTTACTCTGGGAGTACACATCCAGACTTTCAAAAGTTTCTGTTTATTCATCACGCTCACACGAGTAGTACACAAGCAAACTTTATATCGGTGGTGTCTAACATTCTGAGAATCGCCTCACTCTGAGAGAACACATCTATACTTTCAAAAGTGAACACCTCCACAACCTGCACACACAAGTCCAGGTACTCAAGAGCCGATATCAAATAATCCTGATAGTGCATGGTCAGACACCCAGGAGGTGATATCCACTAATTCTGAGAGTACACATTTAGACTCTGACGAGCTCATATCCAGTGAGACTGAGAGCACATGTCCAGACATTCAGGAGTTGATGTCTGACTCCCTCCAATGGCCCCCACAACGCTAAGGATGCCTGGCCTCCACCTTGGGGGTGCCCAGGAGTGGACACCTCACAGGGAAAGCCAGGATGGGTTCCACAGCGGTATTCGTACAAGCCCCTTGAGACCCTTGCGGGTGAGTAGTGCGCTATACAAGTATCAATTTACATTTACATTTACCTCTGAATAAATATCCAGACTCTGAGGAGCGGACATCCACTGAGACCTTCAGTGCATGTCCAGACATTCAGGAGGTGAAGTCTGACTCCCTGTGAGTACATATTCAGACTCCGAGGAGCTGACATCCACTGAGACCTTCAGTGCATGTCCAGACATTCAGGAGGTGATGTCTGACTCCCTGTGAGTACATATTCAGACTCCAAGGAGCTGACATCCACTGAGACCTTCGGTGCATGTCCAGATATTCAGGAGGTGATGTCTGACTCCCTGTGAGTACATATTCAGACTCTGAGGAGCTGACATCCACTGAGACCTTCAGTGCATGTCCAGACATTCAGGAGGTGATGTCTGACTCCCTGTGAGTATATATTCAGACTCTGAGGAGCTGACATCCACTGAGGCCTTCAGTGCATGTCTAGACATTCAGGAGGTGATGTCCACTCACCCTGGGAATACACGTCCATGAATGGCTGATCCGCGTTCACAACCTTGTGGTTTTTCTTGTAGGCTTCCAGTACTCCAGGGATGCTGCGGTGGTACTCAAATAGCCTCTTTCCAGTTTCTTCTTCCGAGGTTCCTTTGGGGACCATCAGACGCTCCTGCACCTCAGGGTCCGAGGGCCAGTCGAAGGATGTGTGGTACACCTCTAGAAGTGCAGAGGAGAGGGAGATTTATTGGTGTTATTGTTCATTTCCAAACAAGTGTCCCTTTTCCTTTCTGTAGCAATCACTGCATGACATATTCATACTCTGAGGTCAGGAAAGTGAATGATTTTCCAGTGTCATTTTAGTCGTTATTTTCACTTTCTTTGCAAACTGCAGAAGACTGTTGGTGAGAAGCTCTTACAAAGCACCCTCGTTAACGTACAATTAAAAGACTTTTGTAAAACACAACTATTTATTTGTTGATTTGAGTTTTTATATAACCTGGACCAGACCTAAAATGGAGACAGCAGTAAGGCTAGGCCCTCTGTAGAGGAAGCACATTGTAACCAACATACAACATTTACAATAAGAAGTTATCAGAGTTATTTTGATGCAATAGACTCCAGCCATGTATGTCTGTTTTGTAGCGGCATATGAGGCTACACCTGGCTAACAGGCATGTCGCCTCTTGGTTACTTCCGCGTGCGAGTGGGCCAGACAGAACCACCTTTCACTCCAGGAGTCACAACTTTGCGCCTATGCAATACAGGAAAAAGCTATTTCTCCGTTTCGGTAATATGGAATCGAGCAATTAATTTTGCACAGCTGAGACAAAAAATATATTTTTGAATTAAAGAATTACAGAAAAATTGGGAAATCCAACCCACAAAACCCTCATCAAATAAAGAGACATTCTGGAAACTACCACCTAACAATGGCTCATTACTCAATGGGACACTCTGAGATAAAGGGATATTCCGGACTTCAAATCCCAACCAGATATCAATAAAAAAAGAACATATGAGAATCCAGAAACCAACATCATCAAATAACAGAATGCACTGGAATTCAGATTTTTGGTGACGTAGGATGGATATACAGACATACTGAAAGGAGGAACCCAGCGTGTCTCATCAAAGTATTCCCTAAAACCAAACCAGAACTAAACCCAAGGGATATTCCAGAATCCAAGACACATCCAGACATAATCAATCAAAGGCATATTCTGGGATCGAAACCTAATTTAAGCAAAGATACATAACTAGACATAATCAAACAAGATAGACATTGTGGATTCAACATCCAATCAAAGGTCGCCTGTCAAAATGAAATTCTGGAATCCAAAATCCAACGATACGTCACCAAACAAATGGATATTCTGTTTCAGCTTCTTTGACCAGCATAGAGACTTTGAAGTTACTTTTTAGTTATACATTAAAGTTCCTCCTTACCATCGTCAAATGGGTCAATCCTCTTCCCAAGGTTCCTCTCAATCAGGACGGTGTCGGGCGCATCCAGGACCACTGATAACAGAACAATACAAAAGACATGTATCCAAGCATGCATTGATGACAGTACAAGGTACAATGATAGGGACTTGAATAACAGAACACAGTCTGTCTATACACTCACATACAGACAAGACAGACATAAAAACAGAGGAGACTTGGTCCATTGACGGACGTAAAGAGATGAGAAGAGAGTCGCGTTCTTTACAAAGAAATGGACAGAAAAGAGACTCACAGCCGATCAAGAGATATGAAGAGAGAAGAGACAAGGGTCATGAAAAAAAGAGACTCATGGACTCCTAAGTGACATAAAGAGATGAGAGTCAGAGTATCAAGAGACATAACGAGAGAACAGACTCATGATCTACCAAAGGTCATGACGAGAGAAAAGACAGACTACGAAGAGACCTGAAGAGAGAGCAGACTCATGGTCACCCAAGGCTCTTGAAGAAAGAAGAGACAGACTATAAGAGACATGAAGGGAAAACAGAGTTTAAGGAACATGCAGAGACAAGAGACTAGTGGATATCAAGGGACATGAACTAAGAGACTTTTGGTCTACCAAGGAAGATGAAAAGAGAAGAGGTTCACGGTGTATCAAGAGACATGACGAGAGAAGAGACTCATGGTCTACCAAGGGACATGAAGAGACAGCACACTCCCAGCCTTTCAATGGATGGGGAGAGAGCAGAGACTCCTGGTCTAGCAAGGAGCATGAAGACAGCTGAGACTCATGCTCTATCAAGGGACATGAAGAAAGAGACTCATGGTCTACCAAGGGTCATGAAGAAAGAAGAGACAGACTATCAGAGACATGAAGGGAAAACAGATTCATGGATATCAAGGGTTGAAGAAGAGACAGAGGATCAAGAGACATGAAGGGAGAACAGACTGATGGTCTATCAAGGGTCGTGAAGAGTAAGAGGCTCGCGGTCTATCAAGAGGATGAAGAGTCTCATGGTCAGTCAAGAAACATGAAGAAAGAGACTCACGGTCTACCAGTGAAGATGAAAAGAGAAGAGGCTCACGGTGTATCAAGAGACATGAAAAGAGAAGAGTCTCAGGTCTAGGAAGAGACTCTAGAGAGAAAAGACTTGTGGTCTAGCAAGGGTCGCGAAGAGACAGAGTATCAAGGGACACAAAGAGGGAAGAGACACTTGGTGTATGAAGGGACATGAAGAGAGAACATACTCACAGCCCATCAATGGATGTGAAGAAAGAAGAGACTCGTGATCAATCAAGAGACATGAAGAGAGAATAGACTCCTGGTCTACTAAGGAATACGAATAGAGAGAATGCTCACAGTCGGTCAAGGGATGCGAAGAGAGAGCACGCTCACAGCCCATCAATGGATGCGAAGAGAGAGCACGCTCACAGCCCATCAATGGATGCGAAGAGAGAGCACGATCACAGCCCATCAATGGATGCGAAGAGAGAGCACGCTCACAGCCTATCAATGGATGCGAAGAGAGAGCACGCTCACAGCCCATCAATGGATGCGAAGAGAGAGCACGCTCACAGCCTATCAATGGATGCGAAGAGAGAGCACGCTCACAGCCCATCAATGGATGTGAAGAAAGAAGAGACTCGTGATCAATCAAAAGACATGAAGAGAGAATAGACTCCTGGTCTACTAAGGAATACGAATAGAGAGAATGCTCACAGTCGATCAAGGGATGCGAAGAGAGAGCACGCTAACAGCCCATCAATGGATGCGAAGAGAGAGCACGCTCACAGCCCATCAATGGATGCGAAGAGAGAGCACGCTCACAGCCCATCAATGGATGCGAAGAGAGAGCACGCTCACAGCCCATCAATGGATGCGAAGAGAGAGCACGCTCACAGCCCATCAATGGATGTGAAGAAAGAAGAGACTCGTGATCAATCAAAAGACATGAAGAGAGAATAGACTCCTGGTCTACTAAGGAATACGAATAGAGAGAATGCTCACAGTCGATCAAGGGATGCAAAGAGAGAGCACGCTCACAGCCTATCAATGGATGCGAAGAGAGAGCACGCTCACAGCCCATCAATGGATGTGAAGAAAGAAGAGACTCGTGGTCAATCAAGAGCCATGAAGAGAGAAGAGACTACTGGTCTATTAAGGAACATGAAGAGAGAGCACGCTCACAGCCTATCAATGGATGCGAAGAGAGAGCACGCTCACAGCCCATCAATGGATGTGAAGAAAGAAGAGACTGGTGGTCAATCAAGAGCCATGAAGAGAGAAAAGACTCCTGGTCTATTAAGGAACATGAAGAGAGAGCACGCTCACAGCCTATCAATGGATGCGAAGAGAGAGCACGCTCACAGCCCATCAATGGATGTGAAGAAAGAAGAGACTGGTGGTCAATCAAGAGCCATGAAGAGAGAAGAGACTCCTGGTCTATTAAGGAACATGAAGAGAGTGCACGCTCACAGCCTATCACTGGATGCGAAGAGAGAGCACGCTCACAGCCCATCAATGGATGCGAAGAGAGAGCACGCTCACAGCCCATTAATGGATGCGAAGAGAGAGCACGCTCACAGCCCATCAATGGATGCGAAGAGAGAGCACGCTCACAGCCTATCAATGGATGCGAAGAGAGAGCACGCTCACAGCCCATCAATGGATGTGAAGAAAGAAGAGACTCGTGATCAATCAAAAGACATGAAGAGAGAATAGTCTCCTGGTCTACTAAGGAATACGAATAGAGAGAATGCTCGCAGTCGATCAAGGGATGCGAAGAGAGAGCACGCTCACAGCCCATCAATGGATGCGAAGAGAGAGCACGCTCACAGCCCATCAATGGATGCGAAGAGAGAGCACGCTCAGAGCCCATCAATGGATGCGAAGAGAGAGCACGCTCACAGCCCATCAATGGATGCGAAGAGAGAGCACGCTCACAGCCTATCAATGGATGCGAAGAGAGAGCACGCTCACAGCCCATCAATGGATGCGAAGAGGGAGCACGCTCACAGCCTATCAATGGATG
This sequence comes from Triturus cristatus, assembly GCF_964204655.1. NCBI lineage: Eukaryota > Metazoa > Chordata > Amphibia > Caudata > Salamandridae > Triturus > Triturus cristatus. The sequence goes on along the minus strand of NC_140580.1, from coordinate 1,144,469,899 downwards.
CGAAGAGAGAGCACGCTCACAGCCCATCAATGGATGTGAAGAAAGAAGAGACTCGTGATCAATCAAAAGACATGAAGAGAGAATAGACTCCTGGTCTATTAAGGAACATGAAGAGAGAGCACGCTCACAGCCTATCAATGGATGCGAAGAGAGAGCACACTCACAGCCAATCAATGGATGAGAAGAAAGAAGAGACTCGTGATCAATCAAAAGACATGAAGAGAGAATAGACTCCTGGTCTACTAAGGAATACGAATAGAGAGAATGCTCACAGTCGATCAAGGGATGCGAAGAGAGAGCACGCTCACAGCCCATCAATGGATGCGAAGAGAGAGCACGCTCACAGCCCATCAATGGATGCGAAGAGAGAGCACGCTCACAGCCCATCAATGGATGCGAAGAGAGAGCACGCTCACAGCCTATCAATGGATGCGAAGAGAGAGCACGCTCACAGCCCATCAATGGATGCGAAGAGAGAGCACGCTCACAGCCTATCAATGGATGCGAAGAGAGAGCACGCTCAAAGCCCATCAATGGATGTGAAGAAAGAAGAGACTCGTGATCAATCAAAAGACATGAAGAGAGAATAGACTCCTGGTCTACTAATGAATACGAATAGAGAGAATGCTCACAGTCGATCAAGGGATGCGAAGAGAGAGCACGCTCACAGCCTATCAATGGATGCGAAGAGAGAGCACACTCACAGCCCATCAATGGATGTGAAGAAAGAAGAGACTCATGGTCAATCAAGAGCCATGAAGAGAGAAGAGACTACTGGTCTATTAAGGAACATGAAGAGAGAGCCCGCTCACAGCCTATCAATGGATGCGAAGAGAGAGCACGCTCACAGCCCATCAATGGATGTGAAGAAAGAAGAGACTGGTGGTCAATCAAGAGCCATGAAGAGAGAAGAGACTCCTGGTCTATTAAGGAACATGAAGAGAGAGCACGCTCACAGCCTATCAATGGATGCGAAGAGAGAGCACGCTCACAGCCCATCAATGGATGTGAAGAAAGAAGAGACTGGTGGTCAATCAAGAGCCATGAAGAGAGAAGAGACTCCTGGTCTATTAAGGAACATGAAGAGAGAGCACGCTCACAGCCTATCAATGGATGCGAAGAGAGAGCACGCTCACAGCCCATCAATGGATGCGAAGAGAGAGCACGCTCACAGCCCATCAATGGATGCGAAGAGAAAGCACGCTCACAGCCCATCAATGGATGCGAAGAGAGAGCACGCTCACAGCCTATCAATGGATGCGAAGAGAGAGCACGCTCACAGCCCATCAATGGATGTGAAGAAAGAAGAGACTCGTGATCAATCAAAAGACATGAAGAGAGAATAGACTCCTGGTCTACTAAGGAATACGAATAGAGAGAATGCTCACAGTCGATCAAGGGATGCGAAGAGAGAGCACGCTCACAGCCTATCAATGGATGCGAAGAGAGAGCACACTCACAGCCCATCAATGGATGTGAAGAAAGAAGAGACTCATGGTCAATCAAGAGCCATGAAGAGAGAAGAGACTACTGGTCTATTAAGGAACATGAAGAGAGAGCACGCTCACAGCCTATCAATGGATGCGAAGAGAGAGCACGCTCACAGCCCATCAATGGATGTGAAGAAAGAAGAGACTGGTGGTCAATCAAGAGCCATGAAGAGAGAAGAGACTCCTGGTCTATTAAGGAACATGAAGAGAGAGCACGCTCACAGCCTATCAATGGATGCGGAGAGAGAGCACACTCACGGCCTATCAATGGATGCGAAGAGAGAGCACGCTCACAGCCCATCAATGGATGTGAAGAAAGAAGAGACTGGTGGTCAATCAAGAGCCATGAAGAGAGAAGAGACTCCTGGTCTATTAAGGAACATGAAGAGAGAGCACGCTCACAGCCTATCAATGGATGCGAAGAGAGAGCACGCTCACAGCCCATCAATGGATGAGAAGAAAGAAGAGACTCATGGTCAATCAAGAGACATGAAGAGAGAAGAGACTACTGGTCTATTAAGGAACATGAAGAGAGAGCACGCTCACAGCCTATCAATGGATGCGAAGGGAGAGCACGCTCACAGCCCATCAATGGATGTGAAGAAAGAAGAGACTGGTGGTCAATCAAGAGCCATGAAGAGAGAAGAGATTCCTGGTCTATTAAGGAACATGAAGAGAGAGCACGCTCACAGCCTATCAATGGATGCGAAGAGAGAGCACGCTCACAGCCCATCAATGGATGTGAAGAAAGAAGAGACTGGTGGTCAATCAAGAGCCATGAAGAGAGAAGAGACTACTGGTCTATTAAGGAACATGAAGAGAGAGCACGCTCACAGCCCATCAATGGATGCGAAGAGAGAGCACGCTCACAGCCCATCAATGGATGCGAAGAGAGAGCACGCTCACAGCCTATCAATGGATGCGAAGAGAGAGCACGCTCACAGCCCATCAATGGATGCGGAGAGAGAGCACGCTCACAGCCTATCAATGGATGCGAAGAGAGAGCACGCTCAAAGCCCATCAATGGATGTGAAGAAAGAAGAGACTCGTGATCAATCAAAAGACATGAAGAGAGAATAGACTCCTGGTCTACTAATGAATACGAATAGAGAGAATGCTCACAGTCGATCAAGGGATGCGAAGAGAGAGCACGCTCACAGCCTATCAATGGATGCGAAGAGAGAGCACACTCACAGCCCATCAATGGATGTGAAGAAAGAAGAGACTCATGGTCAATCAAGAGCCATGAAGAGAGAAGAGACTACTGGTCTATTAAGGAACATGAAGAGAGAGCCCGCTCACAGCCTATCAATGGATGCGAAGAGAGAGCACGCTCACAGCCCATCAATGGATGTGAAGAAAGAAGAGACTGGTGGTCAATCAAGAGCCATGAAGAGAGAAGAGACTCCTGGTCTATTAAGGAACATGAAGAGAGAGCACGCTCACAGCCTATCAATGGATGCGAAGAGAGAGCACGCTCACAGCCCATCAATGGATGTGAAGAAAGAAGAGACTGGTGGTCAATCAAGAGCCATGAAGAGAGAAGAGACTCCTGGTCTATTAAGGAACATGAAGAGAGAGCACGCTCACAGCCTATCAATGGATGCGAAGAGAGAGCACGCTCACAGCCCATCAATGGATGCGAAGAGAGAGCACGCTCACAGCCCATCAATGGATGCGAAGAGAAAGCACGCTCACAGCCCATCAATGGATGCGAAGAGAGAGCACGCTCACAGCCTATCAATGGATGCGAAGAGAGAGCACGCTCACAGCCCATCAATGGATGTGAAGAAAGAAGAGACTCGTGATCAATCAAAAGACATGAAGAGAGAATAGACTCCTGGTCTACTAAGGAATACGAATAGAGAGAATGCTCACAGTCGATCAAGGGATGCGAAGAGAGAGCACGCTCACAGCCTATCAATGGATGCGAAGAGAGAGCACACTCACAGCCCATCAATGGATGTGAAGAAAGAAGAGACTCATGGTCAATCAAGAGCCATGAAGAGAGAAGAGACTACTGGTCTATTAAGGAACATGAAGAGAGAGCACGCTCACAGCCTATCAATGGATGCGAAGAGAGAGCACGCTCACAGCCCATCAATGGATGTGAAGAAAGAAGAGACTGGTGGTCAATCAAGAGCCATGAAGAGAGAAGAGACTCCTGGTCTATTAAGGAACATGAAGAGAGAGCACGCTCACAGCCTATCAATGGATGCGGAGAGAGAGCACACTCACGGCCTATCAATGGATGCGAAGAGAGAGCACGCTCACAGCCCATCAATGGATGTGAAGAAAGAAGAGACTGGTGGTCAATCAAGAGCCATGAAGAGAGAAGAGACTCCTGGTCTATTAAGGAACATGAAGAGAGAGCACGCTCACAGCCTATCAATGGATGCGAAGAGAGAGCACGCTCACAGCCCATCAATGGATGAGAAGAAAGAAGAGACTCATGGTCAATCAAGAGACATGAAGAGAGAAGAGACTACTGGTCTATTAAGGAACATGAAGAGAGAGCACGCTCACAGCCTATCAATGGATGCGAAGGGAGAGCACGCTCACAGCCCATCAATGGATGTGAAGAAAGAAGAGACTGGTGGTCAATCAAGAGCCATGAAGAGAGAAGAGATTCCTGGTCTATTAAGGAACATGAAGAGAGAGCACGCTCACAGCCTATCAATGGATGCGAAGAGAGAGCACGCTCACAGCCCATCAATGGATGTGAAGAAAGAAGAGACTGGTGGTCAATCAAGAGCCATGAAGAGAGAAGAGACTACTGGTCTATTAAGGAACATGAAGAGAGAGCACGCTCACAGCCTATCAATGGATGCGAAGAGAGAGCACGCTCACAGCCCATCAATGGATGCGAAGAGAGAGCACGCTCACAGCCCATCAATGGATGCGAAGAGAGAGCACGCTCACAGCCCATCAATGGATGCGAAGAGAGAGCACGCTCACAGCCTATCAATGGATGCGAAGAGAGAGCACGCTCACAGCCCATCAATGGATGTGAAGAAAGAAGAAACTTGTGATCAATCAAAAGACATGAAGAGAGAATAGACTCCTGGTCTACTAAGGAATACGAATAGAGAGAATGCTCACAGTCGATCAAGGGATGCGAAGAGAGAGCACGCTCACAGCCTATCAATGGATGCGAAGAGAGAGCACACTCACAGCCCATCAATGGATGTGAAGAAAGAAGAGACTCATGGTCAATCAAGAGCAATGAAGAGAGAAGAGACTACTGGTCTATTAAGGAACATGAAGAGAGAGCACGCTCACAGCCTATCAATGGATGCGAAGAGAGAGCACGATCACAGACCATCAATGGATGTGAAGAAAGAAGAGACTGGTGGTCAATCAAGAGCCATGAAGAGAGAAGAGACTCCTGGTCTATTAAGGAACATGAAGAGAGAGCACGCTCACAGCCTATCAATGGATGCGAAGAGAGAGCACACTCACGGCCTATCAATGGATGCGAAGAGAGAGCACGCTCACAGCCCATCAATGGATGTGAAGAAAGAAGAGACTGGTGGTCAATCAAGAGCCATGAAGAGAGAAGAGACTCCTGGTCTATTAAGGAACATGAAGAGAGAGCACGCTCACAGCCTATCAATGGATGCGAAGAGAGAGCACGCTCACAGCCCATCAATGGATGTGAAGAAAGAAGAGACTCATGGTCAATCAAGAGACATGAAGAGAGAAGAGACTACTGGTCTATTAAGGAACATGAAGAGAGAGCACACTCACAGCCTATCAATGGATGCGAAGAGAGAGCACGCTCACAGCCCATCAATGGATGTGAAGAAAGAAGAGACTGGTGGTCAATCAAGAGCCATGAAGAGAGAAGAGATTCCTGGTCTATTAAGGAACATGAAGAGAGAGCACGCTCACAGCCTATCAATGGATGCGAAGAGAGAGCACGCTCACAGCCCATCAATGGATGTGAAGAAAGAAGAGACTGGTGGTCAATCAAGAGCCATGAAGAGAGAAGAGACTCCTGGTCTATTAAGGAACATGAAGAGAGAGCACGCTCACAGCCTATCAATGGATGCGAAGAGAGAGCACGCTCACAGCCCATCAATGGATAAGAAGAAAGAAGAGACTCATGGTCAATCAAGAGACATGAAGAGAGAAGAGACTACTGGTCTATTAAGGAACATGAAGAAAGAGCACGCTCACAGCCTATCAATGGATGCGAAGAGAGAGCACGCTCACAGCCCATCAATGGATGTGAAGAAAGAAGAGACTGGTGGTCAATCAAGAGCCATGAAGAGAGAAGAGACTACTGGTCTATTAAGGAACATGAAGAGAGAGCACGCTCACAGCCTATCAATGGATGCGAAGAGAGAGCACGCTCACAGCCCATCAATGGATGCGAAGAGAGAGCACGCTCACAGCCCATCAATGGATGCGAAGAGAGAGCACGCTCACAGCCCATCAATGGATGCGAAGAGAGAGCACGCTCACAGCCTATCAATGGATGCGAAGAGAGAGCATGCTCACAGCCCATCAATGGATGTGAAGAAAGAAGAGACTCGTGATCAATCAAAAGACATGAAGCGAGAATAGACTCCTGGTCTACTAAGGAATACGAATAGAGAGAATGCTCACAGTCGATCAAGGGATGCGAAGAGAGAGCACGCACACAGCCTATCAATGGATGCGAAGAGAGAGCACACTCACAGCCCATCAATGGATGTGAAGAAAGAAGAGACTCATGGTCAATCAAGAGCCATGAAGAGAGAAGAGACTACTGGTCTATTAAGGAACATGAAGAGAGAGCACGCTCACAGCCTATCAATGGATGCGAAGAGAGAGCACGCTCACAGCCCATCAATGGATGTGAAGAAAGAAGAGACTGGTGGTCAATCAAGAGCCATGAAGAGAGAAGAGACTCCTGGTCTATTAAGGAACATGAAGAGAGAGCACGCTCACAGCCTATCAATGGATGCGAAGAGAGAGCACACTCACGGCCTATCAATGGATGCGAAGAGAGAGCACGCTCACAGCCCATCAATGGATGTGAAGAAAGAAGAGACTGGTGGTCAATCAAGAGCCATGAAGAGAGAAGAGACTCCTGGTCTATTAAGGAACATGAAGAGAGAGCACGCTCACAGCCTATCAATGGATGCGAAGAGAGAGCACGCTCACAGCCCATCAATGGATGTGAAGAAAGAAGAGACTCATGGTCAATCAAGAGACATCAAGAGAGAAGAGACTACTGGTCTATTAAGGAACATGAAGAGAGAGCACGCTCACAGCCTATCAATGGATGCGAAGAGAGAGCACGCTCACAGCCCATCAATGGATGTGAAGAAAGAAGAGACTGGTGGTCAATCAAGAGCCATGAAGAGAGAAGAGACTACTGGTCTATTAAGGAACATGAAGAGAGAGCACGCTCACAGCCTATCAATGGATGCGAAGAGAGAGCACGATCACAGACCATCAATGGATGTGAAGAAAGAAGAGACTGGTGGTCAATCAAGAGCCATGAAGAGAGAAGAGACTCCTGGTCTATTAAGGAACATGAAGAGAGAGCACGCTCACAGCCTATCAATGGATGCGAAGAGAGAGCACACTCACGGCCTATCAATGGATGCGAAGAGAGAGCACGCTCACAGCCCATCAATGGATGTGAGGAAAGAAGAGACTGGTGGTCAATCAAGAGCCATGAAGAGAGAAGAGACTCCTGGTCTATTAAGGAACATGAAGAGAGAGCACGCTCACAGCCTATCAATGGATGCGAAGAGAGAGCACGCTCACAGCCCATCAATGGATGTGAAGAAAGAAGAGACTCATGGTCAATCAAGAGACATGAAGAGAGAAGAGACTACTGGTCTATTAAGGAACATGAAGAGAGAGCACACTCACAGCCTATCAATGGATGCGAAGAGAGAGCACGCTCACAGCCCATCAATGGATGTGAAGAAAGAAGAGACTGGTGGTCAATCAAGAGCCATGAAGAGAGAAGAGATTCCTGGTCTATTAAGGAACATGAAGAGAGAGCACGCTCACAGCCTATCAATGGATGCGAAGAGAGAGCACGCTCACAGCCCATCAATGGATGTGAAGAAAGAAGAGACTGGTGGTCAATCAAGAGCCATGAAGAGAGAAGAGACTCCTGGTCTATTAAGGAACATGAAGAGAGAGCACGCTCACAGCCTATCAATGGATGCGAAGAGAGAGCACGCTCACAGCCCATCAATGGATGAGAAGAAAGAAGAGACTCATGGTCAATCAAGAGACATGAAGAGAGAAGAGACTACTGGTCTATTAAGGAACATGAAGAGAGAGCACGCTCACAGCCTATCAATGGATGCGAAGAGAGAGCACGCTCACAGCCCATCAATGGATGCGAAGAGAGAGCACGCTCACAGCCCATCAATGGATGCAAAGAGAGAGCACGCTCACAGCCCATCAATGGATGCGAAGAGAGAGCACGCTCACAGCCTATCAATGGATGCGAAGAGAGAGCATGCTCACAGCCCATCAATGGATGTGAAGAAAGAAGAGACTCGTGATCAATCAAAAGACATGAAGCGAGAATAGACTCCTGGTCTACTAAGGAATACGAATAGAGAGAATGCTCACAGTCGATCAAGGGATGCGAAGAGAGAGCACGCACACAGCCTATCAATGGATGCGAAGAGAGAGCACACTCACAGCCCATCAATGGATGTGAAGAAAGAAGAGACTCATGGTCAATCAAGAGCCATGAAGAGAGAAGAGACTACTGGTCTATTAAGGAACATGAAGAGAGAGCACGCTCACAGCCTATCAATGGATGCGAAGAGAGAGCACGCTCACAGCCCATCAATGGATGTGAAGAAAGAAGAGACTGGTGGTCAATCAAGAGCCATGAAGAGAGAAGAGACTCCTGGTCTATTAAGGAACATGAAGAGAGAGCACGCTCACAGCCTATCAATGGATGCGAAGAGAGAGCACACTCACGGCCTATCAATGGATGCGAAGAGAGAGCACGCTCACAGCCCATCAATGGATGTGAAGAAAGAAGAGACTGGTGGTCAATCAAGAGCCATGAAGAGAGAAGAGACTCCTGGTCTATTAAGGAACATGAAGAGAGAGCACGCTCACAGCCTATCAATGGATGCGAAGAGAGAGCACGCTCACAGCCCATCAATGGATGTGAAGAAAGAAGAGACTCATGGTCAATCAAGAGACATGAAGAGAGAAGAGACTACTGGTCTATTAAGGAACATGAAGAGAGAGCACGCTCACAGCCTATCAATGGATGCGAAGAGAGAGCACGCTCACAGCCCATCAATGGATGTGAAGAAAGAAGAGACTGGTGGTCAATCAAGAGCCATGAAGTGAGAAGAGATTCCTGGTCTATTAAGGAACATGAAGAGAGAGCACGCTCACAGCCTATCAATGGATGCGAAGAGAGAGCACACTCACAGCCCATCAATGGATGTGAAGAAAGAAGAGACTTGTGATCAATCAAGAGACATGAAGAGAGAAGAGACTACTGGTCTATTAAGGAACATGAAGAGAGAGCACGCTCACAGCCTATCAATGGATGCGAAGAGAGAGCACGCTCACAGCCCATCAATGGATGTGAAGAAAGAAGAGACTCATGGTCAATCAATAGACATGAAGAGAGAAGAGACTCCTGGTCTATTAAGGAACATGAAGAGAGAGCACGCTCACAGCCCATCAATGGATGCGAAGAGAGAGCACGCTCACAGCCCATCAATGGATGTGAAGAAAGAAGAGACTGGTGGTCAATCAAGAGCCATGAAGAGAGAAGAGACTCCTGGTCTATTAAGGAACATGAAGAGAGAGCACGCTCACAGCCTATCAATGGATGCGAAGAGAGAGCACGCTCACAGCCCATAAATGGATGTGAAGAAAGAAGAGACTGGTGGTCAATCAAGAGCCATGAAGAGAGAAGAGACTCCTGGTCTATTAAGGAACACGAAGAGAGAGCACGCTCACAGCTTATCAATGGATGCGAAGAGAGAGCACTCACAGCCAATTAGACATGAAGAGACAAAAGCCTCAGTCCATCAAGAAACATTAAGAGAGAAGAGACTTCAGCTTTATCAGCAGACTTGGGAAGAGAAGAGACTTATGGCTGCCTATCGAGGGACATTAGTAGAGAAGAGACGCCCGTTCTATTGAGAGACATGGTGTTGTACTTGGCCCTTTTTGCAGGGTCATCCCAGAACTTTTTGCCTTCCTCCTGTATTTTTTCTGGCTTGTTGTTGGTGGTTTTAGGACACTTTTTCTGCTGATCAGTGCTCGCGTGCATGTGCTCTCTTTGGTAAACTTGGTAAGATTGGTCTACTCCTGTTTTGCATATTTAATTTACTTATCAGTCCGTTGTACAGTGGTATCCCCTACACCCAGGGCCAGTAAATTAAATGCTACTGGTGGACTTGCAGTGCCGCTTGCGCCACCCACCGAAGTAGCCTTTCAAACCTGTCTCAGGCCTCTGCCACTGCAGGGCCTGCGCATGCAGTTTACAGCCGCCATGACAGGGCATATAAAGTGGTTGCCATGTCTGCAACTCCCCTTTTTGAGGCAGAGACTGGGTGTGTGTGCACCCCGCCCCCGTATTTGGTATGCAGGGCTCTGTGGGCATTCTTGTTCGGGAGGACCGGGTGGAACCTCAACGGAGGCCCCCGGATCCTGAAGGATACAGGATCGTTGGAAAAATACCGCTTTCTCTAATAGAGGCACAGGAGTGAGGTGCCCCATCACCAGAGGAGGGAGGGGTAATATGCCTATGGTACTGTGTCTCGGTGATTAGGGGTGTTTCCTATCACCGGATCTCATGTGTTTCGGTTTCAGGATCAGACAGTGAGGTGATGTTCTTGTTCCTAATGTGTGCACACTGCTAGTATCTACTCTAGTGCACTACCAATGATGGTCATGCCTAATGCTTTGTGCTAAAGGTAATTCTACTAGTGGTTACTGGGTGGGGGCAACTGTGATGTTTTATGACCGTGACCAGATTGGCCTAGTAATTTATGTAATCCCTGTGAAGTCATGACAAGTGCCTAGTGGCACAGTAATATATGCGATTGTGATCTAATGTGTTTTTATGGATAATACAAAGGATATTTTTACATAACCTTGTGTAGAGTTTCTTTTGTGGCGTGCCTAGTGTGTCATTGCTGAGTGAGTGTGTTGTGTAAATGCTTTACACAGTGCCTCTGGGATATGCCTGACTGCTCTGCCAAGCTACCAAGGGAGTGAGCAGGGGTTATCTTCCGCGTGTAATACCCTTGCCCTGACTAGAGTGGTGGGTTCTGCCTGCCTTAGGTGCACACCCTAGCCAACCAGAAACCTCATTTCTAACCCATGAGACAAAAGAGACACAAGGTCCATCCATTTACTGATATTCAGAAACTGGTGGTACACCTAAAAACATGTGAAACAAGCATTGGCATAGATAATAGGTCTCGCCTTTGGGACCTTATAAGTGTTTAGCTATGCAACAGTTGCATAACTAAATACTTATTAGATTCCAAAAGCGAGACCTATAGGCTATGCAAAGCGGCCGTGCAGCCGCGAAAGTGATCGCGATCACGATCAAACATCAAAGCGGCCGTGAAAGTGCAAGTAATCGCAGTAAAGCGCGGCGCGCGCGCTCGCGCACATGCACTGTAGCTCTAGGCTGGCCTGGTAGCACTTTTTGGAGCCCTCTCAATAAGTCTCACCAGACCAGCGCATGCTCTGGGTCAGGCGAGACCTAAAAAGGTGATGGGCGAATGTTCGAATTAATCTCTGCCACTGGTAATTTCTTTTTGCCACATTCCAGTCCATTCTTGTTTTGGTCTCCATCCTACTACAGACAGGGACAAACCATAGGCATATCAGCCTTGATCGTGCTGCAGGAGTCCACGCAGAAATGTTAGACCAGCTTCACTCTGAACGAGAACACTAGCAACCCCAGACCGGCTTCCGCTTTGTTGGGTAGCTTGATACCTGGAGCACAGTGAGTAGGGGGGCCCACGCCTAGGAACACCACTCACGCTGGCGATGCTGCACTGCAAAACACAAAAAGTGATGATTGGAGTGCTTTAACTAATCTGAACAATTTGCAATCACTCTGCTCCAGATTCCAGAGCTCATGGTGCTGATACTGTGCCACTACAGACAAGGACCAACCCTATGTATGCAAATCAGAAGTGGTCCATGTGGAACGGTCCAGTGCGAACTGTTTGGCCAAAGTCTCTGAACATAAGCCGCCCCAACCTGCTGCCGGCCCTTCCTTTGGCCCAAGAGAGGTGCCACTCGAGTCCTTGGCACAGCCAGCATGGGGCCCACGCCTGGAAATGGCCGTCACACGAAGGGTGTCACACTGAGGAAATCAAAAAGGGATGAGGGGAATGTCGGAATTGATCTTAGCTAGTGGGCCACTGATGATTACTTGGGGCTGCTGGTTATTCCATCGTCCAGAAACGTGAACAGTTCAAAAGTTACTGACAGTATATCAAGGATGGGGAAAGAAAGGGCAAAAAAGGACTAACAACAAACAACAACAGGAAAGGTGAATCTAGAAAGATGGCAAGAGTACGAACGAGATGGTAGTAAACCTACAAAAATGGAGAGTCGGAAGTGACGTCTGTTATAACTAGAAACATGAATAGTATAAAAGGGAGCAGCATGCTGTGTCTAGAAACATGGAAAGAAAAAGAAAGGACTGGTGTGTATCTAGTAGAAGGGTTTGATGTTGTATACAGAAACAAGAACCGAGTACGAAAGGGCTGATAGTGTACCTACAAACATGGAGAGTCGGAAGTGACGTCTGTTATACCTAGAAACATGAATAGTATAAAAGGGAGCAGCATGCTGTGTCTAGAAACATGGACAGAAAAAGAATGGACTGGGGTGAGAAACATGGGCAGTTAGAAGGGTATAGTGTATATACAGAAACGTGAACAGTTACAAGTGACTGACAGTATATCCAGAAACGATATACAAAAACAAAGATGGGACAAGAAGGGATTTATAGTGCACCTACAAACAACAGCAGTAAAAAGAGAACGGTGAATCCAAAAAGATGGCCAGAGTACAAAGGGGCTGGTAGTGTACTTACAAACATGGAGAGTCGGAACTGACGTCTGCTCTATCTATAAACATGAATGGTATAAAAGGGAGCAGCATGCTGTGTCTATAAACATGGACAGAACAAGAAGGGACTGGAGGGTTTGATGTTGTATACAGAAACAGAAACAGAGTATGAAGGGGCTGATAGTATGCCTACAAACATGGAGAGTCGGAAGTGACGTCTGCTAGATCTAGAACCATGAATAGTATAAAAAGGAGCGGTAAAAAGGAGCGGCATGCTGTGTCTAGAAACATGAACAGAAGAAGGGGCTGGTGTGTATCTAGAAATATGGGCAGTTAGAAGCATATGATGTTGTATATATAAACATGAACTGAGCACAAAGGGGCCGATAGAGTACCTACAAACATGGAGAGTCGGAAGTGACGTGCTAGATCTAGAACCATGCATAGTATAAAAGGGAACAACAATTTTGTGTCTAGAAACATAAACAGAAAAATAAGGGGCTGGTGTGTAGCTAGAAATAAGGACAGTTAGAAGGGTTTGATGTTGTATACAGAAACATAAACAGAGTATAAAGAGGCTGATAGTGTACCTACAAACATGGAGAGTCGGGCAGCATGCTGTGTCTAGAAACATGGCCAGAACAAGAAGGGGCTGGGGTATATCTAGAAACATGGCCAGGACAAGAAGGGACTGGGGGTGTATCTAGAAACATGGCCAGCACAAGAAGGGGCTGAGGTGTATCTAGAAACATGGCCAGAACAAGAAGGGACTGAGGTGTATATAGAAACATGGCCAGAACAAGAAGGGGCTGAGGTGTATATAGAAACAAGGGCATTTAAAAGGGTGTGATGTTGTATACAGAAACATAAACAGAGTATAAAGAGGCTGATAGTGTACCTACAAACATGGAGAGTCGGGCAGCATGCTGTGTCTAGAAACATGGCCAGAAAAAGAAGGGGCTGGGGTATATCTAGAAACATGGCCAGGACAAGAAGGGACTGGGGGTGTATCTAGAAACATGGAGAGCACAAGAAGGGGCTGAGGTGTATCTAGAAACATGGACAGAACAAGAAGGGGCTGAGGTGTATATAGAAACATGGCCAGAACAAGAAGGGGCTTGGGTGTATCTAGAAACATGACCAGAACAAGAAGGGGCTGAGGTGTATCTAGAAACATGGCCAGAAAAAGAAGGGGCTGGGTGTATCTAGAAACATGACCAGAACAAGAATGCGCTGAGGAGTATCTAGAAACTTGGCCAGAACAAGAAAGGGCGGGGGTGTATCTAGAAACATGGCCAGAACAAGAAGAGGCTGAGGTGTATCTAGAAACATGACCACAACAAGAAGGGGCTGGGGTGTTTCTAGAAACAAGGGCAGTTAGAAGGGTTTGATGTTGTATGCAGAAACATAAACAGAGTATGAAGGGGCCGATAGTGTAACTACAAACATGGAGAGTGGGGCAGCATGCTGTGTCTAGAAACATGAATAGTATAAAAGAGACCAGCATGTTGTGTCTAGAAACATGAACAGAAAAGTAAGGGACTGGTGTGTATCTAGAAATAAGGACAGTTAGAAGGGTTTGATGTTGTATACAGAAACATAAACAGAGGATAAAGGGGCCGATAGTGTACCTACAAACATGGAGAGTCGGGCAGCATACTGTGTCTAGAAATATGGCCAAAACAAGAAGGGGCTGGGGTGTATCTAGAAACATGGAAAGAACAAGAAGGGGCCTGGGTGTATATAGAAACATGGACAGAACGAAAAGAGGTTGGTGTGTATCTAGAAACATGGCCAGAACAAGAAGGGGCTGGGGTGTATCTTGAAACTCGGCGATAAGAAGAAGGGACTGGGGTGTATCTAGAAACATGGCCAGAACAAGAAGGGGCTAGGGTGTTTCTAGAAACTTGGCCAGAACAAGAAGGGGCTGATGTGTATCTAGAAACATGGCCAGAAGAAGGGGCTGGGGTGTATCTAGAAACATGACCAGAACAAGAAGGGGCTGGGTTGTATCTAGAAGCATGGTGAGAACAAGAAGGGGCTGAGGTATATCTAGAAACAAGGGCAGTTAGAAGGGACCTGGGTGTATCTAGAAACATGGCCAGAACAAGAAGGGACTGGGGTGTATCTAGAAACATGGCCAGAACAAGAAGGGGCTGGGGTGTTTCTAGAAACGTGGCCAGAACAAGAAGGGGCTGATGTGTATCTAGAAACATGGCCAGAACAAGAAGGGGCTGGGGTGTATCTAGAAACATGACCAGAACAAGAAGGGGCTGGGTTATATCTAGAAGAATGGTGAGAACAAGAAGGGGCTGAGGTATATCTAGAAACAAGGGCAGTTAGAAGGGACCTGGGTGTATCTAGAAACATGGCCAGAACAAGACGGGGCTGGGGTGTTTCTAGAAACATGGCCAGAACAAGAAGGGACTGGGGTGTATTTAGAAACATGGCCAGAACAAGAAGGGACTGGGGTGTATCTAGAAACATGGCAAGACCAAGAAGGGGCTGATGTGTATCTAGAAACATGGTGAGAACAAGAAGGGGCTGTGGTGTTTCTAGAAACAAGGGCAGTTAGAAGGGTTTGATGTTGTATACAGAAACATAAACAGAGTATGAAGGGGAGAGTCGGGAAGCATGCTGTGTCTAGAAACATGAAAAGTATAAAAGGGACCAAGAAGTTGTGTCTGGAAACATGAACAGAAAAATAAGGGACTGGTGTGTATCTAGATATAAGGGCAGTTAGAAGGGTTTGATGTTGTATACAGAAACATAAACAGAGTATGAAGGGGCCGATAGTGTACCTACAAACATAGAGAGTCGAGCAGTATGCTGTGTCTAGAAACATGGCCAAAACAGGATGGGGCTGGGGTGTATCTAGAAACATGGCCAGAACAAGAAGGGGCTGGGGTGTTTCTAGAAACATGGACAGAACAAGAAGGGGCTGGGGTGTATCTGGAAACATGGCCAGAACAAGTAGGGGGCGGTAGTGTATCTAGAAACATGGCCAGAACAAGAAGGGGCTGGGGTGTATCTAGAAACATAGCCAGAACAATAAGGGACAGAGAGGCTTCGGCGCAGGCTCATCTGCACTCAATATTTGCCCTGGTGTGTCACACAGATTTATCTCTACACTTGGTGTTTGCCTTTGTGTGTCACGACTCTCGGGGGACATTATTTGTGTGTGTATTGGATTGGGAGCAAATCGCCGTGTGGTCTCACCCCTTTCTTCCTGTATTTGGAGTTGGGAGGCTTCGGCGCGGGCTCATCTATATGACAAAAATATTTGAAAAGCAACACGTACTGCATTATTCAGCAAGAGGTTCTTGGTTAGGCGTTAGCAACGCGCTCTTGTTGTTCTGGTCTTGTCGGCGTATTGAGGCATTTTTAACACGCGACGTGTCTATTGCGTGCCCCGGAGTCTTACAACTACTGGACTGAAGTGACATCACACGCCTATGCTTCTCACGTTACCTGTCCAACGTGGTGGCCATATTGGGATGGATTGAAGCGATCTCTCCATGTTTTCTATTTATGGACATTCTACGTGTTTGACATTGGCACGACATCAGTGAATTCATGTGATGCACTCAAGAGCATACTAATTTGTAGTGACTCTTTGCAGTTCAGTTATACGTAGACGTCATTTCTGTGCATATTTACTTGCAATTTCGGTAATACACATTTCATAGTGTGTTACTCCTACATTAATAACATTTTAAATTTGTTGTACTACTTTTCAGTAGTAGTGAAAACATACAAGTGAAACTATGTCTTTAATATTTAGTATGAGATTTACCTTTTTCATGTATTTATGATACATTGATATTGCAGCTTTCTTGTATTTTCCATCCTTGTACATTGATACAAATTGTGCAATTGTTTTTCTAAATTGATTTTTTAAATTATTTTATTTACTTCACCATGCAAAATGTTACAGCACCTCCTTTCTTTTAATATCCCCTGGTGATCCTCCCATAAAATGGCAAAAGTGGAAGAAGGTGTTTGAAAGATATGAAAAGGTTTGTGGAAAGTCTCTCAGTGCCGAGAGAAAAACAGCTCTTCTGTTGCATAGTCTTGGTTCGGAAGGACAAGAAGTGTTTGATCACTTACAGGAGATAGTTGATGAGAATTTAAACAAATTTGAAATATGCATGTTGAAACTTGATAGACATTACCTACCCAAAGCAAGCACGATTTTAGAGTGCTATCATTTTGGTCGCAGGACTCAAAAGGATGGTGAGTCAGTAGAAAACTATGTCACTCCACTTAGAATATTGGGTTCGTCATGCAAGTTTCAGGCTTTATTAGAAGAAAGATCAAGGGATCAATTCATGCTCGGATGCAACGTAGAAAAAGTGAGAGATGACTTATGGCAAAAAGATGATCCCTCCTTAGATGAAGTTCTTATTACTGCAAAACAAATTGAACATTCTCTGAAATGTGTGGAAGTTATTGCAAAACATGAAGCTAAGGGGGCTGTAGTTCATGTAGTAAAACATTCCTCTAAAGAAAAGAATTAGAAGAAAACGATTTATGTTAAGCCTGAAAAGAAAAATAGTTTTCTTCCCAGGTGTTATAGATGTGGCAATATTGGTCACCTTGCCAATGACAAGAAATGTACTGCACTTAAATCTACATGCTCAAATTGTGAGAAAATGGGACATTATGCTGCAGTTTGCAAAGCCAAAACTTACAAAGGAAAACTTAATGTTATTTCCCAAGGAAATAATAGTGATAGTGATGTATGTTCTGATTTTGACTGTGGTCAAATTGTTTCACAAGTTACTTCTGATAATAAGAAAGGTCCCTTGGATGAAATAATAGTAGAAGGGAGAAAGACCAAGGTATTATTTGATTTGGGTGCGAAAATCACTATAGTCTCCAAACAGTTTTATTTAGGCAATCTTAAAGACAAGGTAAAGACATTAAAGCCAGACATTAAACCCAGTGCTTATGGTGGAGAACCAATAAAACTTCTAGGATATTTTTGGGGTTTGTTAGAATATAAAGAAAGATAACTTTCTGGAAAAATGTATGTTTCCCAAAAGGGTGATAGTATCCTGAGTTGGTTTCACCAGAGAGAACTAGATGTGATATTTGATCCCAATAATGACCCCCCTATCATTTTGAAAGAGAATTTTCAAATAAGTGAGATGAAAGTGAAAGAAGACTTTGATGACAGCTACTCTCTAATGTTAAAAAAGGATTTTCCTAGAGTATTTAGGCGTGAACTAGGATGTTTTCGTGATTATGTTCACAGTATACGACTGATTAGTGGGGCAATACCTGTTTCTGGTAAGGTACGTGCTGTGACTGTTGCTGTGAGAGATGAAATAAAGTTGGAGTTAGAGAAACCTTAAGCTGAGGGTATCATTGAAGAAGTAGAAGGAACTCAGTGGTTGGCACAAGTTGTAGCTGCCAGGAAGGCAAATGGAAGTCTACACCTATGTGTTGACTTAAGGGAGCTAAATGAACATGTCATAGTTGATAAACACCCTCTTCCCAAAATGTCTGACATGCTAATGCTGTTAAAGGAGGCCAAGGTTTTTTCTACTGTAGACCTTAAATCTGCGTATCACCAGATAATGCTTGATGACAAGTCCAAAGATCTTACTTCTTTCTTAACGCCCTTCGGGACGTACAGATTTATCAGGTTACCATTTGGGCTAGTGTCTGCAGCCTCAGTATTTCAAAGGGCCCTAGAAAAGGTTTTGAAAGGTCAGGAGGGAGTAAAGATTTATCAAGACGATGACTTAATTTCTGTAAAGGATGGACAAGAACATGATATGAGGCTTAGATAGGTATTACAAAGGTTTGATCAATTTAATCTCACAGTTAGATTAGACAAGTGCAAATTTAAAAAATCTTCGATTGATTATTTAGGCCACACCATATCTGGTGAAGTTGTTGCACCGAAAAGTGACTTGGTTGATCCCATCCAAAAATTAGCTTCTCCTACTAATAAGGAGGAACTTATGAAGTTTCTTGGTATGGCAGAATATTACAGTAAATTTGTAAGAGGCTTTGCTGAAAGGTGCGTCAACATAAGAACGTTACTGTGTAAAGGTGTCGAATTTACGTGGACTGAAAGGTGTGAAGCTGAATTTAAAGAAATTAAGGAAATGTTAAAAAAAACTCCAAAGTTAAGAAGTTTTGATCCCTCCAGGAATTCAGTTCTTATCACAGACGCTAGCATGAAAGGTTTAGGTGTAGTATTACAGCAGGAAGATGAAGGTTCTGAAAACGTTATACTGTTTTTCTCACACAGTCTTCGAGGAGCAGAGTTATGTTACTCTGTTATAGAGAGAGAGGCTCTGGCAGTACATTGGACTGTTAAAAAACTTAAGAATCCTCTATGGGGTCAAAGTTCGAGATACGCACAGATCATAAGCCACTGTGTGAGATCATTAAAAAAAAGAGTATTGATGCTATTTCAGGCAGAATCTCTATATGGGTGGTTGCGTTACAGGAGTATGACTTTCAAGTAACATATTTACCTGGAGCCAAGAATAAGATTGCTAATACCCTTTCAAGATTAGTGCAAAGTACAGAAGGAAAGGAGGATCTTGATGAAGATGAGCAGGATGAATGGGTATGCA
Source organism: Triturus cristatus (assembly GCF_964204655.1). NCBI lineage: Eukaryota > Metazoa > Chordata > Amphibia > Caudata > Salamandridae > Triturus > Triturus cristatus. Next base: position 1,144,450,761 of record NC_140580.1, on the reverse strand, counting down.
ACATTGAGTGCAGTGGTCTCAAAGAAAGAGTTACTTAAAGAGGGTTGGGACATCAAAATTAAGGGAGATTGTGAAAAATATTGGAATGTTAGGAACGAGCTCTCTGAAGGCAATGGACTTTTATTTAGAGGTACTACACTTATTCCCCCTGTTTCACTTCGTAAAGAGTTGTTGAATTTGGCTCATACAGGACATCAAGAAATGTCAAAAACTAAAGAAAGACATAGATTGAACTACTGGTGGCCTGGTATGGATTTACAAGTAGAATGCTTGGTAAAAGAATGTGTTTCATCTGCTTAGAGTGAGAAGAGTGTGAACCCAGAGTATAACCCATGGTGGTCAGGGATCATCCAAAGAAACCATGGGAAGAAGTAGCCCTTGATATAATGGGTCTCATTCAAGGGAAGGGATGTGATGTCTATGTCTTAGTCCTCATTGACATGTATTCAGTGTGGCCGGAAATTAAGGTCTCTAGGGGCATTGAAACAAGACATGTCATTTCATTTTTGAAGAAACTGTTTGGGAGAGAGGTGCTACCTGTTTTTTTACTAACTGCTAATGGGGTACAGTTAGTCTCTAATGAGATGGAAGAGTTATTGGAAAATTGTGCCATCAGACACAAAAAGTGTTCTCTTTATCATCCCGAGACAAACGGTATGGTAGAACGCTTTAGCCGAGTATGAAAAGAAACCATTGCCATGGCCAAACAAAATAACCTAGCTTGAAAAGCAGAGATGAGAAAGAAGATTGAAGTTGATAGAGTTTCTCCCCATGCCATCACAGGAATAACACCGTTCGAGTGGTTTAAGGGAAGGTATCCTAAAACTTTAATTGCACCTCATTGGGTGAATAATGCAGAATCTAAAAAGGATTTACTGTTGTCTGATGGGGAATGTAAAGTCAAAGAAGCAGAAAGGATTAATGCTCGTAAGTTAAACTTTGATTGTAGAAAATCAGTGAATGTTACTTCTGTGAAAGTAGGAGATTGGGTAATGATTAGAGCTCCTTTTGGGAGAAGAGCATCTAGTTTGTTTCAGAAACCACATAAAGTGCTTAAAGTTTTGACCAATGCTATTAAAACAGAAGATTCACACATTTTGAATCTTAACAGAGTTGTTGTTGTAAAGAAGGATGTGTTGGGACCCATTGAGCACAATACTTACCTTACAGACTCGGCTCCACATTACTCTACAGACTCCGCTCCACAGAGAGAAAAAAGAAATGTGAGAGAGCCATCACAGTTCAAGCACTACGTCGTGGAGCAGAAAAGGAGATGAGAAGATTTCATTATTTATTTCTTGTAGTTTGCTGTTTATGTTCACTATTTTTTTTTTATAGCTTTTATCTGTCATTTCTTCCTAATTTTCTTTTTTCAGGTGTTCTTTACCCATGTTTATAAAGAGGGAAGGTGTGTGGTATTGTGGTATCTATCTATGTAGAGCATTAATTGTGTTTACATTTGAGCAGCACCATGGTAATGGAACCTGGTGATGGGAATGTTAGAAGTAAAGTGGTCAGGTGTAACTAGAAACATGACCAGAACAAGAAGGGGCTGAGGTGTATCTAGAAACATGGCCAGACAAAGAAGGGGCTGAGGTGTATCTAGAAACAAGGGCAGTTAGAAGGGTTTGATGTTATACACAGAAACGTAAACAGAGTAACAAGGGGTTAAAGTGTATCTAGAAATGTAGAGAGAGGTCTGGCATGCCAGGAAACACAAACAGCGCTTAGAAGAGACTGGTGGCGTGTTTACAGGTACAGGCAGCCAATTAGGCTGACAGTGCATCAAGAAACATGGACAGTGAGAAGTTACTGATGACGTCCTAGAAGCAAGGACAGAGTTAAGATGAGTCTGTTGTGTGTCTAGAAACACAGAGCATGTGAGAAGGGACTGTGGGTCATCCTCAGGCATGAGCCGGGCTAGCAAGGACTGGTGAGGTACATTGGCACATGGGCAGTTAGAAGAGAGTGATATGTCTAGAAACCGAGACACAGATGGAGTCAGAGGGGGCTCTAAAGGGCACAGTATATGGTGTTTCCTTACCGACGTGTACAGGAGCGATGCCAGCCATCTGTATCCTTAAAGCCTGCTCCCTTGTCTGGGGAAAGCCTTCGATGACCCAGCCCTGGGGACCAGAACCACAAGAGCATCTTAACATACAGTACTTGAATGCATCTCTGTGGCGTTGTATGCCAGTATCCTTACAACCAGCCAATCAGCACACAGGAGGTAGGCAGGACACGCGCCATACACCTTTCTGATATGTCACAGTGGGTCACCTTTGGACACTCAACAGTACATGCAGGCCACTCACTACACAGCACGCTCCAATGACACTTAGAACTTTCCTTTCCCAAGCAGGATCCCACGGGCAGACCCCATGACACCCTCGTGCACAACACGACACCAAAGAGACATGGTTGGCGAACTGCTGCCAAAACAATGGCACTCCCACTGCCCCACGCCAACATACAGCTTAGAATCATTATCTTTAAACTCTTTACCTCATCCGACAGTGGTATGAGGCCACAGTAAAGGCAATGCAGCGCTATACAAATCTCTTTTAACATAACATTCTCTTTTTGGTTAGCTTGTGATGGCCAGTCGATCTCGTCTCTCTTTGGGGGTCTTCAGTGAGCCTGTGCTAGGAACTGTCAACCCTCTGCTCCCAGGTCCTCCGGGTGACTAGGTGCATCAGGCCCAGAGCTGGTGATAACATCCAGCTGCCACCACTGCTGACCTCTCAGCGTCTACCAGCTCAGCCACTGATCCCCACACCCACACACAATCACATTTTCATTTATCCAGTGTGGCACGCCTTGGCAAGAATAATGGAGGCAGTGCTTTTCTTTTGTTATTTACTGGCCAAAAATCAATATGTTTTCTATTTGTTTACTTTCAAAGCAATCTCGGCACCCATGCTTTAGCTTAAGATGAGTAAAGCTAAAGCCCAGATGCCGCCATTGTAAAAAAAACGTAAATAAACAGAAAACTAAAGGCATGTGGCAACACTTGGCCAGCAAATAACAAAAGAAAAGAGCAGCCACCATTATTCTTGCCGCGCCGCGCTGGATAAATAAAAAAAATAGGCATTGAGGGAGAGGGTTTCCTGCCTGACAAAACAATTTAAGAAAATAATGCTCTGAGGCTGTAATTAAAGACTACTGAGTAACAACACATGTAACGGGGGTGTCCTCATGGGAGGCTACAAGAAGAGAAAAGGCGGTACTAAGGAGGGACTACTAAGCCTATTGGCCAATGAAAAGCCACCATTTACAAAGGACAGGAGCCAATTAAAAAGATGGGCGGAAAGTGGGCGGTGCTTCATGTCCTTATCCTGAATACAGCATGCCTCGAAGAGACAGCACAAGCGCTGCCTAGGCGAGACCGAAAAACGTCCCAATTTGTAAGAGAGGGTTGGGTAAACATGCACATTAATCACACTGTTGTGCAGACTAACATTTCATCCCGCCCTCTTTCAAAAACCAAGGACAGAAGTTTTTTTAAAAAAGTTTTTTTAAATAAATTTATTTATTTTGTCCAGTCAGCATCACAGTTCACACAGTTTGTATTGGTTGTTTAGGTTACACAAAACGCATCTCAGAACATAAATGATATTTACATTGGTTGCGTCCCATATCTCGTACTGTCCTGACATCGTGAAAAGGACCGCATTAAACAGACAACACTAAGACATTTTCTTCCCCCGGCAGGTGTGCAAACCGACTTGTCCCAGTTGATTTCACCTCTTTATACATGAAATATTAATGTCTGGTACTCACACCATACCCTACCATAATATAAGAAGAGAGTCCATCATATTAGGTGTCGTGTAATATGCGCTTACCGCAGTTTGCGTATATAACTCATCTTCCCGTCTTAACAAGAGGTATTGTTTCAATGGTTCCCAGTAGTCTCTGGGCCTCGATGGATGTGGTAGTTCTTCTGCATATGTTTCCATAGTTTCTCTACAGTATGACATGTCCATAAGCCAGTCCTTGAATCTTGGGGGGCCTTTGCTACCCCATTTAATTGTAACTCTTCTCTTTGCTAGTAATAGTGCCACCGCCAGAAACTTTCGTCATTTGACCAATTTGAGTTTATACATCCCTAGTAAACATACAAGAGGTGTGTTCGGCACCGGCTCACCTAGCATTGTAGTTATTGCCTCTGTTATGTCCTGCCAATATTTATGTACCTGTTGGCATGCCCACGCTAAGTACAAAAAATCCGCATTCGTTGCATTACATCTTTGGCACCTATCATTAAGCCTCAGTCCATATCTGTGAAGTTGTGTCGGGGTGTAATAGTATTGGTGGAGAAATTTAAAATGTATTATTCGTAGGTTACAGTTGGATGTTAGCAATTGTAGTTGTGTGCAACAGTATTCCCAGTCCTGTTCCTCTATCCTTTCTCCGACTGTGATATATTATATAAACGAGTGATTAACTTCTGGCGAGTTGGCGCCATGAGTAGGGCCTGTAAAGAATTCAGTGTTGGTGGCTCTTCCGGGTAGGTGATATACAGTTCCCGGATCGCTGCTTGCAGCCGCAGATGGGCAAACACTTTCAATGGGGTATTGTGCGTGCTTAATTAGGGGTCCTCCCGTCGTATGAATCTGCCGTGGGGAAAAGCATCTTTCATGGTGGAAAGTTTCATTTCACCTAGCAATAGCATCATTTTTCCTCTCTTGTGTGACGGACAGTTTGGGATGATTAGCAATGGGGAGCGCTGGGGCGTAGATGGGGAGCTTATTGGCCCTGTGTGCCAGCTCGTACCACGCGTATGTAGTGCAGTATACTGGTTGGATCGTGTTCCTATGCATGTGTGGTCTCGGGTCAGATATAAAAGCTGACAGCGGTACTGACTGCGTGCTGTCCGCCTCTACTGCTACATGTGGAATGTACGCATGTGGTTTAGTCCAATAGTGAGCATGGTGTGCCTGGGTGCAGTAGAAGTAGAGCTGTAGATCCGGAGCCCCGAAACCGCCTAAGTAATATGGCCGTGTCAATACAGTCCAGCTGACTCTAGCCTGCTTGCCTGCCCACGTTAGCTTCTGCATTGCTGATCGCAATCTTGCGAAGAATGTTTGCGTCAACCAAATTGGGATATTAATAAATAGATACAAGAATCGAGGTAGCACGATCATCTTCTGCAATGCGTTCCTGTCAGCCAGCGATAAAGGCATCTTTATCCATCTAGCTATTTGTTCTTCCAGTTTCGTCATTGCTCTACCATAATTTTCCCTGATTACTAAGTCCGGGTCCCTGTGTACCCATGCGCCTAAGTATTTCACCGGGTCAGTTTGCCACCGTAGAGGGTAGTCTAGTGCCGGTTGGGTCGTGGCTGGCGTAAGGGGTATGATCACTGATTTGTCCCAGTTGATTCGTAACCCCGCATATTGTTCAAAACGGATGTATTCTCTAATGAGGCTGTTTAGGTGTGTATTCGGGTATCGTGTGAATAGCTCCATGTCATCAGCATATAATGATATGCTGAGGGACCGCAAGCTAAACTGTAACGCTGCTTCTTTGTGGTGCTGTCGAATCCTGCATGCCAGGGGCTCCAGAATTAGGGTGAACAAAATCGGTGACAGCGGGCAACCCTGTCTCGTCCCCCTTTTCACCTCCATGAGGTCAGATACTTGCCCATTCAGCCTTATTCTGGCCATTGGACCATTGTATAAAATCTCTATCCATCTTAGGAATTTCGCAAGAAATCCCATCCTACGCAGCACCACGAACATGAACCTCCACTGAGTCGAAAGCCTTCGCAGCGTCTAATAAAGCCGCTGCCGATGGCATTTCTGGGTCCAGAGTATGGTACAGGGCAAAGATGGTGCGTATATTTTGAGTGGTAGATCTAGTGGGTACAAAACCTGCTTGATCAGGTAACACCAACATTCCCTGCAGTAGCTGTATCCTAGTTGCAATAACCTTTGCTAGAATCTTAGTGTCAATGTTTATTAACGATAGGGGCCGATAAGATTCGCATTGTGTCAGATCTTTATCTGGTTTAGGGAGTGCCACTAACAGCGCTTCTCTCAATGTGGCAGGGAGTGTACCCTTTTCATATGCCTCCTCGTACATTTCTGCTAAGTGTGGTATCAACAGGTCCTTATATGTTTTTGTAAAACTCCCCAGGTATCCCATCCGTCCCAGGGGCCTTATTATTCGGCAATGAGTTAATAGCGTCTATGAATTCGCCTTTAGTGATATGATGGCTCAGGAACTCCCGGTGTTCATCGGAGAGCCACGCAAGGGCTACATCCCTTAGGTAATCATTAATATCATCTTCTGTAGTGTGTGTTTGTGTGGCATAGAGCTGTGAGTAATAATTCTTGAAGCAGTTTGAAATGGACCGTGTGTCATATAGCATCCTGTCTGTGTCATCCCTTATCTGTGCTATGTATGATGTGGCAAACGAGGGTTTAATCTTGCTTGACAAAGCCCGACCCGGTCTGCCCCCCTCCCCGTAGTTTCTTGCTGTATAACGTCTTGATTTGTACTTTATCTCATCAGCGGCATACTTCTGATAATCGTCCATCCTTCCCCTGATCTCTGCCAGCAATGTCTGATTGTGTGTCCGTGTGAATTCCCTTTCTAGTGTGGCTATGTCTCTTTCTATTATCTGTAATTGTCGTTGTATATCCTTCAGGTTCCCGGCATGTTTGTTTATACAGTGACCTCTGATAGTTACCTTAAAGGCCTCCCACAAGGTCCCCGCACTGTCCACCGATCCAGAGTTTATCTCGAAATAGTCTATTATTGCCTGTCGGAGGTCGCTTTGAAACACCTGGTCTAATAGGGCTGTTCCCTGTAACCTCCATGTGAAGTGGCGGGGTATGTGTGTAGGGATCTTCATTGTGAGGCTAACCGGAGAGTGGTCCGACAGTGTCTTAGGTAGGTGCTTGACCGTCTGTGTCCATGTACATACTTCCGCTGAAAGCAGCCAGTAATCTATGCGGGACCACGTGTTATGCGTCGTTGATGTGCATGTTCCCTCCCTACAGCCCTCATTTCTCATCCTCATATATCTGTCATTCCCCATGTTATCATGCCCTCTTTGAGTGCTTTGGCCGCTCTCTTTCCATATCTCTCGTTACCTGTTGACCTGTCCAGCGCTGGGTCCAAGCATGTGTTAAAGTCTCCTCCCCATAGTATTGGTGCTGTCGGAAAGTCCCTCAGCTTAGCCCATATTTCGGCGTAAAACTCCGGATCATCCGTATTTGGGCCATATGATGTGATAATCATCAGTACAGTGCCCCCGAAGTTTCCCTGAACCATTATGTAGCGGCCTTGGTCATCAGTCAGTGTCCGGATAAGCTGAAATGGGGTATTTCGTCTGAAGAGTATCAAGACTCCCCTAGCATACGTTGAGTACGAAGATGCTAAGCGATAGGACGCCCACCTAAGACCCACCCTCGGCTCGGTGTTGGTAGTGAGGTGTGTTTCCTGTATACACGCCACATCAATGCCATGTCTGTCCAAATATGCCAGTACTTTGCGTATTTTCTGAGGGTTTTGTAACCCCCGGACATTCCAAGTTAGGAACGTTAATTTTCGAGTATTCTCGTCAGCGTTATCTATATTCCTTTGTCCTTTACTCGGGACTTCCGTGTTCCTCATATGCCATGTGTGTGAAGTTGTATGTGTGTGAAAAGCTCCTTCTTGCCGACTGGACATTTTTATCTACCCCGTCCCCCACCCCCACCCACTCCGCTCTAACCCTCACGGCGGAGACATTCCCAACACGCACCCTTATGTAATCTGAAATGAAAAAACAAAAAAAGGGGGGGAAACAATAAAGAAAAAAGGGAAAGGAAAAACCTAAAACCCCCCTTTTTCCCGATCTGGTGTGGTGTACACTAAGGGACGCTTGCCGCCCGCCCGTTATCTGTGGACTGTTCCACATGGGCAATCGCCCTGCAAACATATATATCAAAACCTGAACTTATCCTTCTAAATTACAACAGGTGCACTATACATCTTCTTACTAGTAATGCATCGACTCTAGGGTGGTTGGAGTTACATGTCTATAAACATTCAACACTCAAGACAACATTACATTGCGCCGTCGTAGTGACTGTAGTATTCAACTTATCTGCGTCGTGCGCATGACCCTCTGGTGAACATCACGTGCTCAGCAGCTAGTTCTCTGTTCACCTTTCCGCCTCAGATATCTTGTTCTGTTGCAACGTATAGTGTAGGTCTTATAATCTGTCGCCATACGAGCTGGGGATCTGATCCTCAGACCCCCGCTGCCGCGGACTTTGTCAATTGTTCCCTTCCGTTGCAACCTTTCTGAGTTCTCTGGGTGACGGGAGTGATCAGCCGCCTGCGCTATATGCCATTCCTCGACGTCCGACGTGGTAGACCTTTCTTTCTGACCTCCCCGTGGAGATCTCCGTTTTGACCCCGCTTGTTCCTTCTGTTGTAAGAGTTTGAACACGTCCTTTGGTTCATTATATATTTTCACCTTCCCCTCGTCCGTGATCCTGAGCCTTGCCGGATACAACATTGCGTATGGTATGTTGAGCTCTCTCAGTTTTTGTTTCGCCTGCATAAACTTCTTTCTTGCCTCCTGCACCGAGGCAGTGAAGTCCGGGTAGATCGAGATATCCATGCCTTCGTGAGTTAGCTTCCCCAGCTCCCTGGCCTTTCGCAGTGCCGCATCTCGGTTCCTGTAGTTTAGGATCCGCGCAATAATCGGCCTCTGTGGCGCGCCTGCAGGCGGCTTTGGCGCCAGGGATCTGTGTGCCCGCTCCACAATGAAGATCTCTGAGAACGTGTCCCTTCCAAGTATGGAAACCAGTAATTGTTCCACAAACCGTTCCATAGGACCTGTATTTGTAGTTTCCGATATGCCCGTCAGGCGAATATTATTCCTGCGGGACCTCGCTTCCAAGTCTTCTGCTTTGGCTATGATGGAGGCCATGTGCTTTTCAATCTTCGCCTGCCTCGTGTCTGTCTGTAGCTGGGCGTACTCGGCGTCCGATATTCTTCGCTCAGCCGTGTCTAATCGCTCCGAATGTTTATCTAGACGCTCTGACATTCTGTCTACTCGATATGTGAGGGAGTCGATTTTCCCATCTATATTTGATAGAGTAGCTCGGATAGAGGTAAACATGGCTTGTACTTCAATGTTTGTCACCCCACCCGATGCGTCTGCCTCCACCTGTGGACGTGGCTGCTCGTCCGTCTTTCGGTCCGCTGGTTTTTTGGCCTGGTCGAATGTTATTTTGGGTTGAGTCTTGTGTGCCTTCCCCATGGTCGTGTCTTCTGGCCTATGCCACTTCTTCGCCTTCCCAAAAGCGTGTGTGCACTGGCGCCGATATGTTGCGTGCTGCTGGTCAGGGCTCAGACTCCGTTTGCCCGTTCTCGCGGGGGTTAGCTGTTCTTACTTCGCTTCCGCCAGCTCAGCTCTCGCCCCTCTTCGCCGTTCTCAGTTTCAAGCCCTGGACCCGGATGGACTCTGCCGCTGTCCGGTTCCGCACCTCTTGCACGCTATTCCGCCATTCGGTGCACTGTGCTCCTCAGCCTGGGCCCCCTGGTGCTTCCCGCTGCCGCGTTGTGTTATAGTGGGTAGTTTGTGTAGAGCCTAGGGTCGTGGTTCCTAGTTTCGCTGCTCAGACACGAATCGCCCTTAATCTTGAGCCGTAGTATCATACACCGCCAGTTCTCTGATCCGGCGCTTGGGCTGCCCCCGGTCTTGTGCCTCGTGTCCTGCGCTCTTACCCTCCAGATCCTCAATGACTAAACTTTCAGCAGTCGGTCGAGCTCGGTTCTGGCAGCACTGTAATGTTTCTATAATGTCCCAAATTCGTTGATGCCCAGTTCCTGGCTTCTGGGGTGGCGCTCAGCCCAGCGCGCACATACCTTTAATTGTACACCTCTCTCAAGCTTCTACAGCTGACCCCTCCCTTGCAGGCCTCCGTCGGCAGCCAATGCTTGTTTGCACCACCGGTGTCCCGTACGTGTCGTCCGCATAGTGCGAGCCCTCACATATTCCCTCCGATCGTGGGATATATATATAATTCCGGCTCCAACAATCCTGGGGGCTCACCGTTATTTCGGTCGCGGCAGCAATCAAGCAGGGCTCGCAGCTTTCCCGGCACTGCCAGAGACGAACCGCCACCCGCGCCTCCTTGCGTACGTTACGTCGCGGCAACGTCCGCCACTCCAGGCCGGCGCTTCAGTGCCGAACTCACGCTGCTAGGCCCAGGAGTCTCGGGTCACTTCTCCACTCACGCAGGCTCGCAAATCCACCCAGGTTCGGTCAGTGAGTGTATCGGACGGTTCACTATGCTGGGTCGCACCTTGGTGTAGCAATCAGGTTTCGATGTTAGGATTTTGTTGGATTTATACGGGCTTCCGCGAGGAGCTCACTTAAGATGCGGCCATCTTGCTGCGCGGCTAGCTCCGCCCCCCCCCACCAAGAACAGAAGTTCCCTTGTTTAGAGTGCCTACTGTGCTGTCCAGCCTCATTCAAGCAGCACGTCAGGTTTTCAGGAGGTGTGGCTCAGGGCCACAAAGCCTGTAAGGGAAGGCCAGGCCCTACAGCAGCCTTACCCTGTGTGCTCCTGCAGGACACTACATGAATGAATGAATAAATATATATATTTGGATAGAAGCAATTGGCGAAGGGCAGAGGCTGTTGTCACTGGGAAATGAAGAACTATTTTACACGTTCTTTGCCACCCCTTTTAATCCAACACTTAAATCTGACTTCTGATGAGCAGCGTAGAAGGGTGTACTTGAAAGTAAGATCCTCTGAGAACCCATAAATGCTGAGAACAGACACGAGTCTGTGCCTGGCTCAGATCTCGCTGCCAGGGCACCTGCAGGGCTCAGGCCAGCTGCCTCCATGTACACAGGGCCAGGCAGCTGTCTCCTTATTCACATTTGTGGCCAGCTGCCTCCATGCACACATTGACGGCCAGCTGCCTCCATGCACACATTGACAGCCAGCTGTCTCCATGTACACATTGACGGCTAGCTGCCTCCATGCACACTTAGACGGCTAGCTGCCTCCATGCACACATTAGCGGCCAGCTAACTTCATGCACACATTGACGGCCAGCTGTCTCCATGCACATTGAGAGCCAGCTGCCTCCATGCACACATTGACAGCTTACTGCCTGCATGCACATATTGTGTGTAATACCAATGGGGTAGTCCTGTGTCCCTCAGAACCTGGGTATCTATATGAAAAGCTACAATGGTTCTGTCGGGAAAGAGCAATTTCTTCACAAATAACAGATAAATCGTAAAGTGTCACTCATATTCAATGCAGTTTGAACACAAAAACACAGTCAAGTATGTGTTTGCAAAAAACGATTTTATTTTTTGTTAAATAAAGCATTCTTATTATGCATTTATAAGGCTGTCGATATTCAATTTGAAAACGTAATAAAGTGAAAAGCAGTGCTCAGTGACTGTTGCGCAGTGAGTGTCATATATACAAGGTGAAAATAGATTCTGTACAAGTTAACGAAAGGAAATAAGCTAAAAAGTGGTCAGAACAACGAAAAAACACCATGTCTCCGGTAAACAGCACAATTGCTTATTGGTTTGGGACCGAAAGACTTGATAAAGCTGAGCCATACACTATCATCGACGTTTCGACCCAGACAAAAAGCGTTATTAGACAAATGTCATGGCGGGTCTTCTTCAGGACTAAGGAGAAAGATGACAGCCCATCATGGGGGTTAATTCCGTTAGGATTGCCTCGTTGAGTGAAGGCTTCCAGTTATCTGGTGGTTTCAGGAAGATTCTATGATAATGAATCAAAGCAGTTCATGAGATCGTGTGAATCTAGGCCGGTAGTGACACGAATGGCCGTTGAGGTAAAATCAGCCGATGGGCGAAACAGAACAAATTAAGTTCCCCATTGAAGTGCCAGTCCTCAACGGCCATTCATGCACATATTGACAGCTAGCTGCCTTAATGCAGACATTGACGGCTAGCTGTCTTCATGCACACATTGACGGCCAGGTGTCTACATGTACACATTGCCTGTCAGCTGCCTCAATGTACACATTGCCTGTCAGCTGCCTCCATGTATGCATTGTTTGCCAGCTGCCTCCATGCACATATTAACATACAGCTGCCTCCATGCACACATTGACGGCCAGTTGCCTCCTTGTACACATTGCCGGCCAGCTATCTCCATTCACACATTGCCGTCCAGCTGTCTCCATGTATACAGTGCTGGCCATCTGCCTCCTTGCACACATTGACGGCCATCTGCTTCCACATACAGATTGACTACCAGCTGCAATCTATGTACACATCAACTACCAGCTCCTCCATGCACACATTGACAGCCAGCTATCCCCACTCACACATTGCCGTCCAGCTGTCTCCATGCACACACTGATGGCCAGCTGCCTCCATGTTCACATTGGCAGCCAGCTGCCTCCATGCACACACGGACGGCCAGCTGCCTCCATGAAACACAGTGACAGCCAGCTGCCTCCAACCACACACAGACGGCCAGCTGTCTCCATGCACACATTGATGGCCAGCTAAATACATGTACAGTCTGCCGGCCAGCTGCCCCATGTACACAGACAGCCAGTGGTCTCCATGTACCCACTGCTGTCCAGCAGACACCATGCACACATTGTCAGACATTGTGGAGCGAGGCAGCCGAGATGCACACTTTGACTGCCAGCTGCCTCCTTGTACACATATATGGCCAGCTGCCTCCATGCACACATTGATGGCCAGCTGCCTCCATGCACACATTGATGGCCAGCTGCTTCCATGCACACATTGATGGCCAGCTGCCTCTATGAATACTTTGACGGCCAGCTGCCTCCATGCACACATAAATGGCCAGCTGCCTCTATGAATACATTGACAGCCAGCTGCCTCCATGCACACATTCCCCCGAAACCGGTCCTAGGATGCTTGTTTCCGGTCCAGGGAGGACCTGGCTTGGCAGTTCGGGCTGGACTGTTCCCGTGAGGCACAGGGTCAAGACTGATTTGCATATGGCCAGGTCAGGGCCGGACTGGAAGACAAAACCGGCCCTGGCAAAGTACTCGGCCGCCCCCCCCCCCCCTCCCCGCTTGGGAGTGCTGCCGAGCTCTTTGCCAGGGCCGGTTTTGGGCCGACTTTGTTACAGGGCCGATTTTGCAGCTATGCTGCAAAAACGGCCCTGTAACAAAAACGGCCCCCAGTGGCCCAAAACTGGCCCCCACCCGTGCGGCGCACCAGGTGATTGCCCGGTGCCCACTACGGCCAGTCCGGCCCTGGGCCAGGTCTAAACTGGGGAGGCATGGTGAGCAAAAGAATGATGGATTTAACCCAGATCTCTTGACTGGGGGTGAATGTTTTGATTTGTGCTGCATTCCGTCCATCAATTGTGTGTCTTTTGCTTTCTTGCCCTAAGTGCGCCAGGTATGCAGAGACGTGAGTCCTGGGCTCACCGTGCCACTGGAATCAAGCTATCCTGGCTGAGGAGGGGTGAAACCCCGAAACCGGTCCTAGGATGCTTGTTTCCGGTCCAGGGAGGACCTGGCTTGGCAGTTCGGGCTGGACTGTTCCCATGAGGCACAGGGTCAAGACTGATTTGCATATGGCCAGGTCTAAACTGGGGTGGCATGGTAAGCAAAAGAATGATGGATTTAACCCAGATCTCTTGACTGGGGGTGAATGTTTTGATTTGTTCTGCATTCCGTCCATCAATTGTGTGTCTTTTGCCTCCACGAATACATTGCCAGTCAGCTGTCTCCATGCACACATTAACTGACAGCTGCGGGTCTCAAGGCACTGGGGGCCCTCGGGGAGATTAAGTGAGCTATTGCCCAGAGTCACATGGTGCTGAGCTGGTGCCACGGATCGAACCGTGAGCCCCGTGCTCCGGAGTCACACGATCTGGTCGCTGCGCCAAACCTCTCCCTCACAGATACAACTACAATGATGCGAGCAAACCCAGTGCAGATACAATGAAGCAAGCATACTCAGTGCAGATACAATGAAGTTAGCACACTCAGTGCAGATACAATGAAGTTAGCACACTCAGTGCAGATACAATGAAGTTAGCACACTCAGTGCAGATACAATGAAGTTAGCACACTCAGTGCAGATTCAATGAAGCGAGCACACTCAGTGCAGATTCAATGAAGCGAGCACACTCAGTGCAGATACAATGAAGCGAGCATACTCAGTGCAGATACAATGAAGCAAGCATACTCAGTGCAGATACAATGATGCGAGCATACTCAGTGCAGATACAATGAAGCGAGCATACTCAGTGCAGATACAATGAAGCAAGCATACTCAGAGCAGATACAATGAAGCAAGCATACTCAGTGGAGTTACAATGAAGTTAGCACACTCAGTGCAGATACAATGAAGCGAGCATACTCAGTGCAGATACAATGAAGCAAGCATACTCAGTGCAGATACAATGAAGCAAGCATACTCAGTGCAGATACAATGAACTTAGCACACTCAGTGCAGATACAATGCAGCGAGCACACTCAGTGCAGATACAATGAAGCGAGCATACTCAGTGCAGATACAATGAAGCAAGCATACTCAGTGCAGATACAATGAAGCAAGCATACTCAGTGGAGTTACAATGAAGTTAGCATTCTCAGTGCAGATACAATGAAGCGAGCATACTCAGTGCAGATACAATGAAGCGAGCATACTCAGTGCAGATACAATGAAGCAAGCACACTCAGTGCAGATACAATGAAGTTAGCACACTCAGTGCAGATTCAATGAAGCGAGCACACTCAGTGCAGATACAATGAAGCAAGCATACTCAGTGCAGATACAATGAAACAAGCATACTCAGTGCAGATACAATGAAGCGAGCATACTCAGTGCAGATACAATGAAGCAAGCACACTCAGTGCAGATACAATGAAGTTAGCACACTCAGTGCAGATTCAATGAAGCGAGCACACTCAGTGCAGATACAATGAAGCAAGCATACTCAGTGCAGATACAATGAAACAAGCATACTCAGTGCAGATTCAATGAAGCGAGCACACTCAGTGCAGATACAATTAAGCGAGCATACTCAGTGCAGATACAATGACGCAAGCATACTCAGTGCAGATACGATGAGGCAAGCATACTCAGTGGAGTTACAATGAAGTTAGCATTCTCAGTGCAGATACAATGAAGCAAGCAAACTCAGAGCAGATACAATGAAGCAAGCATACTCAGTGCAGATACAATGAAGCGAGCATACTCAGTGCAGATACAATGAAGCGAGCATACTCTGTGCAGATACAATGAAGCAAACATACTCAGTGCAGATACATTAAAGCAGAGGCCTTCAAACTTTTTTACTCTGAGCCCCCCCTAAGCAAAATGTTTTGAGGTCAGGCCCCCCTCCAAAACTTTATGACAAGATTGGGGGAGCGGGAGGGACATGGCTGCGTGCAGGGAGCGGGGCTTATGAGATGATTTCAGGAATACTTTTTCTATAGCTTATGAACGGCACCAAATATGAGACTTATAAAACAGCAAATGCATCAAACAAAAACAGATATCCCAAACAAACTGCTCCCCATAATTGGGGTGTTGTGAGCCCCTCACACTCTTTGACCCCAATGCAACTATACCTGCTGCATTAAAGATAACTGCAGTCCTGAGTATCAGGCTATCTCCTTTGCCTTTTTTACCTCTTCTCCTCCATGATGGATCATCACCTCTGTCCTAATGCTTGAAAGGACACTAGGCTCTGATGCCCCTTTTTTTTAAAGGTAGACAGTCATACTTGTGATGCAGTGGGGCCCCCAAATCCCTGGGCCCCAGTCCTGCTGCGTCTGCTCCTTTATGATAACCAGCAGTGGCCACTCACACACTTGGCAGCAGTACCAGCTTCACTAATGAATGTCCCTTTAAAAACTAAAAAAACACTTATATTGTCCCCTTCTTTGGGGTATCTCTCTGAAGACGAGGTCTCTGGCCATTTGTAAACATAAAAATGAGTCCGCATACAGTGCTCCCTATTCTGGGCCTTCTCTTTGACAATATCTATAAATCTCGCTCCTTTCCTCTGTCTCCTAGACCACTACTGTGAGGCCCCCAGGGATTGAGAGGATTAGGGCTCTGCATCTGATTGCAACCCTGCTGGCCTTCTACCTGCTACCCCATGGACTCAACTTTCACAAAAAACCTGCCCCTGAATGGTTAATACTGACTTTGAGATGCCCCTGCCTGAAATCGAAGTGTGGGTGGTAGTGCAGAAAGTTAAAAAAGAAACCATGGAATTATGAGTTTCTGCAGCAGCGTTTTCCACATAATTATCAGTTTACTGCATTTGCTACATAATCTGCAGATTTCAACAAAAAAATCTTGATTCTAGCTTAAACGGAACAAAAGTTACTTAAAGCGTGACAAAGTGTTCCGGAGCAGTGGAAGGCCCTTTGCAAAGATTGACTGGTAATCTTGTAGTTGCTTACTGCTGTATTTGAGTGCTACACTGGTATTAATGAGGTGAAATATTTCCCCTGACAGCGTTACCGTGAGTTAAAATGACAAAATAATGAAGTAATGCTAACCACAAAATGTGGCGCATTGTGCCGCATAATTGACCTTTTCTTGCTACATAATTTTGTGCCGCATAATGTTGTCCTCTTCTGCTGAATAATTCCAGTGGATTTGCTTGAAGCTTTATGATGGCAAAGATCTATTCTTTTTAAGATGTAATGTAAAGGAGTTATCAGCTGGGATCTGGAATAGTGGAGACACTTACAAAAATGTCTGCATTAGATACAGTTTAATTACTTATTACTAAAAAGTATGTTTTGTAAGAACTTGTTTTATCTCAATCACTGCATCATTTTGCAGCAGCCTAGCTTAGAGTATGTAAATACTGTTTTAAAATAATGACATATTCACAGTGCTTTCTGCCATAGACTGGGACCTCATAGCACTATAAACAGGGCCATTGGAATTATGCGGCAGAAGGCCAAATTATGCAGCATAGTTGACTAAATTCTGCAACAAGCAAAGGCGAATTATGCTGCATATTTTGTGAAAGCATTACTGCACTATTCTGCTATTTTTTTACACTTGTTAACATTGTCTCGGCCTTTATTGTCCCTCATAAGTACCACATTAACACCCACATATAGCAATAAGCAACGGAAAGGTGACCAGTCAACCTTTAGAAAGGGCCTTCCTCTGTGAGGTAACGTGTTGCTGCATTTTTCAATCTGCAAATTATGCAGCAGACGATGGATTATGTGGCAAATGCGGGAAAAACATAACTATGTGCTGTGAGTGCAGGGTGAGCGTGAAAGTGAAGGGTGAGAATGAGGAGTGAGCTGTCTGAATGCAGGGTGAATTCCCAGACACTTGAAGTTAATCAGCATATTATTGACAGGGCGTAGGGTTTCAGATATAAGTTAAGTTAAACTATTGCTATTATTGAATTAATCAGGGAATCGAGGGTGAAGGAAATAAATAATGTGCTGATCCTGCAACAAACTTCCAGTCTTATGATTAGGGTTGCCAGCTCATTATTTTGATGTTGCAGACGGTACAAAAATAAACATTCACCTAAAGCCCTATTTTCAACACTTGTCTGTGAGCACTTCGAAAAGCAAATATAAAGCACTTTTAAATGTGTTCTAGAGCTGCCTCAATGTTTCATGACTGGAAATAAAAGGAACAGACAGAAAGTCAAATTACAAATGAATACATACTTTTTTATTTAAGACCCTATTTAGTGTCAAAGCAAGGTCTTTGCAGGCTCTTTAAACATACATGGCAGGCATTATTTCTATTGGCAATCCTTTTTTATATTTCTTTTCATCAAATGCATTTTCACACTACAGCAGTAAATTTACAGTACAAATGTAAGGAAGAGGCAGAGTCAGGGCCCAGGGGGTACTGGAAAAAGAAAAAAACTAAGACTTGTAACCAGTTTCCAAAGGTATGCAAATGGTCTTTAAAGACATGTGAAAAACTGGGGAAGACTCCAGACACAGCCCAGCCGAGCCCCCAGCAGCACACCCACTGACCTCTGGCCCCACAGCACTCTGAGGGCTTCCCAGTAAATGAAGACAGCCTGGAAATGCAGCAAATAAACATCACTGCACTTCTAGGCGTCTTCATTTACATGTCCTTGCAGAGGCCTTTGCACCCCCCTGGGAACCCATCCACGCCCCCCCCTGCCTCCCCCAGGGGGGCGCACCCACAGTTTGAAGACCTGTGCATTAAAGGGACCATACTCAGCGCAGATACATTGAGGCGAGCATACTCAGTGCAGATACATTGAGGCGAGCATACTCAGTGCAGATACAGTGAAGCGAGCATACTCAGTGCAGATACAGTGAAGCGAGCATACTCAGTGCAGATACAATGAAGTTAGTATTCTCAGTGCAGATACATTAAAGGGAGCATACTCAGTGCAGATACACTGAAGTGAGCATTCACAGTGCAGATACACTGAAGTAAGCATACTCAGTGCAGATACAATGAAGCGAGCATACCCAGTGCAGATACAATGAAGCGAGCATACTCAGTGCAGATACAATGAAGCAAGCATACTCAGTGGAGTTACAATAAAGTAAGCATACTCAGTGTAGATACAATGAAGCGAGCATACTCAGTGCAGATACAATGAAGCGAGCATACTCAGAGCAGATACAATGAAGTTAGCATTCTCAGTGCAGATACATTAAAGGGACCATACTCAGTGCAGATACAATGATGCGAGCACACTCAGTGCAGATACAATGAAGTGAGCACACTCAGTGCAGATACAATGAAGTGAGCACACTCAGTGCAGATACAATGAAGCGAGCACACTCAGTGCAGATTCAATGAAGCGAGCACACTCAGTGCAGATACAATGAAACGAGCATACTCAGTGTAGATACAATGAAGCAAGTATACTCAGTGCAGATACAATGAAGCAAGCATACTCAGTGCAGATACAATGATGCGAGCATACTCAGTGCAGATACAATGAAGCGAGCATACTCAGTGCAGATATATTGAAGCGAGCATACTCAGTGCAGATACAATGAAGCGAGCATACTCAGTGCAGATACAATGAAGTTAGCATTCTCAGTGCAGATACATTAAAGGGACCATACACAGTGCAGATACATTAAAGGGACCATACTCAGTGCAGATACATTGAAGGGAGCATTCACAGTGCAGATACATTGAAGCGAGCATACTCAGTGCAGATACAGTGAAGCGAGCATACTCAGTGCAGATACAATGAAGTTAGCATTCTCAGTGCAGATACAATGAAGGGACAATTCTCAATGCAGATACATTAAAGGGACCATACTCAGTGCAGATACATTAAAGGGACCATACTCAGTGCAGATACATTAAAGGGACCATACCCAGTGCAGATACATTGAAGGGAGCATTCACAGTGCAGATATACTGAAGTGAGCATGCTCAGTGCAGATACAATGAAGCGAGCATACTCAGCCCAGATACAATGAAGCGAGCATACTCAGAGCAGATACAATGAAATGAGCATACTCAGTGCAGATACAATGAAGCAAGCATACTCAGTGCAGATACAATGAAGCGAGCATACTCAGTGCAGATACAATGAAGCGAGCATACTCAGTGCAGATACAATGAAGCGAGCATACTCAGTGTAGATACATTGAAGGTACCATTCTTAATGCAGATACATTAAAGGGACCATACTCAGTGCACATACATTAAAGGGACCATACTCAGTGCACATACATTAAAGGGACCATACTCAGTGCAGATACATTGAAGCGAGCATTCACAGTGCAGATTCATGGAAGTGAGCATACTCAGTACAGATACAATGAAGCGAGCATACTCAGTGCAGATACAATGAAGCAAGCATACCCAGTGCAGATACAATGAAGCGAGCATACTCAGTGCAGATACAATGAAGTTAGCATGCCCAGTGCAGATACAATGATGCGAGCATACTCAGTGCAGATACAATGAAGTTAGCATTCTCAGTGCAGATACAATGAAGGGACCATACTCAGTGCAGATACATTGAAGCGAACATTTACAGTGCAGATACATTGAAGTGAGCATACTCAGTGGAGTTACAATGAAGTTAGCATTCTCAGTGCAGATACAATGAAGTAAGCATACTCAGTGCAGATACAATGAAGGGAGCATTCTCAGTGCAGATACAATGAAGCAAGCATTCTCAGTGCAGATACAATGAAGCGAGCATACTCAGTGCAGATACAATGAAGCAAGCATTCTCAGTGCAGATACAATGAAGTAAGCATACTCAGTGCAGATACAATGAAGGGAGCATTCTCAGTGCAGATACAATGAAGCAAGCATTCTCAGTGCAGATACAATGAAGCGAGCATTCTCAGTGCAGATACAATGAAGCGAGCATACTCAGTGCAGATACAATTAAGCAAGCATTCTCAGTGCAGATACAATGAAGCGAGCACACTCAGTGCAGATACAATGAAGCGAGCATACTCAGTGCAGATACATTGAAGCGAGCATACTCAGTGCAGATACAATGAAGTGAGCATACTCAGTGCATGGAGTATGAGTGCAGTCTGGCATCATGAAAGATAAACAGCACTTGTGTTTGCCGAACGAGTTTACAGAGGATGGAGAATGTGCAGAACGAGCGAATCTCCGATGTCGCATTTCCATAAACCCTACTCGTGTAGGTCAACGCCCAGAGGCTGCAGAGGTGGCTGCCATTTACTCCAGTCATCACACAAGGGCTGCTGTCCTTTGCAAGTTGTACCAGCGAGCCCCTTAATGTTTGGGGTGTTCTACCTTCGGATCCACCTTCCAGGATCTAGGAAACCTTTGTAAACTTGCAATCCTGCAAAGAACCCTTGAACCCTTGCAGAGCCCTTTTCGGGGATCCTAGTGCTGACAAGTGTTACTGGGATCAGATGGTGCCAATCAAGGCCTTTTGCCACTCATGACTCGAGGCTTAACCCGACTGTCGAACCCAGAACTGAGCTCCAAGTGAACCCCGTTAGCACTTGACCTAAGAACGGCAGATGCGAGCAGTCCAAGGATTACTGAAGGAGGTGCTGTGGGGTAACAGACACAGAATTCAAGAAACCTTCTAACAGCAAATATATAAATCTAGGTTCAGCTAGTGCTTTAACATAAAAGAAAAAAGTTCCTCACTTCCAGACACACAGCCCAATACTGTGCATATGATTTAGAAAGGCACATTGCGTTCAATATATGATGTGCTCGGGGACACTGCCATTGTTCCCTCTCAGACGGAGGTCTCCTGGGGATTGTAAAATATTCTGTTCAAGTCCTCTTCATGAGACCTTCCCCTGGGGAACGATTCGGCCTTTCAATAGCTCTCCCTCCTTCTTCTTGTAGGAGCAGCCAAGCCCACTCTCCCAGGCAGCAGGGGTTTAGTCAGACCTGCCGCCTCCCACGGTGCCACCATGTGACACACAAGATCAGCTCCCATCACACGGTCACTCGGTGAGGAGCCGATATCACACGGTGGCAGGAAAATGAGCTGAAAAGGACTGTAAATAGTGGATTTCCAGCTCGCTTTCCAAGGCTTTGAACTGCTGACTCCAATAAGGGGCGTGAAAACAGCCCTGGACTTCGGTACTAGCCCCTGCAAGCGGTTTTTTTTGTTTTTGTTTTTTGGAAGAGGTAGTTTGGGTCGGGATAAGGGCAAAATTGCCTCTTAGGTACTTCTCAGAACGAGGCCTGCGCCCTCCTCACAGTGAGATCTTTGTTCAAGTTGGAAGGTCCAGTTCAGTTAAATTCAAGGACGGCGAGTCGAAGAGTGACTATAGTGGCGGAGTACCTCTGGTTTCGGTCACTGATGCAGCATCGGCCTGGCCTACATTCCCTCATTCATCAGTGGCATGATCCGTTCATGGCCCATTGAATAGCATCATTAGCATTTCGCCCTAGTCCAGCCCAAGTCTTGTGGTGTGCAGTTCTGGTGCCAGCACACACCTAGCCAAGTGAGTGTCGGCAGCTCCAGCGATGGACCAGCGGTATTGAGCTGCTCATGGCCCGGAGGTCTTTGGCTTTGCGTTTTCTTCTTCAAGCCCAGACACACAACCCACACTGAAAGCAAAGCTAGGAGTGGTGCTTAATTTGAGCCGGTGGTTGCCGGAGAGCCCCACCAGCACTAATTTTTTGGGACCGGCATTTATTTTTCCTCATTAGACATTGACCGAGAGCAAGAGAGGGGAAACACACAAAGGGGAAAGATGGAAAAACCATTACGAAGGGAGAAGGTGGGTTCTGAGCAGAGCTTTGGGCACCGACTCTCATTCTTTTACAAACTAGGCCCTGCCTAGGAGCCCATCCCGGCTTCACAGATGACCTTCCGTGTGGGTCACTGCTATCGTGGGTCACCGGATCTTGTGCGCAGGTCAGTTTGTGGTGACCGTGAGACCGGTCAGGAGGGGTTCAGTACCACACATTTCTATTTGAATCTTCACCCAGTGGGCTCAATACAGGGCACTGAGTAAAATACAGTTCGGCCCCAAGGACACTCACTTCCGCAGCAAGACCCGGCTGCCGGGACGCCCAGGACTCCTAGATCTTATCCTTCGATGCAGCAGTCTTTCTCTTCTGAGTTCATCTTTCTCTTCTGAGTTCATCTTCCTCTTGCAAGAGCGTCTCCAATGTCTTTCTCGAGCAGTGTGCGAGCACCTTCATTCAAGCAGGGTTCAGCAGCCTTCCCAGGAAGGCTTATAGAACCTCCCCGGGTTTCTGGTCTCAAACCTGGCAAGGAGAGTTGGCTGTAGTTACGCCAACTCTGGAGCAAAGAAGAATGTCTCAGTCACACCGAAGTCTCAAAGGGGCACTCTCTCTCTCTCTTCTCTCTCTCTCTTCTCTCTCGCTCTCTCTCCTTTCCTAAATATTGCTCAGTCTGACCCACTACAAAGGATGTCTGGAGTGTTCTGAGGGAGCCTGACAATTCACACCTGCTTTCTGGGATCTTCCTCCAAGCCTCCATCTTAGGCACCACTAGAATGTAGCAAAGACAACATGGATCCCAGTGTGGCTATGGAAACCAGTGCCCAACATGCTCTCCATATGCATTCTCTGTACACTAAACGGTGCACATATGCAGCACGCATATCCCCATGGATGGATGAAGGACTCTATTTCAGAGGACAGAAAGACCAATTTAAAAACATGGGAGAGGCTGTAAGGTCACCCTCCCCAGCAGGCAACAGGTAAAAAAAGCCCGTACTCTTTCTAGAATCGTATTGCTGCCACCACTGTCCTGTAGGGCCCGGTTAGTTGCCTGGAATGATGCTCATCGAAAGGAGGATGCATATGATATGGCCCTCCGACAGCAGAGCCCACTCTGGGTCTCAATTCTTGTCACAAAAGTGCCTCCAGCCCACATTTGTGATAATTGTGTGTGCTGAAGTAAGAGTAAAAAAAAAACAGCCGCTTCTACGGTCAATCTGAGACAGAGCTGCAAGCTCGCCAGGCCATGCAGGGGCCTTTCGCCGCCCCAAAGGCCTTTTTTCTGTTGATGAGGTGAATTGAGGGGTGCTGAGGGTGGATTGAGGCGTGCTAGGGTGGATTGAGGCGTACTAGGGTGGATTGAGGCGTGCTAGGGTGAATTGAGGGGTGCTGAGGGTGGATTGAGGCGTGCTAGGGTGGATTGAGGCGTGCTAGGGTGGATTGAGGCGTGCTAGGGTGGATTGAGGCGTGCTAGGGTGAATTGAGGGGTGCTAGGGTGAATTGAGGGGTGCTGAGGGTGGATTGAGGCGTGCTAGGGTGGATTGAGGCGTGCTAGGGTGGATTGAGGCGTGCTAGGGTGGATTGAGGCGTGCTAGGGTGGATTGAGGGGTGCTGAGGGTGGATTGAGGCGTGCTAGGGTGGATTGAGGCGTGCTAGGGTGGATTGAGGCGTGCTGGGGTTGACTGGGGTGTGCTGGAGTTGATTGGGGCATGCTGGGGGTGGAGGAGCCAACGGAAGCCAACAGTGGATTAACCACAATGTTTCCTTTGCTGAACTAGTTGTTTATATGCTGTGCTCCTCCATTGTGGATACCCAGCCCACTAGAACACACAGGGCGTTTCTAAATATTACTAAATATTCTTTGGAATTTCTCATCCTGAGTTCTCCCTGGTCCTGTTACAGCTTCTATCTGCGAACACCTGCTGAGAGCCACAGTACACCAGTCCCCGAAGTCCGTGCCGCCACATCTTCAGCGTCTGCCCAAGATAAAGATGTCCTTTCTACCCAGATACAGTGCTTAATTTGAGTTGGTGGTTTCCGGTGCTCGGCACTTATTTGGGAACACCAGCACTTAGGACAGCTGCCACATGGTGGCACTGTTTGCTTAATTTAGAAATGAGCAGAACAACAGTTGTTTAATAATTCAATGTACATTAAATCCAACAAATTCCTGCTGCTCAAATCATCCCTATTGCTTTTGGGGTCTCAAATATTCTGAATTGTAACACTTGTAGCAGTGTGATTGTTCGAAGTTGTGATGGTTCGAAGTTGTGCCGGTCATTGACAGAGCTTGCACGGCCTCCTGATGAGGTCCCTGGGGTGTTTCTTTTAAACAAGTGAAGCACTGCACAGGTGGTGATGCTGGGAAGCATATATCCCCACATTAGTAAACTTTGTCTTCCTTTTCCTACAGGTCTTCGTGCCGTGAAATTTACTGCACCTGAAACCAGGGCTTTAAGTGGGGCGGGTCTTGCCGGTGCTCAGCATCAGCAGTTCTAAAAAGCAGGTGCTATTGGGCTCTCCATTTGTGCCCTCACCCTCAGGACAAAAAAAATACATCTTAACTCGGCAGCAGTGCCACCCTTCACTGCCTTTGATGGCACTCCATAGAGACTCAGTATAGTTCTTTCACAGTTTCACCATTTCAGAACTAAATCATTTTCAATATGCTATACTACGAACCCATAGTTGTTGGTTTTTTTGTCCTATGCAACTAACAACCATTGACAAAGCCAATAGTCCTGGATTGTTGTAAGTGTAATGTTACTTGCTGTATTATATATCTGGATGTAAAGTCTGAAGTAGCAAAATACCAGACAGAGGCACACTAAGCTAAGCACAGGTTTTCAGCTTAGGTGCTTTTAAGCAACGCCCTTAACCATATTGTAGAGACCCCACCCCCCCAAGTTTTTTCATCCCACTTAAAGCCATGCCTGAAACTCCAAGAACTTGCACTGCTCCTGCGAGGCCACATTGCCTGTTTCCTATATAAGCGGGTCTCCGTGCCACACTGCCAGTATACATCCGCACACCGCACCGCGCGTCTGTACCTGCCACATGCATTTGCACCTGCCACACGGTCAGTATACCTCCGCACACCATGCTACGCCGTCAGTATACATCCACACACAGTGCAACGCCGTCAGTATACATCCGCACACTGCACCACGCTGTCAGTATACATCTGCACACCGTGCCACACCGTCAGCATACATCCACACACCGTGCCATGTGTCAGTATGCATCC
Organism: Triturus cristatus; assembly: GCF_964204655.1. Lineage (NCBI taxonomy): Eukaryota > Metazoa > Chordata > Amphibia > Caudata > Salamandridae > Triturus > Triturus cristatus. The sequence continues at coordinate 1,144,425,323 of NC_140580.1, read as the reverse complement.
ACCAACGTGCCACTCCGTCAGTATACATCCGCACACCCTGCCACGCAGTCAGTATACATCAGGACACCCTGCCACGCCATCAGTATACATCCGTACACCCTGCCACGCCGTCAGTATACATCTGCACATCCTGCCACGCCGTCAGTATACATCAGGACATTGCGCCACGCCGTTAGCATACATCCGCACACTGTGGCACGCGTTAGTATACATCCGCACCACGCGGTCAGTATACATCCGCACTCCACGCCACGCCACGCCGTCAGTATACATCCACCCTCCACGCCACGCCTTCTGCACACTGCGCCACTCTGTCAGTATACATCCGCACACCCTGCCACGCCATCAGTATACATCTGCACACTGTGCCACGCGTCAGTATGAATACACACACCGCGCCACGACGTCAGTATACATCCGCACTCCGCACCACGCCGTCTGTATACATCCGCACTCCACGCAACGCTGTCAGTATACATCCGCACACCCTGCCATGCCGTCAGTATACATCCACACACCGTACCACGCCGTCAGCATACATCCGCACACCGTGCCATGCGTCAGTATACATCCGCACACCGTGCCGCAAGCCGTCACTATACAACCGCCCACCATGCCATGCCGTCAGTATTCATCTGTACACCGTGCCACGCCATCAGTATACATCCACACACCGTACCACGCCGTCAGCATACATCCGCACACCATGCCATGGGCCATCAGTATACATCCGCACACCGTGCCACACGTCAGTATACATCCGCACACCCTGCCACATGTCAGTATACATCCGCACTCTGTGCCACGCATCAGTATACATAAGCACTCTGTGCCATGCGTCAGTATATATCTGCACACTGTGCCACACGTCAGTATACATCCACACAATGTGCCATGCGTCAGTATACATCCGCACACCGTCAGTATACATCCGCACACCCTGCCACACGTTAGTATACATCCGCTGTAAGAAGTTGGCCTGGCATATGCTGGTCACTAGTTATAGTGGCCACCTTGCACCAGTCCAATTCAACTCTTATGGTAGATAGGTTTAAGACACCTTTTAAAGAAAGCTATCCTAGTGGTAGCTGTGGAGAGCAGCCTTCAGGCTAAGTCTCAGAGGAATGTAAAGCAGCTTGTTTTACCTTATAATCTGTTGAATTACCAAATGAAAGGACACTACACAGGTATATATATAAAATATATATGTATTTATTTCTAGACACACACTACTAATCTCTTTATGAGATTAGAAATCAGGAACTTATGCAAATATCAACATTTCACAATAAGTTAAGCACAAATATGGCTGGGGCCCTAGGGGCGTACCAGACCATATACTAAAAAAGAGGTTTAGGAAAGTCGACTAGCAAGGGGACAAGGCCTAGGGCCTGTAGAATCACTGGGGCTTCACTAATCCGCCCAAGGCAGGTAAGTAAAGGACCCACGGGAGAGGTGTGCAGTGTGAGAACACAGCCGCGGGTTCCCTATTGATTTCAATGGAGCAAGTCGCGGTTGGATTTTTAAAGTTTAAGGGTACTTCTAGAGAGTCTACAAGCAAGCCACTGACAAGGTAAGTAGTTCGAGGGAAAACACCCACAGGAGCACCGGAGTGCACGAGTTACCTCACCCAGGAAAGCCAGGTGCATAGGTGTCTTTTGGTGTCGGGTCGCGTCGTCGTTTTCAATGGAAGCCGAAGAAGTTTTGCTGCTTGTGAAGACTGGAGAAGTGTCCGGTGGAATCCAAGGCTGGATTCAAGATGAAGAAGACCTGAAAGCAGAAGGGACAGTGTTCACAGTCACTTGCCAGTGACCCGGGGCCAGGAAGATGGATGCCCACGGAAGTCGGGTGATTTCAGGTGATCAAGGGTGTTTTGAATCTTCAGCCACGAGGTCCAGGAGGCGTCGACGACGACCAGGAGCTGGATTCAGAGTGTCCCACGAAGTCTGCAGCTTACTGAGGTGTCGGCAACCGGATTGGAGCCAACAAGCCTTGGCAACAGCAAGTCTCGTGGAAATTGAAGAAAGTCAGCGGTGCAGACCAGCAAGGTCTGAGGGGCTCACCCAGCGAGGGTAAGTCAGGGCAGGCCTGGAGCAACCAGGGTAGCCCTTTGGATCGATGAGAAAGTCTTCAGGGTATCCACAAGCCAGCCGGCAAGGGATCGCGAAGACGCCTCGTGAGGATTCGCTTCACAGGAGCCCACGGTCACTCGTGACGAGGTAGGCCTCTGATTTTCGAAGGAAATCCCGCTGGAGGCTTGGACCACACGTGGTCCAATGCACAAGTTCGTAGAACGTCGTGAAGGGGTTGCACTCAACAATAGTGCACGGTACCCGGGTATTGCTGTTCCTTGTCACTCGTGGGGTCTACTCGCCTCAGCTCTGCTGGGGACTCACAATGCCCGTCGAGAAGTCAGGAAATCCACTTCCGGGGCTGCAGGGACTTCAGACTCCAGCGGGAGCGGGAAAGTTTGCGACCATTGATTCAAGTTTTTGGTGCCTGCCAAGCAGGGGAGTCACTCCTTGACTCCAAGGGAGATTCTTCAGTCTTCCAAAGGTAGTGGAACGTCGAAGGTCCAGGATTCTTCTTGTAGAGCGTCGTCCAGGGATATCTAACTTGCAATGGCAAGGGTTCCCTAACTTATACTAAAGGAAAGGGAGGGACCAGCTCTATGACCACTCCTCTGGGAGGGTTAGGGGAGTGGGTGGTTACACCCACTTCCCTTTGTCCAGTTTTGCGCCGGAGCAGGGGCAGGAAGCCCCTGAACCGGTTTGAGCTGGCATATGAACAGAGGAGCCTACTGCTCCCCCAGTGCAGGCCTTCAAAGCACTCTAGGAGTGCACCCACCCAGCCCCAATACACTAAATCCTGTCTGGAAAGTGGTTACACCTTCCTGTGACAGGATGCCTATTGTTGGGCCTCCTCCACTGCGAGTTTCAGTCAGCAGCAGGAGGGCAGTCCTGTGTCTATGCTGGTGGCATCCATTTTGTGATGTCAGGGCTCTTTCAGATTTCTACAGTGTTTCCACAGTAGGTACATGTCTTCCCCTCTAGAAGGGTGGGATCATACTCCCATACCAGTTACTGGTGTGAGGGTATGATTCCAAGTTGTTTGACACCAAACACAACATGTTTTGATGCAGTCATTCCAAAGTTAGCATTTACCGCTAGGTTATAATGCACTTAAGAGTATATGGTTCAACCGCATCCACAAACAGCCACAGAGAATAGACACTGCCAGCTGCAGAGGGGCCCTACTCAGGGAGAGGCACCCCCTCACATTGTAAACCAAGCACCCTGCCCTCAGGATTGATAGGGCCTGCCTTAGGGGTGACTGATAGGTTTATGTGTGTGTGTGTATGGTGCGATATAGGGAACCTATACCCCAGTGAGGAGTGCTAACACTACCTCACCCAGACTGCAGTAGCAGGCCTGTGGTGTCAGATTTAATCTGCTTCCCAGGGGTGGCATAATACATGCTTCAGCCCCTGGTAGGCCTGTGAAGTACCTATGCCCTTGGTACCTAAGGTACCATATACTAGGGGCTCATAAGGTACCACAGTATCCAATAGAACGGTGGGGCCGGCATCGGCCACGCCAAAGGTATGGTGGTCGAGCCAGCCCCCTCCGCTGCAACAGGGGGCGTGCCTCTCGCGCACTTTTGTGACGCGGCAGGTGCGCCCCCTACCCCCATTGGTCCTGTCCTTGAGGCGCGACCCGGAAGTGATTCGAATCACTTCCGGGTCGCGCGGAATGGCAACGTCCGGCCAGTAGCCCTGGACGGGCCATCTAGGGGCTATAAAGGGCTGGGGAGCTCAGGAATCTGCCTCTTTGCTCCTGGCTCCCCAGCTTGCCCCTAAGCCTCGCTAGGAGGCTTTAACTTTTGATTTTTCTTTTGTTTTGCTGCAGGTCAACACGGAACGTTGGTGTCCTGGTCGGATCGAAGACTCGATGTCGGCGTCGGAGCGTTGGTGTCCTGGTCCCCGGTCCTGGTCCCCGGTCGATCTACGCACAAGAACATAGACAGTTCAGATCGAAGACTCGGCGTCGGAACGTTGGTGTTCTGGTCCCCGGTCGATCTACGCTGCGCCTGGGTCATGTGGTCGCAACAGACGAGGATCTGAGGGATCGCCGAGACTGCGGGGCGAGACGGTGCAGGAACACTTCAGGTATCGGGAGGTGGTGGCGCGAGAGGCTCGTGGGAGCACGCACCACTCCAGCTGCTAAACTGCGGGAGCGAAGCTAGCGCGAATAGTCTACAACTAGTAGGCTTTCGTATTTCCTTCATTAAGGTTGGGAAATATTTGAAGACGTGCATGGTAGCGGCATAATTGTGGTTCTCCGCACAAATGCACGAGGCACACGGGTGGACAGTCAGTTGTTCAGCTAGCTCGGTTAGTAGAGCGTGATGCTCTTAAATTCATGTTCGTGGGTGCAATCCCTACGCTCTGCGCCTGGTTTCTTTCTTAAGCGGAGCTACCGCCTACCGAATTATTCTAGTAGGCGTTGTGAAATAGTAGCGGGTGGTTTGAATTGAGCTATGGAAAGTACGCGCATTGGGGCACACGCGATGAAAGTGATTTGAAGAGGTTTCATATTTGGAGTTAACCCGAACCACGAGCTCCACTTGCTGCTGTGCCTGCCTTGGGGGGAATTAATTTAATTTAGTGCATTTCGAAGGTGGAATGGTGAATATTGATTTTAAGAACTGTGCAGGTCTGATGTTTATGTGAGTGGAGTAAGATCAAATCTTGCGCAGGGCTGTTTACTTCTTTAGTACTTAGCCTGTGAAGGGGGGGACATTCGTTGCAGTATGCCGAAATTTCGTTAACTCATCCATAACATCTGAGGGCTGCTTGTTTCCATTCATTCGAATTACCCTCCAGGCATACCGTTGCTGCCGCTGTAGGTCTCATTTTGTAGCAATTTAAAGCATTAGCTGCATTGAGTGTGTTTTTGTGGGGTGTTTTACGTTTCTACTGTTAATGGCGGGAAAAGCTAAGAGGAAAAGCAGGGCTCTCGTATGGAGAAGCTGATGGAGGAAATGATGAGAAAAGTGACTGAGATGGGGCAGGATCTCGCTAACCTTAGGGAGAAAGTGGAGGGGCAGGAGGGGCAGGGAGAGAAGGCTAGGAGCCCCAACGTACCACCCAAGGCTGCTTTTCCTCCAATCCCTAAAAGGGTTAGAATTAAGAAACTCGTGGGGAAGGGACTAGCTCCACCGATTCGGCAGGTACCAAGTGGTAACGAGCCTGCGTCACCTACCCCAGTGCCTGTCCCGGTACCAGGTCCAGAGAACCCTATGGCACCAGTCCCGTCAACAGCACCTACGATAGCACCAGTGGCACCACAGACCCCACCTCTGCTTCCAGAGCCGCCAGCGATCCCAGTACCAATATTGGCTCCCCCTACATTGCCAGCTCTCCCTGGGGTACCAGTGCCCCAACTCGCCCCCCCCAGGGGTGCCAGTCACGGGCATCCCGGTTGTCATTCCTTTACCAACACCCGCTGGGGAGACACTGCCAGGGAGGGTCCCTCAAGATATAGTGTCACATTTGGCGTCAATCTTGCCATGGTTGGGGAAAGCAGGCATTCTCGCTCCGGCGGTGGGGGCGAAAGAGTTGGGTACTGATGCTTAAGCGGAAGCAACGCGAATTGTGTCTCAGTTTAATGCGGGCCCAAGGAACAAATCATTGCTGGGCCAGCTGCATCGTTACCTATCATTTGAGGGGGTGGTACCGGCACTCTGGAGAACAAGTGGTTGTCAGTCCCCAGTGCGGCAGCAGGGATTCAGCAGGAGGCACCTGGGACTGCGGCAACAGGTAAACTGCCAACATTACCAATGTTGGGCGTGGGCGAGTCCAGCTCTGAGCGGGAGTTTTTAGGCAGGCATGTGTCTCGAGTTGAAGAACAGAATTTGAGCTGGTGAATATATTAACATGTTTTCATTACTGATCTGTGAAAGGGAGAGGGAGGAGGCAAGGAAGAACAAATATTATATGCTTCCCAGGGAATGGGCTAGTGAGATGTTGCAGTACAGGGTGGAAGAAAACTTACTCAACTGGATCAGAGCCTTTGGCTTGCTACCAGAACAGGATAGTGCTGGCCCGTGATAAATTTGCAGGTGGAGGGTGGTTAGAGTATGACAAGAATTTCAGGGTGGCTAAGGCATCCGACCCATCGCTGTCATGGGATCGAATTTACACAATATCTTGGTTGGATCTTTTTGGGGGCGAGGGGCATGGTAACACAAAGAGTCAGTCCCCGCAGGCAGCTCAGCCCTTTCAGCCCTTTCGGTCACAGGGTAACACAAGTTTCATCACTAATTCAAATGGTAATGGTGGGAGGAAAGGGACGTGCTGGGACTTCAACAGGCGGACTTGCACCAGACCACAGTGTCAGTGCAGGTTCAAGCATGCGTGTTCCATTTGCGCCAACCCATCCCACCCCGAATCCAAATGCCTCAAAAGATCAAAGGATAAGAGTAGGAAAAAACAGGACTGAGGTGGTGTCCACGCTCAAAGCGCGGTCCCCTATTGATGTGACGGCTCTGACACCATGGCTCAACAAATACCCATGCCACCTTACGGCAAGAACTCTGTTGGAGGGTTTCAGGGATGGTTTTAGGATACCAGCTCCAAACTATGTGGGAGCACCTGAGTGCCAGAACCAACTCTCTGCTCGGACCAATCCAGGTATAGTCTCCACAAAGATTGCCAAGGAGTTGTGCCTGGATAGGGTGGCGAGCCCATTCGAGTCTGTGCCGGTTGAGAATTTTGTCTGCTCCCCGTTGGGTGTTGTCCCCAAAAAGGTAGAAGGGGAATTCAGACTAATACACAATTTTCCAGCTCCCAAAGGTGATTCTCTGAATGATGCAATTGATGATGAGTTCTGCAGTGTAAAGTAAGTGTCCTTTGACCAAGCAGTGGAGATCCTCAGGGGTTTGGGGCCTGGAGCATTGATGGCAAAATCTGACATAGAATCAGCCTTTCGGTTACTCCCAGTACATCCGGACGATTATCATCTCCTTGGTTTTAAATTTCAGGGAAGTTTTTATATGGATATGTGTATGCCAATGGGCTGCTCTGTTTCATGCGCATATTTAGAAAAATTCAGTTCATTCTTGGAATGGGTTTTCAGACAGAAGAGAGGGCACCAGTGGGTCATGCATTACCTGGATGACTTTCTTATCCTGGGGACACTGGGCTCCCCGGAATGTGGGTGGGCGCTGCAGGAATTTTGCGCGCTCATGCATGCTTTGGGGGTTCCTTTGGCTCCGGGAAAGACAGTTGGACCGGCATCTATGATAGAGTTCCTGCACATTGAGTTGGATTCTATTCAGAGGTGTTTTAGGTTACCTATGGACAAAGTCAACAAATTCAGAGCTGCTTTACAGCTATGCTTGGGCAAACAGAAGGTCACACTACACCAGCTGCAGCAGATAGTGGGGCAACTGAACTTTGCTTTAAGGGTTATTCCAATGGCTAGACCTTTCTCCAGATCCATCTCACAAGCCATGGCTGGGCTCAGGGAGAAACATCACCACACAAGGCTGTCAGCTGAGGTTCGGCAGGACATGCGGATTTGGATGGCATTCCTGCAGGATTTCAATGGCAGAGTAGTGTGGCGCGGTCCGCCCACTGCCTCCGCGGAGTTGGGTTTAATGACTGACGCCGCGGGCAGTGAGGGATTTGGCGCCATACTCGGTACCGAGTGAGTGGCACAACGGTGGCCTGCATGGTGGATAGAGAACGGCTTAAGAGGTAACATTGGTTTCCTTTAGCTCTTCCCCGTCTGGGTGGCATTGACTGTATGGCCAGAACAATTGTGTAATCAGTCAGTAGTTTTCTGGTCAGACAACATGACCGTCATTGAATGCATCAACCAGCAAGCAGCCCGGTGTAAGATGATTCTCCGCCTCTTGAAGGAGATTGTTCTCACATGCATGAAATTGAATGTACAATTTAGGGCTAAGCACGTGCCTGGTGTCCTTAATCATGCTGCTGATGCACTTTCTCACTTTAAGATGCAGGTTTTCAGGACTCACCTCCCAGCAGCAGCAGAGTATGCCACCCTCTTCCCAGAACAACTCTGGCAGATTGGTGCCCCCATCTACCGGACCTCGTGGCAGCTAGCCTAGCACCCAGGACCAGGAAAGCATACGAAGGGGCGTTCTGGCAATATTGTTCATTCTTGGGTATGGGGTGGGCTGAGAGGTGGCACGGCACTGGGGCACTCATTCAGTACCTGGGTTGTTTAAAGAGCATTGGACGTTCGGCTGCAGCAGCTAAACTGCATGTGGCGGCGATCTCCTTCTTTGCTCAGATCAGCGACAAGGGGATCCCATTAATAGTTTTATGGGAAGGAAGGCTCTAAAAGGTTGGCAACGCCTCCAGGGGTCGGCCCCAGACACAAGGCAGCCAATTGGGGTTGAGCTCCTGACGTCATTACTAGCAGCCCTCCCCGCAATTTGCAGCACATCAGGGGAAGTACGGTTATTCACGGCGGCATTTGCGTTGGCCTTCTACGGAGCTTTTAGAATTGGGGAATTAGTGGCACCAAAACAAACTGGATATACACGGCGGCCTACAGTTTGAATGCCTTAAGGTCAAGGCCGACACCTTACTAATATCAATTAAGAAGTCCAAGACCGATCAGGAGGCCCGGTGTGAGGGGGTAGTTCTACATCGGGCACAGGGTAACCCATGCTGTCCTATATCACATGTTGAGAGCTACCTGCAGGTTAGACCACATAGCAAAGGGGGGCCTTTCCTGATACATGCGGATGGGGTCCCACTGACACGCTTTCAATTCTAAAGGGCAATTCTAACGGCAGGTCTGAATCCAGGCAGTTTTGGTACCCACTCCTTTAGGATAGGGGCTGCTACTGAAGCAACGGGCAGGGGTCTGCCAAACAGCAATGTACAGAGGATCGGGAGATGGGCTTCCAATTGTTACAAACGATATGTGCGTCTACACATGCTGTGAGTGAGAGAGTTCACAAAACACTGATGCATGTGTCTTTCTCTGCTTCCATTACAGTTTCTCAAGCCTGTCACGCAGGGGAGAAACTGAGGACGCAGCAACAGCGACATTTGGCAACGCAAAGATCAGCACCAAAGGAAACACCACAGACAGTTTGGATTGTAGGCCATTCCTATGTAAGGCGTCTGTCTAACCTTTTCTCTACAGGCAATTAGGATAAGTTACTTACCTGTAATCCTAGTTCTCTTCCAGGGGTATCCTCATCAAAGTCATAAGCACTGAATATTCCCTCCCATGTGCGGGGACCCCGGAAATAATAAAATTATATATGAAAAACACATATATATTCAGCTCTGTATATATATAAACATATATTATTTTTTCCAAGCCAAGGCAGCCCCCATAGTAGGCTAGACAATGTAGATATAAATATCCAATAGCACACCATAGGCATAATAATACACCTAAACCTCTTTTTTTTTTTTTTTTTTTAATGAGGTAAAAACTCATGAGAAAGAAAAGAAAACACTGTGCAAAACACAGATCCACAAAACATTGTTAGCCTGCAGGCTGCATTGCAATACAATACCGTAGAGACTGAAAAGCCTTGTACAGGTAAAAACTGGCACCGTGCCTTTAAGGCAGCCCTGATTCCAATATCCCATCATGCCTCAGGGGAGACAGTTGGGTCAGTTGTTCTTTGCGGGACCGTAGTCCTAAACACAAAGATATACTTCTTCCATATTTAATAATACAGTCCTCTCATTTGCCTGGGGAGGCGGGTGGATTGCTTATGACTTTGATGAGGATACCCCTGGAAGAGAACTAGGATTACAGGTAAGTAACTTATCCTTCTCTTCCAGGGGATCCTCATCAATAGTCATAAGCACTGAATAGAATAGCAAGGCCATCTTCCTCCGCAGGCAAATGAGAACTGCACTATACATTGAAGATAACAACCAAAATAATCAGATGTTGAACAGATTCCTCAAGGAGGCTTGCCCTACTTGAGTGTCTGCTCTGGTGTCCGAGTCCAGACAATAATGTCTCGTGAATGTATGGACAGATCTCCCAGTAGCTGCTTTACAGATCTCGGAGAGTGGGACATTATTGAGAAACACAGCAGTAGCCGCTTTCCCTCGTGTGGAATGTGCCTTAGGTAGAGGCCACAATGGTTTCTGAGCTAGTTGGTAAGCTAACTTAATGCTTGACACAATCCATCTGGCAATAGAACGTTTAGATGCTGCAAAACCTGTACGGACAGCACCATAGTTTACAAACAATTGGTCAGACTTTCTGACCGCCTTAGTTCTATCTAGGTAAAATTTGAGAACTTGTTTAATATCCAAAGAATGCAACGCCCTCTCAGCTGGCGAGGAGGGGTTGGGAAAGAAAGTCGGTAGTGAGATAGACTGATTCACATGAAAATCGGACACCACCTTAGGTAAAAATGAAGGATGAGTTCTCATCACCACCCTATTAAGGTGAAAAACCGTGTAGGGTTCTTTTGAGCAGAGGGCCTGTATTTCACTCACCCTACGTGCTGAGGTGATAGCTACCAAGAAGGCTGCTTTCCACGTAAGGTGCTGTAATGTAGCCTTATGTATGGGTTCGAAAGGTGGACTCATAAGCTTTGAAAGAACCAGGTTCAGCACCCAAGGAGGTGAGGGAGGCCTCACTGGGGGGTAAACCTTTTTGAGTCCCTGCAAAAAACCTTTTACCACTTGAATCTTAAAGAACGAATGCTGAGATGGAGAGCGCCTATAGGCCGTAATGGCCGCCAGGTGCACTTTGATGGAGGAAATTTTCAACCCCACCCTGGCTAAGTGAAGCAGATAGGGTAATATCACTTCCTCTTGACATTTCGTAGGATTATATTAATTTTGAATACACCATAAATAAAATCTCTTCCACTTACAGAAGTATGAGTGCCTCGTAGAAGGCCTCCTAGCTTCCTTCAATATGGTCATACATTCCTGGGGAAGGTTTAAATGGCCATACTGGAGGACTTCAGGAGCCATGCTGGTAAGCTCATCGAGGGAAGGTTGGGATGGTAAATCCTCCCCTGCATCTTGGTTAGCAAGTCCGGCCTGCATGCCAGACGCTTGTGCGGCCAGATCGATAGGTGAAGGAGATCTGGGTACCACCACTGCCTCGGCCAGTCCGGTGCTATTAGGATCATCTTGGTGGTCGAGTGTTGCAGCTTGGTCACCACTTTCGGGATTAACGGAAGAGGAGGAAAGGCGTACACAAATGTCATTGATCCGTCGATCAAAAGGGCATTCCCCAGAGACCCTGGTAGGTAGTACCCTGAGGCGAAGCCTCGGCATTTTGTGTTGTTTTCGTCCGCGAAGAGATCTACTTGCGGACGGCCCCACTCCTCGAAAATTTTCTCTAGCACCTCGTCGTTGAGGACCCAGTCCTCTGGGTCTTGAAAGTGTCGACTGAGTGAGTCCGCTTGAACGTTGAGCTCGCCTGGCAGGTGCACTGCCATTATGGAAATGTTCCTTGCCAGGATCCAGTGCCACAGGGATTGAGCCTCCAGCGAGAGTGTCCTGGAACGAGTACCCCCCTGCTTGTTCAGGTAGTACATTGTGGTGGTGTTGTCCGTTTGTACTAAAATGGAACTCGCGCTGATTGAGGGCAGGAACGCCTTGAGGGCGAGATGTACTGCCCTGAGCTCTAGCATGTTGATGTGATATAGCTGCTCGCTGCTGGACCACAGCCCCGGAGTCTGAAGAGACCCCAGATGCGTGCCCCAACCTTGTAGCGATGCGTTGGTGATCAGTATTTGCGATGGAGGTTCCTGATGGAAAGGAATCCCCACCTGCAGATTGCTCGACTTCAACCACCACTTGATCGACTGCCTGGCCGTTGTCGAAAGGCACACTTTGTCCTCCCACAGAGAAGACTTTTGGTCCCATTTGTCCTCTAGATCCTGTTGGAGAGGACGCATCCGCAACCTGGCGTTGGGCACTAGGAATATGCAAGATGCCATGGCCCCTAGCAGGGATGATATCTGTTGCGCTGTAGACAGCCTGTTGGTTATAGCATGCCTGCCTTTTTGAGCGAGGGATAACTGTCTCTCCTCCGAAGGAAACACTTTTCCTAGTTCGGAATCTACAATCGCTCCCAGGTAGTGTATCCTTTGCGTTGGTGTGAAGGTGGATTTCTTGTGATTCACCTGGAGCCCCAATCGGTGACACAGATCCAGGCAGCGTGTCAGCTGTGAACGTACAGCCTGAGGCGATGGACCTTTTAGTAACCAGTCGTCTAGATAGGGATAGACGAAGACTCCTGCGCGCCTCAGGGCAGCAGCTACCACCGCCATGCACTTTGTGAACACTCGAGGTGCTGATTTCAGGCCAAATGGTAGAACCTTGAACTGGTAGTGGGAGGTTCTACCACGAGTCTTAGGAATTTCCGATGACGCTGGCAGATGGGTATATGAAAATACGCGTCTTGCAGGTCCAGCGAGCACATCCAATCGCCTCAACGGAGATGTGGATATATTTGGTGAAGTGCAAGCATGCAAAACTTCTCCCTCTTGATATGTTTGTTGAGTGTTCGTAAATCCAAGATGGGTCTGAACTCTGTTTTTGTACTTTTCTTCTGAATTAGAAAATATCTGGAGTAGACTCCTCTCCCTCTCTGCGCTCTTGGAACCCTTTCTATGGCCGATTTAAATAGGAGGGTTGCCACCTCTTCTCTTAGCATCTTGAGTTGATGAGACGAATGTACCGGGTGGACAGATGGAGGCGGACTCCGGAAACGAAAAGAGTATCCATGTTGCAGTATAGTTAGAACCCACTTGTCTCTGGTGATGTTTTGCCAATCTAGAAGATGTCGCGAAATACTTCCTCCCACCGGAGCGGTGGACGGTTTTGGAGGAAGCGATAGCTCATTGCTTGCCTTGAGCCTTGTTCCCACTGTTGGACTGGCGGTTGTTTCCTCGTCCTCTAGTTGATCTGCGGGACTGAAATTGTTGTTTTTTCTGTCCTTGTTGGTCTTGATTCTTCTGCCAGTGAGGGGTTTGAACCCTCTGCTGGAAGGCACGCCTGTCAGTTCCCCTACGACGACGGAACTCTTTCCTTTTCTCTAGCCCCACGGCTTTCATGGTCTCGAGTTCAGACTTCATCCGAGCCATCTCGTCGTCGGTATGTGAACCAAAAAGCGAACTCCCAGAAAAAGGCAGATTGACAATTCTGGCTTGTGCCTCAGGTTTCAGAGCCGTTAATCTTAGCCAGGAAGATCGTCTGGCTGAAATACCATGGGCGTAGGAGTGAGCTGCCAGCGTTACTCCATCTGCTGCCGCACTTATGACTTGATTAGAGACCAGACTGCCCTCCTGCAGGATCTCCTCAAAGTCCTTTCTATCCTCCTGCGGACGTTTCTCTACGAATCTTTGGAGAGAATCCCAAAGTGATCTGTCGTAGCGCCCCAAGAGCGCTGAGGCACTGGCCACTTTCAAACTGGAGGCAGCCGATCCGCATACTCTTCTTCCCCAAGAGTCTTGCGTCTTGCTTTCTTTGTCCGGCGGCACTGTGGATGACAAAGCCACTGAATGGGTTTTCCTGGCGACCGCAGTGATCACAGAGTCAGGTGGAGGGTCCGCCTTGAGAAACAGAGGATCCTCCGGAGCAGGACGATATTTCTTAAGTATTCGCGCCGGAGCTGACTTGATGGTAGCCGGCGTGAGGAAGACGTCCATCCCTGGTTTAAGCAACCCAGGGGCAACAGTGGACGAGACGCCGTTCTTTCGTGAAGGGTCTCAAAGATGACTGAGGAAGTTGTCTCTTGAACAGGCATTGGAATGTTCAACTTTGCTGCTCCCCTGCACAAAACATCTTGGAAAGTGCTGATGTCATCCACTGGTGAAACTCGAGATGGAGGAGTATCTGAAAGTGTGGGGGAGTAATCTCTCTTGGAAGAACGGCTTGAAGAAGGAGAGGATGTAGGAGACCTACGCCGTCTTCTCTCAGATCGCCCCGACTCTCTTCTGCGTGAGCTGGACCTTGATCTTCTCCTGGGCGAACGTGAGCGCCGATCATACTCTCTTTCCCGAGAGCGAGAACTTGTTGGTCTCCTAGGCTGGGTAAAATTCCTCAATCTAGTTAAGGAAATGCTTACTGCATGCGCCATGGAAGGCATACGTGGAGGTATGGACTGAGGCAGCACTCTGGTGGGGCTTTGTCCCGGAGGATGATCCTCTTCCTGCCTTATTGGCGTCGGTGACGCTGTCAATCGAGGACTTGTCGGCCCAGGATGCTCTATAGGTGAAATAGGAGCTGGAGATGAAATTATCACTTCAGGTGATCTGGATTTTGAAGGAGGAGATCCTGATCCTGCTGAGGCTGAAGGCGAAATAGAAACAGGCGGTGAGCCAGAAGCTGAATCATGCACCGATGCAACATCCGGAGTATACTTCACTCTATGCGGAGACTTGCGTCTCGACGCTGACCTGGATGTCAGTTGACGCTCCTGATACCCCACAGCGGAGGACTGTCTCGACGGTGATAGGCCTATCACCGGAGATCTGGACCTCGACGCCGAGTGTATAACCGGCGACGAGTCATGCCTCGACGTCGAGAGCCTTGTCGTCGACGGAGGGCTTCTCATGGATCCCAACGGGGAACTTCGCCTCGACGTCTGTTTCATCGCCGACGTCATGGACTTCTCTAACGACGGAGACACCTGCCTCGACGTCGATCCAGACGGAGGCACCTGCCTCAACGTCGATCCAGACGGAGGCGACCGCCTCGACGTCGATTCATGCTCCGACGACGATCTTCGTCTCGACGTCGGCAATGTCTTCGATGACGATCGCTTCTCCATCGACGGCGAGGCAAGTCTCGACGTCGATGATCGCCCATGTTCTTTTGACGACGATCTTCGCCTCGAAGTAGATTTCGACGTCGACCTTCTTTCCTTCGACGTCGACTTCCTCCTAGATGTTGACTTTGACGTTGAACGATGATGTTTCCCCTTCGACGCCGAACGATATCTCCTCGACGGCGAAGTCTTCGACGATGAACGTTTGCGTTTCGCCGCCGGATCTTGCATCAACGTTGATTTTCTCTTGGAAGCATGAGCATCCCTGGTCTCCTCACCTCTCAACGATGATCCCGCCGCTGGAGTCTTCGACGCCGAGCCCGACGCCGATGGAGAATACACAGGGATCAACTGCTTCGACGTCGACCGCATTTCAGAAAGGCCATAAAGCCTAATCCTCTCCCTTTCTTTCAAAGTCCTCTTAGAAAGGTCCTTACAATGTCGACAGGAAGCAGGAGAATGAGTGTCCGGTAGACAGATGATACACTCATCGTGAGTATCTGAAGAAGCCTTCTTTTTGCCACAGGATGGACAGGGCATGAACAAGGAAGGCATTTTCTGACAGAAAAAAGTTTTGAAATCTGTCAGCAAAACAGGAAAAATGCTTCATCAAAAGTAAATAATTAAGATGAAGCAAAACATTCACTAGAAAACTAGCAAATCTTGACTAGAAAGTCAAAACTGAAGAGAGCTGAATTCCAGGGTCCTAACTGAAGGAGCCGGAAAGAACAACTGACCCAACTGTCACCCCTGAGGCATGATGGGATTGGACTCAGGGCTGCCTTAAAGGCACGGTGCCAGTTTTTACCTGTACAAGGCTTTTCAGTCTCTACGGTATTGTATTGCAATGCAGCCTAACAATGTTTTGTGGATCTGTGTTTTGCACAGTGTTTTCTTTTCTTTCTCATGAGTTTTTACCTCATTAAAAAAAAAAAAAAAAAAAAAGAGATTTAGGTTTATTATGCCTATGGTGTGCTATTGGATATTTATATCTACATTGTCTAGCCTACTATGGGGGCTGCATTGGCTTGGAAAAAATAATACATGTTTATACATATACAGAGCTGTATATATATGTGTTTTTCATATATAATTTTATTATTTTCGGGGTCCCCGTACATGGGCGTGAATATTCAGTGCTTATGACTATTGATGAGGATCCCCTGGAAGAGAATAGGGACAGAGCACGGCAGGCGGGTTTTGAAATAACATGTCATGGGAAAGGGGGGCTCTGTTTTAGTCAGTTCAAGGGTATCACACTGGACTTAATGAGGAAAAGCGGTCCGCCCCCCAATATAATCATACTACACTTGGGGGGGGGGGCGATCTAGCAAGACTGGGAAGAAGAGGGTTGGTCGAAAATATAGTCACAGAAATAGGCTGGTTAGCCAAGACTTCTCAGGGCTGCATTATCGGGTGGTCTCAGATGATACCCCGATTCCAATGGAGAGGAGGGGAATCTGTAAAGGCTTTGAATCACTCCGCGAGGAGAATAAATAACAAGATTGCGAGACTTTTCAGGGCTCCCCACTTACAGGCCATCCCCCATGGATGCATTAGGGGTGAACCGTGCTTCCTAAAAGACGGCGTTCACTTGTCCAAAGTAGGCAATGAGGTTTTCCTGGAGAATATTTTGGCCTGGTTGGGGGGCCTTAGTCGCAGGGGATGACCTTCTAGTGAGCACAGGGGGTGGGGGCTAGATTGTCGGTCAACTATGCTAGCCTGTGACGGTAAGGTCATGATTGGTGAGCAGTAAATTTAAGGTCCTTAGAGGGCGGCGCCATTCCCGAATGGTGTCGCCCAAGTGGGAGGGACAAGTGGTCTCTCCTAGAACTCCAGGGGCAGTTGGGTGCGGGGGAGGAGGGAGTCACGCTTTCTCTAGGCTGGTTGGCCATCCCGCACGTGCACAACGGCGCCAGTAACTGGCACACAGCTGCAAGGGCCCCTTTATGGAGATCAGGTACAGCGCGTACGGGGGCAACGGGGGGGGAGGGGAGTACCCTCACGGTGAACAGGCCCTCTGCGCATGCGCACTCCGTCTGGAGGGCGTGGTTAGAAATTGATAAGGATCTGACACCAGTTAGTGACCTTGCCGTAGGCTCTATTAGGTACGCAGAAAATAGAGATTGTAATGATTATTAAAGGTATGTTTAGATATGGATAGGAAACCTTTGTATTAGAGTTATGTTAAGGTTAGCCATCTGACAAATCTGTGCTTATCAATTGTAATCTGTGTAAAGTATATTTTCTGCTACATTTTGTAAATATTGTAATGTTGATAAATGTTTATTAATTTTGTATAATAAATACGGCCTGGGGGTGTCACGCCCTCCGCATCCAAAAACATCTCTCCTGTCACGGGTCTTGAGTGGGGAGGAGGGGGTGTAGGTAGTACCTGGCCATATAGAACGGCGGGGCCAGCATAGGCCACGCCAAAGGTATGGCGATCGAGCCGGCTCCCTCCGCTGCAACAGGGGGCGTGCCTCTCGCGCACCTTTGTGACGCGGCAGGCGCGCCCTCTACCCCCATTGGTCTGTCCTTGAGGCGCGACCCGGAAGTGGTTCGAATCACTTCCGGGTCGCGCGGAATGGCAACGTCCGGCCAGTAGCCCTGGCCGGGCCATCTAGGGGCTATAAAGGGCTGGGGAGCTCAGGAATCTGC
Organism: Triturus cristatus; assembly: GCF_964204655.1. Taxonomy (NCBI): domain Eukaryota; kingdom Metazoa; phylum Chordata; class Amphibia; order Caudata; family Salamandridae; genus Triturus; species Triturus cristatus. Next base: position 1,144,407,846 of record NC_140580.1, on the reverse strand, counting down.
CTCTTTGCTCCTGGATCCCCAGCTTGCCCCCAAGCCTCGCTACGAGGCTTTAACGTTTGATTTTCCCACCCACCATCCCCTAGAAGCAAGTAGGTTTTAAGTGTGTTTATTCGGGGAATATTAGGATGTTCTTAGTCTTTGGATGACAAGATAATTGTCAGAGTTGTGTAGAAGTGCCAATTTGTTCATCCACAGGTCTTCAATCGCCATATTTATGATTAACTTTGGTCAGGCAGTAAGGTCATGATTGGTGAGCAGTAAATTTAAGGTCCTTAGAGGGCGGCGCCACTCCCGAATGGTGTCGCCCAAGTGGGAGGGACAAGTGGTCTCTCCTAGAACTCCAGGGGCAGTTGGGTGCGGGGGAGGAGGGAGTCACGCTTTCTCTAGGCTGGTTGGCCATCCCGCACGTGCACAACGGCGCCAGTAACTGGCACACAGCTGCAAGGGCCCCTTTATGGAGATCAGGTACAGAGCGTACGGGGGTAACCGGGGGGGGGGGGGAGTACCCTCGCGGTGAACAGGCCCTCTGCGCATGCGCACTCCGGCTGGAGGGCGTGGTTAGAAATTGATAAGGATCTGACACCAGTTAGTGACCTTGCGGTAGGCTCTATTAGGTACGCAGAAAATAAAGATTGTAATGATTATTAATGGTATGGTTAGATATGGATAAGAAACCTTTGTATTAGAGTTATGTTACGGTTAGCCATCTGATATCTGTACTTATCAATTGTAATCAGTGTAAAGTATATTTTCTGCTACATTTTGTAAATATTGTAATGTTGATAAATGTTTATAAATTTTGTATAATAAATACGGCCGGGGGGTGTCACGCCCGCGCATCCAAAAACTTCTCTCCTGTCACGGGTCTTGAGTGGGGAGGAGGGGGTGTAGGTAGTACCTGGCCATATCACTAGTGCATCTAATATGCACTCCAAGTTGTTTAGAGAGAACAGAGAGACTGGGGCCCTGATTAGCAGGGACCCAGGCACACTATAGCCAAAAACCAGTGTAAACATCAGAAAAAAAGTGGGGGCAACATAAGTGCAGATCCTACTCTCCTACATCTGCACACTGTGCCACGTGTCAGTATACATCCGCACGCCGCGCGTCAGTATACATCCGCACTCCGCGCCACGCCGTCCGCACACCCTGCCACGCGTCAGTATATATCCGCACATACTCAATGCATTGAATATCGTTGGATTTCTGAAGACCACTTTTAAAAAGCACTGAAGCAATCTTGGCGCATGGCCCGCCTGTACCAAGTCAGCTCTTTCTACAGATGCGTGATTGGCACCACCACCAGGCTGAGCTGCCGTCACATCCGTGGAGTCCTGGCGCACTGGGTCGGCAGACGCGTAAAGTGCGCCCCGACCTGCATTCTGACTAGCGTCCATGGCGCAAAGGCGCGGTGCGCCGGTGCGCGGCTCCGGCGCGGCTGCGCGCTTTGTTCAGAACAGGTTAATTGATATTCATTCGCCGCCTCGCTCCGGCACTCTCTGGACCCCCAGTGGCTTGCTTCTGTTTTATCACACATCAAAAAGAGCGTATGCTCAGGGCACCTCGGCGCGCCCGCCGAGCTGGCGCACGGAACAGCTGCGCAGAGTATGGTATCACAGGAGGGACAAGCGCAGAGCAGATGTCACGGATAAAATGAAATAAAAAAGAGTTCTAGGTGGGAATGTGTGCGGCAGGGCTGGGAAGACAGCCTGCGACCCACGGAGGCTTCAAGGAAACCTGTGGTCCCCACTGGCGCCCTCAGCAGGGCTCCGCAGTTTGATGTGTGTCATCCACTGTGTTAATAACACACACAGGGGCACCTGGAAGGAAGAAGGCGGGCCTAGGGAGACACGCCACGATACCCACCCAGGTGCCTCGTGCGCTATACAAAAACACATAACTTAGGTTTCAGAGTATTTGAGCCGAAGGTGGCAGGATTGAAAATAGATTTTAAAGTAAGCTCTTTAATAAATGTTTCTCGGGCATGCTACCGCCTCAGTAGCTAGACAGTGAGTTCCTCCAATGAGCACGCCCAGGTCAGAGTTTACAGTAGTCGACTAATCCATAGATCCTTTATGAGGTTGAACCCTGAGACGATCTTTTCCAGAAGCTACACGCTGGAATATCAGGGCCTGGTCAGCTCAGGCCACGCACAATCGTTCCTTTCACCTCTCCCGCCCCCGCTTACCTAGCCGCACACTTACAACTTTCCAGAGTTGAGGGACGTTTCCGGAAGTGACACATTGCGGATTGTAGGAGCCTGGTCGCTCAGGGCGCACTCTTGTTACTTCCACCTCTGTGGGCCTGCTCTGCACCTCCCCCTCCCCGACTCCATGTCCTCACCTGGGGGCACATTTACCACTTACAGAAACTCCCCAATGTGTCCGTAGGTCCCTTCAACATGTCTGTAAATTCTCTTTTCGCTTGTTTAATTATGTCTTTACATTTGCTCCTTAGGAAATGCAAATGACCCTGGTTTTTAGGTCGAGCCTGGGCAGCGAATGCGCTGCTCTGCGAGGCATGCTGTATTAGAGTATGGACTAGCAGCCCCGTCCACTCTCCGCCCATATTAGTCATTGGCTTGTGTCATTGTCCTTCCTAAATGCTGGCTTTTGATTCGTTAATAGGCTTGTTAATCCATCCTTAATCCCGCCTTGTCTTCATTTGTAACCTCCCACGAGGATTGGCTTTTACTTCTGTTGTTACACAGTATGTCGTTTTAGTCTGTAAGCACTATTTTCTTTAATGAGTTTCTCCCACTGCAGGCACAACATGCTTTCCTGCAACATTTGGCGCGCCATGCGCGCATTCACTTACCAAGCAGCCCGGACAATGGCGGACGCTTCTTTGAAATGAAATAAGTCTGCATTTACAAGAGTTTGAGCTGTTGGCATTGTAAATGACAATGCCTTTTATTTATCTGTTTATTATCGAAACAGATAAATAAAAGGCACTGTCATTTACAATGCCAATCGCTTAAACTCTCACAAATGCGAGACCTATTGCATTGCAAATGCTTGTTTCTTTTTCTTCACAGAGGGGGAAACCCCCCGCTTCTACACCTTCATCCATTTTGCGGGTGTCCCCGTCCCCTTTCACCATGAGAAAGAGAGGTTTCCCTCATTAGGCGAGACTTCCAACCTTTTCCAGATGAGGAAAGGGCTGATGAGCTTGTGAAAACTCACAAACCTGAAACCTGGATATTGTTTTGTGAGTGCGTACAGAGTTCAAGGGCATCTCAGCCCTGAAGCATCCAATCCCTGCCACCGGAAGTAGATTTCCTCAGAAAAACCTGTGTGAGTAAACATTTTACGAATGACAAGCCGGTCTGATTGTGCACTTGTAAAAACAGTGTGTGTAAACAAAACTTACACATTCATATAGCTTTGTGACACGGGTCTTGTTATTCTGTGTGTGCTATTGACCAATCAGGATGCAGAAGTGCTGGACACATGCGTGTAACTGGCGTGCTTGTATCATGCTAGGTCAGCGGTGATCTGCTGCAGTGATGGATGGGGAAGGTGGGTGGACAGACTGAGGCTTCCCCATCCAGTTAGTTAGGGAAGGTGTTGATTTTACAAAAAGTGGGGTTTCGGCTTTTTATCGGCTAGTTGTAATAAGTGCTCTGACCGCATCTGCTTACGGAGAAGCTTCTGCCTGTAGCCGATGCTAGTGACCATTTGTTTTACGGGCGTAAACTTAGTGTTGGGACATAACATGGCTTTTTTGATCATATTTTGGGGCTTGCCTGAAAGGGTTTTTGTGTAGTAGTGTCAATGTTTGAAAATAAGTTCCCTCATATATCAGAAGTCAGTGGATGTGTATACGTCCACATTTTCTGTGTGGTGAACTCGGATTGTCCCCCTTTTGCTGGACCCCATATTTTTACTGGTGTTAGAGCTCTGCGCTTTACCTTTGCTAACCGAGGCTAAAATGCTTGTGCTTCCCTTTTAAACATGGTTAAATTTACATATTCCTAATTGGGATATTTAATTTGTCTTTAAGTCCCTAGTATATGCTACAAAAGATACCCAGAGCCTGGAAGTTAAATGCCACTAGTGGACTGCAGCACCTTTTGTGCCATCCACTACAGCAGCAGTGCCAACAATACCCACCAGTGTATCCTGACTGTACTGTGCAAAACATGCACTGTGACCTGTCAACTTATACCCTCTTGGCAACGAAAAACCTTTCTTTGGAATATTAAGTCACCCTTATGTAGGCCTTGTAGCCCACATGGAAGGGTGCATGGTACTTAAAAGTAGGACAAGTAGAAATTTAGTTAGCATGTCCTTACAGTGTCAAGCCCAGAAAAGCTATTTTCAGTGTCGGAAGGTTGGCTGTTTCAAAGAGACACACAGGGAAGCAATATTAAATACTACTACTGTATCTCAGGAAAGGGACCAGCTCGAGAAATAATCAAACCACTACTTTTAATAGGTATTAAATCCAATTCAAAGGGGAAGTCAGCTTTTTAATAAATATTAAGGAAAATCTTTTTTTACAAAGTTATTACTTATCTGCCTGCACTGTGAAAAGGCTCAATAGCAGAAGCCTCCACCAGCTCTCATTCTTGTGCACAGCCTTGAACAGGTGTGAAATGTCTCCCGATAGCAAACAATAGGCTGACCTGAAAGGGGAGAGATGACTCCTCTAAAAGCCACAGAATATGCAGGGTGGGGGCTTCGGGTCTCCTTTAGACAGCACAGTATCCGCTCCTGCTTGGCAGGTCTATTGAGCCACATTTAACACTCGGGGGACACTTGAAGGGGAGACAGCAGGATGCCTAGACAATTCTTGTGTATCCACTGTCCGATTGCTGTAGGACCCTGTTGTGTCCAATAAGACAGAATTCTGTCTCTGGGTTTGTTGTGGGCACAGGGCCTGCCACATACTGGATTTTAGTGTTAGCTGTAGGAGGACACTGGGATTACCAAAGTACACTGCTCTAGACCTCTGACCTCAACGTTAATGCAGCCGAAGGCTTTCACCATCTTGAAAATGCCCTGACATAAGGCATTTGGGGCCTGTTTACAGTGAAGCGAACAGGAACTACTGAAAAAGTGGGTAAGGATGACTTCAGGAACTTTTCCCCCACTGGTTAGGAATGCCCAGGAGTCACCCCACCGCCTCCCTGGTTTCTGGCATAAATGTGGCACTTCCAGGTGCCCACTTCAGAACACTTTCTGAACCTGGGGAAGTTCAAAAGAGGACCATGCTGAGTGTGACCTGAGAAAAGCCTTGAAAGGTAGGCCCTGCTCCCTCTTGTACCCAGGACAAATAAGTAGACTCTAAGGGTCAGCTGTCTGGCCTCCTGTGTGGCTACAAGGAGACAACAAGCTGCAAGAGACTTTTTCTTGGAAGTACCCAGCAGACCAGTGGCATATGGATCGGGACTGGACCTTGCTGTTGGCTTCTGCCTGACACTCTGAAAGTCTAAGTTTCCTCCTTAAGGTCCTGGGGGGCTATAGAAGTGTACTATTGTGGTGGATGGAACTTAAAAGACTTAGGGGGTCATTAAGAGTTTGGCGGTCCGATGGACCGCCAAATCAGCGGTGGTGGTGCGGCTATTGCCACACTGGCGGTCTGTCCGCCGTATTACAGGTTTGGAGGTTGGACAGCCATCGGACCGTTGCTACTGCCAGGCATCCATGATGCCTGAAAGCCTTGCAGTGGTCTGAGGCCTGCAATATGCTGGTGGTGCCACAGCGGCATCACCAACTATATTACGAGATGTCTCACACGACAGTTGTCATGGCTGAAGTCCACCATGAAAAGTGTGGCTTTGAGGAAACTAAGGGCCCCCTGTTGCCTCTGGGCCAGGGGATGCATGCAGGGGGCCCATGGTGTTCCCCCCTATCTGTATGCACCCCCTGTACCAGCACAGTCCATGCCATGCTGGAACGCACTGAGGAAGTCCCACCAGGCTGCCTTTGTAAAGCTCACAAACGAGCCTTTGAAAGGCACCACGAAGGGCCAGCACCTGCAGGACTGCCGGACTATTATTGCAATCGGAATACAGCGGATGGCCAGATTGCGGGTTTAGCGTCTTGGAGAGGGGCCCTGGCATGGAAGACCGCCAAACTCATAATCAGGCCCTAAGTTAGAAGCTAACATTTTTGATCAGGACAAACCTTGGTGGTGTATTTTACCATCGCTCCATGGGGGAATCAGACTTAAATTGCGCCTATGTCCCGGTCTACCGCAACCATTAACTATTATAATGCCTAGGCTCCTGATACGAGCCTCAGGGACATAAAAGGCTCTCCAGCGGATTCTTGACCCCCAAGTGGTGCCTCTCAGGTCCAAGCCCCTTGGTGAGGCTCTTGAGCTCTTGAAATCAAGCATTTTGGCTCTTCATGACCACAAACAGGCCTATTCACACAGGGACCACACCGCTCACACCAAAAATTAGCATGAGCTGCCGTCAGCCTGTCTCTTTGCACAGCCGCATCAACAACCTGAGAGGGATTACTAATGCGAAGGTCCAGCCCACCCGTCCACGACGCCTGGCCTGCTCTTCGCACCACACCGACTGCCACCTACGATGTTCTTCTTGCTCCTCGGGACCCTTGCAAACGCAAACAGGACTCTTGGCACAAAACGTGAGAAGGTAAACCTTCAGCAGGACTCATCTGGGACTGTATCCGACTCACGCTACATCGCAGTCTGCTTGAACCTTTGACTTTGACCCGGTCCAGCACGACCAGATGCTGTGGTTGGTGCTTTCTGCTTTTAGGCACTATTTTACAGTTTATTCTCTAAAAATTCATAACTCTGGTTCTACTGATTGGAGTTTTGCCATTTTGGTCTTGTTTATTAAATTAAACTCTATTTTTCTAACTTGCTGTAGGATCTTTTGTGTCGTGTTTTTCACTGTTTTGCTGTTTTAAGTTTTGCACAAATACTTTACACATTGCCTGTAAGTTAACCCTGACTGCCCTGTGCCAAGCTACAGGGGGCTGAACACAGGTGAATTTGGGGTTTGCTTGTGCCTTCCTCTGAGACTGAGGTTGCTGCTTGACCAGGGCTCAGACCCCAGTCAACCAGTGACCCAATTTCCAATAATAGTGTATGTTAAACTAGCTTTCCCCACCTTGGGTATCCTGGACTTTTTCTAAAAACCGAAAGGTATTTCAGCTGGATCCAAGCTATGGTTAAAAACATATTTATCAACTATCAATCTAATTTTCGAGCAAAGAAATTGCAGAAAAGGAAATCATGTAGTAACCTTTGTCTTACTAACTTATCAACAGGTCCTGAGTTCTACTTAATTTCCACAGTTTAACAGGGAGTATAGATTTTATCTAACCTGCACGCGATTTAATATTGTACATTTTTTTAGTCATGTTTCCAACTCAGGGATCTTGGTTTCCAAATCTCCCAACCTGTCCCTGCAATAGTGTTTCACAAAAAAGCACAGCACACTTTTTGCTTTTTTGCAAACTGTATAAGCCCCATCAGAAACGTTTTCTGGCTCCAATTCTGCAAGATGCACGCCTTAGACAGCACAAGACACCATAGTATTTTTGCAACAACTAGGCTCCCTACACACGTCATACTTAAAAAATGGTATAAGATGCTCGCTGCCTACAAGGAAGAGATATGGGTAATCCATATGTACAAGTATAATCTAAGCTCTGCATGTGGCTTACTTTGGAGTAACATCATGTTATTCCAGATGTTTTTCTTTTCTCTTGCCAGTACTGCACTCTTGCACCTCAATGCCAGTTCCACTGTGCGGTTTATGTAAATGAGACGAGCTGTGACACAAGATTTGCAAACTAGGCTCTCCTTTGCCAAGTGAAATATCTGTAAGACCCAGGAGCTTCTAATGGCCTCAAAGCCACTGTTAAGACGCTCTTACTAATCGCTTGTAGTGTGTTTTTATACTCCAATTGCTATATGCACTTTAAGTCATTCTATATGATTTAAGATGTTGCTATAGCATCTTAATTATTAGCAGATTTTAATGTTTTTCCTGTATTTATTTTTGTCTTTTTAATTGATGTTCTGAACTTTCATGGCTTTATTGTAGCCGAAAAAAGATGGTTTGACTGAATAACATTATTACTGTTTTGGTACTGCATAACTACTTTACACGTTGCCCTAAGTTACTTCTGTCTGCTCTGTGCCATAGCTACCAGAAGGTTGAGTTTAGACTTGGACGGTTCATCCCAACAAGGGTTGTGACTTCCATGAGATGGGCAGTTGTCCACCCCAAATAATAGTCCAGTTTCTTACAGTATTTATGTATGAGATTCATGGGCACACCTTTATAGTTAGTGATGGTTGGCAAGGGGTCTGTATGAGGGTTGTTACATGACGGGCGGACGGATATTGTTTTATTTATTGTCAGGGTGTATAATCTTCTAGTCAGGCGAGATCACTGCATTGTCCAGAGGCTGGAATATTTTCATATTCCTGTGCAGCCCTCAAGTGTCTGATCAAGCACTAAGTGTTGCGCTATGCCCTGTTATATAATTGTGCGGTTCATTCTCAATGCTATTTAGTCATTTCTTGACCTTGGATTAATCACAGTGCGGCTAACAGGCGACCGGGGCGTCTAGATTTCTGGTAGACCAAGCTGCAGGTTCTATCCACTCACCAGGGCTCCAGGGTGACAGGTCCAGACACCACAGCGCCCGCAAGCTCTATCAACTCACGAGGGCTCCAGGGTGACAAGTCCAGACACCACAGGGGCCTGCAGGCTCTTTCAGCTCACCAGGGCTCCAGGGTGAGAGCTCCAGACACCACAGGGGCCTGCAGGTTCTTTCAGCTCACCAGGGCTCCGGGGTGACAGGTCCAGACACCACAGGGGCCTGAAGGATCTTTCAGCTCACCAGGGCTCCAGGGTGACCGGTCCAGACGCCACAGGGGCCTGCAGGCTCTTTCAGCTCACCAGGGCTCCAGGGTGAGAGCTCCAGACACCACAGGGGCCTGCAGGTTCTTTCAGCTCACCAGGGCTCCGGGGTGACAGGTCCAGACACCACAGGGGCCTGAAGGATCTTTCAGCTCACCAGGGCTCCGGGGTGACAGGTCCAGACACCACAGCGCCCGCAGGCTCTATCAGCTCACCAGGGCTCCAGGGTGAGAGCTCCAGACACCACAGGGGCCTGCAGGTTCTTTCAGCTCACCAGGGCTCCAGGGTGACAGGTCCAGACACCACAGGGGCCTGCAGGCTCTATCAGCTCACCAGGGCTCCATGGTGACAGGTCCAGACACCACAGGGGCCTGCAGGCTCTATCAGCTCACCAGGGCTCCAGGGTGAGAGCTCCAGACACCACAGGGGCCTGCAGGTTCTTTCAGCTCACCAGGGCTCCGGGGTGACAGGTCCAGACACCACAGCGCCCGCAGGCTCTATCAGCTCACGAGGGCTCCAGGGTAACAGGTCCAGACACCACAGGGGCCTGCAGGATCTTTCAGCTCACCGGGGCTCCAGGGTGACAGGTCCAGACACCACAGGGGCCTGCAGGATCTTTCAGCTCACCAGGGCTCCAGGGTGACAGGTTCAGACACCACAGGGGCCTGCAGGATCTTTCAGCTCACCAGAGCTCCAGGGTGACAGGTCCAGACACCACAGGGGCCTGCAGGCTCTATCAGCTCACCAGGGCTCCAGGGTGACAGGTTCAGACACCACAGGGGCCTGCAGGTTCTTTCAGCTCACCAGGGCTCCAGGGTGAGAGCTCCAGACACCACAGGGGCCTGCAGGATCTTTCAGCTCACCAGAGCTCCAGGGTGACAGGTCCAGACACCACAGGGGCCTGCAGGTTCTTTCAGCTCACCAGGGCTCCAGGGTGAGAGCTCCAGACACCACAGGGGCCTGCAGGCTCTATCAGTTCACCAGGGCTCCAGGGTGACCGGTCCAGACGCCACAGGGGCCTGCAGGATCTTTCAGCTCACCGGGGCTCCAGGGTGACAGGTCCAGACACCACAGCGCCCGCAGGATCTTTCAGCTCACCAGAGCTCCAGGGTGACAGGTCCAGACACCACAGGGGCCTGAAGGATCTTTCAGCTCACCAGGGCTCCAGGGTGACCGGTCCAGACGCCACAGGGGCCTGCAGGCTCTATCAGCTCACCAGGGCTCCAGGGTGACAGGTTCAGACACCACAGGGGCCTGCAGGTTCTTTCAGCTCACCAGGGCTCCGGGGTGACAGGTCCAGACACCACAGGGGCCTGCAGGATCTTTCAGCTCACCAGGGCTCCAGGGTGAGAGCTCCAGACACCACAGCGACCTGCAGGATCTTTCAGCTCACCGGGGCTCCAGGGTGACAGGTCCAGACACCACAGGGGCCTGCAGGATCTTTCAGCTCACCGGAGCTCCAGGGTGACAGGTCCAGACACCACAGCGACCTGCAGGATCTTTCAGCTCACCGGGGCTCCAGGGTGACAGGTCCAGACACCACAGGGGCCTGCAGGATCTTTCAGCTCACCGGGGCTCCAGGGTGTCAGGTCCAGACACCACAGGGGCCTGCAGGATCTTTCAGCTCACCAGGGCTCCGGGGTGACAGGTCCAGAGACCACAGGGGCCTGCAGGATCTTTCAGCTCACCGGGGCTCCAGGGTGACAGGTCCAGACACCACAGGGGCCTGCAGGATCTTTCAGCTCACCGGAGCTCCAGGGTGACAGGTCCAGACACCACAGCGACCTGCAAGCTCTATCAGCTCTCCGGGGTGACAGCTCCAGACACCACAGCGACCTGCAGGATCTTTCAGCTCACCGGGGCTCCAGGATGACAGGTTCAGACACCACAGCGACCTGCAGGATCTTTCAGCTCACCGGGGCTACAGGGTGACAGGTCCAGACACCACAGGGGCCTGAAGGATCTTTCAGCTCACCGGGGCTATAGGGTGACAGGTCCAGACACCACAGGGGCCTGCAGGCTCTTTCAGCTCACCAGGGCTCCAGGGTGACAGGTCCAGACACCACAGGGGCCTGAAGGACCTTTCAGCTCACCGGGGCTACAGGGTGACAGGTCCAGACACCACATGGGCCTGCAGGCTCTTTCAGCTCACCAGGGCTCCAGGGTGACAGGTCCAGACACCACAGCGGCCTGAAGGATCTTTCAGCTCACCAGGGCTCCAGGGTGACAGGTCCAGACACCACAGGGGCCTGCAGGATCTTTCCACTGAATTAAGCCTTTAGCACCAGGGAATCAAGCACCCACAGTAGCAACACTAAAGTATTTACTTTCCAATCGCCCTGCTCCCAGGCTCCATCATGTTGACAGTGTGTGAGAGAACTGCCCTCAGGTGCCACAGGCAGGGAACTGATTTTTCAGATGTTTAGGTTTGTATTGATAGAGTAGCAGTGAAGGACCTTATGTGATCAACAGAAATCACAGAGGGGTTTGGCTCCACCTACATTTTGATTATCCTGAGCTCAGCATTTGATTGGGCAGAAGCTATGACCTTCCACTGAAAAAGAGTGTTTGTACTGCACGTTTTCCCTTATGTGAAATGTTACGCGGAAGACAGTAGGGACAAATTGGTAATGGTGATAAGCCAATGGTCAAGCCTTTGGGCCGGATTGGTTTACTGGGCAACGGTATGTCTGACAGCATAAGTTACGACGAGGACAGTAGGCTTGACTTATTCTGAAAAGCATTTCAAAAGAATTCATATTACCCGTGCTGGTAGGTCAGTCCCTTAGATTTTGATTTTCTCCTTTTATAGCCCCCTTTCAATTCTGCCCTTTCCCTCACTTTATTTTCATTCTTTAGAGCAGACTACAGCTCCCCAGCTTGCTTGCCTGTCACTTCATCTGCAGTGCACTGCATCCTGAACAGCCAGTGCCTCTAGACCAACCAGGCAGCCATTATGGAAAGGTATTGTCCACAGAGCATTATTGCTTTACCATTCCAAGATGGCCAACACATTGGTCATGTTATGGCATGCAGATTTGAATGGCACAGTATCACACAGGAGCGTTTCCTGGCGCTTAGCCGGTGTAAGTCTAGCCACACCTAGGGCCTAGTGGGGCGACTCAAAAAGCCAGGTCTTCAGCTTCTTGAGGAATTCAAGTAGTGAATAGGAGGCTCCTATGTGCAGCAGCGAGTCAGTCCTCTTGTTAGCAGCAATGTATGTGAAGACTCGACTGCCAGATCTGGTTTTCGGTATGCGTGTAACTTGTACAAGTAGAAGTCCGGACGAGCGGAGGTGTCTGGTGTACAAGTAGAAGTCCGGACGAGCGGAGGTGTCCGGGAGGTTTGTGAAGCCGATGCGATTCTTGAGGTGTGCTGGGCCAGTGTTATGTAGCGCCTTGAAAGTGTGGGTGAGGAGTTTGAATTGTGCTCGTTTCTGAATAGGGAGCCAGTGGCGCTCCTGCAGGTGTGCTGTGATGTGAGTGCAGAAGAGGAGGTTGAGAGTGATTCTAACTGCCGAGTTCTAAACGGTCTGCTGCAGTCTGGTGAGTTTTTTTGGGATCCGGAATAGAGGGTGTCCCCGTAGTCGAGCTTGCTTGTGTCCAGGGGGTGCGTGACGATGTTCCAGGTGCTGATCGGGTGCATTTGAAAATCTTCTTCTGCATCATCAAAGTATGAGGCAATGACGGCATTGACGCGGGCACTCGTGTGGAGATTGCTGGTGATGATCCAGAGGTTCTTGGCGTGGGTGGGGAGGGTGTTTGTGAGCGTCAGTGCGAGCTTAAATGGCCACCAGGTGTAGTCCAATGGGGATGGGCTATTCCCAAAGATCATGATTTGGGTCTTGTCAGCGTTCAGCTTTAGAAAGTTGGTCTTCATGAAGTGGGTGAGACCAGTCACGCAGGGTATATGGTGGCGATGCCGGAGCTTTCAAGTAACAGTCTAGGTTCAAACACTGGAAAATGACCACCCACTGCTAGGTTATATTTCACTTGCAATTGCAAGCATATGCCACCCATGTTTGGTCAACAGCATTTTCGGGGGGGGGGGATGAATGGATGCATGAGTGCAAGGATGAGTGGATGCACGTTTGAGGACTTCTTGAGTGCCTAGAGCCATCACGGATTTACAAAACCCTTCTCCTTCTAAGCCAGGCCTGCTGGCGTTGCCAATGCTCGTTTTATATAGCGTACACATGCATCTCACCTGCACTCTTCACACTTACGTTGCTTCTAGCTCCCTTCCTACAACAAAGATGGCTGTACATTCAACCCGCAGTCCATACTAAGCTCCTGTAATGGTGTCAGTAAGAATGGCGGAGGGCGAGCTGCGGATCCCAGTGCCTCAAGGCGCTACCTTAGAAATAATCTGGGTGAATCTTCCACCCGTCTCAGCGTCTGCAGGCTGGTGAAGCCCGTTTGCCCCAATGATCACAAACACTCAACAGCACAGCACCCCACATGCAGGCCTCGGCCCACTGAACACACCCCGTGATGGAGCAGCAGGTGGGGTCCTCACAACATAGGTCGCACTGGAAGATACTGCTCTGGTTGCAATATTCTTCCTGGTTTAGTCTGTAAGTGACATGCCGGGGCTCGTTCATGGACACATGTATGTATTAAAGCCCCACCTTTAAATCTAAAGTGGGCGGGGACCTGGAACCAGGCAAAGCTCTCTGCCCGTTCCTCACCTCGGGCAGCATCCGGGAGCGGAGGCGTCTATCGGCGAATCCACCGCTCATCCGCCGTTGGACGCAAACCCACGAACAACAATCAGAGGGCGTGTGCCCTTTAAAAACCAAATAACTGGGTGGCTTCTTTATTGGCAGAATGATTCATGAATTCCCTGAATGAAAACAAAAAGCATTCCACCCTGTCAGAAGGCAGGCTGAAAGAAAATAGAGGCATCACAGCGGCATCTGTCAGCCGTGACAGACCCTCCCGCCCCCCGAGAGGGCGCAGGGCCGCTTCCTCGTGTGCCTCGAAGGACCGGCCCCTGAAGGATGACAGGCCGTCGCCTCCGCCCCACCAGCCCCAGCCCCAGCTATAGGCATCCTCTGGCCGCCGGAGCACCCCGGAGTCCGATCCCCTGCACACTTCCCGAAGATTTACCGTAGACACAGCGCCTCGGCAGGGCTCTTCATCAGCCGAGGCGCTCCTCCGAGGACGCGCCTGACATCTATAAAACCGGCGCTCGTCAGAACAATGCCGAAGCAGCGGGCTTGTCGGCTGTCAGTGCCCAAAGTGTCGCAATTAATAGCAGCTCGAGGCCCAGCCAGGAGACATAAAGCACACGGCTGCAGACAGGCCCGCCCGCGCCTCAACTCTATGTGAACATTTACAGTGTGAAAAAGAGAATAAACTAGCAGTGCGGGCTGGGGCCGCTCAGCCTATGCGAAGGCCCAGGGGGCTTCTCTTCCTGCCATCTCTGTACATGGCCGGCTTTACTTTACCGTCCGGACCTGCAGAAGGCTTGCTTCTACCCAGGGCACAAGTCCTAAAAAAAGAAGTGGGGGGACGCTGTCACCGGAAGTGACGTCACGATAGGAATCTCCTGGGTATTCGTATGCAAAAGAAGTGGGGGGGACGCTGTCACCGGAAGTGACGTCACGATAGGAATCTCCTGGGTATTCGTATGCCTTTAGATGAAAGGTGGTCTGCACCCTACCTCGCGGAGGCTGCGTTTAATCCCCCCGCAGTGAATGCAGGTAGACAGACGTTCTGAATGAGCTCTGATCTCGCTCCAGAGAGGCCAAAGAGTGAAGTCCAGCTTTTGGGCAGGGGGGACGGCGTCCACCCGGTAAAAACCTGGTAAAATAAGTGGGGGGACGCCGTCCACCCGCGTGGTACCCCGACTCGAGCCCTGCTTCTACCCCGCCCCCCACCTGTCAGGCTTCCACCCCTCTCTGTACCTGCCCAGCTCCCTCCACTCTCTGTATCTGTGGACGTCTTCCCTCCACTCTCTGTACCTGTGGATGGCTTCCCTTCTCTCTGTACCTGTGGACGTCTTCCCTCCACTCTCTGTACCTGTGGATGGCTTCCCTTCTCTCTGTACCTGTGGACGGCTTCCTTTCTCTCTGTGTACCTGTGGACGGCTTCCCTTCTCTCTCTGTACCTGTGGACGGCTTCCCTTCTCTCTCTGTACCTGTGGACGGCTTCCCTTCTCTCTCTGTATCTGTGGATAGCTTCCTTTCTCTCTGTGTACCTGTGGACGGCTTCCCTTCTCTCTCTGTACCTATGGACGGCTTCCCATCACTCTCTGTACCTGTGGACGGCTTCCATTCTCTCTATGTACCTGTGAATGGCTTCCCGTCACTCTCTGTACCTCTGGATGGCTTCCCTTCTCTCTGTACCTGTGGGCGGCTTCCCTTCTCTCTCTGTACCTGTGGACGGCTTCCCTTCTCTCTGTACCTGTGGACGGCTTCCCTTCTCTCTCTGTACCTTCCCTTCTCTCTCTGTACCTGTGGACGGCTTGCCTTCTCTCTGTACCTGTGGGCGGCTTCCCTTCTCTCTCTGTACCTGTGGACGACTTCCCTTCTCTCTTTGTACCTGGCTTCCCTTTTCTCTCTGTACCTGTGGACGGCTTCCCTTCTCTCTCTGTACCTGTACCTGTGGACGGCTTCCCTTCTCTCTGTACCTGTGGGCGGCTTCCCTTCTCTCTGTGTACCTGTGGACGGCTTCCCATCACTCTCTGTACCTGTGGACGGCTTCCCATCTCTCTCTGTACCTGTGGGCGGCTTCCCTTCTCTCTCTGTACCTGTGGATGGCTTCCCTTCTCTCTCTGTACCTGTGGACGGCTTCCCTTCTCTCTCTGTACCTGTGGACGGCTTCCCTTTTCTCTGTACCTGTGGATGGCTTCCTTTCTCTCTGTGTACCTGTGGACGGCTTCCCTTCTCTCTCTGTACCTGTGGACGGCTTCCCTTCTCTCTCTGTATCTGTGGATAGCTTCCTTTCTCTCTGTGTACCTGTGGACGGCTTCCCTTCTCTCTCTGTACCTATGGACGGCTTCCCATCACTCTCTGTACCTGTGGACGGCTTCCATTCTCTCTGTGTACCTGTGAATGGCTTCCCGTCACTCTCTGTACCTCTGGATGGCTTCCCTTCTCTCTGTACCTGTGGGCGGCTTCCCTTCTCTCTCTGTACCTGTGGACGGCTTCCCTTCTCTCTGTACCTGTGGACGGCTTCCCTTCTCTCTCTGTACCTTCCCTTCTCTCTCTGTACCTGTGGACGGCTTGCCTTCTCTCTGTACCTGTGGGCGGCTTCCCTTCTCTCTCTGTACCTGTGGACGACTTCCCTTCTCTCTTTGTACCTGGCTTCCCTTTTCTCTCTGTACCTGTGGACGGCTTCCCTTCTCTCTCTGTACCTGTACCTGTGGACGGCTTCCCTTCTCTCTGTACCTGTGGGCGGCTTCCCTTCTCTCTGTGTACCTGTGGACGGCTTCCCATCACTCTCTGTACCTGTGGACGGCTTCCCATCTCTCTCTGTACCTGTGGGCGGCTTCCCTTCTCTCTCTGTACCTGTGGATGGCTTCCCTTCTCTCTCTGTACCTGTGGACGGCTTCCCTTCTCTCTCTGTACCTGTGGACGGCTTCCCTTCCCTCTGTACCTGTGGGCGGCTTCCCTTCTCTCTCTGTACCTGTGGACGGCTTCCCTTCTCTCTCTGTACCTGGCTTCCCTTCTCTCTCTGTACCTGTGGACGGCTTCCTCCCACTCTCTGTGTACCTGTGGACGGCTTCCCTTCTCTCTCTGTACCTGTGGACGGCTTCCCTTCCCTCTCTGTACCTGGCTTCCCTTCTCTCTGTACCTGTGGACAGCTTCCCTTCTCTCTCTGTACCTGTGGACGGCTTCCCTTCGCTCTCTGTACCTGTGGGCGGCTTCCCTTCTCTCTCTGTACCTGTGGACGGCTTCCCTTCTCTCTCTGTACCTGGCTTCCCTTCTCTCTCTGTACCTGTGGATGGGTCCCCTTCTCTCTCTGTACCTGTGGACGGCTTCTCTTCTCTCTCTGTATCTGTGGATGACTCCCCTTCTCTCTCTGTACCTGTGGACGGCTTCCCTTCTCTCTGTACCTGTGGACGGCTTCCATTCTCTCTGTGTACCTGTGGGTGGCTTCCCTTCACTCTCTGTATCTGTGGACGGCTTCCCTTCTCTCTCTGTATCTGTGGATAGCTTCCGTTCTCTCTGTGTACCTGTGGACGGCTTCCCTTCTCTCTCTGTATCTGTGGACGGCTTCCATTCTCTCTGTGTACCTGTGGATAGCTTCCCTTCTCTCTCTGTACCTGTGGATGGCTCCCCTTCTCTCTCTGTACCTGTGGACGGCTTTTCTTCTCTCTCTGTACCTGTGGATGGCTCCCCTTCTCTCTCTGTGCCTGTGGACGGCTTCCCTTCTCTCTCTGTACCTGTGGACGGCTTCCCTTCTCTCTCTGTACCTGTGGACGGCTTCCCATCACTCTCTGTATCTGTGGATGGCTCCCCTTCTCTCTCTGTACCTGTGGACGGCTTCCCTTCTCTCTCTGTATCTGTGGGCGGCTTCCAATCTCTCTCTGTACCTGTGGACGGCTTCTATTCTCTCTGTGTACCTGTGGGCGGCTTCCCTTCTCTCTCTGTACCTGTGGACGGCTTCCCTTCTCTCTCTGTACCTGTGGACGGCTTCCCTTCTCTCCCTGTACCTGTGGATGGCTCCCCTTCCCTCTACCTGTGGGCGGCTTCCCTTCTCTCTCTGTACCTGTGGACGGCTTCCCTTCTCTCTGCGTACCTGTGGATGGCTTCCCATCACTCTCTGTACCTGTGGACGGCTTCCTCCCACTCTCTGTACCTGTGGACGGCTTCCCTTCTCTCCCTGTACCTGTGGATGGCTCCCCTTCTCTCTGTGTACCTGAGGGCGGCTTCCCTTCTCTCTCTGTACCTGTGGACGGCTTCCCTTCTCTCTCTGTACCTGGCTTCCCTTCTCTCTCTGTATCTGTGGACGGCTTCCATTCTCTCTGTACCTGTGGACGGCTTCCCTTCTCTCTCTGTATCTATGGACGGCTTCCCTTCTCTCTGTGTACCTGTGGACGGCTTCCCTTCTCTCTCTGTACCTGTGGACGGCTTCCCTTCTCTCTGTGTACCTGTGGATAGCTTCCATTCTCTCTGTGTACCTGTGGGCGGCTTCCCTTCTCTCTCTGTACCTGTGGATGGCTTCCCTTCTCTCTCTGTATCTGTGGATAGCTTCCATTCTCTCTGTGTACCTGCGGGCGGCTTCCCTTCTCTCTCTGTACCTGTGGACGGCTTCCCTTCTCTCTCTGTACCTGTGGACGGCTTCCCATCACTCTCTGTATCTGTGGATAGCTTCCATTCTCTCTGTACCTGTGGATGGCTTCCCTTCTCTCTCTGTACCTGTGGACGGCTTCCCTTCTCTCTGTACCTGTGGACGGCTTCCCTTCTCTCTCTGTATCTGTGGATAGCTTCCATTCTCTCTGTGTACCTGTGGATGGCTCCCCTTCTCTCTCTGTACCTGTGGACGGCTTCCCTTCTCTCTGTACCTGTGGACGGCTTCCCTTCTCTCTCTGTATCTGTGGATAGCTTCCATTCTCTCTGTGTACCTGTGGATAGCTTCCATTCTCTCGCTGTACCTGTGGACGGCTTTCCTTCTCTCTGTGTACCTGTGAACGGCTTCCCGTCACTCTCTGTATCTGTAGATAGCTTCCATTCTCTCTCTGTACCTGTGGACGGCGTCCCTTCTCTCTGTGCACCTGTGGACGGCTTCCCTTCTCTCTCTGTACCTGTGGATGGCTCCCCTTCTCTCTCTGTACCTGTGGATGGCTCCCCTTCTCTCTCTGTACCTGTGGACAGCTTGCCTTCTCTCTCTGTATCTGTGGGCGGCTTCCATTCTCTCTGTGTACCTGTGGATGGCTTCCCATCACTCTCTGTATCTGTGGATAGCTTCCATTCTCTCTGTACCTGTGGACGGCTTCCCTTCTCTCTCTGTATCTGTGGATAGCTTCCATTCTCTCTGTGTACCTGTGGATGGCTCCCCTTCTCTCTCTGTACCTGTGGACGGCTTCCCTTCTCTCTCTGTACCTGTGGACGGCTTCCCTTCTCTCTCTGTACCTGTGGACGGCTTCCCTTCTCTCTGTACCTGTGGACGGCTTCCCTTCTCTCTGTATCTGTGGATAGCTTCCATTCTCTCTCTGTGCCTGTGGACGGCTTCCCTTCTCTCTCTGTACCTGTGGACGGCTTCCCTTCTCTCTCTGTACCTGTGGACGGCTTCCCATCACTCTCTGTATCTGTGGATGGCTCCCCTTCTCTCTCTGTACCTGTGGACGGCTTCCCTTCTCTCTCTGTATCTGTGGGCGGCTTCCAATCTCTCTCTGTACCTGTGGACGGCTTCTATTCTCTCTGTGTACCTGTGGGCGGCTTCCCTTCTCTCTCTGTACCTGTGGACGACTTCCCTTCTCTCTCTGTACCTGTGGACGGCTTCCCTTCTCTCCCTGTACCTGTGGATGGCTCCCCTTCCCTCTACCTGTGGGCGGCTTCCCTTCTCTCTCTGTACCTGTGGACGGCTTCCCTTCTCTCTGCGTACCTGTGGATGGCTTCCCATCACTCTCTGTACCTGTGGACGGCTTCCTCCCACTCTCTGTACCTGTGGACGGCTTCCCTTCTCTCCCTGTACCTGTGGATGGCTCCCCTTCTCTCTGTGTACCTGAGGGCGGCTTCCCTTCTCTCTCTGTACCTGTGGACGGCTTCCCTTCTCTCTCTGTACCTGGCTTCCCTTCTCTCTCTGTATCTGTGGACGGCTTCCATTCTCTCTGTACCTGTGGACGGCTTCCCTTCTCTCTCTGTATCTATGGACGGCTTCCCTTCTGTCTGTGTACCTGTGGACGGCTTCCCTTCTCTCTCTGTACCTGTGGACGGCTTCCCTTCTCTCTGTGTACCTGTGGATAGCTTCCATTCTCTCTGTGTACCTGTGGGCGGCTTCCCTTCTCTCTCTGTACCTGTGGATGGCTTCCCTTCTCTCTCTGTATCTGTGGATAGCTTCCATTCTCTCTGTACCTGTGGATGGCTTCCCTTCTCTCTCTGTACCTGTGGACGGCTTCCCTTCTCTCTGTACCTGTGGACGGCTTCCCTTCTCTCTCTGTATCTGTGGATAGCTTCCATTCTCTCTGTGTACCTGTGGATGGCTCCCCTTCTCTCTCTGTACCTGTGGACGGCTTCCCTTCTCTCTGTACCTGTGGACGGCTTCCCTTCTCTCTCTGTATCTGTGGATAGCTTCCATTCTCTCTGTGTACCTGTGGATAGCTTCCATTCTCTCGCTGTACCTGTGGACGGCTTCCCTTCTCTCTCTGTACCTGTGGACGGCTTCCCTTCTCTCTCTGTACCTGTGGACGGCTTCCCTTCTCTCCCTGTACCTGTGGATGGCTCCCCTTCCCTCTACCTGTGGGCGGCTTCCCTTCTCTCTCTGTACCTGTGGACGGCTTCCCTTCTCTCTGCGTACCTGTGGATGGCTTCCCATCACTCTCTGTACCTGTGGACGGCTTACTCCCACTCTCTGTACCTGTGGACGGCTTCCCTTCTCTCCCTGTACCTGTGGATGGCTCCCCTTCTCTCTGTGTACCTGAGGGCGGCTTCCCTTCTCTCTCTGTACCTGTGGACGGCTTCCCTTCTCTCTCTGTACCTGGCTTCCCTTCTCTCTCTGTATCTGTGGACGGCTTCCATTCTCTCTGTACCTGTGGACGGCTTCCCTTCTCTCTCTGTATCTATGGACGGCTTCCCTTCTCTCTGTGTACCTGTGGACGGCTTCCCTTCTCTCTCTGTACCTGTGGACGGCTTCCCTTCTCTCTGTGTACCTGTGGATAGCTTCCATTCTCTCTGTGTACCTGTGGGCGGCTTCCCTTCTCTCTCTGTACCTGTGGATGGCTTCCCTTCTCTCTCTGTATCTGTGGATAGCTTCCATTCTCTCTGTGTACCTGCGGGCGGCTTCCCTTCTCTCTCTGTACCTGTGGACGGCTTCCCTTCTCTCTCTGTACCTGTGGACGGCTTCCCATCACTCTCTGTATCTGTGGATAGCTTCCATTCTCTCTGTACCTGTGGATGGCTTCCCTTCTCTCTCTGTACCTGTGGACGGCTTCCCTTCTCTCTGTACCTGTGGACGGCTTCCCTTCTCTCTCTGTATCTGTGGATAGCTTCCATTCTCTCTGTGTACCTGTGGATGGCTCCCCTTCTCTCTCTGTACCTGTGGACGGCTTCCCTTCTCTCTGTACCTGTGGACGGCTTCCCTTCTCTCTCTGTATCTGTGGATAGCTTCCATTCTCTCTGTGTACCTGTGGATAGCTTCCATTCTCTCGCTGTACCTGTGGACGGCTTTCCTTCTCTCTGTGTACCTGTGAACGGCTTCCCGTCACTCTCTGTATCTGTAGATAGCTTCCATTCTCTCTCTGTACCTGTGGACGGCGTCCCTTCTCTCTGTGCACCTGTGGACGGCTTCCCTTCTCTCTCTGTACCTGTGGATGGCTCCCCTTCTCTCTCTGTACCTGTGGAGGGCTCCCCTTCTCTCTCTGTACCTGTGGACAGCTTGCCTTCTCTCTCTGTATCTGTGGGCGGCTTCCATTCTCTCTGTGTACCTGTGGATGGCTTCCCATCACTCTCTGTATCTGTGGATAGCTTCCATTCTCTCTGTACCTGTGGACGGCTTCCCTTCTCTCTCTGTATCTGTGGATAGCTTCCATTCTCTCTGTGTACCTGTGGATGGCTCCCCTTCTCTCTCTGTACCTGTGGACGGCTTCCCTTCTCTCTCTGTACCTGTGGACGGCTTCCCTTCTCTCTGTACCTGTGGACGGCTTCCCTTCTCTCTGTATCTGTGGATAGCTTCCATTCTCTCTCTGTACCTGTGGATGGCTCCCCTTCTCTCTCTGTACCTGTGGACGGCTTCCCTTCTCTCTCTGTACCTGTGGATGGCTCCCCTTCTCTCCCTGTACCTGTGGACGGCTTCCCATCACTCTCTGTATCTGTGGATGGCTCCCCTTCTCTCTCTGTACCTGTGGACGGCTTCCCTTCTCTCTGTACCTGTGAACGGCTTCCTCCCACTCTCTGTACCTGTGAACGGCTTCCCGTCACTCTCTGTATCTGTGGACAGCTTCCATTCTCTCTCTGTACCTGTGGACGGCTTCCCTTCTCTCTGTACCTGTGAACGGCTTCCTCCCACTCTCTGTACCTGTGAACGGCTTCCCGTCACTCCCTGTACCAGTGGACGGCTTCCCTTCTCTCTGTACCTGTGAACAGCTTCCTCCCACTCTCTGTACCTGTGGACGGCTTCCCTTCTCTCTGTACCTGTGGGCGGCTTCCCTTCTCTCTCTGTATCTGTGGGAGGCTTCCATTCTCTCTGTGTACCTGTGGATGGCTCCCCTTGTCTCTCTGTACCTGTGGGCGGCTTCCCTTCTCTCTCTGTACCTGTGGA
Source organism: Triturus cristatus (assembly GCF_964204655.1). Classification (NCBI taxonomy): domain Eukaryota; kingdom Metazoa; phylum Chordata; class Amphibia; order Caudata; family Salamandridae; genus Triturus; species Triturus cristatus. Next base: position 1,144,385,556 of record NC_140580.1, on the reverse strand, counting down.
TAGCTTCCCTTCTCTCTCTGTACCTGTGGATGGCTCCCCTTCTCTCTCTGTACCTGTGGACGGCTTCTCTTCTCTCTCTGTACCTGTGGATGGCTCCCCTTCTCTCTCTGTACCTGTGGACGGCTTCCCTTCTCTCTGTACCTGTGGACGGCTTCCCTTCACTCTCTGTATCTGTGGATGGCTCCCCTTCTCTCTCTGTACCTGTGGACGGCTTCCCTTCTCTCTCTGTATCTGTGGATAGCTTCCATTCTCTCTGTGTACCTGTGGATGGCTCCCCTTCTCTCTCTGTACCTGTGGACGGCTTCCCTTCTCTCTCTGTACCTGTGGGCGGCTTCCCTTCTCTCTCTGTATCTGTGGATAGCTTCCATTCCCTCTGTGTACCTGTGGATAGCTTCCATTCTCTCTGTGTACCTGTGGACGGCTCCCCTTCTCTCTCTGTACCTGTGGACGGCTTCCCTTCTCTCTCTGTACCTGTGGACGGCTTCCCTTCTCTCTCTGTACCTGTGGACGGCTTCCCTTCTCTCTCTGTACCTGTGGGCGGCTTCCCATCTCTCTCTGTATCTGTGGATAGCTTCCATTCCCTCTGTGTACCTGTGGATAGCTTCCATTCTCTCTGTGTACCTGTGGACGGCTCCCCTTCTCTCTCTGTACCTGTGGACGGCTTCCCTTCTCTCTCTGTACCTGTGGACGGCTTCCCTTCTCTCTCTGTACCTGTGGGCGGATTCCCTTCTCTCTCTGTATCTGTGGATAGCTTCCATTCTCTCTTAGTACCTGTGGATAGCTTCCATTCTCTCTGTGTACCTGTGGACGGCTTCCCTTCTCTCTCTGTCCTGCTGACAGCTTCCCCCCTCTCTCTGTTTCTATGAACGGCTTCCCTTCACTCCCTGTATCTGTTCAGCTTCCCTCCTCTCTCTGTACCTGTGGGCGTCTTCCCTCCTCTCTCTGTAACTGTGAACGGCTTCCCTTCACTCCCTGTATCTGTTCAGCTTCCCTCCTCTCTCTGTACCTGTGGACGTCTTCCCTCCTCTCTCTGTACCTGTGGATAGCTTCCATTCTCTCTGTGTACCTGTGGATGGCTCCCCTTCTCTCTCTGTACCTGTGGACGGCTTCCCTTCACTCTCTCTACCTGTCTGGCTTCCTTCGTCTCTCTCTACCTGTCTGGCTTCCTTCGTCTCTCTGTACCTGTCTGGCTTGCCTCCTCTCTCTGTACCTGTGGACGTCTTCCCTCCTCTCTCTGTACCTGTGGATAGCTTCCATTCTCTCTGTGTACCTGTGGATGGCTCCCCTTCTCTCTCTGTACCTGTGGACGGCTTCCCTTCACTCTCTCTACCTGTCTGGCTTCCTTCGTCTCTCTGTACCTCTCTGGCTTGCCTTCACTCTTTACCTGTAAACGGCATCCCGGCTTCCCATCACTCTCTGTATCTGTGGATTGCTTTCTTCTCTCTCTGTACCTGTCTGGCTTCCGCCCACTCTCTGTACCTGTCTGGCGTCCCCTCCTCTCTCTGTACCTGTTGTGAGAAGTTGGCCTGGTATATGCTGTTCACTAGTTAAAGTGACCACCTTGTACCATGCCAAGCAACCCTTATGGTGTGGTTGTAAGTCAACCTTTTCGGACTAGCTGCCCTAGTGGTAGCGTAGGCTAAGCAGTCTTTGAGGCTAAACTCGTTAAAGCGTGTTAAGCAGGCTGTTTTACCACATGTAACCCCCCTTTATACCAATGAAAGGACACCACACAGATATATATTCAAAATATATATGTATTTATTATTCAAAGTATCCCCTAGACTTTTTATGATCACAGGAGCACAAATCGTTAAACAAGAAAGTATTACAATATACAGAAGTTGCACTTTATATGGATGGGCCCTGGTGGCCACTCAAACCATATACTAAAATAGTGGTATAAGTACCATGAACAGGAAAGGGAAAGGGCCTAGGGCCTCTAGAATCGCTGGGCCTACAAGGAGCTAACTTTAGTTAGTGACCAGGAGGTCCACGGGTCGCGTGTGCAGTGAGGAAAGTTACACGCGGGCTCCCATAGGTTTTCAATGGATGCGTAAAAGTTCAAAAGTTACTGCAGAAAGGGTCTTCTGGATGGACTACGAACTTAAGACTTAAAACACAGACACTAGAGATGTTTCTCTACACTTGGGCACCGGAGTGCCAGCTTTACCTCACCCACAGGAAGCGGGTGCATAGGTCTCGAAGTGCGTCGGGTTTCGTCTATCTGTTCAATGGAGCCTGATGACAAAGATGCTGCAGGCGGTCGGTCCAGAAGAGATGCGATGGATCCAAGGGTGGATCGGAGTTGTAGAGGACCTGTAAGCAGAGGGGACAGTGTTCACAGTCACTAGCCAGTGACCAGCGTGGCACCAGGTAGGTACCAGGCGATGTCGGGTGCAAACAGGTGATGAGGGGTAGCTTGTCTCCGCAGCCACGTGGTCCCTGAAGGTCGACGACGTCCAGGAGTCGGTTCACGAGCTGTCCCACGCAGGCTCTCGCTGTCGGCGGTGTCGGCGACTCGAAGGAAACAAACAAGCCTTGGCAAAAGCAGAAGTCGTGAAGAATGAAGAAAGCTGATTGTTCTGACCAGCAAGGTCAGGGGGGCTGCTCCTTTGGAGGGCAGCAGGGGCCAGTCTGGAGCAACCAGACCAGCGTAGTAGTTTTCAAAGTTCGTCGCCAAAATGGCCACTAGCCAACGGGCCAGGGACCGGGCAGGCGCATCGAGATGCAAAGTGCAGAGGGGCCCCACGCAGATCGTGGAGATGCTGGAGGGCTCACCTTTGGTGCAGATGCTGCTCGGATGTTGGGCTTCTCAAGACCCAAAGCACAACTTGGAGGGAGCCTCTGTTGTCACGCTTGCAGCTTGTCGTGGGTCTTTCAAGATGGCTGGCTCCACGTGTCTCGGTGCCTCCACGGGTTCCTTCTTTGCAGGGACTGTGGATCGGGCTGTGAGAGGTCTGGAGGTCCAGGTCTTGTCGGGCTCTGGGCTCGGGCTCCGGCAGGAGGCGGCGGCAAAGCAGACGTCGAGTAGCTGGTTGGTGCTTGCGTTAGCAAGATGGTCACTCCTTGACCATAGGGGAGATTTCCTTCTGTTCTCTGTGCAGCAGAGCGTCGAAGTTCCCGTCTTCTTCTTTGTAGTAAGTTGATTCCAGGATGTCTGAAGTCTTAGGACACAGCTCCTACCTTTAAGCGGATTCTAGGGGCCGGACTACCTGCTAGGTCCCTCCCTAAGGGTGGGACCAGGAAGGGGGGTGGTTACACCCCTAATCCTTTGTCCAGCTCGCCCCAGGTCCGGGGCTGGTGTGCCCCAGGACCGGTTTGAACTGGCATATGCACCGAGGCTCCTTGTGAGCCTCAGGCATGTCTGATTCCATTCAAGCCCTACCTGACCAATACACAAAATCCTGTCTGGGGTGGTGCCCGCACCTCCCCTGGCAGGAAACCCTTTGTCCACATCTCCCAAGCTGGAAGGACTCCCAGCAGCAGGAGGGCAGACTTGTGTCTGTGGTGGCAGCGTCCATTTTGTGGAGCTGTGGCTATGTCTGATTTTACCCGGGTTTCAGGTACTGTACATGTCGTGGCCCTCTAGAAGGGTGGAATGCTAACCCCGTCGCCAGAATTGGCGAGGGGTTAGTATTCCAATTCGTATGACACCTTACTCGACATGTTTTGATAAAGCCAAACCAAAGTTAGCATTTAACCGCGAGGTTCATAATGCACTTAAGAGTATATGGTATGGCGATATCTGGAAACGGTAGAAGGAAGTTGTTCCGACCACTGCAGACAGGCTCAGCTCATGCCAAAGCACCATCTCACATGGAACCAAGCACTCTGCCTTCAGGATTGTTAAGCCCTGCCATAGGAGTGACTTATAGGTTAACATGTGTCCCATTTAAGGTTAGGTATAGGTATACTACACCTAAGTAAGAGGTGGATACACCAACTTACCCCAGCTGAGTGATCAGCCAGTTGTGTCAAATTGTTAGGCCAGGCCAGGGCTGGCATAATACATGCTTCAGCCCCTGGTAGGCCTTAGATACACCAATGCCCTGGGTACCTAGTGTACACTGGTACAGGGGCTCACAGGGTGATCCAGTTCCAATTGGGTTATGCACCTAGGGTACATGGAGTCCATTTTAAAGAGAGAGCAGATGGGCTGAGATCCTGAATGGCAGGATCTCAGGCCAACTAAGTCGAAAAACCAGCTAGACACTAGGCAAAAATTTGGGGGTAACCATAGTCAGATATCCACCTTCCTACACCTGTGAACAGCTTTCTTCTCTCTCTGTACCTGTCTGGCTTCCCTTCACTTTCTGTGCCTGTCTGGCTTCCTCCCACTCTCTGTAACTGTGGACGGCTTCCCTCTACTCTCTGTACCTGTGGACGGCTTTCTTCTCTCTCTGTACCTGTGGACGGCTTTCTTCTCTCTCTGTACCTGTGGACGGCTTCCCGTCACTCTCTGTACCTGTGGACGGCTTTCTTCTCTCTCTGTACCTGTCTGGCTTCCCTCTACTCTCTGTACCTGTGGATGGCTTTCTTCTCTCCCTGTACCTGTCTGGCTTCCCTTCACTCTCTGTGCCTGTCTGGCTTCCGCCCACTCTCTGTACCTGTGGACGGCTTCCCTTTACTCTCTGTACCTGTGAACGGCTCCCCCCACTCTCTGAACCTGTCTGGCTTCCCTACTCTCTCTGTACCTGTGAACGGCTTTCCTCCTTTCTCTGTACCTGTCTGGCTTCCCTCTACTCCCTGTACCTGTGGACAGCTTCCCTCCTTTCTCTGTACCTGTCTGGCTTCCCTCTACTCCCTGTACCTGTGGACAGCTTCCGTCCTTTCTCTGTACCTGTCTGGCTTCCCTCTATTCTCTGTACCTGTGGACAGCTTCCCTCTACCCTCTGTATCTGGCCAGCTGCCCTCCACACTCTGCAACACTGGATGGTTTGCCTCCACTCTCTGGTGCCGGGTGGAGTGCAGTGGCAAAGAGTGCAGTGGTGCTGAGTAGACTATAGTGGCGTACAGTGGATTGGCTTAGAGTGCGGGGACATAGAGTTGAGTGTTACAGGGTAAAGTGTATTGGCATAGAGTGCAGCAACAGAGTGCAGAGATGTGGAGTGGTGTAAAGTGTACTGGCATAGAGTACACAGTCTGGGATCCCTCTGGTGCCACATAACCTGACACAGCAGGGTCAGTCAGGAGAGGAGATATATAGTCTGGTATCACTCTAGTGCCACATAACCTGATACAGTAGGGTCAGTCAGGAGAGATAGTCTGATATCACTCTAGTGCCACATAACCTGATACAGTAGGGTCAGTCAGGAGAGGAGATATATATTCTGGGATCACTCTAGTGCCACATAACCTGATACAGTAGGGTCAGTCAGGAGATAAAGTCTGATATCACTCTAGTGCCACATAGCCTTACAGAGCAGGTCAGTCAGGAGAGGAGGGATATGGGATCACTCTGGTGCCACATAATCTGACAAAGCAGGGTCAGTCAGGAGAGGGGAGATATAGTCTGGGATCCCTCTAGTGCCACATAACCTGACACAGCAGGGTCAGTCAGGAGAGGTGATATATAGTCTAAGATCACTCTAGGCCACATAACCTGACACACGAGGGTCAGTCAAGTCAGGAGAGGAGATATACAGTCTGGGATCACGTGTTTGCCACATAACCTGACAGAGCAGAGTCAGCCAGGAGAGGAGATATACAGTCTGGGATCACATGCTTGCCACATAACCTGACAGAGCAGAGTCAGCCAGGAGAGGAGATATACAGTCTGGAATCATTCTGGTTCCACATAACCTGACACAGGAGGGTCAGTCACGAGAGGAGAGATATCCTGGTATCACTCTAGTGCCATATAACCTCACCGAGCAGGGTCAGTCAGCTGAGGAGATACAGTGTGGTATCACTCTAGTGCCACATAGCCTGACAAGAGCAGGGTCAGTCAGGACTGGAGAGATCATCTGTGATCACTATTGCTCCATATAACCTGACAGAGCAGGGTCAGTCAGGAGAGGTGATTTATAGCTGGGATCAGTCTAGGCCACATAACCGGACACACGAGGGTCAGTCAGGAGAGGAGACGTATAGTCTGGTATCGCTTGTTTGCCACATAACCGGTCACAGGAGGGTCAGTCATGAGAGGAGAGATATCCTGGGATCACTCTAGTGCCATTTAGCCTGACCAAGCAGGGTCAGTCAGTAGAGGAGATACAGTGTGGTAAATCATATTTCGATTTAGGCCCAGATCTCTGTACTGGGGTGAATGTATGACATTGTTCTGCATTCTGTCCATCAATAGCTCTTTTTGCATTTGTCAACCCGAGTGGGACGGGTATGCTCAGACGTGAGTCCCTTGCACTCCATGCCACTGGAATCAAGCTATCCTGGGTGAAGAGGGGTGAAACCCCGAAACCGGTCCTAGGATGCTTGTTTCCAGTCCAGGGAGAACCTGGCTTGGCAGTTCAGGCTGGACTGTTCCCATGAGGCACAGGGTCAAGACTGATTTGCATATGGCTGGGTCCAAACTGGAATGGCATGGTGAGTAAAAATACGATGGATTTCGGCCCAGATCTCTGTACTGGGGTGAATGTATGACAGTGTTCTGCATTCTGTCCATCAATAGTTCTTTTTGCATAACCTGACAGAGCAGGGTCAGTCAGGATAGAGAGATAGTGTGATATCACTCTAGTGCCACATAACTTAACGGAGCAGGGTCAGTCATCAGGAGAAGAGATACCATCTAGTATCACTTGGGTGCCACATAGCCGGACAGTAATAACACCAAGGTGATGCACAGAATGCTTGAATTAAACTCAGGCACTGGTAATTGCTCTTTCGCCCACCATGCCACCTCAATATGGACCCAGCAATATGGAAATCAGTTTTGACCCTGATCCTCACAGGAACAGTCCTGTCCGAAATGCCAGGCCAGGTCCTCCCAGACCCGGAGCACAAACAAACCAGAACCAGTTTTGCACTTCTTGGGCCTCACAAGCCAGGAATGGGTTGATGTAAGTGCACACTGAGGCGCAGACCACGTCTGCGCATACCCGGCGCAGTCAGGACGTTAAATATAAAAACAACAAGGTGATGGAATGCTTGACTGAATGGCTCTACCACCTACTAGGCCACCTCAGTTTGGACCCAGGCTTGTGCAGATTAGTCTTGGCCCTGCTCCTCATGGGAACAGCCCCGCCCTTCTCACCTTGGGTTTACACATATAACCTGACTCTCTGGCATCACCCTGAAGGCAGATAACCTGGCACCACCAATGGATCCCTCATACATACATGAAGACATGTGTACATCTCACTCAGTCACGCCAAGGCGGCACCTTGCCCTGCCGGTTATACCACTTATATTTCAAATCAAACAAGGGAACCCGCAATGTAGATAAGGACCTTGGGTATCAATTAGTTACAGAAACAAAGGTCCTTAAAAAACAATAAAGTTGTAATAAATATAGACTAGAATCAGCGCTATATTTAAGATGTCCAGCCGGACAGTAAATTTAATGAATCACAAAATTTCAGGAAAATCAAGAACACAGTAATAGAGTGGGCAGAGTCCTGCGTCCTACAAAAACACAAAACAATTACATATGGACAAAAACATTTCAAGCAAAACAAAAGTAGCTTATGGCCAATACGAATATTAGGGGCAAGCTTTCAAGATAACGGGTACTGCACTGGTTTTAACACATTGGATTAACGTGCAGACTGTTTAACCAAGTCAACAACGTTTCGATCCTTTAAAAAAAATACTAGGATCATCATCAGGACGGGTATTATACCAGCCTAAAAAAATACACTGCCTCATTGATTATGAATGTGGGAATAGGAGAGCTGGAGGGGTACGATTTCAATCATGCAAGGGAGCTCGCTAGGAGCCACTGGTCTGCTACAATGAGCGGTCCATGGTGTTCAATTAAGGCAAACATGTAAGGGGTCAAGGATAGTTGACAGAACTCTAGCTTAGGATAGCTAGGAATTGGGCAGGGTGAGGATATCACGGGATGCCCGGTGTATTGCTGGAATTTGATCCGATCGCGTTCTAGATGGCCATTACAATTGTTTCTGAGAAATAAAAGGCCGCATATTTCAGTTTCTCCTTTATCTTATTTTAGGAGTCATTACTGCCACTGCATCCAACTCAAAAGCACAGGGCCTCCCTACCAAGAACTGTCCGACAGGACTTGCAATCTGCGCAGAAGCAGGCGTGGACGCCATAGTGCCACAAAGGTCTCGCCTTTTACCACAAGCCACTCAAGCAGACCGCGCCCGGGGCACCCCTGCTGTCATTTCTGTCTTCAGATATTGCAAAAACCACAAAGCAGCCCCAGAGTCTGCAGCTGTAGCCTATGAGGTGTTATGTTCGGTTGTTTTGCGTTGTAAGTAGGGGTGCTTTTAGGGGGTAATATTAGGGACTGACCGAAGCCCACAGCGCTGATGCAGCATCCACCCCCCTTGACTTAGACCTGAGACCCTCCAGATGATTACATGGCCTGCACTTGGCAAGTATAGCAACAGTTCCATCTTCACCGAAATTGGAACCAGTCAGCGAAGTCATTGGAAGGTCAGGCATTACAGACCGCAATCATTTCCGATCGCCGTCGAAAACGATGAATAGATTAAAAACGAAGCTGCTTGGTGGATAACAGGGTTAAGACATTCTGTTTTGAAGTCAATCATGCAAGGTGCACAGACTCTAATGCCAGGGTAGCTAAGGAGACACAGAAATCCCTTTACTACCCGTTGAGATCACAGGGTTGACCCTTCTCTCATTCTCAGCCCTATTTGGAGTTAGGAGACCTGTATGGTCAGCAGCAGGCCCTCTCTCAAGGTGATGTATGGGCTGGTAGCAGACCCTCTCTCACGGCCCTGTATGGTCAGTAGCAGACCCTCAGTCGCAGACCCTCTCTCACGGCCCTGTATGGTCAGTCGCAGACCCTCTCTCACGGCCCTGTATGGTCAGTAGCAGACCCTCTCTCATGGTGCTGTATGGTCAGATGGCAGACCCTCATGGCGATGTATGGTCAGTCGCAGACCCTCTCTCATGGACCTGTGTGGTCAGGTGGCAGACCCTCTCTCACAGCCCTGTATGGTCAGTCGCAGACCCTCTCTCACGGCCCTGTATGGTCAGTAGCAGACCCTCTCTCACGGTGCTGTATGGTCAGGTGGCAGACTCTCTCTCGAGGCGCTATATGGTCAGTAGTAAACCCTCTCTCATGGCACTGTATGGTCAGTCGCAGACCTTCTGTCATGGCTCTGTATGGTCAGGTAGCAGACCCTCTTTCACGGCTTTGTATGGTCAGGTGGTAGACCCTCGCTCACAGTGCTGTATGGTTAGATTGCAGACCCTCTCTCATGGCGCAGTATGGTCAGGTAGCAGACCCTCTCTCATGGCGCTGTATGGTCAGTAGCAGACCCTCTCTCACGGTGCTGTATGGTCAGTAGCAGACCCTCTCTCATGGCACTGTATGGTCAGTCGCAGACCCTCTTTCACGGTGCTGTATGATCAGTCGCAGACCCTCTCTCATGACGCTGTATGGTCAGGTCGCAGACCCTATCTCACGGTGCGGAGTGGTCAGGTGGCAGACCCTCTCTCATGGCCCTGCGCGGTCAGGTGGCAGACCCTCATGAAGCTGTATGGTCAGTCGCAGACCCTCTCTCACGGCCCTGTATGGTCAGTAGCAGACCCTCTCTCACGGCCATGTATGGTCAGGTAGCAGACCCTCTATCATGGCCCTGTATGGTCAGTAGCAGACCCTTTTCACAGCCCTGTATGGTCAGGTAGCAGACCCTCTCTCACGGCCCTGTATGGTCAGTAGCAGACCCTCTCTCACGGTCCTGTATGGTCAGGTAGCAGACCCTCTATCGTGGCCCTGTATGGTCAGTAGCAGACCCTTTTCACAGCCCTGTATGGTCAGGTAGCAGACCCTCTCTCACGGCCCTGTATGGTCAGTAGCAGACCCTCTCTCATGGCCCTGTATGGTCAGGTAGCAGACCCTCTATCATGGCCCTGTATGGTCAGTAGCAGACCCTTTTCACAGCCCTGTATGGTCAGGTGGCAGACCCTCTCTCACGGCCCTGTGTGGTCAGGTGGCAGACCCTCTCTCATGGGGCCCTATGGCCAGGTCGCCGTCCCTCTCTCACGGTGCGGTATGGTCAGGTGGCAGACCCTCTCTCATGGCGCTGTATGGTCAGTAGCAGACCCTCTCTCACGGCCCTGTGTGGTCAGGTGGCAGACCCTCTCTCATGGGGCCCTATGGCCAGGTCGCCGTCCCTCTCTCACGGTGCGGTATGGTCAGGTGGCAGACCCTCTCTCATGGCGCTGTATGGTCAGTAGCAGTCTCAGACCCACCCTCACAGCCCTGCATGGTCAGGTAGCAGACCCACTCCCATGGCGCTGTATAGTCAGTAGCAGACCCTCTCTCATGGCCCTGTATAGTCAGGTAGCAGACCCACTCCCATGGCGCTGTATAGTCAGTAGCAGACCCTCTCTCATGGCCCTGTATAGTCAGGTAGCAGACCCACTCCCATGGCGCTGTAGTGTCAGTAGCAGACCCTCTCTCATGGCCCTGTATAGTCAGGTATCAGACCCACTCCCATGGCGCTGTATAGTCAGTAGCAGACCCTCTATCATGGCCCTGTGTGGTCAAGTGGTAGACCCTCTCTCACGGCGCTGGATGGTCAGTAGCAGACACTCTCTCATGGCCCTGTGTGGTCAAGTGGTAGACCCACTCCCTTGGCGCTGTATGGTCAGTAGCAGACCCTCACTCATGTTCCTGCGTGCACAGCGCTGTATGGTCAGATGGCAGCAGGGATGTGGAATTCCTATGGCCTGACGCCCAGGACATTTTGTTTGGGGTCAAGGGCAACACGTTTTCATGTGTATTTTGTCCCTAGGACAAGTAGGCCCAACCCCCTACAGCACAAATTCTTTGGCTGCCAGTTTGCAGTAGCACATTATGGATCAGGTAGGGCACTGTCTGCAGTTAAGGTAACATTTCTATCCATATGTTAATTCTGTACAAACTTATTTATGGTTCATTAATTGAAAGCCTTTATTATCAGGGTGAGCGCTCTAAGTAAATGTTGTAAGGTCTGACTGCACTACTGACAGTTGGTCCAGTATAAACATGTGTACACACATTTTCAAAGTTTAGCAGTAGGAGGCTATATATAATGCTCCCAGAATGCTCTCTGATTTGATCAAACATTTGCAGAAGCTTGAAAGCAAGATTGATAATTCTTTGCTTTCAAAGTAAAATGTTCATAAAAAAATTAAAGCAGGAAAAAAACATTTAGCTAAACTACTGTAACATTTTAAGTACCATTTCTATGCAGCATCATTTAGTAACACGTACTGATGCATGCTAGTATTTCCCAACAATATTCTTAACGGAAAATCAGTGTTACCAGTTTCAATAGGATTATGGGAAACAAAAATAAACAAGCATTGGCAAAGCCAGTAGGTCTGAAGCAGGTGGTCAACTTTTTAGTTTTTTTTAATGTGTGAATTGTTTTGCATGGTTTTTGTAAAACTTTATTGGTGTGGGAGCTGCCAGGCCCTCACCATTATAACAAAAATTGGCAAAAGCAAAAATAGTTTTTGGTCTCAAAAAGCACCCACTGCCACAGTAGTTACTGGCACTGAACAAAACTACTTTGTTTGTAGATATACTCCTTGTGAAAGAGCAGAATGCTGTCACTCATAGTGAAGCCAGCCGAAACAGAGAGAGAGAGAGAGAGAGAGAGAGAGAGAGAGAGACAGATAGAATTTTAATAAATGCAAAAGGCCAATGTCAACGCCAGTCCAAATTAGGGGCCCAATTGTTAGAGAAAGTCTCAAAAGTACATCCATGGT